>NW_018745684.1:8024960-8636621 GCF_001683475.1 Chenopodium quinoa
GAGCTTGTTGAGCAGACACCCTGTTCCTTAACAACCTGCATGCATTTTAACCAACGTAGTTTCCATTACAAAATATCCTACTCTTTCATTACTACATAATCTAACTTTTAATTGTATAAGTAGGTTAGACACAGATTTGATCTTATATAATTCGTTGATTGACTTTCTTTATTTGTCGAATGCTACGAATGGTGGTAATTTTAGCAAGCGGGGTCAACCAATAAAACAACCCTTTAACATTATTATTCAAAAATAGTACATAGTAAAAAATAACCATCTTTTAAATTGTTTTCAATAGACTCACTCAAAAACAAATAATTATGGGTTCGTTCGTCTTTATTTATTTTTTTATTTATTTTTCTGTTTTTTTTTAAACTTAAAACAAAAAAAGTAAACCATAAAATGTGGTTTGGACTTTTTTATTGTCAGTTTTCAAAAATAATGATGATTTTAATAAATTTGACTATTTTTTTTTTCTATTCATGAATTATATTATATGACTTTCTAAATCAGAAAACTGAAAACCACAGTGATGCCGAATAGACCCTATATTTCTAATTACTAACAGATCGAGTTTCCAAATATTTGCACATTGAATCACCGACTACAGTGGGATGGAGGAGATAAGTGATTGGTATGTATATAGTCGTTCTATTGATATGGAATGGCTAACCTAGCCCATCAAACAATACAACTTTAGAAATTAAAATTAGGGATTGTTTTTTTATTTTTTTTTTTATTTTTTGTTGACAATAACACAATATTGCACGCCCAACAAATATTATTCAAGCAATCTGTCAAACAATTTCACATATATCATATATTCACCAAAATGTAGTAATTTATTGTCTTGATTTTTTGGCTTGAAAATCTTTGATAGAAATATACAATTATTGCATGTATGAAAAAGGAAAGGCTAAAAAACTAACACATCACCATAATATCAAAGAAGCATATTCAAATATACTGTGTATATATGTAAGCCTTGTTGATGAGTTCAAATTAAAATAAATAAATAAATAAAGATTTAAATAACTATGAAGTATACAAGGTTTTGGATAATATTAGGTTTAGCTTTGAATTTTCATCTCCCATTATATTGTATGTAAAAGGTGTATTTAGCTTTGCAAATTGCAATTCATATATTATGAACAACTAAATAAATTGCTTAAATGACTTTGTTGATCTTCAAGATAAAATTATGACAAACTGATAACTACCATATTTGCTTAGCATGATTACAAAATTACAATCCACTTAAAGACTCAAAACAATGCAATAATGTGTGGTCCATATATAAATATATATCAAAGATCTCTTTTTTAATTCTAATTCTTAATCTACTTCTTTATTTTACCCTTTTATCGGACAAATACTACTACTACTACTACAACAACAACAACAAAGCTTCAGTCCCAAAATTTATCGGACCTATAAGGTAAAGAAATAAAGTTTTATTATTATTGTTATTGAAAAATCATTACACTCCCAATTGCATTTTCTACACCAAATAAACATTTTGTTGAGTAATGGAGGAACCGATCAATCCTTCTCAAGGACTCATTGTTGTGACATATGATCTCACAATGCAAGAAAAATCATTAGATCTATCTAAGCTCAATTAAGACTCAATCGATCCAATCGGCACAAATCCATGATATGATTTATTAACATATTATTATATTGAGCAAATTTAATCATGTATTTATTTCTCTTTTATTTTAACAAATGCCTAACTATATGTGTTTAATCAATTGGAAGGCTATTTAAGGATAAAGATTGAGGTACAGTGTTTTTTTTTTTTTTTTTTTGTTTTTTTTTGTTTTTTTTTTTGTTTTTTTTTAATAGAAGATTGAGGTACATTATAGACTTATAGTACATTAAATTTCATGTTAGAGTTTATGTTCCACCTTTCATTCTCATATCTTAAAATAATCTAATGTACTTGCATTGCCATTACCTTTTTATATTTCTTTTTTTTTGAAAAAATTAAGTGTCAAATTCTTCTTAATAGCTAAGATAATATCTCTTTAAATTAGTGCTAAACCTAATTAATTTCCAATGAACTAATTACCTTAAATCATTATTGGTTATTATGTTTAAAAAAAAAAAAAAAGCCCCTACATAGATCATGACTTAAATTGAAAACAACACAATTATTAACTATTAACAAACCTCTTAAGTCTTCTATACTCCTTATCAACAGGATTACGGCCTCTTTTACGCTTAGGAGGCGCTACTTCGCCACCATTGTTGTTACTATTCGAGCTTTGCAAACTTCCTTGATTTATCATCTTTGTTTCCTCTTCCTCTCCCGCTTCCATATCTGGCACCATAAACAATTCTTCATCACTCTCTTCTGCATAACACCCAAAAAAAATTCTTTATTTTTGTTCCTTTAGTATTATTTCATATATTAAAACACAAGATGTAATAATTATTTAAGTAAAATTATTTATTCCTTTATATTAAAATTTAAGAAACATAAACCAACCTAGGTTGCTATTATTTCCTGTTGTAGTAGAAATAGAAAGAGGAAGAAGAGGCAAAGTAGCAGGTTGAGCCATGATCTATCTAGGTATAATATAAGATAGTATAATTCTTATTTTTTGAGGATATGAATAATAGAGCTAAACATGTCTCATTTTTATGTATGTATTTATATAAATTCAAGGAATATAGATATATATAGAGTACGTAAAAAATACACGTAGTACTAACAATATTAGGATAACGTGGATTTGTGGGGGAAAATATTTATGGTGACGTTGCTACTCGTTTGCTAACTGATCTATGTTTAATGCTCTTCATTCTCGATTGTCTGCCCTATTATTTATTAAATAATTTATTAAGTTTTGACCCAGTGAAATTGATGAGACAAAAAACTAATGAAATTTCTAAGTAATGTTTGTGAGAGTAAAGTTGTGTTCTTCTTGTATATTAATATTATGGGGTAATCTTTAAAGAACAACAGTTTAATACGTAAAAAAAATGGAGCAATCTTTATAGAATAGTGGAATTATTTATGTAAAAGGAAATAAATATTTGTACGTACAAAAAATAGACATAAATGAGAATAGACAAGTGATGAGAAAATTTCAAGTGGGGAAGAATGGGAGGTGGTGAAGTTAGGAGGGAGAAAGATTGGTGGAACAATGAACACGTTAATGCATGTATATCCATATTTTGATGCTTTGTTTTGTCAAAAGTTGCACTCCTAGATTAGCTTTCTTGTTAGGAGATGAAAGGAAGCAATCAATTAAATTCTTTCCTATTTCTTTTTGTTTTGTGGGGGAATTATTTATTTTGGATTTTTTCTATAGTATTGTTTCAAAAATAATCAAGGTTTTATTTCATAAGTTTACCTAAATCTAACACTTATTTGTCATTATCTAATTTAAAAAATGTTTAGCATTGTTAAGTTTTGTCAATGCATGTCATTACATTAAATGTGTTATGCCTGTAATTAAATGAGGTTTTTCTATTATATTGTTTCATGAAACAAGGTTATTATATGTAATGCATCACAATTAAAATAATTAATAACTGTGTGATGCTTTAAAATGATGGGTTTTATCTAATGATATTAAAGTGTTGAAACTATTAATGCACGAACGAGAAGTTACAATAAAACTTATATAACATAAAATTATAAAAAATTCTTGTGATTACTTTTAGTAGTTGATTATATTACTTGATAATGTCTCAGTGCCTATAATTGAGTGTGTGATGCATAAATAAAATTAAAAGACGAGTTATACTAAGTAGTATATTAGTCTAAGAAATTGAGTTACATTCTTTCTGTAGTTGGCTTTTATTATTTGAAATTTTATAACTGCTTGATATCAAAGCTTAAATCCTTAACCTCTTTAATATAGATGATTTACTTTTAACAATGTGTTAATATTTGTATAATATGTCCATATTATTAGTCACTTTATCAAAGTGTTAATATTTGTTTAAGGGTTTTGGTTGCAACAATAAATATGATGCTATTGTTTTCTTACAATTATGGTTATAGTTTGAATTTAATATTACTCATATACAATGTTTTTGAGCTCATGTTTTACTTGTGTATAGAGAATAAATTTTTTTGTGTATAATTGATGTTTGATTATTCTTAGTGTAAACTTTTAAAATATCAAATTAATTTTTTTTTTGTTTTTTTAATTTTTTACTAACAGATAATATTATACGAAGTATTAATTATTTATAATCAAATTGACAAACGTAAATTATTTAGTGCTGACAAAGGGGATAAATTTTGAATCGACTAGTTTTATTTTTCTACTTTTGTAAGTAAGCAACTCATTAAGTCATCATTAAGCTAACCAAAAACAAAGAATATGGCTGAAGGGCCTTCCCTTAGAATCTCATGGATAAACAAGGCCCTTATTTCAACTTAAGCAGTGAGGCCCATGAGTCAAAATACGCTTTAAATCCCATAGCACACAAAGGAGGCTAAAACTATTGCGACCACAATTGAGCTTAACAACAAAGCTCCTGGAAATCTGACCCGATTCGAATGACTCGACTCGTAACACAAAAGTTCACCCAAAACCATTGACCCAAAATAACCCAACCCCAACTAACCCGATCCCATCCGAAATGGAGTTGACTCGAACGTGACTTGATGCTCGAAATGACCCGATCTGAAATTGACCCAAAACCCGAACTTGACCCGACCTGAAGTAACCCGACCCGATTTAAACCCGAAGTGACCGGACCCGAAGTGACCCGATTCCTGAAATGAATAGGGTGAAATGGTGAATTACTTATTTTAGGGCTTCTTTCTTTCCAAGTAATAGGTACTCACGATTTTTTTTATTTTCTTAACGATTTTTTTTTTTAATTTTTCCAACTATTTTTTTTTAATTGAATTTATTATGGTGGCCCGACCCAAACTTAACTTGACTCGAACTAACCCGATCCGAATCGACCCGACCCGAAATTGGCCCAAAATTGGTCCTACAAATTGACCCGACCCGAACTGACTCAACCCGAACTAATTCGACTCGAACTTGACCTGACTCGAACTTAACCCGAAGTGCTGACCCAAAACCCGAATTGACCCGACCCGACCTCGACTCGAATATTTGCTGACCAGAAATTGACCTGACTCGAACGACCCGTTTGCCAAGTCTATTACGAAGTATTTATATTTTTGGTGTTTATTAGAAAGCTACAAGTGCGATCGTGCGGATGATGAGAATTGATCTCATGATCCCTAGAATGAAAGGGAAGCTCTAACTAATTGTCTAATAACATTATGTCATCATTAATAGGCTAATAACATATCGATTTGAAACTCTACTAGAGAAGTTGGGCGTTATAAGTACTACCCGTACTTTGATATCGAAAGTTCGAGTAATTTACTTTATATTCTTATTTCTAATTTCTAATTTAGTTTAGAAAAATGTAAGAAAAAATTTAATAAGGTAAGAGATGTACAATAAAAGACTAAAAGGCGGGTGGGTGAAATTAAATACAGGTGTATAAAGTAAAAATGTTGGATTAGAGGGGTAGGCTAAATTGCTAATGAATAAAATTAGGGGTGAAAGTAATTCGGTTAAAATTGGAACTAAAATGCAAATCAAACTGAATAAGCAATATGGTTCGGTTTCTTTTTTTAATATGGTGCGGTTTAGTTTCAAAAAATAAAAATATGGTTTGCGGTTTGATTTCGGTTTTGGGTTTAGAAAAACCGAAAACCGAACTACAAACCGAAATTTAGGCCCAATTCCTTATTACTTAAAGCCCAATCCCCTTCGTATATAAGGGCAAAAAAAAGCAAAAAAAAAAAAAAAAAAAAAAAAAAAAAAAAAAAAAAAAAAAACTAAACTACTCTTATGCCGTCATTAGGACTTGTTATTCGTTAATAGCCTAATATATATATATATCATTTCTTTGCTTTATTTTTGGAAAACTAAATTAAATCAAGCCCAAACACAGGTTTTGAAAAATTATGCCCAAAAAATGTTACAAATCAAAGCCAAAAACACTAGTCCCAAAATTGCGTTTTTTTTTTCTTTTTCGAAAAAAACCGAATTAAATATGATGTGGTTTGGTTTAGACCAAATAGTAATATGGTGCAGTGCGGGTTGAAAAGTCCCAAACCGAATTAATATGGGTTGGTTTTAGTTTGGGCTATAAACCACACCGCAAACCGAACTTTCACCCCTAAGTAGAATGGATTTTTAAATAACAGTATTTAGAATAAAAGGTGAGTTAAACTTTTGAAAGACCTCAAAACCTAAAGTGAGTTGAACTTTATGGAATGGATCATAAGATCATTGGATCATGGGGTAACAATTGTTATTATGTCAAATAATTGCTTGATTAAATTTTCATGCATAAGTTTGTGTCAATAGTTGTAATCAACTAAATGTTTGATCAACTTATTGAATTAGTATGAGGATTTAACTTTTGTTATATGATGACACAAGACGCTTTTTCTTATTTATTTATCGTACATTTTTCAGTGTTTTGTCATTATACATAGCAACATAATATGTCCATGTTATCCTTAATGGTCATTAAAGTCCAAATGATGCTCCTACCATTTTATATAACCATCTTTTAAGATATGCATAAGTTTACAGAAACTTTAATAAATACATTGAATTATTAAATTATTGGCAAATAATATGTAGTACGAAAATGGATTTTGATCCTTGAGAAGAAATATTAAAGTGCAACTATTTTTCAAAAGAAAATGAAACGAAATGAGTAAAAGATACATATTCCATCAAAAATATATATTATGAGATCAACTTATTTTTTAAAAGAATATAATATTAAATGTTTTACTCTTACAATATTTTAAATTAATTCATTTGTAGATATGCTAATAATATTTATTTTTTTTGACGGAGATATGCTAATAATATGAACAAATAGATAGATGATGATTAGTGCATATCATTAAAAGACATGCATAGAACATGAATTCGACAAATATCTATATATATAAAACTTTAAAACTCAATTTGTACACCTTTGACCATATTCTCACTATTAATAATCCAAATCACATGATTAATTAATAAAGTATAATATGATAAAATATTTTAAACATTTTATGGGTCAATGTTGAAAATTAATTGTCAAAGGTTCAAGACACAAAGATAAATTAGTGAGGGCTCAAAATTAGGCTCATATTTCAAAGCCTATCTCCTTTTTGCCACCCAAAATAAAACAAAGACCCCTTTCCAAAGTAAATTTGCCATTACCAAATGTCTCAAAATTTACCACTTTTATGGAGCACAAAATTTAATTAGGTATAATAATTTGAGAGAAAACATGAGTGTGCTTGAGTTTCACACAAAGTACATTGTATGGTAATAAAAGTGTAAAAGTCATTGGAGTAATAAAAAGATAGCCAACAGAAGCAACCTTGAAGTAAACATTGCTCAATTTTTATTTTCTTGTATTGTATGACAAGTTCAATTTTATGATCATCTTCCTTAATTTTGAGCTTTTCTTCTTTCCTTTAGGCGCAAGTTTGCTTACTTGTTCCTCTATAGTTTTTTTGGACAGGCAGTTGTTCACTTGTTCCTCTATTTGCTCCTTATGTTAGCAAGCTGTTTTTCCACAAAAGGCTTTACGCGCCACGTACTTTCCCCGTTTTATTTTAGCTTCTCGCTAATATAGTTGATGAATTAATATTAGCTTCATGCTGTAAAAGAAAGGAAAAGTACGACAATTAAAAGAGACGATAAGCATTTAAAATTATATCCCTTCATTTCATATTAGGGATCTAACAAGTAACAACCCTTATGTAGAGGTTTAGTTACTCGTAACCATTATTCATTTATATCAGTAGCCTTATTTGTCCATAAAATTAACTTTAATTCAAAGCCATAGAAGAAAAAATAACCCTATTTGTTCATTCGGGTAACCATCTTCTTTTGTCTTGACTTTTAGAAAAGTAACTCAACTTATTTATAAAATAATCCATTTTTCCATTTATTGAAGTAACTCCTCATCCGCCATAATCATCATAACCGTCGTTCTCAATTAATTACGTTATATGTGAAGTGGTCACACCATCAACTAATGGACAAAAGAAATGGCGAGTGCGCAAGTAGAGCAATTGTGTATTCATACATGTGAATTATTGAAGGACATGCATGATAATTCTACCACCAAGAGTCTTAGTGAGCCAAGCTAGGAGAACAATTGCAATTATGGGCCTCGTGCTAGTTTGGAGCTTGAACACAATAATTGTTTCGTACACCCGGGTGTACCAAGCGCATGGTACACCCGGAAAAACATCACCTTATTAATAAAAGAACATTACCTATAAATAGAAGAACATTACATATAAATAAAATAAATCGTAGTTATAATAATTTATTATACATTACAAATGAATATAGAGTACATCAAAAAGAACGTTACATATAAAATACAGAACATTATATACAATAATAAAAGAACATAACTTAAAAATAAGATAACATTACATATAAATATAAAAGACATTATCTTTCTGAAAAAGAACGTTATATATAAATAATGGAAAAATGCTACTACCCAAACCTATGGAAGAAGATGATGAACAACAATGGTAGTGCCAAAAATTCAAACAATTCAAGTAATTTCATGATAATAAAGCCTTATATGAACAACAAACATTATCACAAAACACAAAATATAGGTAAAAATAACAAGCAAAGAGAGAGTTCACTATTGAAGCACAACCTAGGGTTTCATATTCATGAAGTAGAACAAAGATGAACAAAGAAAGAGAAGTCATATCTCAAATGAGTAGAAAACCCTTGTAAAGTGAATTAATAGTGGAAATCAAGCAAGTTGAACACTCAATTGCAAGTTTTTTTAGCCAAAATAAAAAATACCCAAAATTCTCAAATCATGAAAAATCCGAAAATTTGGTTGTGAAATTCGGATTTTGGAGTGTAAAATCTAGTATAAATGTGTTTGTGAGTGATGAATTAAGCACATAAAAACTATAAAAATCAAGAAATAAAAGGAAGAAGAAGTTAGAGGGAGAGGAGAGAGAGTATCGAAGGGAGAGAAAATGAATGGGTGAAATGAACATTACATATAAAATAAAGAACATTACATATAAATGAGGCTTCATAAAAAAAGAACATTACATATAAATAAAAGAACATTAAATTTGTCCCAATGTTCTTTTATTTATATGTAATGTACTTCCGAGTGTACCATGCATATGGTACACCCCCTCTACCATACTATTTTCAGCTTGAACAAGTAGGTGTAGAGTGGTGTAAGCTAGCCGTGGTTGCAAGCTCTTGGAGGTGGCATTGTATGAGGTTATTGAAGGAGGTGATGAACCTATAGTGTTGTTAGCAAGAAGCGGAGCATGTTGGTTGCATATTGTGGCTCATAAGCAGGGTGTAGTAGCAAAGTGATGTGTCGGAAAGAAGTCACATGTATTATATTGTTGTGGTTGTAGTCCGTGAGTTCTCGGAAAGGTTATGAGAAGTGTTTAAGCTAAGGCCTACCATGACTTGGGAGTAAGGGTGTACAATTAAAGGGTAGCAATGTTTAAACATACGTGAAAAGAGAGATCATAGGGAGTTTAATTTCTCGCATATATGTGAGTAAATATTACAAGTACTTTGCACTTCACATTAAAAGAATGGTGAAAAAGTGACTAGCTTATTAGAATGTTTATAGCCTTATAGGCTACTCCTATTATCGTATAAATCTAAGATGAAATATCACTTAATTTGTATGTGGATCATCTCTCGTTATTCTATGGTAAGCCTTAACCCAAGGCCCAACAAGGATATCCTCTTCAAATTGAAAGTACCACATAAAAAGAGTTTCATATCATTGAAGCACAACACACTAGCCACTAGGGGATTAGGGTGAATAACATACGGACTAGTAAACATGCAAATATGCAACTGTTGTGCATTCCTTTGAGTTAACCTTCGTAGTCTTGCAATTATAAGATTTATAACCCATTTGTCACTAACTACATGCTTTAATCCTATCTATCTAAGCTCATTATTATTATTATTATTATTATTATTATTATTTTTTTTTTTTTTTTTTTTTTTTTTTTTTTTTTTTTTTTTTTTTTTTACACATATCTAAGCTCATTAATACCTACATTCTAGGCATAACCTCAAAAATCAATCTAGACTTTCTAGTGATATAAATGAGCGACAAAAATTAAGAATTAATATGTGGGAGGTAAAAAGATAAAAATTGATAATGATAAAAATAGTGATTTTTTTTTATTTTTTTTATTTTAACTACAGCAATCTGATTTGTAATGATAAAAATTGATAATAATAATAATAATAATAATAATAATAATAATAATAATAATAATAATAATAATAATCCTTTTTTTTTTTTGCCACAAATTGACCGCACAAAATTCATAATTATTTCTTTTTTTTTTTTCGCAAGATATAGCGCAAAAGTCATAAAGTTATTTTCTAAAAAAATGTCTTGATAACTCCAAATTTGCTATGTATTTGTCAATTTAATTTCTCAAAAATAATTCCAATATTTTCAACCAACTAGTTACATTTATAAGAATCGATTTGAATAATAAAGGCCAAAGTTCTTTATATATATGCATGCATGTAATCATGAAACAAAGAAACCAAAATAAGCCCTTTTCTATCCTTACCTTTTGATCATCATATTTCAATCTAATAAAGAAATTAAAGAGGTTATTATTATGCAATGTTTTGATAGGAGAAAGAACAGAAGTTAAGTGTAAACAATAATATCATGACAGGTACAAATATATGATCAATAAGAAATTTATTCATTATTATTCATCAGGCACTCGTGTCTAAATGTTTCATGATTACCACTAAGATCATGAGTTCTTGACTTAATTATAATTAATTAATTCCAACCGAATGATTATAATCAAACAACTCATACATTAGTTTTGATATACTAAGAGAGACATTCCGACAATGAAGATGACTAAGATTGCAATTTCAAAGCTATTGGAAATTTATTTGTTTAATTGCTTCTAATTAACGCAATTAAATTATCTTCATTAGTTGTCAGAAAAGCATTAATAATGTAATTGACTTAATTTATACTCCTTAATAAGCAATGTGTTTTTAGTTATAGATAGCATTAAAATTTGATATATGAAAGAATATTTTCACTCAATTATGTTTAGTTCACCTTATTATTACTTATTTCAGATCAGATCAGAAAAAATAAGTTTTGATAATAGTTTATCATATTATGTGCGTTTTTTTAATCGTAATATTTTTAATTAGCGCACATATAAGGTTTAAATTAGCGCATATATAAAGTTTAAGTTTAGTTTAAAAAAATAATTTGATCAAATCAGTTTAGAAAAAATAAATTCAGATAAGCAAAAATAAGGTAGACTGCTAGCCAACATAAGATGGACAAAGTATATTCCGATCCGTTTGTCAATCTTAATAAAATCTGAACTTAAAATCAATAGCTAGCGAGTTCACGAGCCAACAATTCAAATTCAATTGGCATAATTCCAACTCATTTGAATCCAAACCATTCAGAAGCAACACTATTCACGACCACCCCACCTCTCACCCCTAACTACAAGAAAAACCATAATTGAACACAAGACAACCATGCACAACAAAAAATCACTTAATATCACTAAAAAGTTAACATTATTGCATGCATATAGTACTCACTCTTTTACTCCTTTACAACCAAAAATTTAAAAAGATTCGAGTATAAACTTAGCTAGACTCCTATCTAGTAGCTAGTGTACTTGTGTTCTCACTTAAATGAAGGTTAGTTAGTTACCCTCAACTTTAATTTCTGAACGTAGCATGTGATAGAGGAGACATAATCACGGAAAAGAGAGGATACCTAAAGAAATTGGATGGTTTTTAGTAGAACAAACAAGAAAAGAGGTTAGATTCAACTAGTTTTTTTGTTTGCCTCAAAAAAGTAGTGATGCTATTACTTTAAAGTTTGTTTTATTGTCCCTAGCTTCTTAATTAACCCATAATATCTATCCATTAATTAAATAATTAATTATTTTACGCAACTTCTAAGTTCTAATAATATAAGTACTAGATTTGTGAATTTTTTTTTTAAAAAAAATCTCTAATTTGTCCACCGTGTGGGTCCATATGGCCTATTTAACACATTTTATTTCTTTCAAATTAAATATGTATGGAGTATCTAATGATAAACAAAAATTTAGTAGTGGTGGGCTTATTTGTTATTTCCCATGGATGTTGGGGGGTTGCTAATTAGTGCTTAAGTGCTTAGCTGTTGGGTCCAACAAATTATTATTTGATAATTAAACTTATTAAATAGTACTTGGAGGTCCAAGATGTCACATACTTATTATTGTTCAACAATTTGGAATTTCGATCATTGTTAATATTCCGTATTGGTTAGAATGTAATCTTAGTTTAGTCTTTAGCAAATTAATCAATGAAACTAAATAATTAAAGACTAGCTTTTTTTATTATACACTGAGTGTATCGTACATTAAAAAACATTTTAATAAAAAAACTTAATATAGATGAAATTTGAGTATGTGCGTGATACACACAAATGCATAATAGACACTGTAAAATCTAAAGGACGCAAATTGATAATGCTAGTGTATGATCTATCAATTTTGCCTTTTGAAACCAGGGTGTGTAGTGGTACCCCTTATCGTTATTTGATGGAATTAGATTTGATATGTTACTAGATTTATAATTGTATTATATTAGAAAACAATAATAGATGATCAAGTCCTGCTGAAAACAGTTGGCCTGGCTCAGCTTTATGCCTTATATTTTGAAGTAGAAGAGTACTTAAATTAGTGTAGCTTTAGTTTGTTTTCTTGTCATTGTTGCTTTGGGACCTTGTTTGTTGTCTTTATGGCCCTGGTTTAAAGAGGCTTCCTAGAAGCTTTGCGTGCTACCCCAGTGTAACTGAATTTAATCAGTGGTTGGAGTTAAAACTGTGGAGGGTATGTCTCTTCAGACTCTTATGAAAGTAAATAGTGATCATTTGGTTGACTAATTAATAAATATTCTTGTTAGAAAAAACCAATTGGGTTCGAGTTTTTTTTTCGGATTGGATTGGATTTGATAAGACAAACTCTCGAAAAATGAAATTTATCATCCTTGAGATCAAAGTGATTCTCTTCGATCAAGTCTGTGTGTCTAGTCTGGTCTAGATTAGGTTTTGGATGATTGGATAACCCTAGTAAAGAAATACGAGAAATTTAAATTACTTAAAGGACAAAAATGTAATTATTTTGTTAAAACAATGAATTAATTAAAAATTAAAAAGTACATATCTCACCTAATTAAGAAATTAATAAGTTACTTCCTCCGTGTTTTAATAAGTGTTACACTCTGACCGGCACATAGTTTTGGCAATTTAATTGACTTAAATAAAATAAGAGGTGAGTGGGGTATTTGGAGTATTAAAAAATTGTAAAAGAAAAATAATGGGGTTAATAGTTTATTGAAAAGTAATGAATGTGAGAGG
This sequence comes from Chenopodium quinoa, assembly GCF_001683475.1. NCBI lineage: Eukaryota > Viridiplantae > Streptophyta > Magnoliopsida > Caryophyllales > Amaranthaceae > Chenopodium > Chenopodium quinoa. The sequence goes on from NW_018745684.1 coordinate 8,038,440, forward strand.
AAATAAATCATAAAAAAAGTAGTGGGTTTGGGTGGGGACCATAAAAGGAAAAAATATAATATTAAAATGTAGCTTTTTACCCAAAAAAAAGAAGTGTAATATTTATTAAAATACGACCGCATTTAGTAAGTGTAACACTTACTAAAACACGGAGGGACGGAGTAACATGTCCTATTTAAATAAATGAAAAGTTTGTAAATTTAGAGCATTGATTAATAAAGGAAATTCGAGTCACACAAAACATACTCGTAGAATTTAACTTTCAAAGTTAATCTAATCAATCTTATTTCAGAATATAAAGAAACTACAACTTTCAAAAGTCTACCTTTCAAATAACGAAACAAGTTGCGCACCTAACCCTGCCTATCTAATTAAACCTCTCTCGATAACATGTGATCTCGCAATTCCATTCCTTCAACCTTAATCAAACCAAACAACAGGTCATCTAGACGAAGTACACTTATCCTAAAAACTCCAAACAATCCAAAGTCTAAAAAAACCACCCATTAAACATATGCGATAATTAAGACGTATTATTCTACTAATCTAGCACTAATCAAAAACATGAACTAGACTATGACATAAGCAAAGATATAAATGTCGGCCAGCATGAAAACAGTTAAAGGCGGACAAAGTATTTCTTGTCAAGTTATGTGTCCCCACTTTGTTTTCTTTCTCATTTATAAAATAAATTTCACAAAAGTAGTAATTAATTATCTTATTATATAAAACCCTCCTTCACAAGTTACCCTCTAATTATATCCTCTTTTAATTATATTATATAGTTTTATATATATATACCAACAACTTATATATTTTCCTCCATTGAAGCAAACTCAAAAAACCTCCTTAAAAAACGTCAATAGTACGTGTGTAATTAAGTAAGAGTGTGATATAATTATATACCAAGGTTAATTTATTTATATAAAAAATGGGAAAAAGAGAAGATGATGATCAACATCATTCGTCGTCGTCTTCATCAACTGATAGTAACGTTAATAGCAATTCGTATGCTCTTCATCATGTTCAGAGTAATTCGCATTCTACAGCTTCTCCATCGTACAATAGCGCGACGACGAGTTTTCATGATTTTGGTAGCAAGGATTTGAGCACTGATCTTAGATTGGGTTTGAGCATTTCTTCTCATGGCTTGTCTTCCTCTTCAAGGTAATTTTATCTGTTTTTTTTTTTCTTCTTAGTTTTCTTGATTTTTTATCCTTTATATTTTTATCATTAAAGAAGTAATCAATATTCCGTAATAGAGAAGAATGAGATCAATCTATTTTGTTTAGTTGTTCTATAGTATTTTGCTTTTTGTGCGCATGTTAACAAGTTAAGGTTTATGAACGTACGATAAGGTCGAACTAGTCATGTAATTAGTAAAAATGTAAGAGATATAATTGCATGAAAAATTATTTTTTCTAAAGACAATCCCGAATAAAGGTGACTAAAGAGAAATGAAATTGGTAATTTCGTACACATAATTAGAAGTTGAACATTAGAGAATATATAGAAGAAGTACTAGTACATTTTAAGCCATAAGATTTAGAAAGAGGCCAGTCTATTGCATTACTCTCTTAAAGTAACAACACATCAATTGTATTAGTAACAACAAATAATTATTATAATTAGATTCATTCAATTTATGGATCTAAACAAAATAACAAGTCACCCTTATAACGCAAGAATAACCAATCCTTCAAACAATATAAATTAATTTGTACTCTATACTTCTTAACAAAATTAAATTTCATATTCTTTTTCGAAGTAAAACAATATGTTAACTCAATAAGCCATGAATTTGTTTAATAACTAGGTACCAATGTCGTTACTAAAATAATACAGTAAAATTTCCCTAAAAAAAAAAAAAAAAACTTCTAGAAAAAAAATTTAATTACAACTAACTGACCTTTGGCTCTTCTTTGAACCGTAGACTAAAGAATGAAAAAAAATTTTGTGCCATAACTTTATCATGTGGATCTAACTAATAAAGTGGCCAATTGATAAATGCAGTATAGTATTTTCATTCATTTGAAGCTCAAAAGTCTTTTTACTTCTTTTAGTTTTAGTTGGGACAATCGAGATAGTGATTGATGAAAGGACCAAAAAAAGGAAGGTTAGGCTAAATCCTAAAATTTATTCTAACCATTATAACCTCTAAAATGTCCAAATTAACCAACAAAAAATGCAAGTAAATTTAATGCGTAATATGAAGTTAGAATTTAGAACAAGTTTTTTCCATTTGAAATCTTCAAGTGGTGTCAATAACTTCTAAATATTTGGTGCAAAGTCATGAAAGATATATACATATTAAACAAGTTTCCTTTTTGAGACATACACTCATCAATTGCAAGACCATGTAGACACTAACTACAATAGGCTAATACAGTCGTGTAAGACATGCCAACATGTTATTCTCTTAATTAGATAAATTAGGTTAACGTTACTATCTTTAAAAAAAATATCTTCCTAACTAATTTAACAGATCCGCCCATTTATTAAAAAAAAAAAAAAAAAAAAAAAAAAAAAAAAAAAAACCTAGATCCACCTATATGCAAAGCCGAAGTTGAAAATTGCCTCTCAATTTAAGATAAACTTGGACGACTAATCCATATCTACATGATTTGAACTATCTTTGATATTATCTAATGTAAAAATTAAAATGTAAGATGCATAAAAAAATTAGTTATATATGTTTGATTTTGTTTGTTGGTTGGTTGGTTGGTTGGGCTTATGATGATAAAAAATGGTAAATAGGGGCAGTATAGTGACTGGCCACCAATGAAGGCGTTGTTGAGGAGCACGCTTGCAGCAGAAAAATCAAATAGCCGGCCTCGACGAGAAACTTTGTTTGTCAAAGTTAGTATGGAAGGCATTCCTATTGGTAGGAAACTCGACTTGCTTGCTCATCATGGTTATCATAGCTTGATTACTACCCTTGTTCAAATGTTTAGGACCACTATTCTTTGTAAGTGTCCATCATCCATCCAATCCCCTATTTTTGTTTTTCTTTTGATCTCGTCTTTATGAAGTTTCTTTCAATTTACAAGTGGTCATTTGGTTGGATATATGTAAAGTTGTGAAGTTGTGACGTCTTTGAAAATTTTGAAAGTGTCTAAATTTATGTGGTTGGAAATAAGTAACATTTTCTTGAACTATTTGAATATAGTTCGACTTAAATAGAAAAGTTTGATATGTAACTTATCACATTTTTTATGAGTTAAAAATATTTTTAAAAGAAAATTGTTGTGTTTTATATAAGAAAGTACAACCTTTTATGATCTATATGGGCTTAAAATGACAATTTTTTTTCTAGTTTTTTTACGTCTAAACTAAATGAATAAGTTCTAATAATTACAATACTTACTTTGATTTTTGGTGGCGTAAAAACAGCTTCGGATGTAATTTGCCATGATTCGCCAGAAAATTGTCATATTCTCACTTATGAGGATAAAGAAGGAGATTGGATGATGGTTGGAGATGTTCCTTGGGAGTAAGTAATTTCATCTTCCTTTATAAGCTCTATACAATTATAACTATTTTTTTTTTCCCTTCAATAAGTAGCATCATCTAAATGAACCAAAAAAGGGCGTATTCTAATAAATCATTAAATTTTCCTACATTACATATAAAACGTTAACACTTCTTAAGTCCTAACCAACATACATTTATAATTTTTTAAAGTATTCTAACATTGTTTTTCTAATGACGCTTATGTTACTCATTACACTTAACAAAATCCACGTACATTTTACAATATTATCAAATTAAATTATATGAAGTTAAAGTTCAAAATTAATTCTATTAAATCAAATTTCAGCTTTATTTTACAATGATTGAATATGTATTATAGATTTAATTAATTTGGTGTGTTTTATTGCATGCAGGATGTTTTTGACCACTGTAAAAAGGCTGAAGATTGTCGCATTTGAAAAATGCCAATAGTGATTGCCTCCCTGCATGCTGAGCAGTTGAGGAACAAAACAATTTTGACTAATATATAATCATTAAATCTTTTAGAACCCTAACAATTTTCATTTGCTGATGGTTAACATTTTTTTTTTCTTTTTTTTTTTTTTCGCATCAGTAACGTAATATGGTTGATGTGGTTTACTATGTATATTCTGAATGTTATTTTAAATTCTACTCCCTTCTCGTTTTAAAAATCAAAGCTAAAAAGGCGACTATAACAAATAGAATTTTGACTACCTTGTGCAATCTATTTTAATGCGAATGTACCTCAAGTTATACATCGATTATTGACTAAACAGCTAAACTTGTATACTATTGAATACTGTGAAGATTTCAACTGACTACCATTAATAAGATTCTCGCAATAGGATTAGAGGACCCAAGTATAATACAACTACTTCGACATATGTTACCCTTTCTTTACTACTATCCTCAATTACACAAGTCAATCTTGAGACTAGAAATTCCTAAATATAACTGATTTTTGTATTTTCAAAAGGTTTTATTATCCGTAATGATATCACAAATTCTTAAATGTGGCTGACCACACCGTGTGACCAACTATTATGGGGGTTATTTCGTTAGTGTTATAGGGTTACTTCGTCAGTGTTATAGGGTTACTCGGTCAGTGTTATGGGGTTACACTGTCAGTATTACAGGTCAGGGGTTACTTGGTCAGTGTTATAGGGGTTACTTTGTTTTTTCATAAGTGGTCACACGGTGTAACTAACCACACACAAGACGGACTATAATTATGTATATGTCAAGTTAGTTGGTTCGATTATCCCAATACATTCATGATCGAGACTGTTGTTAATTATTTGGCCAATGTTCTTATATACGTGCATTAGGACGGAGTATATGCCCGGGCCTTATTTCATCGTAAAATAAATTCAACTCAATGAAATTCAAGAGAAGAAAACAAGGCCTGGATAAGAATGAACGAATAGAATTTTACAAGAAAAAGAAAAGGTATTATTTAATTTAATTTTATTATGAAAATTGAAGAATTGGTAGATTTCTTTCAAAGGGTAAATAAAGAAAGTGGATATAAAAAATGAGGGGAAAATAATTGTTAACAAGATGTCACCGAGGAACATGTACCCAGCAGAGTCATATACACGTTTCTTTCCCTATAACTCTTTTATTTGTAGAACTTACATTTTCTACAGGTATCGGTAGGAGTGAAAGTTCGGTTTATGGGTGTGGTTTATAGTCCAAACCGAAACCAAACCACATTAATTCGGTTTTGGGATTTTTCAAACCACAGCGCACCATATTACTATTGAAATTGAACCAAACCACATCCTCTTCCTTTTTGCTCCATCTAACTGGTCATTCACTCCAACATCAGCTCACATTGGTTGACATTCTAGAACATAAAAAAATACATGTTCGTTTTATTATTTTTTGGCTTTATATATGTAGGGGAGAAATTAGTATTGGGCTAGCCTATAATTTGGATATGGGCCATAATTCGGTTTGGATTTCGGTTTTTGGTTTTTCAAATCTTAAAACCAAAACCAAACCATATTAGTTCGGTTTTGGGATTCCTCAAACCGCATCGAACCATATTAGAAAAAAAAAACCCGTACCACATTTCTTATTTGGTTTTATTTGCGATTTGGTTCGATTTTAAACCGCATTAGTTTCACCCCTAGGTATCGACTTTAAAAGAATAAATTAGGATCGCAGAACGTCTTAAATCATTCTCTGTCCTTATCGAATTACTTTGACTATTGTTTTCGAAATTTACGTTTCTCTTAACTCAGTCAAAGTGGGGGCTTATGTATACACCTGATCGTGTCTCACCAAACACCAAACCTATCGATGAATGTCTTTTACGTTTTTACCAACGAGTTCAGCAAGGAATCGAACGGTTGCGCAAATTTTCCTTAAGCCTAGACCATTTCTAACATTACCCAAAATGTCTTTAAACCGAAAAAGATCCATTTTGTGTCCTTAAACCCAAAAAGTATCCCTTTCGCACCCATAACCATAAAAAAAGTCCAACCTGATTATTTTGGTCCATTTTCCCAGTCTGGTTATTATTTAGTTGGATGGGATTTGAAAAGAGCTTTCCAACGATATATTATAAGCTTTAGTTCGACTTAAACCGAATAAGATATAACCAAAATAGTGAACTAAGCCCAAATCAAGTCTAGGTCCACCTCTAGTACAACCCAATGATTATATGGAGTCCAACTATTTTATTTAGGCCCCGTATGATCATATTACTAACCCAAGTCAGCTAGAATCTTCTAGAAGGTTCTAATTTATCCTTCGCGAAAAGATAAAGATCAAGAGTTTGAGATTAAAAAAAACTCTTATGATAATCCTTAATTTTTCAGAAGACGTTCGGATATATTTTGAAGAGACGAACCATCATAAAACAAACTCCGTACAAACTTTGCTATCTTATGAACCATTGCGCAACGACAGGTTCATCGCGCCACGACGCAACAAGGGCCATCGCGACACGTCAAGCCTGTCGTGATGCGACAAAGAGTTTTATCGTAGTTAGAACTTCTGATCTTTTTCGGATCGTTCGACTATCTTTTTTTACTATAAATAGAGGTCGTTTTCCTCGATTCCAGGTCATCAGCAGACAAACAACAAGAATTCCATTGAGAATTCAATAAGCTCGAAATTCCTAAAATTCATGCATTCTCTTAGCCTAAACACATCCTAGATACATCCCAATCATTCACCATACTTCCTTTGCATGATTCAAATACTCCAAATCATACTCGACGTTGTTTTCGACATCGACGTGGAAGGTTGATATTTTTAAGAGCTTGGATCTAAATCGATATTTCTATCTGTAATTTAATTTATTATTTACTTTATTGATTTACTTTCTTGAAGTTTACTAACGTGTGTATTATTTTGTAGCAAGAAAGTCGAGGCATAAAAGTAAGTAGTTTAATTACTTTTTAATAGAAATCATGTTTAGGATAACGTATTGATTTTGTTATTAGTGATGTATAGGATAACGCCTACTGAGCTATCACCGTGTTCCCAGCCTCGCTCACGGGGTGCGCGCTCATCGCTAGAAGAACACTCAGAGGGGCTCACCAACCCGATAGCGTCAGCTCACAGGCTAACCAAGTATGACTCCGTCCATAGGAGATCACACACCTATAAATAAGGAACCAAGTGTATAGGATAGCTCCTGCTGAGCTATCATCGTGCTCCTAGCCTCGCTCACGGGGTGCGCGCTCATCGCTAGAAGAACACTCAGTGGGGCTCACCAACCTGATAGAGCCAGCACATAGGCTGACCAAGTATCACTCCGCCCAAAGGAGATCGCACACCTATAAATAAGGAACCAAGTACAACGGAAAAGAGGTTAGACACATGATTTATTACACACTCTCTCTATCTAAGTACACTTTCTCTCTCTAAACACATTCTAACTTAAGCATCGGAGGGGAGTTCCTCGAGACACCCCTGAGGGCAGTTACGTTTGTTACCGTGTGCAGGTTATCCAGCTGGATCCAGCCTGCTCCAGTTAGAACCCCCCAGATCCATACCCGGAACAATTGGCGCTAGAAGGAGGGGAAAGGATCATCTTAACCTAAAGTTCGCCAACTGAGCAGAGACTAGCTGGGTAACCGCCATGGTCGGAGATCAGAGGAAGCGACGTAAACACCAACCTCAAAAGCAACTGAGAACAATCAGACACCAGAAAAACAACTTCGGTAACCATAGATCCTAAAGGATCCACCAAAAAACCCAAATAAAATGTATCCCAGAAAACCAATCCCATCAGATCAACACCTGGTATGACGAAAGCGGGGGTGAAACCGGTAGATCTAGTGGGATCTTGCTCTTCTTTCAAGTTTGGAATGCTAGTAACAGGCCCAAACAATGAACCCATTACCCAATCACCTTTAGCCTAAAAATCTCAGCCCGTCAATATGCCAGCCATCCTCCAAAACCTTTCCAAATGCAGCAAAGAACAATTGGCGGCAATGACGGCGGTACTCACTTACTTTGGCAAAGGAACAAGCTCAGCATCAGCTGCTGCTACTTTAGAGCTAGTAGTTAGAAAGCTTGCATCCCAAGCCCTCACCCCGGAGTAGAATGAATTGATCCAATTGAGGAAGAAGGTGCTATAGTTGGAGGCTCGGAATCTGAATCAGGAGTGAGGGAAGGATGCAGCAGTCGAGAAAGGCAGCCCGGAGGCACGAGCCACTCGCAGCAGGTCTCTGATCTCAGAGCGAGGGCCATGCTAGGACAGGGGGAAGCGCGCGCGACTCCAGGTGATTCCGGATGATTCCCTATTTTGTAGGGAGATTCTGGAAGAGCCGATGGAGAAAATCGAGATGCCCAGCTGTAAGTACAATGGCACCACGACACCTAAGAATCACGTCTCAGCATTTGAAAACTACATGGTGTTGTACACCATGACAGACTCAGTTTGGTGTAAGGCATTTCCCCTAACCTTAGAAGGACTGGTTGCTGAATGGTGTGGAGCCATTCTGAAGGGATCCGTTTACTCCTACAACCAGTTGAAGAGGATTTTCATGGAACATTTCGTTACGCTGGTAGATTGCACTAGAATGACCACAGAGCTGATGTCATTAGTTCCGGGGAAAGAGGAGCCCATGCGGGATTTCATTACCCGATTCAACAAGGAGGCAACAACAATCCCAGATATGAGCCAGGAGGTAGCCTTGTTGGCCATGCAAAGTGGACTCCTGCCTGGTTCACCCTTCAGAGCTTACATGGGACGAAAAAGTCTTAAGACACTGGCAGAAGCCTTGGAAAAAGCGCACGAGTTCATAAAAGCAGATGAGATTGATAGAGCCATGATGAGTAGAAGAGCAACAAATGACCCAGTCAAGTGGGCTGAAACTGCTGGGGATGAGAATTCAACCAGGATCAACCAAGCAAGGCTGAACAAGGTTGAAGAGACGCGGACAGGTCAATGGGAGTTAGGAGAATGAGGAGTACGATCTGGCCCCGCGGACAGGTCAATGGGAGTTAGGAGAATGAGGAGTACGAGCCGGGAAGTTTGAGCAGTACACTCTGCTCACTCACTCAAGGTTTCACATCTTCAGTGTGAACAAATCTGATGACAAGTGGCAAAGGCCACCCAGAATGGTAAACAGGAACCGCGACCCTAGCAAGTGGTGTGACTTTCACAGGGACCATGGCCATACCACTGACGAATGTACACATCTAAAGGACAAAATAGAAGATTTATCCGACGTGGGTACCTGAACCAGTTTAAGCAACACTGTGGCTATAGTCGACGAAGAAAGGAGGATAAGTCAGGCTACGACCGCAGAAAGAGTCGAAAAGATCAGGGTGAAGGTAGGGACCGAGAGGGCAGAGTATACGTCATCAGCGGTGGACCAGTAAATGGTGGAACAGTGAATAAGGCAAGAGCTGACCTGCGTGCAACGATCCACTAGGTGAACTACAATGATAGGCGTAGGTGACCACCCCTACCACCGTAACCACGAGCAGTGTTTGACGAGTATAACTAGAAGGGCATAATCTACCCTCGCGACGATCCCCTGGTAGCCATAGTCAGAATTGCAAACTGGGAAGTGGACAGAGTATTGATAGATAGTGGCAGTTCAGCCAACATAATCTTCATCAGTGCGTTTAAAGATTTGAAGCTTGACAGAAAGGACCGGAAAAGGGTGAGCTATAAAGTCACCGGGTTCAATGGATCAGGCCTCATACCAGAAGGTATAATGGAGTTGTTAGTCCGAGTAGGGGGAGGGATCCAGACGGCGCGATGTCCGGGCTGAATTCTTGATAATAGACTTACCCTCACCCTATAATGTGATTATGGGAAGACCGCTCATCCACAAGATCGGAGGGGTAGTCTCCAACTAGCATCTAGCCATGACCTACACAGCTAACGATGGAAGATCTGCCAAGCTTAGAGGAAGTAAAAAAACAGCACAACAGTTGCTACATCATAACCCTCAAACAGCCAACAAAGGATAAATCACATTCAGGCTTAGAAGTGAAGCAAGAGCTTCAGGGTGAAGGGAAATCTCGGAAGAGAAAAGAGAAGAATACTATAGGGAAAAAGACAAGCAAAAGCTGGCGATGGAGAACTTCGAGCCTGAAAAAGAAAAAGCAGTTAAACCATTACCCAGCGGTAAGCATTAAGTAATTGAGCTTACAGAGGGAGCAACTCCAGGACAATAAAAATTGGAAAAGACATCGAACCTGAAGTGAGGGTGAACCTTGTGGAGCTGTTGAGAAGAAATAAAAACATGCATTCTCGGTAAGCGAGATGCCCAGAACCGACATAGAGGTCATGGTCCACAGGCTTATAGTGAAAGAAGAAGTCAAGCCGATCAAGCAGAAAAAACGAAGTTTCTCTGCGAAAAAGAATCAAGCCATATAGGAGGAAGTGGATAAGCTACTAAAGGAAAAATTCATCGAGCCATGTGATTACCCTGAGTGGTTAGCCAACGCCGTCATGGTAAAGAAAGAAAACAATCAATGGAGGATGTGCGTTGATTTCACGGATCTCAACAAAGCATGTCTAACAGACCGTTACCCGCTGCCACAAATTGACCAATTAGTAGATGCGATAAAAGGACACGTATTGCTAAGCTTCATGGATGCTTTCTCAGGATACCACCTAATCAGCTTACATAAACCAGATAGGCAGAAAACTGCATTCATCACCGAAGGGGGAGTATACAATTACATCGCCATGCCCTTTGGGTTGAAGAATGTAGAGGCCACGTTCTAGAAAACAATGGATAGGGTGTTCAAACACCAGAAAGGGCGTAATGTGGAAGTGTATGTAGACGACTCGATCGTCAAAAGCATCACGCAGGCAGGAAATATGTTGACCTAGAGAAAACGTTGGCTAAGTATCACATCTAATTGAACCCGAAGAAATGCTTCTTTGGGGTGAGCTCTGGAAAATTCCTCGGTTTCATGGTGAGCGAGAAGGGAATTGATGCCAACCCTGAGAAGGTAGAAGCAGTTCTCATTCTTCTAGAGCCTAAGTGCACTGAGGACATTATGCGTTTAATGGGGAAGATGGCAGTGCTGACCCGCTTCATTAGTAAGTTAGCGGACAAAGCCTTATTGTTTTACCAGCTACTGAAGGGAAATAGATAATACAATGGGGTGAAGCGGAAAAGAAAGCTTTTGTAGGGATTAAGGAGCATTGGACCAAGCTCCCCACAATGATCAGTCTGGAGCAAGGTGAAAAGCTCCAGCTGAATATTTCAGCCTCGACGTACACTATAGGAGCAGTCCTCCTAGTCGAAAGGAGCAAATAGCAGCGACCAGTTTATTTTGTAAGCCACGTGCTAACCGAAGCTGAACAAAGATACCCGCTGGTGGAGAAGTTAGCTCTAGCCGTAGTAAGAACAACAAGGAAGCTCAAACCTTACTTTGATACGCATGTAATTCAAATTCTTACAAACCACCCACTAGAAAAAGCCCTCCAGAAAATGGATGCCTTAGGACGATTGCTGAAATGGGCAATTGATATGTCCATTTTATATAGTGATTTATCCCTGTCCCTTGATCGTATTTAGGAGTATTTTTGGCTCTACGGAGCTATTTTTTTATTACTAATATTATATGCGTTTTCTAGTGCTTTCGTAGTTTTAGTATTGTTTTATAGGAAATTGCAGATTTGAAGCATTTTCCCGGACTTATTTGGACCACTATGAGCATTGAATTAGGATCGCATTCATCTGACCATATTCTATAGCTCAATATCGTGTTGGAGCAATCAAATCGGTGATTAAGGGCTCGACGAAGAAGAAGAGATCGAGGCAATGGACCGAGTCTTAAAGACCCAAGGAGGAAATCCGGACTGGGCCAAGAAAGAGCCCAATCGAAGAAGTCCATGGAGCCAGGATGCTTGCCTGACCGGGGAGTTCCCTCGCTCTTTATTCACTTTAGTTTATTTATTCGCCTTCGGGTAATGATCTTCTTTTTTCGCACCCGGCATCGCTCGCCTCCGGGTGGAAAGATTTCTTTTCTTCCTACCTCGCCCGGGTGGGCGCAATTCAGGGCGAGGGCACTCCCCGGTCGGGCGAGCATCCGGGCTCCATGGACTTCTTTGATTGGGCCCTTTCTTGGCCCAGTCTGAATTTCCTCCTTGGGTCTTTAAGACTCGGTCCATTGCCTTGGTCTCTTCTTCTTCGCCGAGCCCTTAATCACCGATTTGATTGCTCCAATGCGGTCTTGGGCTACGGAATATGGTCATATAAATGCGATCCTAATCCAATGGTCGTAGTGGTCCAAATAAGTGCGGGAAAATGTTCCAAATCTACAATTTCCTATAAAACAATACCAAAACTACGAAAGCACTAGAAAACGCATATTAGTAATAAAAATAGCTCCGTAGAGCCAAAAATACTCCTAAATACGACCAAGGGACGGGGGTAATCACTATATAAAATGGACATATCAAACTCCCCCAAGCCAAACCTTTGCTTGTCCTAAAGCAAAGATGTCATCAATGAACAAATAAAACATACTTCACCCTAAAATCTACTAAAACCAAGTATAATCAATTTAAGGCAAATCCAACAAATATGCATCAAAGTCAACAAATCAATTCCATTTAACTACTAATCCACCCTAACAATCGTCAAACAAAGCGAACCACAAAGCGAACCACAACTGTATCCGATCGCTCTCCATCCAACCCCTTAATTGTGAACAATGCCCTCCCAAACTCATAACACTCGTGTGTTTAAAAAGACAAGCACTTAACTAGTAGTCGACTCGAAATATCAAATCATTCTTTGCATTGATAAACAGTACAACTAATTTCATATCCATACAACTCTATGCACAAAGGTCGGAAGGTCTTCAAAGTTTGTAATGTAAGGATAGGATAAAAGGGGTAAGAAATATTTAGGAAAATGTGAGAGCAAAGCCATGCTTAAGGGAGCCAATTCCTAATAAAATCAAGGTTAAAAATAAATATTGACCAATCATCTCCAACTCAACTTAACTCTACAAAAATTCACCAAACAACCAACCAATATTAACAATATTTTCCAACACTTACAACTTCACTCATATAAATATAATAATGTAGAATTTGAGTGAATCATACAAACTTTGAATTTTTTTTTTTTCAACATTGAAACTTATTTTTGTTCTTTCTTTTGAGCAACCTTCATTTAGAACATTTGAACATTGAAACAATTTTTTTCTTGTGCTTTTTTTTTTCTTCTTTTTATCTCACATTTGAATTTCTTTTTATCTCACATTTGAATTTTTTCAACTTTTGAACACCTTTTCATTTTTTCCAACTCACAAAATAAGAACACAAATAACTTCTAAAATCCACCCAAATTGTGCAAATTATGTGCACACAACAACTCCCTCACTTCACTCACTGTTAACTCCCCTAAGCTAAGCTTGGGATTAGTAACCAATGAGGCTTAAATAGGCTTGTAATGTGGCTAAATAAACAATAACAGGGCACAAGCAACAACGTGGGTAGGAAGAAGGGAACAAATGTATCTAAAATCATCTAGAGGCTACCTAAAAGAACAAATGCCTTCGTCCTCCTCAATGTGCATAATACTGAGTCATACAAACATTACTCAAAATTAAAAATCAATACTCAACTTCATTGACATACCAGGAACTAACACATATTCCTCACCAAATCAACTAGTCAAGCACTATATTCATAAGTAGTTGGGAAAAATTGACGCATTTTAAGATTTCAATCAAACATCAAATCATGATAAACTAATCCAAAATATTTATCATCATAACCAAGAATCAAAACAATTTCAAAAAATTTATGTATATGGCACATGGAAGTATGATTTATCATTCATTAGAACGTATTTTTGTATTTTTTTAATTTTTCAAATTTTTTTTTGTATTTTTTCTTTTTAGCAATAATATCTATACTAGAAAGCAATAAATCCTATACTAAACACACCAAAAATCAAAAAGAGAGAGAAGAAATAAGATACCTCTACCAAAAATCTCCCCCAAGCCAAAATTAGGCAATGTCCTCATTTGCTCGGGAATTAGCCGCCGTATGGCTAATCATCACCATCCTCATCCTCATCCATCGCTCCAAATCCTCCACCACTACCACCTGCACCAGATGAACTCCCACCAAAGTAGTTAGGGTTAACATTACCCCCCATCCCCCTAAAAGAAAAGTCTTGGGCGTAGCTAGAGAAGGAGGAGTAGTCTGTGTAAATGCCATGGGAGTTGGGATCCACATATCCCTCGGGTGGTGGCCGAAATCAATCTGGGCGAAGGGTCTCGGCATGTATAGCACCACGACGAGCATAGTCGTCGTATATCAGGAAAAGCCCCCTACCCGTGTTCCTCTCTACATATCCCACCCTCTGGTCAAGGGAACCAACTAGCCTCCTAATATCCTCCACCTCTGTCCTAAGCTCTCCCTAGCTCTCCTCTATCCTACCTAGGGCCTGATCTATACTCTGAAGGTCCCAAATAGTCCCGGGATCTGGCCTAGGCTGGTGAGGGGGTGGCTGAGGCACATGTGGCCGTGGTTGATGCACCTAGGGCTGTGGTTGGGCCTGGGCAAGTAGACGATCATAGGTGTAGGATCGCTGGCCGACCGGGAAGGCGGTCAACTCTGAGTCAGGGAGAAAATACGGGTATGTAATCCTTCCCTACCTTCACTTGCCACTTTAGGACCTGACGGTGGTTAAGCTTAACCTAGTTCAACCTCTGGTAGTAAGGTAAGTTCTGATAAGTGCCCCCCCCCCACACTTGGTTAACCCATCGTAGCTAGTCTCACTAAACCTCGCCTTTTTAATTGCTATCCTAGTAATTAAGCCATCAAAATAAATAAGGGTTTTAACATTAGTATCACAAGTGTTGGCATACCTACTAAAATGGTTAATAATATATTTAGCAATGTTCAATCTACCATAACCAAACATGTAATGCCCAAAGATAGCTAGCTTCAAGGATTGGGTGTTATGAGGCTCGTGGCGGGACAAAAAGCAAGTCCCGAAAAATCTTTGATAGATTTTTGGGACGGGGTGGTGGAAAGGAAGTGAACTACAATGCTGAATGTTAGGGCAAGGTTTTCCCGTCAAAGCTAAATACACATCGTCAGCCTTATAGTTCGCATGAGATTGGGATAAGGGGATGGGGACCAAGCTCAAACAATCTTGCAAATTCGACATAAGTTAATTTAACATTTCTATTGTTGAAACAAAAATGCAAGTTAGGACCAATCCTAGATTGAACTACATTCAAAGAAGACAAGAATTCACATGTTAATTCTCTAAATATAGGATAATACATCTCAACAAATTTCCTTATAGCAATGTCATTCATAAACCTCCTAACATGATCATAGACACCTATAGTATTTAAAGTGTTTCGTTGTAACCACCGAGAAAAATTTACCTCCGGGTTGTAGAGATTTATAAGACGGCTCCGTTTATGTTGTGACACGATCTCGATCGTTGGCCATGCTTCTAACTGTAGAGCTTCGTTGATTGGCGTCCTTGAGCTGGAACCACACCCACCTCTTTGTGTTCTTACCCTTTTACTTGCCATGGTTGTGGGTATAAAAAAAAATTTGTTTCAAAATCAAACAAAATTAGTATGGAATTAAAGAGGGTGAAGAGAGGAAGAAGCATATGTAAAATTTTTTGAGTTTGGATGAGAAATGGAGGAGAGAACTTAGAAAGAAGTTAGATAAATTAAAGGTTTTAGAGAAAGAAAGTATGGAGGTTTTAAGAGAAAGAAGAAAAAAGAAATAAGAAAGAAGGAGAAAGAAGAAGAAAGAAATAGGAACCCGCTCGGGCGCAAGAGCATGACATTGGGAATGTAGAAATCGCCCGATCGGGCCCGAGAAGTGTTCCTTAAACCACTAGAACAATTTGCTTGCCCGATCAGGCGTGGGGCGCCCGACCGAGCGCGAGAGTTGGGAATTGACGAAGAAAATTATCGCTCGACCGGGCGGTGGGCACGTGACCGGGCGCGAGAAATTGAAGTTAGCGAAAGTCCTTTATAATCTGGTTAATTTATGCATTGATAATTGATTGTCGACTTTCATCCTGGAATATTATTTATTGGTGAACCTATGCCTTAGGCTTTTATTTTATTGATATTCTCTTAGTCTTATTTGTTTACTTTAATTAGTTCCCTTAAATTAATTCACATAAAATCATATTTGTTACTTGATAATTTAGATTATCATAATTTATTAAAAATAAAAGAACATTGTTTCCCTGTGGATTCGACCCTACTTCCCTATCTATTTTAGTTAGTGGTTTAAGGAATTACTTTTGATTAAGTAATACGACTTTAGCCTATCAGCAGTTAACCTCTCCGAGTACGGACTGGAAGTCAAGCCAAGAGCAGCCATAAAGGCCCAAGATTTAGTCGATTCCATAGTGGAAGCCTCGTACAAAGAAAAGGAAGATGAGGTGGGAATCTAGAAAGTAGTGGTGGATGGATCGACAGCTCAAACAGGCAGTGGCACCGGAATAATCTTGACCTCACCTCAGGGAAATGTGTTTGAGTATGCAATCAAATTCAAGTTCAAGGCATCAAACAATGAGGCTAAATACAAAGCAACCTTGGTTGGATTGCGAATGAGCATCGTAGCCGGAGCAAAAAATGTACACTTACAGACTAACTCGTAGTTGGTAGCCAGTCAGCTGAAGGGGGAGTATGAAACTAGAGAGCCTACAATGCTGAAATTCGCAACCAGGGTCAAAGAGTTGTCAGCCCAACTAATGCATTTCCAAGTAGACCTGGTCCCTAGAGCAGAAAAAACTCCTAGGCTGACGCACTATCACAGTTAGCCAGCTCCACTCTTCAAAGCCTCACAAGAACAGTCATGGTAGAATTTCTAGAACAAAGCAGTATCGCTTAAAGTAAGTAGGTGAACTGCACCACTCAGCAACAAGCATGGTTCTCGGACATATTGGCACAAAAGATGCATGGCATACTGCCTGGTTACACAATTGTGTATGATAGCTCTTTCTGAGATATCGTCATGCTCTCGACCTCACTCACGAGGAGCGCGCTCATCGCTAGCTGATAACTTGTTATTTTGTATGATTTTAAAGTGATTTTGAGCCTTAGAATTGTGGGAAATCAATGCTTAGTTCACTAATTACTCTATTTTTATGCATTTTTTTGTGTATCATATGCTTCACGGGTTTGCTAGTGTTTTGGTGCATATTTAGGTATAAATATGGCAATTTGAAGCTTTTAGACAAAGAAGAAAAGAAGTTGGAGACAAGAAGAGGAAATAAGGGAGCTATGGAAGAATGAAAGAAGCAAGGAAAAGTGTACAAGAGTGAAATAAGAGCATTTGGAAGGGTTTTGGAAGGATTTTTTCACTAAGGTCAACTTCAAATGACTATAACTTTTTTTCTACTCAAGTTTTTGAAGTGATTCAAATTGGAGATTAAAGTTCATCTCAAGAGCTATCCAACGACTGCTTACATGCCTTATTCCAATGAGTAATGAAGAAGTTATGACCTTCCGAAATGAAGCTGTTTCGCCAGAAAAAAGATGCACGTCCGTGCCAATTGATGCACGTCCGTGCCAATTGATGCACGTCCGTGCAAGGTCAGGCAGTAGCTATTGTTCTCATTTTAACAGGTCTGCACGTCCGTGCAACCTTTGGCACGTCCGTGCCGACCTGTAGACGGGCCGATTCTTGGTTTCTCCGTCCTTTTACTTGGGGGTTATATAATATCCCTTTAGCTTCATTTGTAAGGGGGGGATCTTCTTATTTTTTTTTTAGCTTAGGTTAGGGTTTTTAGAGAGAGAAACTCTCATTTTCTAGAGAGAGAAAGTGAGAAAATCTTGTTGAAAGCTTGGAATATGAAGAATTGAAGGAAGGAGACTTGAAGATTTGGATACCCCTTGCAATATCAATGAGAATTTCTTACTCTCTCTCCTATTTTGTTATTCTATTTACTTATTTTTGTATCTTTTCATCCTTAATTACTTGTTTATGTTAGATTAGTGTCTGTTTCATGTTCTTAGTTGTTAATTCCTTTAGTTTTGCAATTTATTATGATTTGTGAGTAGTTCTTTTACTTGGGATTGTTGAAATCATTGATGAATTCACAAATACTTGTTTTTATGTGTTGATTTAGCTAATGTGGGATGTTAATTAGTTGAGCTTAAGTGGTTTCATTGTTAGTTCTTGTAAGTGTCCATTGCTAGAACTATTTATCTAAGCTTTCTCAACGAAGGATCGAGAGATGAACTTGAGTTAGCTCCCTTATGCTTGATTGACCCGAAATGCCATGAGAATAGGAATTTCCGATCAAGGGAATGTTTATGTCATCGTGATTATGCTTTAACACTTGTTTTATGCTTTGTAACCACGAGAGTAGGTTGTATTCATGATTCAAGTAATCCCTCTAGCTTGAGAGAGTAGTTGGGTGCCTTAGATGACTTCCCCTAATTTTATCCCCAAATTGCTATGTCTTGTATGTTAAATTGTAGTTTGTGAACGACTTAATTGGTGGATACCTTCCCGAGATCCTCTTTATTATTGTTTGTAGTTTTTCTTCATAACTCATAACCTTAAAAGACTTGACTTAGCTTATCACAAATCGATATTTGTTAGTGCTCCCCTTAGTCCTTGTGGGATCGACCCTTACTTACCCTTTCTACCCATTAGAGAGACCAAGTTAGGTTTTTTATCTTTGGTAGGCTCGACGACGGCCTATCACTAGCTGAACACTCAGAGGGGCTCACCAGCCCGACATAGTCTGCTCACAGGCTGACTAAGTATGACTCAGCCCAAAGGAGATTGCACACATATAAATAAGGAATCAAGTACAACGGAAAAGAGGTTAGACACACGAGTTATTACACTCTCTTTCTATCTAAGTACACTTTCCCTCTCTAAACACATTCTAACTTAAGCATCGGAGGGGGGTTCCTCGACCCACCCCCAAGGGCAGTTACCTTTGTCACCCTGTGTAGGTTTTCCAACTGGACCCAGCCTGCTCTAGTCTGAACCCCCAGATCCATACCCAGGAGGGGAAAGGATTGTCTTAACCTAAAGTTTTCCAACTAAGCAGTGACCGGCTGGGTTAACTTCCATGGCCGGAGAGGAAGCGACATAAACACCAACCTCAAAAGCAACTGAGAACAATCAGACACCACAAAAAGCAACTTCGATAACCATAGATCCTAAAGGATCCACCGAAAAACCCAAATCAAATGTAACCCAGAAAACTAATCCCGTCGGATCAACACCTGGTATGAAGAAATCGGTAGTGAAACCGGTAGATCCAGTGGTATCTAGCTCTTTTTTCAAGTTCGAAATGCCAGTAATAGGACCAAACAATGAACCCATAATCCAAACACCTTTAGCCCAAAAATCTCAGCCTGTCAATATGTCAGCCATCCTCCAAAACCTTTCCAAATGCAACAAAGAGCAATTGGCGGCAATGACGGCGATATTCACTAATTTTAGCAAAGGAACGAGCTCAGCATCAGCAGCAGCATCAGCTGCCGTTACTTCAGAGCTAGTAGTCAGAAAGCCTGCATCCCCAGCCCCCACCCCGGAGCAGAAGGAAATGATCTAGCGGAGGAAGAATATTCTAGTGTTAGAAGCTCGCAATCTGAACCACGATTGGGAAGAGGATGTAGAAGCGGAGAAAGGAAGCTTGGAGGCATGAGTCATTCGCAGAAGATCTCCGATCTCAGAGCGAGGGCCAAGCCAAGATAGGGGAAAGCGCGCATGGATCTAGGTGATTCCAAATGATTCCCCATTTTGCAGGGAGATTTTGGAAGAACTAATAGAGAAAATCAAGATGCCCAGCTGCAAGTACAATGACACCACGACACCTAAGAATCACGTCTCAGCGTTTGAAAACCATATGGTTCTATACACCATGACAGACTCAGTCTGGTGTAAAGCATTTCCCCCAACTTTAGAAGGGCTGGCGGCCGAATGGTGTGGAGCCATTCCGAAGGGATCTGTTTACTCCTACAACCAGCTGAAGAGGATGTTCATGGAACACTTCGTCACGCTGGTGGATCACACTAAAATGACCACAGAGCTGATGTCATTGGTCCAGGGGAAGGAGGAGCCCCTATGAGATTTCATTACCCAATTCAATAAGGAGGCAACATCAATCCCAAGTATGAGCCAGAAGGTAGCCTTGTTGGCCATGCAGAGTTGACTTGTGCCTAGATCACCATTCAGAGCGTACATGGGACGAAAAAGCCTCAAAACACTGGCGGAAGCGCTTGGAAAAGCTCACGAGTTCATAAAAGAATATGAGACTAACAAGGCTATGTTAAGTAGAAGAGCAACGAACGACTCAGTCAAGCGGGCTGAGACCACCCGGGCTGAGAATCCAGCCAGGGTGGATCAACCCAGTAAGGCTGAACAAGGTCGAAGAGACGCGGACAGATCAGTGGGAGTTAGGAGAGCTGGCCATCGATGAGGAGTACAAGCCGGGAAGTTTGAGTAGTACACCCCGCTCACTCATTCAAGATCCCATATCTTCAGTGTGAATAAATCTAATGACAAATTGCAAAGACCACCCAGAATGGTAAACAGGAACCGCGACCCTAGCAAGTGGTGTGACTTTCACAGAGGCCATAGGCACACCACTGATGAATATACACATCTAAAGGACAACATAGAGGATTTAGTCCGACGTGGGTACCTGAACCAGTTTAAATAGCACTCTGACTACAGCCGACGAAGAGAGGAGGATGAGTCAGGCTACGACCGCAGAAAGAGTCAAAAAGATCAGGGTGAAGGTAGAGACCGCGAAGTAGGCGAGAGGAAAAAATACATGTCATCAGACGTGGACCAGTACATGGTGGAACGCTGAACAAGGAAAGAGCTAATTTACGCGCAATGATCCACCAGGTGAACTACAATGACTCACGTAGATGGCCACCCCTACCTCCGCAACCACGAGCAGTGTTTGACGAGTATGACCAGAAGGGCATAGTCTACCCTCATGATGACACCTGGTAGTCACAATGATGATTGCAAACTAGGAGGTGGACAGAGTAATGATAAACGGCTGCAGTTCAGCCAACATAATCTTCATTGGTGCGTTTGAGAGCTTGCAGCTTGACATAAAAGACTTGAAAAGGGTGAGCTATGAAGTCACCGGGTTCAATGGGTCAAGCCTAATACCAGAAGGTATAATAGAGCTGTCAGTCCGAGTAGGGGAGGGGTCCAAGCGGTGTGACGTCCAGGCTGAATTCCTTATAGTAAACTCACCCTCGCCCTACAATGTGATTACGGGAAGACCGCTCATCCACAAAATCGGAGGGGTGGTTTCCACCTACCACCTGGCCATGGCCTACATAGCTAATGATGGAAGATCTGCCAAGATCAGAGGAAGTCAGAAAACAGCACAACAATGCTATATTACAGATCTCAAACAGCCAGCAAAGGCAAAATCGGAAGGGTGGTTTCCACTTACCACCTGTCCATGGCCTACACAACTAATGATGGAAGATCTGCCAAGCTTAGAGGAAGTCAGAAAACAGCACAACAGTGCTATATTACGGATCTCAAACAGCCAGCAAAGGCAAAATCGGATGGGTGGTTTCCACCTACCACCTGTCCATGGCCTACACAACTAATGATGGAAGATCTGCCAAGCTTAGAGGAAGTCAAAAAACAACACAACAGTGCTATATTATAGCTCTCAAACAGCCAGCAAAGGCAAAATCCCAGTTAGGCTCAGGAGTGAAGCAAGAGGTTCAGGGTGAAAAGAAATCCCGGAAGAGAAAAAGAGAAGGATACCGCAGGATAAAAACAAACAAAAGCTGACCATGGAGAACTTTAAGCCCGCAAAAGAAGAAGCAGCCAGACCAGTATCCAGCGGTGAGCATGAAATAATTAATCTCATAGAGGGAGACAGCTCCAAGACAGTAAAATTGGGAAAGACGTCGAACCTGAGTGAGGGTAACCCTCGTGGAGTTGTTGAGAAGAAATAAAAACATCTTTGCATTCTCAGCAAACGAGATGCCCAGAATCGACCCAAAGGTCATGGTCCACAGGCTGAACGTGAAAGAAGAAGTCATGCCGATCAAGCAGAAAAAACGAAGTTTCTGTGCGGAAAAGAACCAAGCCATACAGGAGGAAATGGATAAGCTACTAGAGGCAGAATTCATCGAGCCATGTGATTACCTTGAGTGGTTAGCCAACGTAGTCATGGTAAAGAAAGCAAACGGTCAATGGAGGATGTGCGTTGATTTCACATGTCTCAAAAAAGCATGTCCAAAAGACTGTTACCCACTGTCTTAAATTGACTAATTAGTAGATGCGACAAGTGGACACGCATTGCTAAACTTCATGGATGCTTTCTTAGGATACCACCAAATCAGCTTACATAAACTAGATAGGCGGAAAACTGCATTCATCACCGAAGGGGGAGTATACAATTACATTGCCATGCCCTTTGGGTTTAAGAATGCAGGGGCCACGTTCCAGAAAACAATGGATAGGGTGTTCAAACACCGGAAAGGGCGAAATGTGGAAGTGTATGTACACGACTCGATCGTCAAAAGCATCACGCAAGTAGGACATATGTTAGACATGGAGGAAACGTTGGCTACACTGAATAAGTATCACATCTAATTGAACCCGAAGAAATGCATCTTTGGGGTGAGCTCTAGAAAATTCCTAGGTTTCATGGTGAGCGAGAAGGGAATTGATGTCAACCCTAAGAAGGTATAAGCAGTTCTCAGGCTTATAGAGCCTAAGTGCACTAAGGACATTATGCGTTTAATGGGGAGGATGGCAGGGCTGACCCGCTTCATAAGTAAGTCAGCTTACAAAGCCTTATTGTTATACCAGCTACTGAAGGGAAATAGAGAATTCAAACGGGGTGAAGCAGAAAAGAAAGCTTTTGTAGGGATTAAGGAGCATTTAACCAAGCTCCCCAAAATGATCAGTCTAGAGCAAGGTGAAAAGCTCCAACTGAATATTTCAGCCTCGACGTAGACTATATGATCAGTCCTCTTAGTCGAAAGGAGTAAACAGCATCGACCATTTTATTTTGTAAGCCAGGTGCTAACCGAAGCTGAACAAAGATACCCGCTGGTGGAGAAGTTAGCTATGGCCGTAGTAAGAACAACAAGGAAGCTCAAACCTTACTTTGATGCGCATGTAATTCAAATTCTTACAAACCACACACTGGAAAAAGCCCTGCAGAGGATGGATCGGCAGCTCAAACAGGCAGTGGAACTGGAATAATCCTGACCTCACCTGAGGGAAATGTGTTTGTGTATGCCATCAAGTTCAAGTTCAAGTTCAAGGCATCAAACAATGAGGCTGAATACGAAGCAACCTTGGCTGGATTACGAATGAGCATCGCAGCCGGAGCAAAGAAAGTACACTTACAGACTGACTTCCAGTTAGTAGCCAGTCAGCTGAAAGGGGAGTACGAAACTAGAGAGCCTACAATGCTGAAATATGCAACCAGGGTCAAAGAGTTGGCAGGCTAGCTAATGCATTTCCAAGTAGACCTGGTCCTTGTAGTAGAAAACTCCTATGCTAACGCTTAATCAAAGTTAGCTTTTAAAGCCTCATAAGAACAGTCATGGTAGAAGTTCTAGAACAAAGTGGTATCGCTGAAAGTAAGTAGGGGAACTGCACCATTCAACAATAAGCATGGTACTCGGACATATTGGTGTACAAAATGCATGGCATCATGCCTAATGACATAGTAAAAGCCAAGAAGGTTAAGAGAGATGCCAGCTGGTATGTAGTGATGAATGGAGAGTTAAACAAGAAAGGGTTCTTTAAGCTACTCTTGAGGTGCATCCCAGAGTGGGACCAAGAAGGAATCATGGAAGAGGCACACTCTGGAATCTGCACAAATCACATTGGTGGAAAGGCTCTAGGAGTTGAAGTAATCCGAAGAGAAGCATACGGGTCAACATTGACACAGGATGCCTTAGCATACGTTAAAAAGAACGAGAAGTGCTAGAAATATTCTCCACTCCTCAATCAGCTAACAAATGATTTGACTCCAATTCTTAACCCGATCCCGTTTGCTCAATGGGGAATGGACATATTGGGACCATTCACCACTAAATCAGCGGGCAGGAAGTACCTCATAATGGCAGTGGACTATTTCACCAAATGGATTGTGGCGGAGCCCACAAAGTACATAAAGACATCTCAAGTCAGAATGTTCATTTGGAAAAACATTATCATTAGATTTGGGGTACCACAATGTAGAGTCTTTGACCATGGCTGCCAGTTCAACTATGATACCATTAAAGACTACTTGGAAGAGCTGAACATCAAGTATGCAAGTGCTTCACTTTGCTACCCACAGAGCAATGGCCAGGCAGAGGTAGCGAACAAGTTGATCTTATAGAGATGGTGGAGGAGCACAAGGGACTTTGGGCCGATCTGGTGCTAGAAGTGCTATGGGTAAATCGAACAACAGAGAAGAAAGCAACTGGCAAGAGTCCATTTGCTTTAGCCTATGGAGCATATGTTGTTGTTCCGGTAGAAGTGAAAATTCCCATCCTACGAATTCAGCACTACGAGCAACAAGGAAATGAGAAGCGCCTGCTGAAAGAACTAGACTTCCTCCCAGAGGTGTGGCTGAAAGCAGCCCTCAAACTGGCTGCGCAGAAGAGTAGAATCTCAAAGGCTTTCAACAAAAGAGTCAAGCACCGAGAGTTGCTACCTGGAGACTTGGTTCTCTAGAGAACCGCAACAGTGGGAAGAGGAAATCAGCATGGAAAGCTGTCAGACAACTGGGAAGGCCCTTTTCTCATCCACAAGCAAGTAGGACCAGGTGCTTTCCTCTTTTATGACCAAGAAGGTCAAGTTTTAAGGAACAATTTCAATGTAGATGTGTTAAAGAAGTATTTTGTTTAAAGTCATAGGACTAAGTAGAAGCATAGAGGAACTTTGTTTAATTTATGCAATGTTAATGAAGGCAAATTAAGCCACTTAAATCAATGAAATACGAGCCTCCGTGTGAGGAGTATCCTACATTAACCTATCTAAAGCATGTTTATATCTTATGTTATACTTTAGCATTATACACTAACATGCAGAGATATTAAGATAAACTAAAGTCACCATGTCGATGCCAAAAGTGTTAAGGCAAGATATAAAAGGACATGCCACCAAAAGGGGAGATCTCAAGAGCTATCCAAGGTCGAACTTTTCTCCCAAGAGAAAATGATACCACTGCCTAGTTCAACCTGCCAACTCAAAGTAAAACAGGGCACTGCCTTGGGGACGCCTGAGGTGGTTGCCTGACACGTTCAACTTGAGGTGGTGGGGCCGAACGAAAAACGAAGAGGAACTGAGTGGGAAACATCAAGGCTCTCTTGGTCTCACCCAACTCATTTTCATGGGGCGTAGAGGGGATACACGTTTGTAAGCTCTCGCATAAATTAAGTGAGAAGCCTAACAAAAAGCTTTCACCAAGCAGGCTGAATGGCATACCTGTAAGTCCCTATATAGCTAAATAAGTGACATAAACAATAAGCCCTCGTCACATAAGATGAGCAGCAAAAATCCAAGTCCTCACCCAATTAAGTGAGTGGCGGCATAATCTTAAAGTCCTCATCAAATGAGAGACAAAAATACCAGCAGCACCAGGCAGAGCCAAAGGCTCAGCAATAAGGCCCTACACAGCCAAGTAAGGGGTAGACAGGCTAAAAACAGTAGGGTGAAAAGAGCACACAAGCACAACAAGCAAGAATAAAGCAAAAGCTTATAAACAGCAAGCCTAGTGGGCAAGCATAACAAACATGGTAAGAAACGCTAAAGAAAGGCACACGTTTCCCAGTCAGCGTGGAAACCCAACCTAAGTGGTTTCACCTGGAAGGGGAAGGGAGATACTGAGTTAAGGCTTAGGGACCACTATACCGTAACTCAACAAAACTGCCAAAGAAGAAACATGCAGGAGAAAACAAGCAATAGACAAGGTAACAACAAAGTTATAAAAATACATACATATATCCAAGCTAAACCTCCACCCACCAAGGTGAAGAAACATTCAGTAAAAAGTTGAAACAAAAGGAAACCAAGTCAAGCTGGACAAATCCAGTAAAGAAGAAATAAAAAGTGTTAAGTTCAAACACACATATAACAGAGTCTTTGGCTGCTTTACACCCTAAAGATAAAAACAAACACTATTTAGTGACTACAGACCTAGGTGAAGGAAACTCCGAGGAACCACTAGAGGGTGGGGGAGACAGACGCTAAGTCTTTATTGCTCATCATCCAGAGTCTCAACTCCAATGGCAACAACAATGTCAGGGCAGAAAGGCACCTCCAAGTTCAGTACAACATGGTTGGGAACCTTGCAATTGACAACGCGAGGATGGTCATTAGGGAAATTGTAATGCTCAACATTCCCAGCAGCATCAACCCTAGCCCAGAAGGTCTGAAAGCGAGCATTTTAATCATCACTATCCCCATGTAAGTGGCTCACGCATCGATCTGCTACTTCTAACCTCCATCATGACGATCAGTAAGAAGCCTGGCAAAAGTAGGGGAAAGTACAAAGGACTTGAGTGCTTCCTTCTTAGCCGCCACTAGCTCAACCTCCCGTCCAGCCTGTACTCGAGCCACCTCAGCCTCCAATGACTGTGCTTTAACACGGGAAAACTCCAGCTCCTTCTCACAATCTTCCAGTTTCCTCTTGAGGGGATGAAACTCCTCCAGCTGAAGTTGAAAGGCATCCGTTCTCTCCTTCCGGGGGACCACCTCACCAGCTAATGCATCCCTCTAAGAACAAACTCGCTGGATCTCCTTGTCCTTCTCAACAAGGGCAGCGCTCTAGTTCTGATATTCCCTCTCCACTGAAAGTAAAGCATTAGCCAAGTCCCCAACAGACTTGGTAAGCTGCAACGATAAAAAGCAAAAAGCAACAAGTTATGAAAAATGGCAAAGTAAGCAAGATAGGAAATAACGAAAAACAAAAGCAAAAGAAATAACAAAGGAATAGAATGAACTAACCTTTTGGAGGTCATAACAAGCAGTGGCAGTCGGAAGGCTGACAGAGCCACTAGTAGAGTTTGTGGGAAGCCGGATACCATGAGTAAGAAGGTATCCTAGAGTACCACCCTGCTGCGGGTTATCCACAAAAAGAGACTCGTCAGCCCGGACATTCATCAGAGGGAAAAAGGGCGCTTTCTCAGCCCCAGCTGGACACAGAACAGGAAGAAAAGCTGTGTTAATGGGCACCTCCCCAAACTCTATGGTCCCAGTAGGGCAAAAAGTGCCACAAGCTGATCTAGAGGTCGCTAAAAGTGGGTTCTCAAAAGCGTCACTCAGAAATTGGTGAATAAAGCGGTTGAGCTCGCTGGAATTGTGAGTATTAGCTTCCTTTGCAGCATTTTCACCAAGAAGACCAGTGTTAGCAGAGTGAGAGGCAAGGGATCCAAATTAGAGGAGGTGCGAGCCCTCTTAGAAACAGGTTTCTCTTCATCAGCAGTAGGTAAGACAGAAGGATCATCCTCCAAGTCAATGTATTGGGGAGCCCGCTGCTGTGTTCCAGCAAATTTAGAAGGGCCGCCCCTACTGGCACTTCGCAAACGACCTGGAACCCCAAGAGACCAGGGAGTAATTCTAGGAAGCTTCTCAATAACATCACTAGGAAGCTCAAACTCAGCAGTTTGAGCAGTAAGAACAATAGATTCTTTGGCAGCAATGGAAGTGCTAATACTAGTAGCAGAGAGCAGAACATGCTCAGTGGAAGTTGTGGGTTTCTCACCCACCACAGTGTCGGCCTCAACCTTCATTTCAGGAGGGAAACTATCAGCAAAATCGTCAACATTATTTCCCTTAGGGTCATCAGAAGCTCGTTTTTCTGGTTGGTTTACTTGGAAAGACTGAGGTGCCACCTAGCCGGAAGCCGCAGTAGGGTCCTTCACAGATGAAGTTCCCTGCGCCACTAACGCCTCAGGTCCCGAAGTAACTTCTCTCGGCCTATTTTGGGGTCCCCGCTGGCTCCCCACAGTAGAAGAAGAAGAAGGCTCGGCTTCAGCTCTACTTGGCCCAACAAGGTCTAAAGGAGTCACAGCTCCAAAGACAGACCTTAATTCAGTAGGGTCCAAGCGAATTTCACCTTTTAATGCACCAGCATGAACCTCCAGAGTGCCAAAAAGCTTAGGAGGGTTGTTAGGGGTGGTAGTGATAGGATCCTTCCAGTTGTCCTGCAGACCAAGAATCTGCCCGTCCAACTTGTCATAACCTGAAATAGCAAGTAAACAACAGAGAAGTATAAGACAACGAAAAGCAAATGTGGAAGAAAAAGAGAAAACTCAAAAGCAAAGGGAAAAAGGGCATATTAGACTCATGAGTAGAGCACAAGCGCATGGAAGAAAGCTGCACGTTGCCTACAATGTAAAGAAAGTTGGGAAGCCAGATCTTGGGATACTTAAAATCGCTTGTACTAGCTCCTTGTAGCGCGTCAAAGGCCTGAGTCTCTTTGGCAGCCTTAGAAGGAGCGACAGTAACTCCAGCCATATTAGTGCGAATAAACCTGAAGTTGCGGGGCATAGCAAAGGACGATGGAACAGAGACCCAAAAGAACTTACCAGTCCAGTCCTTGAAGCGACCAAGCTTAGGGTAGGAAAACACCCTCTCATCTTTAGGGGCCACATAATACCAGCCGGACACAAGAGAGCTGGAAGACATTCTCTTCAAGCTCATCAAGGACTTAAACAAGTTCAATGATTATGGGTAGCGCCTAAAGTGCAAGTACCAAACCAGGAAGATCAGGGTGTGTAATGAAGCAGGGTCAAGCAGGGCAATACAAAGGTTGAAGGCACGGAAATCCTTTTCTAGAGTCAGGTTTAGTTGGAAGCACAAGCCCAAATCCAGTTGTGAGGCAAATACAACAATGTGCCCATCAGGAGGAGCAGATAACTTAAAGCCCTCAGTAGGGAGGACCAGCTGGTAGCCTGGTCCAAATCCATAAAAATTTTGGCCCACCGCTTCAAGATCCAACCTCTTAATGTCTTAACGCCAGTTGGGGTCAAGCGTGCAATTTTTGGGGCCAACACACCTCTTGTCCAAGTAGAAGTCGGATTTCCCCTCTTCTACAGCCTCTACAACATTGCAGGATTAGAAATCCTGAAAAGCACGATCATTAGGGGACTCAGTAGCTTTACCCATGTTCTTTGCAGGAGAAGGAGATGGTGAAGGATTTGGAGAACGACCACCGTGCACTACATAGTGATCAAACCGATTCACATCAGCCATGTCATCAAGCTAAACAAAACTGTTTAAAGGCTGGATATGGGGAATGAGACTAATAAGGGACACATCAGGGGATCAACCTTAACCTCATCAGCTAAGTGTTTATGGCGCATGACGCACATTCTCAAATGCATAACATGCGAGAGGGCAACCCCATTATAAGTTAGTTTGTTCCCGCTCGCAATAAGGATTAAAAAAGTCAGGGCGAGACTTAGACCGAAAAGGACAAAAAGCGTAGTCGGCAGCAGGACGACTACCACTCGACCCGAATTCAACTAAAGGGGTTGTAACAGTACTCACCCCGCTCCCGGCAGGAAGAGTGTCACCCGGCATAACTACTTGTAAGGGAATGGGGGTGAAGCAGAAGAAACAAAGGAAGTTCGCTCTAAATGCTCACATGAGCGAGACGGCTCAGGAGAAGAAGCGGACTCAGTATGAACTACAAACAACAAGAGAAGATCGAAAAAGACAAAGAAGAGTGGGGGGTAAAAGCAAAATCAGTTGCGCCCTAACAGCAAATTCAAGAAAGGCACAACAAGAAAAGAGGGAAAAATTGCAAGGTAGAAGCAAAAAACACAATTAACAACAACCAAAGAGAAAGAATGAACAGGAACAATCAAATCCAAGAATAAAGACTCAATCTTACGAAGAAAAAAGAAAGGAAGGCAATTTTGAAAGAGAAAATAAAAAAAAGGCACAAAGAAAGTATGTTTTGAAGAAAAACCCACACGAGCAATGGCACGCAACAGCAATAGCAGCACCGAAAAGTTGAAAAATTGAGCGGAGGCTTCGAACTACAATTAAAGAAGAAATAGTCCAAAATGTAGGGCAAGAAATTGAAGAAAATAAGTAATCGAGGAGGGAAAAACAAATTAAACTAAGGCAAAAAGGAAAAAGAATGACAAAGAAGACACTTACAACAACAGGGAATGACGATCGTTTGCGAAAGAGCAGTGGCGAGAGAGAGAAGGGAGCGAAGAATTTGAAATGAAGAAGATGAAAAGGGAGAAATGAAAAAGGAAGAAGTAAAAGGGGGCGACAGTAAATTTAATGCGGACATTAATAGGCGGTTTATCCAATCAATAAAACTAAACCGCCATGTCACTTTAGTAAAAATAACCATCCCTCTGATGACTGACACGTGTCCCAGGCATGCAGTACATTGTTCCCGCAAAAAAAAAAAAGAAAAAAAAAAACAAAAAACAAAAAAACAAAAACAAAAACAAAAACTTCTTCCTCAGACTTCAGCGGGAGTAATCGAAATTCCTCTCTACAAACTCGTCATTTCTCAGACTTCAGCGGGAGCAATTGAAATTCCTCCCTGCAAACTCGTCATTTCTCAAACTTCAGCGCGAGTAATCGAAATTCCTCCTTGCAAACTCATCATTTCTCGCACTTCAACGGGAATGATCAAAATTCCTCGCTTCAAGCTCATTATCCCTCCAGTGTCAGTAAGAGTAATCAAAATACTTTAAAACAAAGATAATCACTACTTCACACATAGAAGGCTACTATCATCAGCAAGCGGCAATAAAACCTATCTTCAACACTTCGTAGCCTGTCCTCCCAAGTCTCAGAACCGCGTACACAATTTTGAGACTTGAGGGGCTAGAGGTATGGAGGACGTCTCAACCGGATGACTTGTTGAGTAATTACTGATAAGGTTACACGCTCAAAACAGCTGGCATGAGTAACCTCATTGTAGGCATCATTCGATGCGCGCCTACGAAAGCATGTTGTGAATATGCTTGGCACTCATAGGAAGTGGGAATTGACATACAATTAGGGACATGATTAGGGACAAAGCAAAGTAGGGAGCCGCCAACAAGTTTTTAAGGAACTTGTAAACCGTTCACGGATCATTAAAGGCAACCACGATTAAGGGACAACGATAGGCAACGATGATTGACCCGTGAAGGTTACACCCCATTCATAATCCATGAGATTACTAACCCCATATGGTTCGAAACCACAAAAGGAGGATTGGGGATGATGGTACGAAGTGATTCATGGAGTCACATTCGCCCGTATTGGCCTCTACTCGATTCTTATTGCGAAAAGTATTTCCTGCGATCTCTAAGGCATGCAAACAAAGATACAATTTGCTCAAAGCTATTATTAGGCTAAATTGGTTGAATGTTAACGCAACATATAATTCTAAAATATTGTGATCACTTGATTAAACAACAAGATTAAAAAGGAACCTAAACCGGTCATCCAAATTATCTTATTAGGCGTTATATTCAATTACATATTCCCTTTAAACATGCAATATGAAGATCAATAATATAATAAAAATCAACATCAACATTGGAAGCTATTTAACCTTAAAAATAACGATTATTATAAGAAAAACATAACAAAAATTGTTTGAAATATAACAGGAACAAAAGGAACATGATTCCTTACTTTGATTGCTTTTTCTTGCAACTATAAAATAATAAATGCGTTAGTAACTTCAAGAAAAATCAATAAACAATAATGGAAATTAAATTAAACTAAAGTAGAGTTGATTTGGGGCCAAACCCTCAAACAGTTCTACCTTTCACGCCTTGGTTCAAGCGTAGAGTTGCGGGTAAAGTATGGACTCCGGGGAGTGCTTAAGGGACGTATGGTGAAAGAATAGGGAAGGTTAGTGTTAAGGCTAAAGCATAAGAGAGAAAGAGAATTATTTGGTGTATAAGAGAGAAAGAGAGAATTGTTTTTGGTGCCTCGAAACTGAGAAATCAGCCTCGTATTTATAAAGGAAATGAACAGGGTGATGCACGAAACCCTAGAAATGAAATGCGTCGTAGAGAGACCCTAGAAAATTGTCGCGTCACAGCAGAAATTGCCGTGACACAGTAGAGATTGCCTTGGCGCGGCATTACTGCCGTGACACGGTTACTATGTTTTCTAGAGTAATTGCGTCCAAATTCAACCTTTTACTTAACATTTAAGCACGTGATAATTAGGCACCGTTTCAGAGTTCCGGACTTATTTAGGCTTTAATATTTATTAGTCGGGCTTAATTAATAAATAAAACGAAATGAATTAAAAAGGGTTTGGGCTAAAATGTGAGGGACTAAGTTTGAATAAATGCTTGGACTGATTTGTGGACTTAATATGTTTGACTAAATGTGGATTTTAAGCACTTCCGAGATTAAATACTCGACCCAACCAATAATGGCGGTTAAAGGTTGTTCATCATCGGATTTGGTTTTGGGGAGACATTTTTAGATGTCTACACTCATACCACCTCTTGAGGGGCTAGTTGTATGGGATAACTCCTGTTAAGTTATTCCCTCCCAGCCGGGCTCATCTAGAGGGAACACGCTGTTCAAACAAGAGCTGGCATGAGTGACCTCATACCACCACTTGAGGGGCTAGTTTTATAAGATATCTCATGCTGAACTATCACCATGCTCCCAGCCTCGCTCATGGGGTGCACGCTCATCGCTAGAAGAACACTCAGAAGGGCGCACCAGCCCGATAGAGTCAGCTCACAAGCTGGCCAAGTATAACTCCCCCTAAAGGAGATCACACACCTATAAATAAGGAACCAAGTACAACGGAAAAGAGGTTAGACACACAAGTTATTACACACTCTCTCTATCTAAGTACACTTTCTCTCTCTAAACACATCCTAACTTAAGTTATTACACACGGAAAAGAGGAACCAAGTCACCCACGAGGGAAGTTACGTTTGTTACCTTGTGTAGGTTATCTGGCTGGACCCAGCCTGCTCCAGTCAAAACCCCTAGATCCATACCCGAAACAGTAACATGCTAAATTTGTTATTAATCTATTTTTATCATGCCTAGGATCTTACTACTAACAATATTTTTATGATGATGATTATTATGATGATTATATGTTGCTTGATTATCAATGATTTATTGCTATTGTTTAATCACACCCCTTTTTGTAGGTTTAAAGAAAATTTGTAATTAAAATCACGGCTATTAAGATAATTAATAATTTGATTTAGGTTTAAAATGATTTTAATTCAAGTGATCACAAGTATTAGATTTATTTGTGCATTAATAATCAGACAACGTAGATTAAACCGGTTTAGGATTAATTTGATGTATGTATGTTGATCGAAAAGCACGCATGAATATCATAATAATTAAGTAGAGGCCTATTTTAGAGCGGGTTTGACCTCTTTGAAGGTTAAGTTTGTACCATCATCCTCGAACATCTAATCATGGTTCCAGACCACTATGGAGTTAGCAATCTTTGTGATTGTGGATGGGGTGTAACCTTCACAATCATGAACGGTTTACAGATTCCTAAAAGTTGTTGGCGACTCTCATCTTTCTCTAGCTTCTTTCCTATGATTGTCGGCATGCCTAAAAACATGACCCACATTAGGGCGAGGAAAAATTCCCTACAACTGTAAATAATAAACAATTTTAGCTAGTAATCATGGCATATTTGTAAATAAATCAATTATTGTGGGGTTCTTTTTCTAGTCATCATGGCATATTTGTAAATAAATCAGCTATTGTGGGGTCCATTTTTAATAAAAAGTTGTTGATTTATTTACAGTTTTGCCATTTGATAAACATGTTTTGTTTATCAAGGAGATAAACTTGTATTTTCTCCTATTTTTGCTGAGCTTAAATTATTTTTACAGACTTTGATTTATATCAATTCTTTGTTATTTTGCTCCTTAAAGTTATGCCCTATTCTCTTTCACCTTAAAAATTATATTGTTCGGCTTAAATATAATTCCAGTTAAGTAACTAATTTCAGTGTAGTAAAAATATATAACTTCTAATTAGTAATTTCAAAGAACAAATATAATAGAGAATCAATAAAAATTAGTTCTAGTTAGTAAAATTAAATTAGTCCGGTAAAATTAAATTAGTCCAGTAAAAATAATCTTAGTTCAGCAAAAATACTTTCCATTTAGCAAAAATAAGGTGAAGGGAATAGGGCCTAATTGATTAAAAATTATTTTATTGAAATGAATTTATTTTTGCTAAATTTAAATTATTGTTACTAAGCTAATATTACATTTGCTTAACTGAATTTTTGTATGCTTAAACTTTTACAAATTCTATAGGGTGGCAGGGCAAATTTTTTCTTCTATAAAGTAGTGTTCTCCTTTTTTAAATTAATACACATATACAGTGACCTCGCTCATAGGCTACTTTTGTGGTTAACCTGTCATTAAAATCCTACAGTAAATACTAACTTATCCTTTAGGTAAATTACTAACCTACTCCTAAATTAAGTAATTAACACAACACTATCACCAAGCCCTACCACCTAAGCCACCACTACCACCTCAGAAACCAAAACCACCACCTCGAGAACCCCTACCCACCCCAAAAAACCTGGCCACCACCCAATACAAAAAAATCCCAAACCTCCCGAAAACCCCTACCTACTACCCTCAAACCCCTGAACCTCCTCGAAATGTCCCACCCGACCACCTCCCTGTAATCACCTACCCACCCCGAAATCAAGACCACCACCCCCCAAAACCCCTTACCACCTCAAAATTCTATACCACCACCCTGAATATGCCCACCCAGCCTAGTAATCCAGACCCACACCATTCCTCCATCCCTTAAATTATGTTCGACATTAGATCCGCCAACTCCTCCTCCTAATTTAACATCGGTAGAAATTTTGGGTTAGATTGCAATATCCTCAATTTTTTGGGTTAGGCTTCTTTTGGGTGGGTGGGAATATTGAGGGTGGTGGTTTAGGTTTTCGAGGTGGGTAGCAGGATTTAGGGAAGATCGAGTAAGGGTTTTTGGGGAGGTGGTCGGGGTTTTAGGGTCGGGGTTTTTGAGGAGGTTAGGGTTTCGGGTAGGTAGGTTATGGTGGCCTGGTGAGGGTTTTTGAGGTGTTGATGTAGGTTTTTGGGATGGTAGTGTGGTGGATTTGGTCGCTTAGTGTTAGAATCCTCCTCTTTCTCTATGTATCCCCCTTCCTTTTCCCTTGTATTTTCCTTATGTAGTGTCTTCTAAGTCTTTCTTTTTGCTTTCTAGGCTCTAGGAAAAATTATTGTGTTACTGTAGTTTTAGTGTTCACTAGTATTTCTCCATGTAATCAATATAAAGCTATTTATGGGGAGAATGGTTGAATGAATGAAAGCTCCTATTTCGGTTGCCTTGCTTTAAGACTTGTGTGTTGATTTAAGCCTTTATAAATATTGTGCTTGCCTTGTTTTAAAGCATCCCCTCCAAACCAAGAGAACCTCAAAAGACGCCTTCTTTATCGTCGGTCCCGCTTGTGCCCGCTTCGAAATATCGGCCGTCACAAGCCCCGACTTCGCACCCGTTGTTGACGAGTGCTTCCTTGAGATACCTTTGGTCCGTGTTGCTGTGTGCCCATGAACCCTCTTCGCCCTAGGCTTGCGTCCTTGTCGCTAGAAGACAAGTGCGCGCCGCACGATCCGGTGTCAAAACTCTCGGACCGTGATAGTTGGTATCAGAGCTAGGTTGCTCGAGATATGGTGAATGACGAGATGCCAGAATACACTTTAGAAGAAAGACTTGCTTAGCTTGAGGGCAAGTCAGAACAGTGGGCGATGCTGAAGAAAGCATGCCCAAGCTCGAAGATATTGTGATGAAACAAGCCGAGCAAGTGGAGAGGCTCACGTCGACGGTTGATGGGTTGACGGAGCAGCTTAATTTTGTGCAAGGCTTAGCTGATGATGCACGGGATAAATGTGCCACCTTGATGCGTGCCCAAAGAGGGCTCGGGGGTAGTGGAGGTGCTAAAGTAAAACCTCCTAAACCTCGGTCCTTTAATGGCACAAGAGATTCAAAGGAGGTTGATAACTTCATCTTTGACATGGAGCAATATTTCCGTATATGCCAGTTGGAGGATGAAATGAAGGTGGATACTGCCACGATGTATTTAGTGGACGACGCTAAACTTTGGTGGCGCACCAAGTATGCCGACATCCAAGCTAAGAGAACGTCGGTAGACACTTGGGAGGATTTAAAGAACTGATGGCTCAATTTTACCCCGAGAATACTGAGTTTGTTGCTCGCACCAATTGCAACGCTGCAACATAAGACCTCCATTCGAGAGTATGTGAAGGAATATTCGGCGTGCATGTTGGAGATTCATGACATGTCAGAGAAAGATTGCCTATTCAACTTTGTGCGTGGTCTGAAAGATTAGGCTCAAAGGGAGATATGGCGCCAGAAAATTGATACGTTATCGGGTGCTATAGCTGCAGTTGAAAGGTTGATGGATTACTCGTCAGATAAGGCGCCCATCCAGAAGAAGGGAAATAGTGGGTCAGCATCAAACACCCCAAGGAGCACCAGTAATAATTCTCAGGCTATCTCGAACAGTGTGGGGAATAGGTTCAGGAATAAGGGAGAAGAATCGCGGAAGAACGCTTTCACCGCGTCTACAAACAGAGGTGGGTCCTCAGGCTCATCATCATCATCATCATGGAACAAACCCCTCACTTGTATACTATCATGGCACAAATGGTTCGAGTGTCAACACAAGTCGGAGATAGGCAACCTCCAGAAGAAACTCTACTCAGTGTCCTCAGACCCTTACAAAGGGGATGACAAAGAGGTGGAAGTGGTAGGCGAAGAAGAACTCTCTAAGTTGGGGGCAGTGTATTGCATGTACGCTATGGGAAAAGAGACTTCGGGAGATAAGGGTCGGGCTACTAGCCTGATGTATGTAGATGTCTGGATAAATGGGAAGAAGGCTCAGGCGATGGTCGATACAGGAGCTACTCATAATTTTATCACGAAGCGTGAGGCAAACAAATTAGGGTTGAAAGCCGTGCATAGTGGTGGTCGCATGAAAGCTATGAACTCAGAAGCACAAGCTACTTGCGGCGTGGCAAAGAATGTGAACACTAGGATTGGGGAATGGAGTGGGAGTCTGGACTTCACGGTGGCAACCATGGACGATTTTGAACTGGTCCTTGGGATGGATTTCCTACACACCAGCAAGGTTGTCCCGATGCCCCACCTAGGGTCCTTACTTGTGACAAGCCACCAACCGTGCCTCCTACGGACACACGCTCAACCTGAAAAAGGAAAAGAGTCAAAATGGCCCCTGCTTTCGGTGATGCAACTCAAGAAGGGGATGAGGAGAAATGAGCCCACGTTCCTTGCCACTCTCTCGATGAAGGATGAGGAGGTCGAAGGTGATATCCCGGAAGTGATAGGAGAGTTACTTGGGGAATATGCAGACATCCTTCCTTAGGAGCTCCCAAAATCTCTTCCTCCTCGAAGGGCCATAGATCACAGCATTGAACTGGTGCCAGGTGCTAGACCACCCGCGCGAAGCCTTTATCGGATGGCCCCTCCAGAACTTGCACAGTTGCGCAAACAGCTGAACGGGTTGTTGGAAGCTGGGTTTATTCGACCCTCCAGAGCTCCCTATGGAGCACCAGTCCTTTTCCAGAAGAAACAAGATGGGAGTTTGAGATTGTGTATCGACTATAGAGCCCTAAACAAGCTGACAGTGAGAAATCACTATCCGATATCGTTGGTGGCAGACTTGTTCGATCAGCTAGGAGACGCTGTGTACTTCACGAAGCTTAATCTAAGGTCCGGCTACCATCAAGTTCGAATTGCTCAGGGAAATGAACCAAAGACGACTTGCGTCACCAGATACGGCGCGTTTGAGTGGTTGGTCATGTCGTTTGGGCTGACAAACGCGCCTGCAACCTTCTGTACCTTGATGAATCAAGTCTTCCACGACTACCTTGATAACTTTGTGGTCGTTTACTTAGACGACATTGTAATCTTCAGCAACACCCTGGGAGATCACTTAGAGCACCTGAGGAAGGTGTTTAAGAAATTAAAACAACATCACTTGTTCGTGAAGCGGGAAAAATGTGCTTTTGCGAAGGAAGAAGTAAGCTTCCTTGGACATTTTATAGGATGAGGCCGCATAAGGGTGGATCCTAAGAAAATCCAAGCCATTAGTGATTGGCAAGCTCCGAAGAACGTCTCAGAGCTCAGGTCGTTCTTGGGGTTGGCTAATTACTATCGCCGCTTCATTCAAAGATATTCAGAGATAGCAAGTCCCCTCACGGACTTGTTGAAGAAAGACAACAAGTGGAATTGTTTGGAGAAACAACAAGGGGCTTTCCTCAAGCTCAAAGAAGCGGTGATGAAAGAACCGGTTTTAGCCCTCCCTAACATCAACAAGCCGTTTGAAGTTGAGACGGATGCGTCCGACTATGCATTGGGCGGGGTCTTACTCCAAGAAGGCCACCCAGTTGCTTATGAGAGCCGGAAGTTGAGTGGTGCCAAAAAAAACGTACGCTGCCTAAGTAAAAGAGTTGTTAGCCATTGTTCACTGCTTAAAGGGGTGGAGACACTACTTGTTGGGGGCAAAGTTCATTGTTCGCACCGATAACACTACAACCAGTTACTTCCTCACCCAACCAAAGTTAACGGGGAAGCAAGCTCGTTGGCAGGAGGTACTAGCAGATTTTGATGTGGAGTTCATGTACAAGACAGGAGCTAGTAATAGGGTCACTGATGCTTTGAGCCGTCGCGCCGATTTGGCCCCCCTACAGAAACTATCCCCCATGTTCGCCAGCAACGTTACCACCTCAGTCAAAGAGCAAGTCAAATAACACCTCTCAGAAGACCCCATGACGAACACTATTAAAGGGCTGATAAAAGAAGGAAAGACAAGACGCTTCTAGTTAGCATATGGGCTCATTTACACAAAGGTTAACAAGCTGTTCATACCAAAGGCGGGAGGCCTGCGAAAGATGCTCTTAAAAGAATGTCATGATACCTTATGGGCCGGACATCCAGGTTGGCAGAGGACTTTAAGCTTACTCTCTTTGGGGTACTATTGGCCGGGAATGAAAGAAGATGTCATTAGTTACACCCGGACCTACTTGGTTTGTCAACAGGACAAAGTAGATCGTCGGAAACCTGGAGGTCTCTTAGATCATCTTCCTGTGCCGACGCGCGCGTCCATGGGAAAGCATATCTATGGACTTCATCAGTGGTCTCCCCAAAGTGGACCAGTACTCCGCAGTAATGGTGGTGATCGACAGATTCTTAAAATATGCCACCTTTGTTCCCATGCAGAAGGCTTGTGGTGCGGAGGAGACGGCGGCATTGTTCTTCAAACACGTCGTGAAGTATTGGGGGTTTCCCCAAAGCATAGTCAGCGACCGAGATACAAGATTCACGAGCATATTTTGGACAGAATTGTTCCAGCTGATAGGGTCGGACTTAAACATGTCTTCAAGCCACCACCCTCAATCTGATGGCCAAACAGAGAGATTCAACGGTCTCTTAGAGGAATACTTGAGACATTTCGTTAGCGCCAATCAGAAGGATTGGGTGAAGCTCCTTGATGTTGCTCAACTTTGCTTCAACGCTCAAAAGAGTACTGCATCCAACAGAAGCCCGTTTGAATTGGTGATGGGCCAACAACCTATCCTGCCTCACACCATAGCCACATCTGAAGATGAGAGGATCCGCGAAGCACAGGAGTTTAAGCGAGAGTGGCAGCAAAACATGGAAATTGCTCGCGCATACTTAGAGCGAGCATCGAAGAGAATGAAGAAGTGGGCTGACCAGAATAGAAAACCGCTGGAGTTTGGTGTAGGGGACATGGTGATGGTGAAAGTCCTCCCAGAACAGCTCAAGTTCCTTAGAGGAAGAGATCGCAGACTGATCAGAAAATATGAAGGCCCCATCCGCATCATTAAACGGATTGAGAAGAATTGTTATAAGGTCGAGCCACCTTCCACGTCAGCCGTCTCAAACCCTATCATCCAGATCCAGAAGACAGCAACTGCACCAACATCAGAATCAGGACAAGAGCCACACCAGCAACGGAAGAGTGAAGCTGTTATTTCTCTTTCTTTAATTGTATGTTTTGTTTTGTAAGTCGACGAGGTCGTCGACGGCTTAAGTGGGAGAGGATGTTAGAATCCGCCTCTTTCTCTATGTATCCCCCTTCCTTTTTCCTTGTATTTTCCTTATGTAGTGTCTTCTAAGTCTTTCTTTTTGCTTTCTAGGCTCTAGGGAAAATTATTGTGTTACTGTAGTTTCAGTGTTCACTAGTATTTCTCCATATAATCAATATAAAGCTCTTTATGGGGCGAATGGTTGAATGAATGAAAGCTCCTATTTTGGTTGCCTTGCTTTAAGACTTGTGTGTTGATTTAAGCCTTTATAGATATTGTGCTTGCCTTGTTTTAAAGCATCCCCTCCAAACCAAGAGAACCTCAAAAGACGCCTTCTTTATCGTCGGTCCTGCTTGTGCCCGCTTCGAAATATCGACCGTCACAAGCCCGGACTCCGCACCCGTTGTTGACAAGTCCTTCCTTGAGATACCTTTGGTCCGTGTTTGCTGTGTGCCCACGAACCTTCTCCGCCCTAGGCTTGCGTCCTTGTCGCTAGAAGACAAGTGCGCGCCGCACGATCCGGTGTCAAAACTCTCGGATCGTGACACTTAGGTAGGGTGAGGGGCTTGGTGATGGTATGGTGTTAATCCTTATTTGTTTATCAAGGGGTATATTTGCAAAATCTATGTTGACTATGTAACAATGGTACTACTACCTCTATTGTAATTTCTCCATGGAAGCACAAGCATCAATAATGGTGAAATCAATAAAGGAGAGAGAACTCACTACTAAACGACAAACATAAGGTTACCAATTCTCTTTATTTATATATTTTTTCTTAGGATTTTCTTAGAATTCGGCGGTGAAGCCGCCCAAATATGTTTTCCATTAAAGTAGCTTATGATGAGAGAAATGGTGGTGGTGGGAGTGGTAGATGAGTTTGGACAAGAAAAGGAAGATCGATCGATCGTACCTTCTTTGACAGGATGACGGAGGAAGATGGTAGTGGTGGTGTCGTGGTAGGAGTGATGGTTGATGGGTTTCATTGAAGAACAAGAAGAAATGGGTTTCATTGAGGAAAAAGAACGAACATGTTTTTACAATTTATTTCTTAACTTTTCTCTTTTTATCTTCAACTTATTTACTATTATGCCACTAGATTAACATCCCTTGTTTATCAAGGAGATAACATGGGGGTTGTCCCGTTAATTAAGTAGTGGGTTAGTATTTAGATTTATTAATGAATTATCCACAAAAGTAACCTATAGGGTCACTATGTGAATTAATCCAAACTAAGAGGTCACTTTATAGGAGAAAAAAATTAGCTCTGCCACCAATAAAATTTTTAAAAGTTGAAGGCTATCAAATAGATTTTCCTTTATTTTAATTAATATGATGCGTGACTAAGGTGATAAAGTAAATAGAACACAACCTATGTGTTTAATCTAGTCATTTAGGCTTCGTTTGTTTTGACGGAAAATACATTCCTACAGATATACTCATATTTTTTCATGGTTTGGTTGTTAATGGGATGGAATATAATTTTTCCAAATAAAGGTGGGAAATAGTTCTCCTAGAAGTAGAAAATATTTTCCTTAGGTATGCCACATTTTAAATATCGTCTTTTAAGCATATGTAAAACAAACAAAACAGAGAAGATAGACCACAAGAGAAATAGTTTATTGGTTCATGCCTCCGACTAATTTTTTGGGGAATAAGACTTCATTTTACAGTCCTTACATCCCTTACCTCTTCTCTCATCTATTTTCTCCCTTCCATTCTAGATTTTTTGCATTCTTATACTTCGATATATTTTCTTATAAGAAAACAAACAAAGAAGACTAAGGGGTCGTTTGGTTCGCACGAGGTAAATAGAGTGGAATGAAATGATACAGATTCCTCTACTATTTCACAAACATATGTGGATATTGTAGCGAATGTACAATTGCTACGAAAAGAAAATTTTCTTGTAGTGGTTTTAGTGTATTTTCCGGTGGTGGTGAAGATTCATGGTGGTTGGGGGAGGTTTTCGAGAGGTTAGAGTCCTTAGAGGGTAGTGGAAGTGGAGAGTGGCTAGAAAGTTAGGTGGGGGGATCGTGGGGATAGTTTAGGGGTTGTAGCCATTGGTATGGTGGGTGTGTTGGTGGCGGCATCAGTAGGGCATCGCCTGTACGGCGGGGTGATGGTGCTGATGGCTGTGGGGTTGCCCGGTGCAGTGGTTTTGTAGGTTAGGTGGTGGTCAAGGTCAGTTGTGGTGGTCAAGGTTGGTTATGGTAGTTGGGTGAATAAGACTTTAGGGAATGGGTGATTCCCTTAGGGGAGGGGGTAAAGAATCAGGGTAGAAGAAAATTGGGTAATCAAAGGGGTAAAGGGAATGATTGAATTGGAGAAAAAAACAATATTAAAGGGAATAAGGGCAGTTGATTCCCTTTCCCTTCAATGAATACCCCGGACCAAACTGATATGGGCCTAAAATATGAACCAAACTAAAGAGAACCGTACCGATCGATCATGTCTTTGTTTTGACAAATTTAAATTTCCAATATGGTCCAATACCAATTATATATCAATTTTGGACTATATTGGCTTTTTGTTTAAAATTATGTACAAAAAGCTATATAAAATTTAATTAAACAATCATTTCTCTTATTTTTATTCTGTCTTTTTTCACAGATTCCTATATGTGGTTAGTCACATGATGTGGTCATCTCGCATATAAACAATTGATTAAGTAATGGGCGTTACGATGATGATCAAATGGGGTTACCTCTATGTGAAAATGGGGTTATTCTTATAAACAATTGAAGTTACTCTAGTAAAAGTCAAAATAAAAGAGGGGTTACTCGAATGAACAAATGAGATTACTTATTTTTGTAATTAATTGATGTTACTCGTACAATAGATTGGGCTTATGTACTTTTATGAAATAAATAAGGTTACTCACATGAATAATTAAGGTTACTCATATTGACAAATAATGATTATTCATATAAGCAAATGGGGAGGGGGCGCGGGGGGGGGGGGGGGTTCTGATCCGATCAGGTGGCTGTGGAAGGAGGGTAGTTCGGCGATAGAGCAGGGGGAGGGGATGGCTGTTGGGGCTGAGGCAAGGTAAGGGGGTGGCTGCCGAGGCTGAGTATGCAGGCATGTTAATTTTTAAATTTTTTTTTGTTTTAATTTTTATTTTTTTAGACCACTCACACGTGTTATAGTAACCTATTATATTAACCAGTTAGAATACCCAAGTCAATGTCAGGATTATTGCAGAATATCCAAGTCAATAGTTTGGATTAATGAAAGTAAATTGGACAAAGTTGGGAATATTTGATTTTTTTCCTATATTTAATTGTATTTCAAATTTGTTATGATCTATCCAAATCCGATCTGAATAAGATCATATAGGATTTTGAAGGAATTCATATCGGATTGGGCTCGACTTTTATAAATCAGATTTTTTAAGTGGATTAAAAATAAATTTGTCTCAACTTCAAATTGTATGCTAAATAAACACCTTAATTTCTTCCCTACATACTCCACACGTATTTGTAAAATTGAAATCTACAAATTTGTATTTAGCTCCTTAAGCCTTGTTTATTGTAATAGATGAAAAGAAAATTGTATGTCACATATTTTAAACATGAAATAAT
This sequence comes from Chenopodium quinoa, assembly GCF_001683475.1. Lineage (NCBI taxonomy): Eukaryota > Viridiplantae > Streptophyta > Magnoliopsida > Caryophyllales > Amaranthaceae > Chenopodium > Chenopodium quinoa. The sequence continues at coordinate 8,082,070 of NW_018745684.1, forward strand.
TATAGGAGAAAAGATAAAATTCATTGGCATAACCAAATTTAATTTGCGTAAGATTATAAAAGTAGTGATTAATAATCTCATTGAAACTTATGCTTAGGTAATATCCATGGGACAACAATAATGAAGAAGAAAAAACAAAATATTAGCAACTAATATGAGTTTGTGAACTTATACACTTGCACTAATCTTAACGAAGCATCATTTCACAGTTTTTCTAAGGTGACCATCCTACTTTTGCCACGATGGAGTATGATTATTACTAGCACAAACTCTGCTTGGATAATCGTTATTAGTTTATAGATTCGGAAATAGGAGGATTATTATTATTATTATCACCCTCCTCCTTAGTAACTCTAATTCGATATTGGATAGTTCTTATCTTATCCTCAATCACCCATAGCAAGTCCCCTAAGTCATTAGGGTTAACTTGGTCAAGAGATGATTTTCCACTCAAGATGTCACTCACCATATTTGCGATTTGTTTTTCACGGTTCTTTCTTTGGAGCTTCAACAACCTTTCCTTCGCCTTGATCACACTATCATTCAAGAAGGTGTATTGGTTAAACCCCCTTTGAGATGGATCAAGCTCCGACTTACTATTATAGTCGGAGATAATCCTTTTTGCTTCTTCCTCAGAAGAAGGCCACACTACCGGTGCTTGCTCATCTTGCCCGTAGATGATAGCACAAGCATCGACTCCACATAAGACACTTAGTTCCCTAGTCTTTTTTACCAAGTTTTTCACTCTTTTTCGGTATGTCACTCTCCTACAAGAGTCATTTTCTATGTAAGCTAGTTTCACTTTTTTTCTAACCATTTTGAGAATGAAGTAATGAAGAGCTAGGGGTTGGAGATGGGTGAGATTAATATGATGGATGAGTAGACTCAAGTCTTAAGAGAGTATTTATAGGTTTGATTATGCAATATCCTTTTGATTTTAACAAAATATTTGTCCATTATTATATGATCATTTGTGATCTATTTTGATTATGTATCTTAAGAGATATATGACATGATTATGTAACTACAATGAGATTGTAATGACACAAAATGCTTATCTGGTGATTACATAATTTTGGATAAGTTATACGCTTATGAAATCCGATTTGTATTGTTGGTAATTTAAGATACATTATAGATAAAAAAATTTATTAAGAAATAAGCTATTAATTATTTTAATTATCATTTTTATTTACATTTTAAAAAAAGAACCTTTTAAGTTACGTTATATTCGTTTTTATTTTTGACATCAAGAAAACTAATAAACAAAGTAAAACAATTACAAATTATCCTTTAAACTTTGCTAATATTACATAAATGAAAAGGTTAGCCTTTGTTGCAAATTTCCTCAATTGTCCAAGTAAGTTGGATGTTCTATAATGTTCCCTCTTGTAACACACTTACGAGATTGAAAGAATCAGTATAAATTTTCACCAAACTCAGCTGCCAAAGTAAAGCCTAGTTCAAACATTTTAGATCTTTACATCTATTCTGCAGTTGTGACTTTGTTGCTAAACCTTTATAAAAAAGTTTACATAGGTATAACATTCCACTTTGGAATGTATATTATCTAAGCTGCCAAGCCGCCAAATGATGGTATAAAGCTTGCCCGTTTGGAAATTATGGTCCAATATATTTTCATTCATATTAGTACTCTGAAGAAAACAATAAGAATATTAAATCAAAAGAATACCTAAGGGACCTTCTGTCTAGTATAGGTAATAATTGGTTTTCGCTAGTAAAATTTTGTTTTTTGTTTGAAGGGAGTTTAAAGAAATTTTTTACCTTTGGGTCAAATATAGTGACATATAAAAAGGCGAACACGTATAACAGATTTGATGTTATGAATGTTCGAATAATACTTATTTAGTACATGTTGGTAGTTATTTAGTTATTTATTTTTTTGACGAAGGAGAAAACCCGATTACAATTATTGGGGGGGGGGGGGAGGAGTTAAGCTTTACTCTCTTAATAACCCTTACACAAGTAATTAACCGGGGAGGGAAGGAAAAAAATATCATGACCTGCTAACAAGCACATGTAGGGGGGTTAATCATTTCCTTTGTGGATGCTTAATTTTAGGTGATCAATGCTAGCTGTTTTGCGCTACTTAAACCTGCAAAAGAAAAACCTTGGGTTTTCTTACCTTTTTTTATCTTCATATATGGCATGTATAGTTTACCAAAAATCTTTGGCTTGGATGAGAAATAAAGGTAATGTGTGGGTGTGAGCATAGGGTGCATTTGATTATTGATTTCTAGAGACATGAGATATTTTTAGCAGAGTCAACGATTCCTACTTCCACTTGATCACTGATTGGGTTCTTACTCATTAAAGCTCACTCTCATCCTCGGTGTTTTAGATTGATTTGGTGTAAATTGAGTAAAATGATATAATATGGTATCAATAATGAAGGTTTGTCAATTGCCAAGGAATTTAGTAATATCGAAGATTGGAATCGAGACTGATGTAGATTTTTTAAGGTTCATGTTGGTTACTAATGGAGTTAATGCTCATCACGAATCAATTATTGCTATCATTGATGTTGCTTTAATCGGCCTTAGTGAGTCACATCCCAATATCTTCACTCATGTTGGTATGTTGTGTTACAAAAATGAACAAATTTGATAGTGTTTGGCCAAGCTTTTACATTGTAAAAGTTAAATCAAAGCTTGGCTAAATAATACAATCATATTATCATGCAATGAAAATTTGGACCACCTAAAAACTCTACTTTTTTAACACACCAATTACTTAACACTATTTTTCTTGGTAATGAAACTAAATTTGTTATGGCATTGAATGTCAACACGAGATATGTCAACAACTCTACCCACAAGAAACTAATTACATTTACGTTTTCCCTTGAAAATTATTTTACATACAAAATCATTTCCCCAAAATTTTTTATCGTTAAAACAAATGGAGCCTTAGGAGTTAGGACCCTTGGCCCTTAGCCCCTTAACCACTTCCTCGATTCAACTTGAGGAAGGTGTCCATCACGCAGCGAGCTTCTGTAAGACTGTAAGACGAAACCACCAAAAGAAAAGGGGAACACAAAAAAATAAAAATAAAAGCGCCAAAATCACCGGCAAACAAAGTTGCGAGAAGAAGCATGAAGTCCCAACTAGCACCAGCATACCGCCACCCAGTTAAATTCAGAATGTAAACCCTCAATTATTTTCTCTTTTCATTTTCACTCTTATAATTATACTGGTTTTTTTTTTTTTTTTTTTTTTTTTTTTTTTTTTTTTTGAAATAAAATTATATTTTTCTTTGATAATTTGATTGTGTTTAAGCAACTAAAAATTGATGTTTTTGTGACCCTTTTGTTTTATGATTACAGGCCAACTGCAGAAAATCTAGTTCCAATTCGATTGGACATTGAAATTGATGGTCAGCGATATAAAGATGCCTTTACCTGGAACCCTTCAGGTTTTTATTCTTCTTTGACTTTATTGTTTTAATCAAATTTTATTGCCCCTAAATTAAATTCTGTACCAATTAGTTGTTTTTGTATTTATTTGATGTTGTAAGGAATTCCCATATTTTCAATTTGAGTGTTTTTTTTTTTTTTTTTTTTGGGGGTTGGGGGGGGGGTGGTTTGTTGTTGAAATTGTTGAAGGCCATTGGTGGATTTCAGGCGAGTAGAGGACTGGAAAGGGTTATAGTTTGGCAGTTTGGATGAATTGTATAAGTAAACTTGAGACAGTTGGGTGTAAATGGTATGATTAAGAGTTGGGTTATTGGTGTAATCAAGGATGTTTGTACAGCAAGCCACATTTAGAAGATAAGGAAAGTAATTAGAAAGGTATAAATGCTAACTAGTATGAGCCCCTTTTATTGGCGATGATGACGGGACCTCAAATTTTGTACTATAGAGAGTAAGCCGTAGGAGATAGTAAGGATACTCATACTCATATTGCTATGTGAGAGAAATAAAATCTTTTGATGGTTAAATGGAAAAGGAGAATGTATGTAGTCCCCTAGGAGTGTTCCTTGATGAGGACTTGAGGAGGTTCGTTTTGTTGGTGTTTTTAAAAAAGAATGGGTGATTAACACTGAAGTGCTGGGATATTCTTTCCCTTGTTGAAGTAACAGTGATTTGCAGCAATCTTTAATAAGTAAATAGAGCATCTTATAGGAGATATTGAATGCGAGTTTCCAATAGAGCCATTTAGACAAGAAATAATGTGGATTCGAGCAAGGCGGCTTATTGGGAAAACATTATGTTTAAAGTTCATACGACCATATCAAAGGAGGCTTAATTTATTTCTTTTAAGGGGTTTAAATGGATATACTTATTAATATTCTGGTGACTAATGCTTATGCTCCACATAACTTTTAGGTAGAAAATGTTCCTTTGGCGATGTTATCAACTATTATGTTGTTTGTGATATAAGGATCATATTTAGAGACTTTTGCTATTCCAAGAACAATTGATGACTGAAGGGTGCAAAATAGAGAATTCCCTGTAAATTTTGCCAATGTTTATACCTGGCTCATATATGAAGATTGGATTCTTGGAGATCTTCGTATATTTGAAGCATTATGCAAGGAATCAATATTTGAGGGAAGGGCATATTAGTCATAGTCTATTAGTAGTAACTTGGGGAATAAGCTAGAGGTTTGTTAGGAAGGATTTTCTATAAATAGGCCTCATTAGGAGGAATAAGGATATGTTGAATATTGCGAGGATTGTTACTGGGAGAGAGTGAGCCTCTCGAAAGCTCATATTTGGAGAGAATCCACTTCTTGAAAGTGGAATTATCATCCGAACTAGTGTAATTCTCATCTTATCAATGTAATCACCATTTTTCCTCTGTTTTCTGCCATTATTAGTGCTGTAAACCATGCTAATTCCTAGCACATTAGCAGTAGTATTGTTACAAACATGGTTACTAGAGAGTGATTCAAGATTACACTTAATATTAGGAGAATGTCCGAAAGGTTTTAGCTTTTCATCACTATGATTTACATCAAATATATCACTAAAGTACTAAGCTATCTATGCTTGTTTTGAAGCTGACCAGTAAATCTGATAAATACTCTTTTATACAATTGTTATGGTAGCATAGAGGTGATAATTCCATACATCTGAATTCCTACTTTGCTAGATTCCTACTAAAGGTATTAGGTTATGCGATTGTTCTAGTACATAATTAGGAAGAAAACATTGTTCTCGCGGGGAGATAAGGGCACTTTCACTATGTCTTTTGTTGAAATCTGTTTCTCTAGTATGGTTTATTGTATGTGATCATGAGCGACTAATGGCTGAATTGATCTAGGAGATCCTTAGACCTTGTCATCTTATTTCTGTTGCTTCTTCTTTTCTTCCATCTTCTGACCATGAGATGACAACCATAGAGTTCTTATATGGAGCTTTATAGGTAGCTATATCCTTTCCTTCTCTTCTTTTACTTAAATATTTTGTGTGAAGGCAGGCTGGGAGGAGAATGCTTATGTTTATACCTAACTTATAATAGTGAATTTGCGGTTTAGGGGATTAGCTTGTTCTATTTACTACTTGATTGTTTGGTCTTTGTAATTTTTGACAAGTGGATACTGATTTCAAGAGGTATTTTATGGGAACTAATAATGGTGAGTCCTTCAACCATTATTATTTTGTTAACTGAGGCCTGCTCACTTATCAAATTTGTAGAGGATTACTATATGGAGCTTGTTCCAATGTTGGTTGAGTGTTGTAGTAGGGAACTACAGATTCCATCAGCTGTTATGTGCACCTAAAGTTGAAATTAAGGTTCAAATGAGGCAAGGCTTCAGTAAATGCCTAGGCATCCTGAGACAAGGAAAGTTGCATTAATCCACGGAATGTTTTGGGAAGTATAATTAAGAAGAGATCAGGAGATCAGCAATCGAGGTAATAAGCAGCAAATGTGAATTGGTCATTATAAAAGTTAAATTGTAGCTGTAAAGGTTGTTGAATCAAATCCAGTATTATGGGATCTTCAAAACTGGGCAAAAGAAGTTATGCGTTGAGTTCGAAGTCTGGAAATAGTTTTTGTACTAAAAAGGACCTTCTGCTGCTTATAACATTCCCCTACAAATGTTTCTGTTTAATAACAATAATTTAGGAGATATAGCATCAAGCACCAAGCCTCAGGGATATAGAGTCCCCAAGTTGTGCGTATTTCCATTGAAAGGGTATAGTCTCTTAGTTTATTCCCGTTTCACTCCAAAAAGTTTGTTGGGAAATCAACTCTTCTTTTTTTGTGCTAATTTTTTTGGTAGCCAAGAGCTAAAGGTGTTGCGATGTGCAGGAGAAGACAAACACACACTAGTGTTACCCTTGATCTCTGCGGAAATAAAAGGAGATAATGTCAAATTTTTGTGAGTGATTGTCTTTTTTGATTATTAATTGATGATGATGATGTTAAAGCACGTGTTTCTGGGAATTTGAAAAGTTATTACTTTTTAATTAGTTACCCTAGTGGAACTTATCATTGGTCTTCATGGATGATTGAGTGGAGTGGTTAGGACTTGTTACTCTCTAGTGTTCAAGCTGTTTGTTTGTTAAATGACTTATATTTTATTTCCTTCCCTTCAGATTGCTGCCAAAGAAAAAACCTTATGTGTCCTGATAAGTGTTGTTGATGTTTCTTCATTTGTTTTAAGAGATGAAATAGGTAGGTTTAAAGTATGATGATCTACTTAATCAATGACTAAGGTTTATAAGATTTTCATTTTATCCTTTTTTTTTTTTGTTCTTTTTATTATACATTTTGTAGCCTCAGCTTTGAATCACAGGAGATGTCAAGTTTTTTTTTTGTTTTGTTCTGGCTTTTTTTTTTTTTTTGATTACATCAGCATAGTTGCAATTTTCATCTGTTGATCTGTGTAGACAATCTGTCCGCCTCCGTATTCAAATTGGTATAATTTCTGTTACACATGGTGGGACAGCAGTAGGAACCAATGAATTTTAGTTCTTTGATCCTTTTATGGAATCAGATTATTGATTGTGCTAGATTGTTTCGTTGTTGGATTTAATTTAGGATGTGAACATCTATTGTAACACCCCATATTCCTCTCTTTTAAAATTTAGAATAATAATGATAAATATGCTTTGAAGAGAAATTTCAGGTTTTACCGTCGCGTGATTACGTACGGCTTTCCAAAATTAAAGACTCTTAGAGGAAGAAAAATTATACTTAACTTTTATGATTACTACTAACGATAATATTCCAAAACATATCCAAAAGAGTACTCATACTAGAATTTATAAACATGAAACCTAGGCTAGGTGAATATCGCCTTTTGTCCCCAATGAAGCAATTAGATTATGTCGAGTCCTCATTCCGTACTTACTCATCATAATGATGAGTAGGGCAAAGCCAAAACAAAATGGAACGTGAGTTAGCGAAAACGCTAACGTCACTAAGTACATACAAACTCTAGATATATAAATTCATTTTAATTATAATTAAACATGCTTTAGAAAGGTTAAATTGTATCAAACTATAGTTAATGAGGCCTTCCACGAATGAATTTTGTGTGAAGAAATTGAGATGTATGGAGAGAATAATTATAGTTTAGATATTTAGATGATAGGTTTGGGTAGAGATGTCAATTCGGAAGATCGGATCGGGTCTGATGAGGTCGGGTCGGGTCAAGTTTTAAAGTTGAGTCATACTAAATTATTGTGTCCATGCGAGTCGAAATCTGAATCGGATATTTTTCGGGTCGGTTCGGGTGTAGTTTTGACACCTCTAGGTTTGGGATAATATTAGGGCTTTAAAAAGAAAAAAATTATTTAAGGTTTTATGATCATTAGAATTTCTAATTAATTAGGATTTCATGACTAATTTTGTAAGCTAGGTTTTAGAATTTTAGGGATCCTAAGGTTTGGCAGTCAATGGTTTAATTATAAGTTAAAAGGATGAGTATTAAAGAAAGTTAGGTTAAAACTTTTAAACAAGGCCTAAGTGCCTAACCAGCCAGATTTTATAAAATAATTTTTTTTGGATAATTAATAATCCTAAAATAATGATGTGGAGTAATATTTAAGTTAATTATGTAATCAAAATCCGAAAATCATAAATAAAAATTTTAAAATTGATACTTCAAAATTTTTTCATTTGCGCCAAAATATCTTTTCAAAAGTAAATTAAATAAATACCCCTTGGTAAAATAATTAATTAGTAGATTACCTAAAATAACGAAATACTTAGTTAAAGTATTTCTTAATATACAGGGTCTTACATCTGTAGCTTTAAGATTATTTTGACAATATTCTTGTTATTGTTAAATTTATTGCTAGACTTCTCTGTTTTTAATGCTGGAAGTGTTTTCCAAAGTACTGTTCACCTCCACTTGCTGATTTGACTTGCAGATCCTGATTCAGAAGTGGCAGTGTTTGCAAAAAAGACCGTAAAGGACTTGAAGCTCCCAACTGGATTTATAACTCAGATTGCCCAGTCAATTCAAGTGAGTGGAGGTTTACTAAATGCATGCACCCTTTTAAAACTCTCTTTCTCTTTCTTTTTGATATCCAAAAGAGAACTTAAACATGAACTAATAAGATGACGCGTCATGCTATATTACAAATCACTTCTGTCTATTCCTCACTTCTTAATCTGATCCATGGGGCCCTTTTTGTAATCATTCCTCTGATCATTTTCCACATGTTTTTTTTTCTCTAATGAAATATTTTTAAGTGTCTTGTGTCATAGTTTAAAGCATATTAGTGCATGATAACAATAAATTATAACCACATTTGTACTAAACATAGGGAGGACTTCTATATTTCATGATCTAGGAAGCAATGAAAGTTGTCAGTTTTCTTGCCAAGGCTGTGAGCTTAGTGAGTGGGTGGCATTGCTAAAGTAAGGGGTGGGATGAGATTTGCTAGTGGTGGTTCAATGTAGCAGTAAAGCACTCTGCTTGGATAATATCTAGACAAATAAAAGCAGGATTGTGACTAAGGATGCAACTTTTAGGCCATGAGAGAGAGAAAGTTGCTTAAAAATCTATCACAATCAAGCAGCTAGAGGTGAAGAGTTTAGTGCTCAAAAGTCAAAACTTATTGAGCTTGACCTTGTTCTAACAGAAAAAAGTGTCAACCAAAAATGTTGTATGTTGCTGCGTATCTGTCTATTTTCTAAGATGTGCGTATTAAGACAGATAAAAAAATTGTTTTACCTTATTCTAAGGCTGGCGTAGATCCACATGGTTTGGTGCCAGACAAACTATGCACCTGGATTCCAATTAGGGTAAAACCTTTTTCCTTGCTCACTTTTCTAATATCTAGGATACTGAGTTGATGAAGGTAAGCACCACTGCAACAGCTGGAATTTAAGATATACCTGTTAGCAAAAATGGAATATAGAGATATGGAGCTATGTGAACATTAATATGGATGGAGGGGTTATTTATTTTGTTTAAAACCTTGGTAAATGTAGACCTGCTTACTTCCCTGCTTACTTTTGATCGATGCTAGTGTATCTGATGGTAATTGACTAAACTAGGGGGAGCAAGCCCTTTTTTTTTTATTAGTGTTGACATCCTATTGTATTCTCCCGCCATACTTTTGTTTGAAGTTCATATATGTTGCATTTATTATGTACTGCAGGGAAGAAAAATCACATGAGATTTGGTAAATATTAAGAACAACATCAAGAGTTTAATCCCAATGATGGGGTTGTCTACGTGAACAAAGATTTTATCTCTAGTGATCCTCAATCATGATCCTCTCCTTCCATTCCCTTTTCTCAACTGCTATATGCTCCTCTAGTATTAATTTATTCATATCATTATTATTTCCTTCTATCCAATTCATCTTAGGTTTTCTAGACCTCTTCTAAGACTCATGATCCCAACTTTCTACAACCTTACCAGATTTTTGATCTTCATTTCTTTTTTTTACATCCCTAAACCAATGTAATCAATTCTTTACTTTTTTTTCTTTCAATGTCCGCAAGTCCAACATTTCTTTTGATATCTTCATTTCTAGTTTTATCCCTTACGTTGTTGCCATAGATCCATCTCAACATCCCCATCTCTGCTACTCTCATCTTTGTCCTTCCTGGAATCAGATCCATATAGCATTGTTCTAATAGTCTCCTGTAGAATTTCCCCTTTTACACTAAGGGTATGCTCTTGTCACAATATCTTGATTGCTCTCCACTTGGATTAAATCCTTTGGTTCACATCTCGTTCAATATCTCCATCCTACAGTAAAATCGCTCCAAATTACTTCAAAAACTTGTTGGACAACTCTTTCCGTCCGAAGCTAATACCTCTCCACTTGATTTCCTTGCAGTGTTAAATACTTAAATCGACATTCCATGTACTTTGTTTAACTCTAACTCACTTTATAACTGTGAGATTTCAACAAACATTTACCCCAACTTTAGTTTTCCACTAGTAAAATAGATGGACAAACCTTGCTACTTCATCCAAATTGTTGCAAAGAGAAAAGGGTATAATGCTGTCACGTGATGGAAGTAAATCGTAGTTAGAGAATCCTTTGTTACTCTACCACAGGTCCTAACAGTTATTAAGTTGATATAGATTTTAGAAATACCTCTTGGCTATTGCTCACCAAAGCACTTCTCTCGATGCCTTGTCATAAGCTTTCTCCATATCAATGAAAATCATATGCAAATCCTTATTTTTCACTGTGTAATACTCCATCTTTAACCTAATCAAATGAACTGCATCCATGGTTGATCGCCCTGGCATAAACCCAAACTGGTCTTCCAAAATACCTGTATTTCTTAATCAACGATCTATCACTCTCTCCTGCAAATTCATGGCGCGATTTTATCCCTTTGTAGTTGGAGCAATCTTGTGCATCTTGTTTGTTCTTGTAAATTGGTACCAAGGTGCTTTTTCTCCTTGTGAGATCAAATTTGTCCTCCAAATTTTGCTGAATAAGTTCGTATCTAAGGTTAAAAGACTTATATAACATAACTTATTCAAAAGTTGAGGTAGAGAAGGCATTGAATAGAACAAAACTAACGAAAGTAGCCAACTCTGTGCTACTTATCATAATTTATAACGCTAAGGCATAATTACTTTGGCTCTGATACACAATATGTTAATTTTTCTTCTCTTCATCACCTCCACTAATTCTACTACCTTTCTGGTAAGGGATCCAATGTGCCAAGATTCTATTTGGAATTTAGGTCAAAGTACCACACTTGGGCAATGTGGTGCACCATCACTGTCCGTCGACCTAGCAACCTTTGCATAATTACCATACCCGGGTCTAAGAGGTGTAGTGCCAAGCTCATGGTTATTTGTCAGCACACCCTGGCAATGTGGTGCACTGCTCCTGGCGATGACTTAGCAACCCTTGCATCTAATCTCTACACTCGGGTCAAGGAACTTCTGGATGTTGAGTGGGGATTGCCTATTTGCCCCACAGAAATTTCACCTAGTTTTATGCTCGTGGGTACGAAAGTTTTTTTTTGCGCCCCCCCCCCCCCCCGGGGAAATATTACGTTCCTTTTTCTCTACTACCTGTGGAGATGTGCATTTCCTATTCAAACTTGTATAGTCCGTGTGACTAAAACCTCAAGACTCATGTAAAATGATTTGCAGTTTCTTGGCAGAACGCAAATTATGTAGGAAATGTGTATTCTACTTTTGAACTAAAAGCACTTAACTATATTGTTATTACTTGCTGGCATTTGGTAATTGCAGTCACAGCTGACCGAATTTCGGTCATATGAAGGCCAAGATATGATTGTTGGTGAGAAGATTGTCCCCATCAAGGTTTGATGATTGATTTTCTTGTGATGGTTTCTGTATAATTGGATGTAATATCTAATCTTCTTGTTGATGTGATTGTCTGTTACTCGTTTGCAGCTAGATCTTCGAGTAAATCAGACTCTTATCAGAGACCAGTTTTTATGGGTAAGATTATGTCATTTATATGAGAGTTTTGGCTGGTTATAATTCTGTCTTGAACCTCATATGAATAAGGTACATTGTCATTTTCAGGACTTGAACAATATGGAAAGTGATCCTGAGGACTTTGCAAAGATCTTCTGTGCTGACATGGGAATTGACGATCCTGAAGTTGGAGTAAGCAAATAACTAACATCCTTTTTTTATGAAAATTAAAATGTTTCTCTGGATTGACTATCTGCAGTTTCCTAAAAAAGTTACATGCTGATGCATTCCTATCTGTGAACTCCCAGATAATGCAATGCCCTAGAATCTTCCTCCAGGAAAATTCCTGTTTTTGGCTCCTGCCATTTTACCAAGATTAGGAAACTCTAGGAAGTAGTCCTTTATCTTGCCCAAATCTTAGCTACCTTGCTTGAACATCAAGCATGGACCTGATAGATGTCAGACATGCATGCACAAACCCTTGGGTGCTAAGCATATATATAGAATTCCTGGGCAAGAAGTGAAGCCATGGCCAATTTCAAACTGTTAACTAAGTTATTAACATGTTCTACAAGCATTGGTCCTATGAATTGTGGAACTGTCACTTTGCTTGTTCTACGTCCATGCTCCAACTTTATAGTGCTCATTGAAATTTCTATGTTAGCTGCTTTGATGTCATGTAATGCAAGCATGTTGATGCATATAGATACAGATCAAAACTTCGAATTTATATCAAGAGTTTCTATCAAACTTGGTCAACATTTGCATGACATCTAAATAATTCTTTTATTATGCTAGTAATTTCCTAATGCTGGAATCTGTTTCATCGAGTCTGATTTTTCTTATGATTCTTCTATTGGCAACCTAGTCAAAACAACTTGAAACTTCTTGAGTCATGTAAAAGCTAAGGTACAATAAACTTACAGATAGAGAACATCTAAAGTCAGCACATAGAAGTAATATTAATGATATTGCTTATAAATTAAATAAAAACATTAATTGTGTTATGGATGTGGCAAATTAAAACACGTCAAGACAGAGAGTAAGTGAGTAACAACACAAAATATGAAATAGGGTCACAGCAGAAATTGTTTTAGGTTGCTTTGAAAGTGGCAGTGGAAAAGTGGCACACGATGGTTCTTTAGAAATAGACTACTAGTGAACTTAAAGACTTTGATAATGTGACCTTATTACACGGTGGTAATTGGAAAAATCAAATCAAGGTAAAATCTTGCTATTATGAATTTGTTGAACATTTTATAACTAGCAAACATTCTTCAATTTCCACTCGGCAGTTGGAGTAGGACGATTCTTCTTACTCATTGGCTCTATCCAATGTGCTTATGACCCTCTTTTTACCTGATATCAGTGAATTAAATAATGAAAATTATTAGATGGTGTTTGAAAGCTTGCTAATTTGTGAGATATCATGTATTTGTATGTAATCATGTTCTGAATGACCCCATCCTTAACGTGAATCACTGATTGTTTCTTTTCGCAGCCTGCTATTGCTTTTGCCATAAGGGAGCAACTTTATGAGGTGCTGACATTTCCTGAAATCTCTAAACATGTTTATTTGTGATACGTATGCTTGTAATAAAGAAGAATTTATATCATTTCCTGCTGTGTGTGTCAATCATGGCTTGCAGATTGCAGTCCAAAATGTAACCTCGGCTAAGGAGATTAGAGTAAGCAAGAAGGGTCGTCGTGGAATTGAGTACATGCCTGTTAGGTATGTTAATGCATGTATATCAACGAGATAGCTAGTCCATGTCCCAATATAGTGAACTTTAGTTTTATAATTGACATGTCCCTTCTCAGCAAAGCTGGCGTTACTGCAGTGGATTTGGCTAAGTTGTTTGGCAGCAAATCAAGTGTCATTCGGTAAGACTTTCGATTTAGATTTTTTTCCCTTTACTAGCATGATATGGGAATTCTGTTGTTTTGTTACTATACATATCCTTAATTTCCTTTTTAAAACCGGAGTTTGCCCTACACTTGCATGATAGGCCTAAACTATATATACATAAGAGTATCATGTTAATTCAGTCGCTTGTCAGCTGCCTTGATTAGTTTTTACCTCTAGACTAAGATGGTATGTTAATAATTGACACCATTCTATTGGCATATGTTGTGAGGCAATTGTAGAATATGCTCTGTTCATTAGGCCGTTTCTTAACAATGCTGACCTGTGGTCAACTTTACCTGCTGGTGCATGTGTATTGTCAAATTGATATAGTTGATCTATTCAAGATATGCAGTTTGCTTAGATGTACTAGATATTGTGGTCTAAGCTGGAGATAGATTTTTCTTGCAACTGAGGAGGTTTAAATAGGTGTGGGTAATAAACTTGAGATGCATGGTGTTGGCTTCAATGCACTGTGATCTGGATGGAAGCCTATTGATGCATGGTATACGTCTACATACTCAACGGAGACTCATTGATCTGTTATATTTCTGTTGACAATTCTGGCTTATGGCATTAGTATACCCTCACAGTATCTATATGTATTCATTTTTCGAATGTCCCATATACATTTTCCTTCTCCCTCACCTTAATGCAGCTCCCCACTATATATTAATATGGGACGGAAGGAGTGATTTCCTTATTCTGTGTTAAGCTGCATGTAATTCGCTCATTGGTAACACCTTTAGCGGTTTTGTATCATGGTTTTTTTTTTTTTTTTTTTTCCCCTTAAACTGGTTACAGTTTGAAAATAAATTCATTCTTCTGAGAGTAAAATAAGGTTTACAGTTTGAAATTTATTGGTTGTAAAATTCAGGAAAAGAAAAGATTGGGATGTGTATGAACCAATTGTTGACATCCTCTCAAATGAGGAAGTAGAAGCACTTCAAGCAAGAGAAGATAAAATTGCTCGTTGAGTAGGTACATCTTAATAATTTTTTTGGTTGATAAAACCATGTTTTCTTCATATATTGCATCTGGTGGTGTATACTGCATATAACTGCTGGCATTTCTCTGATTAGGTGACATGATTTGCTGGAAGCATATGCTAGGACATTGTGAGGCAGTGTTATGGATATGTAGAAGAAAACTTATGCCTTAAAAGGTTATGTATTCGTACTGCATAGTACTCGACTGGAATTGCAACGATTAACATTTGAGTAATTCGAAAACGGGGATTACCTGTAATGTTCATGCAGTTTAATATCCGGCAAATTGATTAAGCAATACAAGCATTGGATGAAGGAAAGGAAAGAAGAAAAGAACGTTTTTTTTTTAAAAAAAACTTCAATATGTTCCATATATTTGATGTTGAATATCCGACATGCTCATGTGGAAGATTGATCAACGCGTCGTTTCTTTCAATATGGATATACAAAGCAGTTGAACGTGGTGGTTGAACTCTTAATCTTTAACTTGGACTATTTAACTTTACCGGTACAATAAAACTAATTATATTATGTTATAGGCATAATCAAAGGAACTTAATATAAACTTGGAATTTAACTTTTCTGGTATTTAAACTCTTTTTAGTATATATTACAGTAATCAGGTCAGGTTAAATTCGGGTTTTGCCACAAAGTACAAACATATGGTGAAAATAAGTCTTAGATTTTAGATTCTATGGAGTATGATGCAAAAGATACAATTGATTGTAATTATTATTGCCGGTGTAGCATATTTCTTATTAAAAAAGTATCGTGATGGTGAAAATGATGTAAGCATCAGTGCATCATCACCATGTGAGGTTTCTTTTGTTATATTTGTTTAGCTGTGATTCGTGATTAAGTTGCCTAGCTGTTTGTACTATGTAGTAGGATAATTCCATGCTTTTGTTTTGTTACGAGGAATAGTCAACAAATAATCGCAAAATCACGTAATTGCTTATCAAAATTTAGTGTCGTCATTCACAATGAAGAATTACTTATTTACTTGGCACCGCCATAGAATTTTACAAGTTTAAGTCTGTTCCTTCTCACCATTTCTTCCTATAAAATTTGTCATCAGGAGTTCAACAGGAGATTCAGGTTCTTAGTATCTTATTCCCCATACATGCTGGTATCATATTATTATTTGGTTGTTGTAATCAATATTGATTCTAAAATCAAAATGCATGGAACCTAAAATGCATATTGTAGTTCTTTGACGTTGTTGTAATACTAATTCTTTAGATCACTCGAATATAGGCGGATTTGGTAAGAAGTCTAAGTGATACACGATTTACTTTTATAAAATATAAATCATCACGTGTAAAATTAGAGAGCAAAACCTATGAATGCATGGATAAGAAATGAGATCAAATCTTGTTTACATTTATCTATTCATTTGTTAGTTCCTTACTCCTAAAACTAAAATGAAATCATACAAATGATCTTTCCCTCTCCCCCCGCGTTCGGATAGCTTATATGAAAATGGAAATGACTTAATGATAAAATTTTCGAATGTAGCCTATGTAGGAATGAAGTTTATGTAGGATACAAACAATCATTGTCAAAATATGCTACGGAGTAGTATATAATGCAATACGTAGTTAATTTTCACACTGTGTAGGATTTATGTATTCATTTTAGGTGTACTTTCATAATTAAAGAAATACATGGTATATGATGCATGTTTGCTATATGAAAAACATCCTTGAATTAACACAAATATACAAGAATATATCCTAAAATGTCTCCTAAATTTTTATCATAGGCAAACAAATTTCTATTTTACTAAATCAACAAATTCAAGTCCACTTTAATGGCATTAAAAAAAAACAAAAATCATATGCTTGATTCTAAAACCTTATTTCATTTATGATACCACGATATTGTTTAACAAGATACAACCCTAGGAGTTTATTGAACAAAATGGTCGGCCATAATATTCAGACCAAGTTGTTAATTCACGTGGTTAAATAATAATTAGTGGTGTTAATTAAGAAATTAGAAACTGAACTTAGAGAGATAATACACCGATTACGGTTGCGTCGGATCTGGAAGACTAGAAACACATGAGAGAACCTATTCTCCTACACAGACAAAACATGTAAGCTTTTGCTTTATAATCAGGCCATAATACATACTTATACACATGTTATTACCTGTCTAATTGCTTTATTTTGCTTGTGTTACTTCATACTAGCTTTAGGTTTGATATATTCCTCACCTCACCCTTGGGTGTTTTTAATGTCGACGTCTATATTTCTTTCGTCTGAAATTAGTTGTTCCATTTTCCGAACCGTACATAACTAAATAAGTACTCCGTATGTAACATGATTTACAAATGAACTTGAAAATCAATTTAGGGAATTAAGTATTGTAGAGGGAGTGTTGTGAGTCTTTATTTGTACAATTGGATTCTTTTTCCTTGACCCACCTATACTTCATTTAAATATTTTTAAGTATCATTAGATGCGACGATAATGTTAATCTATGGTAATTGTATACAAATGATGTGATCATTTCCTACTTTTTTTTGAGGAAATGTGATCATTTCCTACTTTATAAATGTGCATTGTACCAAAATACAATTACAGTTTCCACAACATATTCAGACGTAATTTTACCGTTTCTAACATTTTCCTACTCACGTGACCTACATTATAAAATTATATAATATCCATTCGTCAACAGAAAAAAAAAAAAAAAGAAAAAACAACTACATGCATGTATGAGCTGTTATCATGTTAGGTTACACCCAAAAAATATACGAGTTGTTAAGCTCCTTCCACACCCAACTACAATTAATAAATAAAAAAATTTGATTTTTGTTTTGGGAGAGAGTGAGTGTAGGTTATATAAAGATCCTAAAACCATATGTAAGTTGCCATCTTAAAACCTACACTAACAACCCTGCTATTTTCTCCCTTCTTACTTTGTGTAATTGTGTTTATTATCACACCAAAAATCTCGATCTGAAAATAAAAATGTCAGATTCAACAGCAACTTGTATTGATATACTTCTAGCAATAATTCTACCCCCTCTTGGTGTTTTTCTCAAGTTTGGCTGTAGGGTAAGTATCATCTTCCTATGATCGTTACGACCTTTTGAATTTAATTGTCACGATACTAGTTCACATAATACTATCACTGTGATGATAGATCCTGAATGAAAGAAATGTTATTTTGTTTTCATATATTATTGAATGGTTTGAAGTAGGTGTTTATTTTAGTTTCTAATTTTCGTTGTCAATATCTTTTGCAACTGAATTTATTGTTTTAATTATAATTATTTAGTTTTGATAACACTGCACCCACCTTAATAGAAGTGTTTTTTTTTTTTTTTTTTTTTTGTTTTTTTGTTTTTTTTTTTTTTTTTAGATTTATTGGCATGTCATAGGAAGAATTATAAATATCTGATGATATAATTAAGAGAATTTTTGCATTTGAAAGAATTTTTTGATTTACACTAATCTTTAATTACAAGTTGATATCGATATGCGTAGTTTTAATAAATGGTTAGGAATATAAGGATCCGAATGTGCAACCTCCATTACAAGTTTAAGGTAAATATCATCCTTTTACGACTAACTTATTCACCTCCATTGATTTAAGAATTTAGTTGTCACAATACGAGTTTACATAACACTATAATAATGTATAATCCTAGATGGAAGAATTACACAAAGTAAGAAAAGAGTTTTTTTTGGTGTGATATGATATTAATAATCGTGAAATACTTTTGATTTAAAACACTCAAAATTGTAAATCTTGAAATCTTTGAATTGCAATCGAAATTGTCTTGAATTATTTAATATGCATTATCTAATAAATTATAATGTATTATTATTTATGTATATTTTCAGGATCCATGCAATTTTATTTCTAATTTTAAATACTTCGTACTATATTTTTACTCATGCATGAGTCAAGATTATGTTAGTAGCTAACATGAACTGATCTTCTGAATCCTTAAATAGTTAAATGGACTAATTTTGCATAATCTTCATTAATTTTCTAATCGATTTTCCTCACTAATAAACTCAATATATGTAACTAAAACTCGTATAATTGGCTTGCAGGTAGAGTTCTGGATTTGCCTAATATTGACATTTTTTGGCTACCTCCCCGGAATCATCTATGCCGTCTATGCCATTACCAAGTAATCGTGTTAAGCCGTCGATGTGATAAAATTGTGAAGTTTAGGTGCAGATTTTCATTGTTCGATGTTTAATGATTTATTTGTTCATGTTTGATAAGCATTTCTTCAAATTCATGCATGTTTCTTAATGTATTAGTACTGCAACATTAATTCTGTTAGCGTTCCTCTTGTATTTGTATTTGTATTTGTTAGTTAGTAAAATGAAAGTCCGAGCTTTAAACGTCTGTGATTTAAAAAAAATTTAGTACGATAATTCTTAATTTATACAATGTTCATTAAAGGTTTTGAGAGTGAGAGATAACTCAAATGGTTAGAGCTTCATCCCGATTTTAGGGGATCTTGGAATCAACTCTCATTACTCGTCTTTGTGACTCTCTAGACACCAAAATCAAAAACAATGTTCAAGGTTTTGTCCTTTTTTGTTACGCGTATTAAAGTACTCCTTCCGTCTCTTTATTAAGGACCTATTTGGGTTTTTTTTACGGGAATTAAAAAAATTGGTGAAAGTACATAAGTGCATGTGGGGTTAGAGAGAGATAGAGAGAAAAAAAAAAAAGTGGTTGAGGATAATTGAAGAAAGGGAGAGAGAAAGTGGTGGAAATTGATGTAAAAAGTCATTATTAGTACAAAAAAGTGAGACAACTCATCAGAAAGTGGCGAATATTTTCAAATAGTACAATTTTAAAATAGAATCAGGTTCTTAATTTTTATTTGCCAAAAAAGGAATACAGATACTTAATAAAAGGACGGAGGGAGTACTTTTTTTAACATTATTAAAATCGATGGTAAAATCATCTGCTAATGAATACCTTTTACATTGAAAGTGCCTTAAAATTTTTTATTAAGGCACATATATGTAGGGGTGAAAGTTCGGTTTTCGGTTTGGTTTATAGGCCAAACCGAAACCGAACCACACTAATTCGGTTTTTGGTTTTTGGAAACCAAACCGCACCACTTTACTTTTGAAACCAAACCAAACCAAACCATACAAATTTCGGTTTCAAAAGAGAAAACCGAACCAAACCGAATTTTTTTGGGCCTTGTTTATTTGGGATTTAATCTGCAATTTTTGTTCGGTTTTTGGTTTTTGGAAACCAAACCGCACCACTTTACTTTTGAAACCAAACCAAACCAAACCAAACCATACAAATTTCGGTTTCAAAAGAGAAAACCGAACCAAACCGAATTTTTTTGGGCCTTGTTTATTTGGGATTTAATCTGCAATTTTTGTGGGCTTAAATCATATAAATATTATATTCAACAACATATGTAGTAGCATAAATGCTTAATGAGATTTAAACAACATTAACAAGTTCTAAAACTTCAAAGTTATAATTCAAAGTTATAAAAGCTCAACACCTCATCCCAAAAAAAAATAAAATTGTTCAACATTACAACTTTAACAATTGTTTAACAGCAGTAGCAACAAGCAGCAGGGCAGCAGCAACATCATTACAGCAGGTCAGCACTCAGCAGCATAGAACCCTACAACTGCAAAGAAATTGTCATTCCATCCATATATCCTCAATTTCACAAGTCAGTTTTTCAGCTTACTCAAATTTGTGACATAGACATGAAAAAATGCAATCAGAAGTCAAAACCCATTGTTCAGAAGAAAAAACACAACAAGAAGAAACAACTAAGTATAAACAGCAAAAAAAAACACAAATTCGCACAAAAACCACTTCAACCCAACAAATTATAGCTCAAATTAAGCTACCCCAGAAGCAAAATCAATATATTACAATAATCTCATAATAATTAATGTGGGAGTACCATATATTTACCAATAAACAAAAACTTCCATTTCCTATTCTTCTTACACGAGAATGACACTTATCATTATCAACTCTTCAAGTTGAACTAAAAGTACTAATTCATACTAAATTACCCCAAAATAAAATAAAAATTAAAAAAAAAACCCACATGAAACTAAGGGGGCGTTTGGTATCAACTTTGTAAAGGTAACGGAATGGAAACAAATTAGGAGGGGAAAGGGTAATGTATAGTGTTACCCTTACTAGTTGTTTGGTATTACTAAGAAAACGTAAACGATTAACAACCAATTAATTTCCTTTTGTTTGGTATAAAAAAAGGAAAACAATTTTTCTTTTTTAAAACAAAAAAGGGAAAACAAAATTTAAAATATTGGTGGGCGACAATTATCACAATTCAGAAGCTGCTTTATTGCTTCAACTTGTTCGAAATTCTTCTCTCTTTTTTCTTACTCTAATTTAATTACTCTAATTCAATAACCAAATTGATCACATCATCAAAAAATCAGATGACTAGATCCTTTTTTCTTTTATTGATCATAAAAAGACAACTACACCAGATTAAAACCAGCAGACCATCAAAAATCAAAATTATCAACATCAAATCAGATCATCGCAAAGGCAGATCAATCTTCATCATCGATCATCACGAAAGCACATTCGTTTTTTCTTTTTTTTTTTTAATTTTTGGTGGGTGAGATGTGAAAATGATGAGTTGTTGTTGAGCAATTTTATTTGACCCAATTTGACGTGTCTTGAATAATGAAGCAAAATCTTGAACAATGACATGCTGAGAAATTGAATTCAGAAGAGAGAGATTGGGTGAGTAAGAACCATAAATTACTAGGCTCTAAAACACACACTAGTTAAAAACATATCCTCGAAATAAATTACCAAAATTAAAAGTTACAGAGAAGAATTTACATAATACAACTATACAAGTACACAACCATTGCATTGCATAAAAATTGGAATCAAAATCATGAATACAAGAAAAACATCCAAGTAAACCAAACCAAAAAAAACAAAAAAACAAACGAACACTCACCAATCTGAACGGTGAAGTGGTGAAGTGGTGAACGGCAACGGTGGAGAGTGAAACTGAAAAGGTGAGCTATCTGGATTCGCAATGAAACTGAGAAATTCGCAAGAGGATTAGAGGAGAGGAAGTCAGGAGACTAGGAGAGACCGAGAGAGAATGAGGGATTGAGGGTTAGGGACTTAGGGTTTTTTTTTTTCTGATTTTATACTTAGGGTAAATTTGGGCTGGGCCAAGGGTTTTTTTTATGTTGGGCCAAAATTTCGGTTTTCGGTTTTTTTCGGTTTTTTATTTCCTCAAACCGAAACCAAACCGAAAACCGAATTATTTTTTTTTTAAAAACCGAACCGAACCATTTCCGAAAAAAAACCGAACCATATTTCTTATTCGGTTCGGTTTTCGGTTTGGTTCGGTTTTAACCCGAATTTGTTTCACCCCTACATATATGTCCCCCAAATTCATCTCAGTACTATCTCCCAATTATTTTCTTTAATTTAGATGGTTTCTTTTGAAGGTCGCCAAAGAGCTTAGAGGTAATAATTTTAAGTTGAAAAAAACATTATTAGGTTAATTTACAAAAATTACAATAGTCTAAATGCAATGGATGGATAATATTGAATTAATATCCTAGTCAGCTTGCCAAAATATCAACACAATTTTGGTAACAATAATAATTTTTATTACTCATATAATGATTTGCTGTCAATACTATCTCAATTCAATTAAACGTTGATTTGCTGTCAATTCTATCTCAATTCAATTACATGTTGCTTTGCTGTCAATCCAATCCAATAAGGAGTTTAGGGTATACGAAAGTGGACTCTCATTGTATCCTTAGGGTTTAGGGTGATATAGCCCTATATATACCCCTCTATGTACCTAAAACTAATCATCCCCTCTTTCAAATAAAAAAAAAAAAAAAAAAAAAAAAAAAAAAAAAAAAAAAAAAAAAAACCACCTTAAAACCCTTCTTTTAGTTCAAAGAGAAAACCCTAGCTCTTCTCTATTGTAGAAATGACTAGAAAAAAAGTGAAGCTAGCGTTCATAGAAAATAACACTGCAAGGAAAGCTACACTTTCAAAACGCACACATGGGTTAGTAAAAAAGACTCAAGAACTTAGTGTGTTGTGTGATGTAGATGCTTGTGTTATCATATATGCGAAAGATACCCAAGTCCCAGTAGTGTGGCCTTCATCTGATCCCGAAGTAAGAAGAATTATCGCCAAGTACCAAGATAATCCTGATATGTATCAATTGGAAAGGCGTTTAGATCAACAATCATTTTAAGAAATAAATGTCAGAAAGACTGAAGAGAAGCTAGAGAGGATTCAAAGGAAGAATCGAGAGATACAAATAGAAAATATGGTCACTGACATAATGACTGGAAAATCCACAATTGAACAAGTCGCCCCTTGCGATTTGGGTGACTTGATTTTGGTACTAGAGAATCGAATGAAGTCTGTCCAGCATCGATTAAGGACTTTTGGAAATAATAACAATCCCCGTTCTCCAAACCCAGGTGCTAACTATGGTGATAATCCCAACATAAGTCCAAATCATTTTCATGGTGATGGGACGATGGAGGCTAGTACTTCAGGGGATAATCATACTAGCGAATGATACTTCGTTGGGGTTTCTTAGCTTGCAGCCAATCCTCGCAATCTTTGTTTTGTTGTTGTTGTTTGTTTGTTTTTTGTTGTTGCTTTTGTTGCTGTTATTCTTCTTATTGTTACCATCTTCAATATATCTTGTATTTTTGCAAGCCTAAGAATTAAATGGAGAATTGGATCGGATTGGTTTTAATGAGTGATTTTTCTTCCTAAAATATGTTATTCATTTGAATAATGCATCCATGATATACTTCCCCTGTTTTCAAATTAAATAATTGACTGTACTTGTCTTCACTTGGTATAAATTTTTTTTTTAGAATAAATAAAACGACGATTTAATTTCTACGCTTAAAAATGTACGTGAAACATTCTCACATATTCTTTATTAAAAATGACGTAAAGAAAGTGAACGACAATGGTGTATAGAATACTTTCACACTCAAACAATGGTTTTTTTATTTGTTATTTTTTTTATTTTTTTATTTTTTATTTTTTACAACGGTCCAAAAAGGAGGCTAGTTCCTAACTGACTCAAGATTACAAGGAGAATAATTGACTCTCTTAACCAAACTAATACATGAACTAAATAGGGGATTGGGGTTACAGACACTATGAACTACTGCTTGATAAAGTAAATAAGGGGATTGAGAAGATCCATTCTCGGAGCTAGCCATAAGCTGTTCCAAATTTGTTCCCTTGTATTTCTTGATCATGCAAAAACAAAAACTGGGATACCTTTTACCTTTCTTGTCCTTCACCCTTGACCTGATAGGTCTTCTATGTTTTCTTGACGTGGTAGAGAACGTAAAGGTAAAGCGTGGTGGAGAAGATTGCACTCGGTTGGGATCAACAATCATGGGGTCTGCGTCATTAGAGCCTACGAATTCCACTTCATTGATGTCAGTGGTGGTTAAATCTCTCGCAGGTATCTCGCTCCCTTCCTTGATGTTTGACCCCTCATTGCTTCTAGAATTTAGGCTAGTGTGTGGTTGATCATCTAACTTCTCAACGACAGCAGTGTTGGGCTTGGGAATACCAACAACGTGGCTAACCACGGAGGCATTCAGAGATCGCTTGGCCTTGTTCCTTTTACCCTTTCTGTTGCGACTCTTCTTTTTTGGACCCACCATCCTAGTGGGTGTGGACAAGGTTTCTGGGATTTTGTAGTCCTCTGCCTAGTGAGATTTAGATCGCCCATCATAGGTGGTCTTTTCCTTTACTCGTACAGTCATCCATGAAACAACAGAATGTTTGAAGAAACTCAAGGTTTTCCCTTGATAGAGATCCGAATAAGACAACTCAGAAATCTTAAGGGATTGATTACATCTCAAACTGTTAAGGAACATATGAAATTTCCTTAATCCCTTGTCCTTAGCTTGTCCAGAATCCTGGTTGTTTGCATGGCTAGTAGCATCATCGTCTGCCTTTTCCAAAGGGGTAAAATCATTGGATGTAGTGACAAGGCTTTCTATCGTCATCTGGTTAGTAGCGTCCATGGTGGGTAAAGCCGTAACATCACTCTTAACATCGCTACAAGGCAACCTGTTGTTAGAATCTAGACTAACAGAGATCTTTCCCTTTTTGTTGAAGATGGTGTTGGCCAAGTCGGAATCCTCAGTACCCCTTTTGCCCCTGATCTTGCTAACTTTGCTTCTCAACCCCTCCACCTTCTCCATCTCACGAAAGATGTCCTAATTTTTAGGCTTAGCCTTAGCTGCTTTGCCAAGGTCTTCATGTGCCTCTTCAAGTTGATTGAGCTTGATTTCGGCTAAGGCCCTTCTGTAAAAGGCTTTAGGATTGTTATCATCAAGCATAATGACTAACGAGCAGAGCTCCTTAGTTTGTTCGTAATCTCGGACTTTTAGGGCGCAAGCTGCAAGGTGTTATTCAAGGGATATGGCAAGGTTACAAAGAAGAACACAATCATCTTCATGTAGAACAAAACACAGAAATTTCAAGCCTCTATCATACGTAGCCCCAGCAAAAACAACTTCACCTTTCTTAAAGTGAGTATTGCCCTCCTCCTTTAGGACCTTTGCTTGATAAAGGATGTTCCAGGGACAATTGTTTTTAGCAAAATTGATAATGCTTTGCTTTCGTCATAATCATCGTTCAAGTGGGTATGCATAAGGGCACTAAGTAAATTTTGGCATTCCATAGTAACACTTCCCTCGGAGAGCACAACACTACAAAGAAGCGACCAAATTAAATTATGCAGCCTGATACTGGCCAGCTCTGCCTTACTCTCTAACAATAGAAGAATTTTTTTTTTCTTTTTTTGTGGTAAAAGACAAAGAGGAATAAGAGTACCCACAAACTAATTAACAAAAGGATTAAAGAGAAAGTAAGATATGGCAATCCATTACCATGAACAAGAAGAAGGTGGGCTATGCAGAACATAAATTAAAGAACGAAACCCTTATTTAGGAGAAAACCCAAGAACCGCAAGAGCAGCCATAGACTAAAGCCCAAATACAGGAAATAAAAGCGGTGAAACTGAAAACTACCACCTTAGACCTCATCCGTGAAATCAGACGAAAAAATAAACCTCGAAACCGAAAGGCTGCGGCTAAAGAGGGAGGAGAAAAACGCGACAATGTGTAGGCTGCTCAGAAGACCACCGTTGGCACTTCGGTGGCTAGGGGTGGTTCGCCGGCGATCAAGGAGCAAGCCAACCCACTCAAATCACCGGCGGCCCAATAGGCTAAGCTGATTAAGGAGGCTGAGAAACTAGGGGCTCGAAATGGGTTGTTTTTAGAGTTTCGTCAAGCGCGTTCCCTTAGGCAAGTACACTCAAACAATGTTAAGGGTTAGGGATGAGCAAAAATTCTCGTTACCAGTCTCTAGAACCAGATCGGATTTTGACCTGGTATGGGTCGGTTCAGCTAGGTCCAAGTTTAGTTTCAAAAACAATGACCCAATTTGAACCAACTTGTTGTTAGGGTGCGTACACTAGTAGAAAAAATGAATTGGGCACCGCACCTTTAGCACAAATTCTTGAAAATCGGTGGCAAAAGAAATGGGCGGGATTGGAAAAAAGGCTTTTGGCACCGGTTCAAACCAAACCGGTGGAAAATGTTGTTTTAGCACCGGTTCAAACCGGTGCCAAATAATAAAAAATTGGGGTATACGTATAATAAACCCTTCCTCTTTCTCATCTGCCTCTTTCTTTCATGCTCTCCTCTCTTCTCTGTTCGTTCTTCTCTTCTCTCTCATCTCTGATTCTCTGTTCGTTGGATCTCTCTTCTCTTCCTTCTGATTTTGTCGTTCTTCTCTCGTTCATCTCTCGTTCTTTTCACAATATAATCTCGATCTTCTCTTCCTTCTGAATCAAGTTGATTTGTTGTGTTGATATTCGAAATTCAATGAGATTTGTGGTTCCTCGCTATTGTTGTTGTTGTTCATCGTCTAGGGTTTGCGATTTTGTTATGTTAAGAAGATTTTGGATCTAAATCTATGGTTGGTTAGTTTATTAATTAGGGTTTTTGTTGAACCTTTCATCTTCTTCCTCTGGTTGAGATCTAGAATTCCTCTTTCAGACGGTCACCTCCGACTGCTCAGCGGCGCCTAACGGCCTCAACCCACTTCTCCGGCAGTGGCAACTTCATTGCGGCAACAAACTCACGTAAGTGCTTTCAATTTTTTGATTTTTCAGTTTTCATTTTAATTTTTTAATGTTCCAAGCTTCCTACAATCCTACTTTTAATTTAATAATTTATATGTTATTCTGTTTACTTGTTTAATAATTTTGGTTTGTTAATTTGTTGAATTAGTGAATTAGTTATTATTTTTCAATTTCAATAGTTGAATTAGTTGCTTTAGTGCTTGTTAGATTACTTAGATTATGTTGAATTGTTGAATTAGTTGCTTTACTGATTGATGAATTGTTTAATTAAGTTAATTTAATTTATTTTATATGCAATTCATGCCAAAATTTTGTATGAATTTAACAGAATTGGAAGATAAAAAACAAAATTCTAGGGTTTATGTAATTTATGAAAAACAAAATTCTAGGGTTTATGTAATTTATGAAAAACAGAATCCAGTAAGTTTCAATTTAATGTAATTTGTTTTCAACTTGTTATTGGATTCAATTCATTTTGTTTCTCTTCTTGTGTATTCAGGTAAGAAGCCGCTGGTTATACAACGATAAATAAAAAATATCACCCCTTTGAGTGAATGGGCAGCGTATAATTTTCTTCACCCTAATTTAATTTCTGCTTCTGATTTGTTGAGTTCTCTTGTTGCTTGATTTTTTGAGTTTTACGTGAGTTTTATTACTACAATAAGATCATGTTTTGTCCGGATTATATTGTGATGAGATCATGTTGATTTACTCCCTATTCTATGATTGTGATATGTTGCTGGCGGGCTGGATTATTGTTGTTGTTCTGATTTATTGTTGACTGAGATGGAGGATTGTGTGTTGCTTGTTGATATATGGTTGCCAGCAACTGTGATCTGTTGCTGGCCAGGGGATGTATGATTGTGATATGTTGTTGTTGCTATTGATGTTGGTGTGTATGTGATATGTGCCTGAGTTTCTTGGATTATATCCCTTTTTAATGCCCCTTGATTAATGTTCTTTGGAATATGTCCCTTAATTATGTCCATTGTTTAATGTTGCTTGGCATATGTTCCTTGATTATGTCCCTTGATTAGTGTTGCTTGGAATATACTCCTTGAATATGTCCCTTTTTAACTGACCCCAATATAACAAACCAATGCTTGTCCTTGTTTCACCCCAATGTCTGTCCATATGTCTGTCCCTATTTTACCCCATTGACTATCGATATGTCTGTCCCTGTTGTCAATGATGAAACATTTGCTTGAGAGAGCCCAACTTCTAGTGAAGTGATGAATAATATTTGCCATTGACCTCCCATGAACCATTTATGTTCTAGGATTGTAGTCTTTAGGCAGAATTGGTAGTCATGGAAGAAGGTGGGTTGTCAGTGATAGTTATGGGGGAACTGAGACTCTTAAATGGCCTCCCTTTTATTTTTCTCCTATCCATATGTCTATGATGAAAGTCCAATATATGAGATAGTACACCCATATGATAATCATCACCTATTTGCCATTAGATTCCAATTAATACATTTTATGTTTGATTTGTTGAGACTTTTGGGAAGATTTGTGAACTGATTTATGGGTTTATTATTCATGATGCATAGGGACATCTGAGACATATTGTTTATCAATTTTAAATCTAACATGTTTGAAACAGTTGTGAAAATCAAGAGGTTGATAAAGTAAGCTATAGAGTATAGAGGATACCCTGACTCTTGTGTGAGGCCTTGCATAATTGGCATCCGTGTCGGGTTTTTGACACTCGGGGATGGGTGACACTGATTGTTTTTACAAAACAGCCGAGTCGGACTTGGGACATGAATTTGTGATTATATTTAATTGAAGCTACATATTTAAAACTTAGGGTTTTTCTAATTGTATGCTTTAATTGACTAGTTTATGATATTGTGGAATTCAACCAGGTTGATTATGCTTTTGCTTCCGTTTTATTGTTTGGTTGGCCTGAGTGAGTTTTTGTCTAGCTCTGCTGTTTTGGAGCCCTATCAGATTCGTCTCCCCCCACCACCAATTTTAGCGGTCTTGATTTGTGAGATAAATATGATTTAAATTAATGTGATTAACCCCTATACTTTGTGTATGGAAATATTTAGGCCAAATTATTTTTAGAATGACAAAAAACTTGGATCATATAGATATATATATTATCTCTTATTCTTCTTTGTTCTGTAACCTATTATAATGAGCAAGGAGTAGCTAGGTTACACTGAACTAGTGATTGAAAGCTGGTGTGCTTTAGAGTGGTTAAGGAATCCCTCTACGGCTCAATTTCCTCGCCAAATTACACTTAACTTAAGCTATATAAATATTTATAACTCCAGAAATATGAATTTATTTCCTTCTTCTTGTAAAAGTAGTCAGAAATTAAGGAACAAGGCTTGCTTTCGTTGTATGGTGGCTTGTACATTATTACCCGCTCGTATTTCTTACATTATTACCATATGTCTTTGCTAAGGAGTACAATGTCCATCCCGATATCCTCAGCACAGCGTACTAATTCTCTCCCTCCTATCCTCAAATCATAAGCATGTGTGATCATGTTACATTTTTTGGCCTAAATCAACATATAGTTGTCATATTCATGGTAGCAGCATGAGCTCTCTTTTATATTGCTTAATTTCTTATTTTGCCTTTGACCTTATGTTGTGTTGAAATAAGGGCTTTCCAGTTGATTAAAATTTGATATTCATAAAAGGGCCAATGAGGTCAAATAAGGGTCAATGGGTTTTAATGAGTTCAGGCTTCAAAAGAGAAATTCAAGTGAAAATTAAATATGATAATGTATTTATATTGTTTTGTGCCTTAAATTTGGGTTGCTTGGGTGTTTGTTAAGTTATCATAGTTTCAAACATATTAATCTAGGCTGGCATTGTTTAAATTTCTGCATCATTGTATGAGTTACACGAAATGACTGACTAGAAGCCTTTGTTGTCCAATTATATGCTGTATCATGATTGCATAACTACATGAAAATATGATAACTTTATTGTTAATCAACAAGAAGAATGTATATAGTCTGCATTAAGGTATTCTGGGAGTTCTGTTTTCGACCCACCATCATTTATACCAAACAAAAAACTGTTTTCTCTCTTCGTTGATTTATGTTTGTCCTAGTTGCTTTTTGCATAGTTTAAATGCAACATTGTAATTTAAATATCTTTCAAAGTTCTTAGCTTGTGACTGATACTCCTTCAATTATGATGCTGAAACATTGCACAAGTTCATAATAAAGGAACCTTGCTAAATTTTTATATATTTCCCATTGAATCAAATTTCTCTGTCTGAGGGCAAAGCTGCAGAAAACCTTGAGACAGAAAAGCTACTGAAATTTAAATAAGTTGATTTAACTTCTCAGGATCCCAAATTTTTTTCAAATAGTTCTCAACTCTCACAGTCTGTTATCTACTTTTTTTTTGCATTAATGACCTAGTCTCATTGATGTAATGTATACTTTATCTAAAGGAAAAAAGGCAGACTGTTGGTTTGAAGGATTTTCTTGCAATTTCTGTGTACACTTTTCACTCAAATTTCTGTGTGCATACAAACTTATGCATTAGGAATTGTTGTTATGTCTTAGTTTGATAAACCCCCCCAACCCTTTTCTCTATTTTCTACAAGCAAAAACCATGTTATTAATGTCTTGTCCTCCCCATATACAATATATGTGTGTGTGTGTGTGTGTCTATGTGTGTGTGTGTGTGTGTGTGTGTGTGTGTGTTTAGCAGCTTTAACAGGTAAAACAGCAGCAACAGCCAGCACCAGGCAGGCACAGCACCACCAGACAACAGCTAACAGCCAGCAGATAGCCAACAGGCTTTGCAAAACCTGGCCAGCAACCAAACAACAGCATCACAGCAGCTGAAAAAGCAGGCAACAGAACCAGCAGCCTGAACCAGCACACACCAGCCAGAGCCTAAGCAGCCAGAAACAGAAAGCAGTAGCCAGCAACAGCTAAACACACCCTGCAAACAGAAGCCAGCAACCAGACACAAAGCAAGCAACACCGCCAATAGAAAACAACAGCTTACAAAAGGAAAGTTGACCTGGTTGTTAAATCAAGGGCTCTGCTTCTCCAGACCTTGATTCAGTATTTTTTTTTCTTCAGTTTTTTAAAGTGTAATATTACAAGTTATTGAAGAAAATATGTGTTTTATGTATATTATGATTATATATAAGTACTTGGTACAATTTAAGTGAAAAAAATGCAAAAAAAAAAAAAAATATATTTATATTTTTTTTGGGCATTTTTGGCACCGGTTTTGGGAAAGAACCGGTGCTAAAAGTTTTTTTTTTTTAATTTTTTTTGGGGACTTTTGGCACCGGTACTAAGTCAAAACCGGTGCCTATTGCACTGAAATAAAAAAAAAAAAAAAAAAAGCGTGTCATGGGTAATTGGCACTGGTTAACCGGTGCCAAATCTTTAAATAGCCACCGGTTTTGAACCGGTGCCAAATCTTCAGAGATTTGGCATCCCTCAAATACCCAACGGTTCAAAATCGGTGCCCATTAGGTGGTTTGAACCGGTGCCTATTAATGTTTTTCGCCTAGTGGTATGCATTTCCCCCTCTCTCAAGGTTTGTGCCAATCCCCACTTTGTGGGAAATCGAAGGGTTTTTTAGATTCATTTTTAAGGTCCACATAGTTTTATGAGGACCATGGAAACCTTTTTCGCTCCAATTTTACGCGTTTGGTCTTTGAAACCAAAAGGTAGGTTCGGAAATAATTGACTTAATATAAAGAAATTAATATGCAACATCATTAAGTTGGTTTTGATTTAGCAACCAAGGGGGTTTGAAATTGTGACTACTTTGATAATTATGTCAAGATTGCATGCAGACGGGGTTGGCTTTTCAAGTAGAAATTATAACTTTGATGATCAAAATTATAACTCATATTAATAATACTGCACAAGTAAATCAATACAAGACTTATATTATGGCAATGGAATAAGAATATAGCTAAGCATGGAACACATGCAAGCTTGAACAAATAAAGCAAGCATAAGCATAAATTATGAAATATTAGAGCATTGGAATAAAACAAAGAAAATAAGTGTTGGTGCTTATTTGGATGGAACATTCAAGCATGATGTCCATTCAACGATTACTCCTTGCTTTAAAGTAAGTATATCATTGATGGAGAGGATTCTCATCCCTAAGCATTATTGACTTCCAAAAAAACTTTTAATCATAATCACAACCCCTTATTGTAATGAGTTGTTACATGTGATAATGATATGGCATATAATAGGGTTAACTTGTCTTTTTTTAGTTAGGATTTAAACTTCTTGATCTGGGTTCACCTTAATATTGATCCAAATCAATTACGTACAAATGTGTTTCTATGGTCTCTTTGAAATTCCTTTGGAATAAGAAATTTATTTGAGCACTTCAAGTTTGGTTTTTATCAAGAAAAGCGAGGTATAATTGCTAAGGATTTTAACGCATAAGCTAATTTGAAGACTTCAAGTTTGGTTTTAATCAAGGTTTGTCAACTAGACAAACTAACTACGATTTTAAATTAAGAATATAAAAACACTACGGAATATTGGGGATGCACTCAACCATGGATATCAAGAAAATTGGGAGTAATATGCGTGATAGGTAGGGGTGAGAAAAAATTCTAGGTACCCGGTTCCAAAACTGGATTCCGTTTAGATCTGGTGGGTCCGGACTCGGAATAGGTTAAATTGAATCCAAGTTTGGTTCTAAAAAATGGACCCAATTCGAACTGCAGTTCCAAGTCCTGAATTTTTAGACCTGGTACCCACTGGGTACCCAGTTAAATCAGGTGCATGTATTAGGATTGAGTTGTTTTGGAAAAAAAAAATTAAAGAAATTTCACAGCTCATGTAATATGATAGACCCACTTCCAGTTACCAAACCATAAAAACTCTTAAACTCCTTCAACCGCTCCATTCTCACGCACTCCCTCTCAAGCTTTCCCTCATTTTCAATTTCTCACGCCTTCTCTTCTCTTCCTTCCTCTTTCTTCAATCTTCCACTACCCAAAAACTATACTTTCTCTTTTATTAATTTAATTACTTTTTCATCATTGCATCTTTTTTCTTTTGGTACCCTTTTTCTTTTTATTTCACCTGTTTTGATAATGTGAGAGATTAATATTTTTTTTAGCACAATTAGAAATGGAAGGGGACAAAGATACAAGATATGCAATATTCACTTTGTGGATTCTTTATTTACTTATTGAATTTGTAATTGTTGCTACTCATGACAGTGAAATCTATATAGCAAGAAATCTTAGCCAATTTAGTTGTTGAATATTGTAAAGTTGTTGAGAAACTGGGTATCCAGTTTTGGAATCGGTTCCCATCAGTTTCGGGACCAAATCTATAACTATTGGACCTGGTTAAGACTGGTTGCAAGGGCAATTCCAAAATCTTGGACCCGGTTCTTACCGACTCCAATACCAATTCTAATGTTTTTGACCGGGTACCCGATCTTGCTCACCCGTAGTGATAGATAGCAAGGACTATATGCAAGAGCAACTTTATGCAATTAAGAACAAAATTTAAACTCCTAAACTTAGATCTCTCATTAGTTCAGTCAAAGGAGAGAATCAATCAAAATTACAATTATTTATGATAGTCTAAAATCACATTCCCATGGCAAACCAAGATTATCATGTTATCATGCTCAAAATCAAGGGTGCAACTCCTATCAATGTAAACAACAAGGAAACTTCATATAATAAATCCAATCACCAAAACTCTTCCCAATTCCACTTAATAAACCATTAGATTGAGTTTCACCCAACCCCTAACTAAAAAACTACTCACAACCCATAGTGTACACCATGCAAAACAAAATTTAGGGCTTGTTTGACATTATTTTTTGTTTTCAATTTCTAGATTTTTTTTTTAAAAAAAAAACAAAAAACCAAAAACATGAAATAAGAAAAAGGTGTTTCCACTAGTCTTTTGTCAGTTTTCAAAATCATCAAGATTTTAATATATTTGACCAATTTTTGATTTATTATATGACATATATCATATTATTTTGAAAAAAATAAAATAAAATCGAAAACCACAACGATACCTGTAGGGAATATTTCAAACATCAACTTGAGCCTCATGTGATCATGTATTTAAGCCTGGTGGCGTCCAAAGGGAAGGAAGCTAGAGATAAAAGAGTCGCCAACAAGTATTAGGAACTTGTAAACCGTTCACAGGTGTGAAGGTTACACTACATTCACGATCATGGAGATCGCTAATTCCATAGTGGTCCGGAACCATGACTGCATATTCGGGGATGATGGAACGATTTTTTTTTTTTTTTTTTTTTTGAAATGCAATGCAATGATCATATGCAAGGAAATAAAATGCTCATGTTATTGTAATGGAAAGGATAAAAAATCAAACTCATGAAATAAATCTAAGGAAGATGAAGAGTGCCTATGCTAGACTCATTGGGGAAGGGAAATAAAAAATAAGAAAAGAAATCATGAAATCTAGCTTGTTGTTGAAGCCTGCCTCGTGCTTTGTGTTTTCCTTGACCAAAGGTTGTAGAAAAGGAAACTATGTATGTTTTTTCGTCAATCACATGACTCGAACTCCAATAAACATCCATAGATGGGGAAAGATCATAGTGTATGAGGTGAATGATTATGTATGGAGAAAGCATGTAAGATGAAGGAATGTGGAAAGTGTTTAAGAGAGAAAGTGTAATGTATGGAAAGTATGTGGGAAGGTATATGTGAATGTGGAAGGATGTGAAATTTTTTTTGGGAATAAGATGGAACCCTCAACTCAAATCACGGAAAGAACGACTCATGCATGGACATAAGACATGGTCAAGGTGAAAGACATATACAAGGTGTGTGCATTGACTCGTGAGTGAAAGTGACATGCTCAAGACTCGTGTAATGACCATGGACTAAATATGTGATTAGACTCAAACAAGGACTAGGTTAGGACCTTGGTTAAACATTAAATTAATTAATCATGAAATTTAGACATGACGTAAAGACTCGGAAAGAAAAGACCGAAACATCGCGTGGCGATGGAACCGTCGTGGCGTGCTGGCTCCATCGTGGTGCGATATGACTATCGTGTCGCGATAAAGCTGGCGTTCTATGGCATAAACCAAACTTCCGCGCCAAAACTGGAGCGTCAGTTTAATTTGTTTTCGGTAATTCTTTCCTAGGTATAAGCCTATAGTCTCACAAAATCAAGTATATTTAGACTTTATTAATTAACCAATTGATTAAGAAAAGTCCTTTTATTCAATGATTAGTTTGTTTAGACTTTATTTACAAACATAAGTCAACACAAGAGGTTAGTTCATCGCAAGTAAGGTATGCACAAGCAAGGAATGCACAAGTAGTCAAATAGTCACAACCATGACTCTAGTTCTCTAAAGTTCAAGGATTATGGTAGTCAAAAGAGGGTCCATGGTTATGAGTTCGGATGCATCGTGCGGAAGCCTTATCTTTGGAAGGGTTGGTGTGGATGGATGGGACCCCCGCAAGTTAGACTTGCTTCCATGGTTTGGTGAATTCACAAACTCGGATGTACCCGTCGTTGCACGGAGTGTTCGATTGGGTAGATGGAGCGTGAATTCCCAGGGGCTAAGACCATATGTAGAACACATATGGGTTTAGAAAAGTCGAAAAAACTCAATCAGGAAGTAGAATCAGCGAGACAGTACTAGAATAAGTTAAAACAAGAAAGCAGACTCCTGGCTCGATGTCGCGAGAACTTGGCGCGAGAAAACAGGAGCTATCGCGTCGCGATAAAGTTGTCGCATGGCAATGGATCCTGTCGTCTCGAGGCAGTTTTTTGTGTTCTACGGATTTTTCGATTTTCGCAGTCTCTTTTCGATTCTAGTTGTGAAAGATATTTCTGGCCTTTTCTACGTGTAAAAATCCTATGTTTTTGACGCATTTCGGATGGTCTTTCCAATGCTAACCTTTTTATGCTTATACCACAATGTTAATAAAAATTACGCATATGAATATCTAGAATCTTTCAAGTCTCATTCACTCATTCTAAGTTGACCGCCATAATAAATTTAGGAATCAAAATAGAAATCCTCCCCAATGGAGTCGCCAAAAAGTGTAGGGAATATTTCAAACATCAACTTGAGCCCCATCGTGATCATGCACTTAGGCATGGTGGCGTCCAAAGGGAAGACAGCTAGAGATAAAAGAGTCGCCAACAAGTTTTAGGAACTTGTAAACCGTTCACGGGTGTGAAGGTTACACCTCATTCACGATCACGGAGATCGCTAACTCCGTAGTGGTCCGGAACCATGACTGGATATTCGGGGATGATGGTACAAATCCAACCTAAAAAAGATTGAACTCGCCCTAGAACGACCTCTGCTTAATTCTTATGATATTCATGTGCGCTTCCCGATCAACATACATACAATAAATTAATCCTAAGCATATTCACTACTAGAAAACAGGTCATTTCCGACAGAAAAATTTCGTCGGAAACACCCTAAATTCCGTCGGAACTGATTTTTCCGGCGGAATATCCGACGGAATTAATTCATCGAAAAATATATTCCGGCCATCGGAAAGTCCGTCGGAATGTCCTGCAAAAAAAACAAAAAAAAACACGGCGCGCCACTACCGGCACTGCGTGTCACCACCTCAGACTACCAACCATTACTACATCAGACCCACCCTAACCCACGCATAACCACCCACCCTAACCCAGACCTACCCTAACCACCCCACCCTAACCCAAGCACACCCTAACCACACCACCCTAACCCAGACCCACCCTAACCACCCCACCCCTTTACCAAGACCCACCCTAACCACCCCACCTCTTTACCCAGACCCATCCTAACCAACCACCTAACCCACGCATCCCAACCCTTTACCCACAGCACCACCAACCCCAACCCAGACAAGACCCCCCACCCCCCCAACCCAGACCCGACCAAACTTCCCCTACCCACCATAACCAAACGTACCCCTCCTACCCTAACCAACCACCTAACCCACCCACCCTGACCAACCACCTAACCCAAATACGAAAAAAATATGAAAAAACGAGAAAATACGAAGAAAAAAAAACCAAATCGGAAACGCCAAATCTACCTAGATCCAGCCCCAATTCCCTTACCAAAAATCAAAACAACCAAAACTGAAAACAACCACAAATCGAAACAACCATAAATCGAAAAAAATAAACAAAAAAAAGTTGAAAACAAACAAATTAAATAAATATACAATTATCTTCTGAAATTAATAAAATAACATTACAATTATATCAAAAATTTAATTATAATCAGAATTGTATTTTTTTTTTTAAAAAAAAACTAGATCTACAGTTGTTATTGTCGTTGCTGCTTGGGCTGGTGTTGTTGTTGTCGTTGTGGTGGTTTCCACGCTACTGGGGTCGTTGTTGTCGCTGCGCGGTGGCCGGAATGGTGTGGTTGTTGTTGTTGTCGCCGTTGAAAAGAAGAAGAGGAGATCGAAAAAGGAGAATGACATGGGTGGAATGGTGTGGCTGTGAAGGAGGAGATCGAAGAAGGAGAATGAGAGGAGAAGGAGAATTTCGGGAGAAGGAGAAGAGAGGAGAGAGAAAGAGAAGAAGAAAGGAGAAAGAAGGAGAAGAGGCGTAGGGGAGGAGAGGAGAGAGAAACGAGAAATAAAAGGGGGGATCCAGGTATTTTTTAGGGTTGTGTAAATTTCGACGGATTTTATTTCCGCCGGAAATTTAATGTATCGACGGAATAATCCGTAGGAAGTTTCCGACGGATTTTATTTCCGTCAAAAAATTAAATTTCCGACGGAATATTCCGTCGGAAAGCCCATAAATTCAGACGGATTTTTATTCCGTAGGAAATCCGTTGGAAATTTCCGACGAAAATTTATTCCGCCGGAATTTACTGAATTTCCGACGGAAAAACATGTCCGTCGGAAACGGTCCGTCGGAAATCGGCCTATTTCTAGTAGTGATTTAATCTATGTTGGTTGATTATTAATGCACAAATAAATCTATTATTGGCGATCACTTGAATTAAAATCATATTAAGCCTAAATCACATTATTAATTATCTTATTAGGTGTAATTTCAAGTATAAATTCCCTTTAAACCTGCAAGAAGGGCGTGATCAAGCAATAACAATAAATCAAGCAACATAATAATTGACACAGCAATTATCATCAAAACATGATTAGTAGCAAGATCCTAGCTGGGCATGATATTAAACGAATTAATAACAAATCCTAGCATGTAACTAAATAAAGATCAAAGCATTAGCCCAAACATGTTACTAGAAACCATGATATTAGAAATATTAATTAACATCCTAAACATGATACTAGAAAGCAAAATACATCCTAACATGATTCTAGAAATCAAAAGACATCCTAACATGATACTAAGAACTAAGATAACATCCTAAGCATGATTTCTATATCAAAGGAATAAATAAGTAATCGAATTACTTACTTTGATATCTCGTATCTCTTTTTATCAAAACAATACACACGTTAGTAACTTCAAGAAAGATTTAATCAAATAAATAAATCAAATAAGAATTGAAATATAGATTTGGGACCAAACCCTTAGAACTATCAACCTTTCACGTCGAGGTCGGAAGCAACTTCGAGTTTGGCTTGGATTATTCAAGGCTTGTGAATGAGGTATGGTGTATGATATCAAGAAGGTGTTGGGATGTGTTTAGGCTAAAGCTTAGAAAAGAATCAAGAGAGAGAGAGAAAGTATTTGAGAGGGGATTAAATGATGATTGTTGGTGATCAAGCTTGTTGATGATTGAAAACGGGGGAAAACGACCTTTATTTATAAGGAAAGAAGAGGGACGAAGTATCAAAAAAGAGTCTGAAATCAAATCAAAGTAAAACAGGTTCCATCGTGGTGCAACAGCTTTGTCGCGGCGCGATAATTCTGCAATTTTGCGGTTTTTTTTTTTATCATAACTTTTGGTCCAGAAATTGAAATAAGATAAATAATATATTTTTTTGGTATTTCGTCAGTTTTGGATAGAGTTTGGTATTTCGTTCATATATTTTTTCGTTATAGCTCGGAATCGGGATTATGATATATCATTGGAAAGATAATTTCAATGGCTATCCAAAATTTCAAGATTTGGATAAAAATTATGAGGCACAAAAATCATATATGAATATCTTTAAATTTGAATAGATAAAGATTTTCAAAAAGAGGAGTTTTATTTAATTTCAAACTCTTTGATCTTTATCTTTCGGAAAGGATAGTTTAGAATCTTCTTGAGACTTCTAGAAGTTTTTAATGAATCCTTATTGTTTTAGGATTGGGATTAAGGTATTTGGATCCTCCACATGATCATTGGGTCGTAGGTAAGGTGGACCTAGATCCGGTTTGGGTCTGGTTTAGTATTTTGGCCATAACTTATTCGTTTTAAGTCGGATTTGGGTTTATAATATATCTTTGGAAAGCTCTTTTCAAACCCGATCCAAATACACACTTATTGGACCCAGATTATGTACCAAAATAGGCTGGTTTGGATGATTTCAGAAAGGGGACACGAAATGAATGATTTTGGCTTTAAAGGCACGAAATGAATTATTTTGGATTAAAACATTTTAGGAAAGGTTATAATTGGTCAAGGCTAAAGGGAACTTCACAAGACTCTTCAGCTCTCTACCTAACTCGATAATCAAAGACGTGAAAGGTACTCATCACTGGGTTTGGTTTTTGGGGAAACACAATGAGGTGTCTACAATACCAAACGAGCCCTAAGGGTTTTTAAATAGTTTAATAATGGGGGAAAAGTGATGTACTAGAGATAAAATTAACATTGACCAACAATTTCTAAAGATAAAATAGGATATACAAAGACAATGTAAATAAAAATGAAAAAATGAACAAGAAAGATAGAGGAAAGATAATACTAAAATTGAAGCTTAGAAATTGTTTAATCAAGAGAACAACTTGAACTAAATTCCTACAAATGGTTGAGGTTTTAGAGAATCTAAACTAATTTTATGGAGTTCAAAGCACTTACTAAGAGAACAACCTAGAAAATTACATAAATCGTTAATTGAGAGCCAAAGAGGTATTTATATACCCTTAAAAATAGAAGGGCGGAGAAAATGAGAAATTGGGCCGTCAACAGGTCTGCACGGTCATGCCACATTTGGCACGGACGTGAAGACAGGCAAAAATTTTGGCAGTAGTTGCTGCCTCTTGAAAACCAAGCTTGCACAAACGTGGCACGAATGTGCAGACAAGCAAAAACCAAGGCAGTAGCTACTACCTCTTGAAAACCAAGCTTGCACAGATGTGCCATATTTGGCATGGACTTGTAGACTAGGGAGGAATTTTTTATTGCTTCTGATCCATCCTATACGAACGTGTAGGAAGTGGTAGGACCGTGTAGGGTCATCCTCAAGGTCTTCTTAACTTCTTTCTTCTTTCTATTGTTCAATTTTAATTTGGTCCTTAGCTCCTTTACTTCCTCTTCTTGCTTCCAACTTCCTTGCTTAATCATCATAATGTCTCAAAGTGTCTGTCATTGTACCTAAATGTGCGTAAAAAAAAATATAATAGCAACTCCGTTAAGCATGTGACACACAAAAACACATTTAAATAGAGTAATTAGTGAACAAAGACATCGATTTTTTAATAAAAACAAGGCTTAAAACCACCCTAAAATCACACTGAATTACAAGCTATCAATATGGTTCTATATTACACCAATAACAACAATAATCCCTACCTTTTAAAAAGTATGAGAAAACACTTATGAATAGTGTGAGGACAATTATATCCTTAAAGTGTTTGTTACCTATGTGCCCGAATTGATATGATATTAATTGCATCTATGATTTTGCTTGTGTAATTTAGTGATTTAACTCATGTGAATAGTGTTTGGACAATTATACCCTCCAATATGTTTATTTACTTATTTTCCCTCATTAATGTTAATAACCTGTTTTTTTTTTTTGGAACTCTTAAAAATTGTGTGCGGATAATTATACCCCTAAAATATTTTTTTCTCATTAATGTTATCAACAACTAAAGGATATCTAAACAGGGCTAGCAATTGTGCATGCATAGCGCGTGCTAGCCACTCTAGTTATTCCAACAATTCATCCTAAATAAACAACAATAATAATCCAAAAAATTAACCTAAATAATGTTTTGGAAAAATTCACTTTAGTAATCCCAACTATGGGCGATTTATTTCTAATAATCTCAATTAAGGATTATTATCTAATAATCCCAACTATGTTATTACTATGCGTGTAGCAGTCCCCACCGTCAACAACCTGTTATCACATGTTACCAAGACACGTGTCATCACATGATTGGTAAAAAAAAAACTTAAAAAACTTGAAAAAAAAACAACCAACCTAGCTTCACCACGCCAGCCACTCCCCTTCTACCCACGCCCCTGCCCCTAACGCCTAGACCCTCCCTCCCACAATGCCCACCAAACCCCTTCCCCTTACCACCGTAGATAATGTTTCGGGGGTGGGGAGAGGGGTGGTAGTGAGTAGTGGCTGGGTGTTTCCAGTAGTCGGAGATGAGTTATAAGGGGTTATTCGAGAGGAGGAGAGGGGTTACGTGGGTTAGGGGAAGGGGGAGAGGAAGGGTTACGGTGGTCAAGGGGTGGCCAGCCGTTTTCGGGGGTTAAGAGGCGAGGATGGTCGATTTCCGTTGGGGTTAGGGGTCGGTGGGCGAGGTTTCACGGTGAGGTTAGGGGTGGGGGAAGAGAGGGAAGAGGGTGGCTGGGATTGGTTTTTTCCTTTAAAATTTTTTTTTCTTAAACTTTTAAAAAAAATTTGGAGCAAATCACATACTGACAGGTGGTTTTAAAAAGAATTTACTCTTTTAGCAGGGTACCGCCAGTCATTGGGATTACTAGAGACAAAGTGATTGCAAAGTTGGGATTATGAGGTAATAATTGCAAAGTTTAGATTATTAGAAGTAAATCCCCCATATTTGAGATTATTATAATGAATTACCCTAAAGTGTTTTACATTATTTCCAAACAAATAATATTTTTACACATTTAAATAGAAATGAGAAAAGTAAAATGTTTATGTATGTCACTAGCTCTTAGTACAAGTCTGTCTCATAAATTAAATGAACAAATTTATAGTTGGTTGAGCACAAGCTTACAGGTACAACCGTTGTATGGTGCATGAGCCTCTCTGCATGTAACATGGACACTGTAATTATATTTTGGTACAATGCACATATATTTAAAAGGAAATAATTAATCACATCTTTATTATAATATTATATACAAACCAAAAATTAAGATATGATGATCATGGGATTTCTTTAAGAGATTATGGGATTTCTTTTGCTATATACAAACTAAAAATTACATTCACTAACCCTCCCTCATTAGAACTTTGAAATTTATGAGATCATGGGATTTCTTTTGCTACTTTTAAGCTCTTAGAAAAGACAAATATTCTTTCTTTACCCTTAACTAAATTTTACCTTAACATTGTATCCATGTAAAAAAGGAAGAGATATGATGATCGGACGTTAACTTGCTTAAAATCTAGTGTTAAGGTCGCCCATAAGCAGTTTGAATCTTAACCGAACAATACAAACTAAGATTGTTGCATAAATAGCTCATGTATGTTGATTATTCTAGCTAGTAGCCTTACAACCGTAAATTCAAGTAAATAGATCGGGTTATGGTCGGGTTAGTGAGGGTCAAGTTAACTCGGGTTGGGTTAATTCGGGTTAATGTCATAACCTATGCGAGTTGGGTTCGGGTTTGGTCATGCTTGAGTCAGGTCACGTCGGGTCATTCATCTTATCGGGTTTGGGTCGGGTTTAGGCCAGGTTGGGTCAATAACAGGTCGGGTGAATAAAAGGTCGGGTTTAATTCGGGTTTTAGTGGGTTAAAACAAGGGTCATTCTCGAGTTCGAGTCGAGTTCGGTTCAATTCAATAATTTGCGGGTTATAATTAGGTAGGGTCATTTCCAAGTCAGGTCATATTTGGGTTTGGGTCTCAAATATTGGGTATATGTGGGTCTCGGGTTGATTTCAGGTCGGGTCATATCGGGTACGGGTACATTTTTTGGGTCGGTTTGTTAACAGTTCATGTATTGACGTTCACGTTTACTCATTTTCAATTTCTTCATTTATTGTAAGAGAAATAATTTCAGATAAGTTCATATTCGAGCTAATAAATTTAAATTACATTTTTTTTTCACTTATTTTTGGTATAATTTCAAATTCGAACTAATGAGTTCATATAAATTTAAGATAAGATATAATAAGTTCATATTAATTCTGGTAAGATAGGTTTAGTTAAGATTTTTGGAAGATAAGTTCAGATCCTATTCTGATCTATTTTTCATTGGTTTCTCTCATTTTAGGAAACAATTTCTGATTAGTTTATATTCAAGTTAATAAGTTCAAATAAGTTTATATATATATATATATATATATATATATATATATATATATATATATATATATATGTGTGTGTGTGTGTGTATATATATATATACACAATATATATGTGTATGTACATATATATATATATACATATATATATATATATATATATATATATATATATATACACACATATATATATATATATATATGTGTGTGTGTGTGTATACTACCTCCGTTTTTTTTTATGTGCAACTTTGAGGAATATTTGTGAGACATAAAATATACCAAAGTTGCACATAAAAAAAACGGAGGTAGTATATATATATATATATATATATATATATATATATATATATATATATATATATATATATATATATATATATATATATATATATATATACACACACACATATATGTATGTATGTATACATATATATATATACATACATACATATATATATACATACATACATATATATATATATACATACATATATATATATACATATAAAAGTTCATATTAATTCCAGTAAGATAGGTTTAGTTTAGATTTTTAGAAGATAAGTTCAAACCCCATTCTGATCTATTCACATTGATTCCACTCATATTAGGGATAACAATTTCATATAATCATATTCGAGATGACATGTTCAAATAAGTTTAGATAAAAATACAATAAGATCATATTCGAGATGATCTTGAGTGTTTGGGTCAAGTTAGCTCAATTTGAGTCAATTTGAGTTAATTGCATTACTATTCAGGTCGGGTTACATCAGGTTTGGGTCGGGCTGAAAACAGATCGGTTGACTTCGAGACGGATTAGTAACAGGTCGGGTTGAATTCGGCTCGATTTAGTAACAGATCGGGTTGATTTTGGGTTTCAACGGGTCAAAATGGGTTTGGGTCAATAATCTCGGTTTCGGGTTGGGTTCGATTTTGGTCAATAATTGACGGGTTATGTTCGGGTCGGGTCATCTCAGGTCGGGTCATGTTCGAGTCACGAATCCTAAGATTAACTCGGGTCTCGGGTTAGTTTCAGGTCAGATTATATCGGGTTCGGGTCACTAATTTCTCGAGTTCAAACAGATGAGGGCATGATCGAGTTCGGGTAAAATTTTCGGTCGGATCAACTTTTAGCCTCTAATTAAGAAGGTGTTTCATTTCTTCCGAGCCTGTTGTTTATTATCAGATGTAATAGGTAAAAGGGGTGTATTATGTCATAAATCTTCGAAGGAAGAAAACAAACTAAGAGTAAAAAAATAAGATTTGGGATAACATCTTCATAGAATTAACTCGTGTTTTTTAAAGCATTTGTAGATAATATTATTACTACTACATATTCTTAATGGCCTTGAATAGCTAACTTCCTTCAAAGTTTTCCAAAAATTCTAAAGATCAATACAAAAATTCAGACATAATTACCACTTGTCATAACTTAAAATTCGATGCCTCTAATAATTAATTCAAGTCATTACTAACTAAAATTAATGTTCGTGGTATAAAATTGTTCTTAGATGGTATTACCATGATACTAAATTACTTCTTCATTAATACCAATAACGCAAAATACTTGCATTTGTTGATATCAATAGAGTTTTTTGTTGGTATTAAGATAATACCATCAACGTACAATTTTATATCAACGGACGAGT
This sequence comes from Chenopodium quinoa, assembly GCF_001683475.1. NCBI lineage: Eukaryota > Viridiplantae > Streptophyta > Magnoliopsida > Caryophyllales > Amaranthaceae > Chenopodium > Chenopodium quinoa. The sequence continues at coordinate 8,127,014 of NW_018745684.1, forward strand.
GTTATTACAGTTATTAACGACTCAAGTTACTCGAGTTTGAGAAATGCTCGACATAATAACAAATTTATGCATTTTAATCACGGATATATTTTCTAATGATCCAATCCCTAAATGACATGAGTTCATTTATTTTCTTCAGAATAGATCTCAAGTTTTCTGTTCCACCAAATATTCTTCATCATCAAAGAAAAGAGCCTAACAAAATATTAATCATCTTCCTCTTCACTTCACAAAAGACACAGAAAACATCTACCTGAACTCCTATATGTATTAAGTTCGTTATTACCAAACCATTAATCCAAACTTTAAATTAAAAAAAATTATTAGAATTTTTAAAATCCCATCTACATTGAAATAAGAGAAAAGGACTATAATCGTTTTTTAATAAGAGGAGGTTTAACTTGTGTGGTGATTTTAGGTTTTCTCCTTAATAATTTAAAAACAAAATACCCTTTTTGGTTGTGAATTTCCCCAAAGGAAATTGTTTCCATTACAATAAATTATCAAGGTGTAAACTTTGGAGCTCTATCATCAAAATTACTAGTGCACCACTAAACTCAAAAATTCGTTTAACCTTCTTATCATTCAAACACTGCTATTTTCCATTTTCTAATTATACAAAGAATAATGTTTTAACAAAATCTAGAGGAAAACCTCTAACTAGCCTAATAATAACATATTGTACTCACTTTTTATCCGCAACCAAATCTTCTATGTAATTCCTTCTGAAACAAGGTTTATATCCCTCCTTAAACCTCATAAAGTGAAGGATTTCATCATTTCCTTGGAAAGTCGCATTTTATATGTTTTTAAGGTTTGTATGAAACCTCGCTCTAAACTTTTTCAGGTTTAGAGTATCATTTCAATCTAAAATCTCCATGATTTCTAAGCCTCCTAACCTATTAGGCAAGATAACATTTTATTGTTTATCCATCATATTCTTTTTTCTAGTCGCATTTCCATTATTATTTGCCTAAAGAAAAACAACCACCATTGTGTTTAATTTATTTGTGATGCACATACTTTGGTATGTAGTTTGTATTGAAGAACAATAGGATGTATGACACTATTAATACTAGCTAAAACTGTGTTGATCAAAATAATAACTCTTGCAGTTTATGAGATAATCATATTCCAAATTATACTAAAACAAGGTTGTAAAAACCCTTCTTTTTCCCTTTTACATTAATTGGGACTAAAACCTTTTTTTTTTTTTTTTTCCTTTTCTTTTCTAGTATTAGGTATGAATTTAATAAACATGTTGATTTAATGTCTTAAGATACACCATAAGTGATTAATATCTCTAATAGCCTTACATTAAACCTCATAATAAATAATTGGAAGAAAATATCAAATAAAACCAATCCAAGTCTTTATTTAAATCACAGGCTTGCATAATTACTAGAGGTAAGAACAACAACAAAATAGGGATTGTGAGGATTGGCTCAAACTAAGATACACCCAATAAAGAATCATTCACTAGTATGATTATTCCTTGACGTACTAGCCTCCATCACCCCATCTTCATGACAAAGACTAGAGTTTATTTTTAGATTATCATCACGATTAGTATTTGAATTTTGAAAAGGAGGATTGTTGATGTTATTTTCCCAATTAGAAATCCGATTCTTAACAAGCTTCATTCTTTCTTGTAACACCCTAATCATATAGTCCAAATCGCAGGGAGGGACTTGTTCGAGTGTAGCTCTGCCAGTCATTATGTCGGTGATTATATTTTCCATTTGCAACTCTCGATTCTTGCTTTGAATCCTAGCCAACTTCTCTTCATTCTTCTGTACGGTTTGTTTTAATAATGATTGTTGATCTAATTGCCTTTCCGATTGACCTACATGAGACATACTTTTGTAATTATTGATAATTCGTCTTACTTCTGTCTCAGATGAAGGCCACACCAATGGAACTTGGTCATCTTTTCCGTATATGATAGCACAAGCATCCACGTCACACAACACACTCATTTCCTCAGTCTTTTTTAGTAACCCATGAGATCGATTTGTGAGTGAAGATTTCCTAGAAGCGACATCTTTTATGATTGATAATTTTACATTCTTTCTACTCATTTCTACAATGAAGACTAGAGGTTTTTTTTATAAAAAAAGTTAAAAGAAATAGGGAGTAGGGTTTGAAGGTGGGATGACTTTTAATAAATGGAGGGGTTGATTTTCTTTAGGTATAAGAAGTGGTATTTATAGGGGTAAATCATAAAAAATCTTTAAAAATGTAATCATACAATGAGAGCCACTACAATGAGAGCCAACTTTTGTGTATCCTATTGGATTTTATTGACATCAAATGAGATATCGAATCTTCGTAGGTTTAGTTATAGATTTTTGCTTTCTAAATAGGGTTGATATATTGACATGATGGCTAGGATATGAATTTAATAATACAAGTCGCCGGCTAGTTACGGAGTTCGACCATATTTATTTATAAAAGTAACCATTTTTTTTTATTCATATGAATAACTCGTTTGTTTATAAAGGTAACATTATTTTACCTGTAAGGGTAACTCCAATTCATTATACGAGTATAGTACAATCAAATTATTAAAAAAAACATCATTTGTTCATTCAAATAACTCTATTTATTTGATTTTGGCTATTAAAAATAATTCCAATTGTTTATAAAAGTAAATCGAATTTCCTATTGGAGTCCTCTTAGTAGTTAGTAACACAATTAGATAATCGCAATAACCTCATTAACCCCCATTAATCCGTTTGTTGTCTTCTATATGTGAATTGGCCGCACCATCATCAACTGATAGCTAGTGTGACTGGCCACATAAAAGCTTAGAGTTTATGAATTCGATATCCTCTGTATTGAAACCATATATTGACAATTAATCTAATTTTTTTTTCTCAAATGAAAATCTTGTCTGATCAATACTCCTTGATAACCTTAAAAGAAAAATAATAACTTTAGAAAAAAATTTGGTTAGGGGCACTGAGATGAATTTGAGGGATATATATAGCATGTACATGGTTAGAATTACTTCACATCTTCATTTTTCCTTCCTTAGATTACATGAATATATGCATTGTATATTTGTGTTGTAAGGGAGAACGAACATTATTCCATTAATAGGAAACTCCGCATATATCTTAACTAAAAAAATTTAAAGGCACTTTATTAGAAAAAGGAATTCCTTACTTGAAGATCTTCACAATGATTTAGATTTGTAAAAGAAATGTGCTTGTGGTATGTATAAATGCCAAGAAAGGATAAAACCTTGAACTAACATTACATGAATTAAGTGTTACTAAATAATTTCGTAACAATGATAAATTGAGAAAAAACAAATTATTTGAAGTAATGCTACTCATACATGAACAAATAAATCATCAAATGTGGAACAACGGAAATTTGCACCTAAATTTCACAATCTTAACACATTGATACGTTACTCCCTCCGTTTCGCATTAGTTGCAACAGTAGGCTTGACTCATAGTTTAAGAAAATTATAGACTAGGCTTATAGACTTCTAATATAAAGTATTGTTAGTAAGAGATAGATTTAATAAAAAAAAAGTAGTATAGGTGGGGTTGGTAGGAAAGAGAAATAATAAAATATTTGTGAAAGTGGGGTTAGTGGGAGAGAGAAATTATAAAATAATGGCGGGTCCTTTTCAAATATAGTAGTATTGCAACTAATATAAAACGGTCGAAAATGAAAAGTGTTGCAACTAATGCGAAACGGAGGGAGTAACACACAGTTGCTTGTTATTGGAATATACGAGATGATCCTAGGGAGTTAGCTAAAGTAAATACTAGTATAATATCCGATATATCTAGAACTCTTACCTAGAAGCATATTACACATATTTTGTATCCATATTGTTAAATACGGGTTTGGGCCGCACCCGTAAATCAAGAGAGAGAGAGTCCATTTTAAAAGTCTAAAGGAGGTTCCATCCCACAAGCATATGACAATAGAAGGAGTACATAGCCCCGACCCTTAGCCTTATAAAGTGATTAACTCTCTCTTCTTCAACCAATGTGGGACACTTACATGTGGTGATATCTGGGAGGTCTATTTTTCAACACTCCCCCTCACATGTAATGACCCTTTTAACTTTGTCTCATGTGATTTTTTGTGTTAGAGTGATTCTTCACTCCCCCTCACATGGACCTACTCTTGGCCCAGTGAACTTTAGCTATTTAGGGTCCCATATCGTGAACCTAACTCTGATACCATGTTAAATACGTGGTCTGGGCCGCACCCGCAAACTAAGAGAGAGAGAAAGTCCATTTCACAAGTCTAAATGAGGTTCCATCCCATAAACCATATGACAATAGGATGAGTAACCCCTTAGCCTTATAAAGTGATTAACTCTCTCTTTTTCAACCAATAATGTGGGATACTTACATGTGGTGATACTTGGGAGGTTTATTCTTCAACTCCTCCCCCCCTCACATGTAAGATCCCCTTTAACTTTGTCTCATATGATTTTTCGGGCTAGAGTGCTTCTTCACTCCCCTTTACATGGACCTACTCAATTTTGCCCAGTGAACTTTAGCCATTTAGGGTCCCATATCATGGATCTGACTCTGATAGCATATTAAATAAGGGTCTGAGCCTTAATAGCACCAACTATAGATTGAGTGTAAAGAATAGCACAACCTTGATCTGGTGCAATCTACATCACAAACTATTAAGTTAGGTGCAAAATATGTCATAAAAGACATCGAAGACCGAAGTTTTTATTATTTAATATTTTTAACCAATTTCACCATTTTTTATTTTCTCTGACTTATATCATACTTTACAGTACTAAGGACATGCCCCCTTTATTATAATTCACCCAATACCCCTTAATTAGTAAAATTAATACTACTCCTTGAAGAACACCAAGGTAAATGAAGACCAAAACTAATATTATCCTAGGTTCACCATAAGACATTCTTTAAATTGTACTATGGTAAATTTTGAAAACTCAATTTCTAACTCTATGCTGAATATATGCTTTTGGTTATTTGTCCTTTTTTTCTTCATAATTTAATGAAATTAGGGTATCAATTGGTGTTATGAAGATTTGTTGAAATTGATGTGTTGCATTGTTTGGATGAATTCTTATAATTTGTGTCATGGGATTCCAATTTATATATATATGACATTAGAAAACTTTATTTTTCCAAATATAATCCATTCATTGTAAATCATCATGAATGTCATTGCAAAATAAGTTAGAGAAAAGTAATTAGGGAGCACGCTATCACAATAAAGTAACTAAATAAATTATAGCTAGAAAATTAAAAAAGGGTAAAAATTGGTTAAAAATGTTAAGATAATAAAAATACACTACTTTTATGGCAGAGTCTTCGGTCTCCGATGTCATTTATGGCATTTTTTGCACCAAACTTAATAGTTGGTGATGTAGAGTGCACCCAATCAAGGTTGTGCTATTCTTTGCACCCAACCTATAGTAGGTGTTATTGAGGCCAATTTTACCAAATTAAAATGCTTACAGACTCACAAATATTTAATACCCCAATTAATAATTCAAATCATAAATCTTCCCTGGTAAAGGTAATCACAATTACATTGATTAAGAGAAGAGAAGAGAGAGAAAGGGAGGGGGGGTTATTAGTCAAGGGATAAGATGACATTCAATTCTCTCCCAAATAAAATCGGTTTTTGTGGATGGAGCACGACAACTCATTAATTTTTTTAAGTTATATTTTTTTTTTGTTCTAGCATGATTTGTTTTTGGAAATAATAAATTCAATAATATATTCATATATATGGCATCTACAAATAAAATCTAACTTTAACAAATAAATAAAAACATTGAATCAAACAAAGATGTCCTTCATTAAAGATATGATTATTGAATAAATCTTGTTCTTTAGTACATTCCCCACATACATTGCTGGAATATAAAACTAATTCGAAAAGACTATATATCTAACAATTCTTGCAGCCAATAGAATGTCTTTCATCAATTCATTTGATAGTATTTGAATATTTGATAACTTTTTGCAATACTCCATGAATCTTTACCAAAAAATCGTTTCTAGGGCAAAAGATTTCCTTCATTAAAGATATGATTATTGAATAGATCTAGCTTACGACAATTCTCTTACGAACAACTACACCAAAAACTGTACACCATAAGGAAAGATACTAAGGGATAAAAAAGTTACTAAGGGAATCTGAGTATTTTTTGCAATTGAATCACTAAGGGGTAGTTAGTGATTGAGTAGCATTTGTGAGGTCAAGTGAGAGTGCTTGTGAGGTCGGTTAAGTGTGAATTGATACTTTGAGTTTAAGTGTGAATTGACACCTTGAGTTGGGTGTGAGATTAAGTGCGAATTGACACCTTGAGTTAGGGATTGAGTAGCATTTGTGAGGTTAACTGTGAATTGATACCTTGAGTTTGTGATTGAGTAGCATTTGTGAGGTTAAGTGTGAATTGACATCTTGAATAGCATTTGTAATTGCTTTTGTTTTTCTAAATTGATTAGTAAGAGTAATTAGGGTATAGAGGACATAGGCTCTGAATTGAGCTAACCTCCGTAAGCTTGGTGTTCTTATTTTTTTTTATTGTTCAAATGTTTCCGCTGTGTATGAACCAGTTTATGTCGGTTCCCTTTTGTTTCAAGAAAAATTTTGTAAGTTCACTAACTGTTACCATACTCGATTGAACCGTTGACCCCTTTTTGAGTACGAGTTGAATTTTCAGTTATCACGGTGGCAGTAATACTTTGGTTATCTTTGAATTTTATGGCTTTTATAAGGATAGAAAGGAGATTTTAAAGGATGGGAATTTTCAGAGTATTACAAACACGATTGGAGGGTGAGGGGATGATGGTAGGAAATTACATACGGAAGACGATTTCGCCCGTATTTGCCTTTACTCAATTTTAAGCGAAATAGTTTATTTGCAATCAAAAGACATACAAACAAGAAGGTTCAATAACTTCAATTTACTTCAAACTAAGTTATTAATATAAGTTCGTTGAGTATTCAATGCACACATAAAATTAATGAATTGTAATAATTACTTCGTTAAACAACTAGATTATTGGGATTCTAAACAAATTGTCCAAAATTATCTTATTAGTGTGAAATTTAAATGCATGTCTTGATTCACCAATAACATAGAGATCATTAAATTTAAACAATCAAAGTAGAGAAAATAAATAGCATGTGACTTTAAATTATGGAAGCAACCTAGTATGCGCAATAATTAAAATAATTCTAATATATATGATACTAATAGTTAAAGCAATAAAAAAAAAAGTAATTAGAGTAAATAAAACTAAGAAAATTAAATTACTCACTTCGAACAAACAACTTTCAATACTACATCACGAAGAAGTTGTTTGTAAAATTCGATAAAGACAATAAAGATTAAATTAAAGAGTTAGTAAACTTGAAGTCCTCTCGTGATTTTACCTTCAGAGGTAAAGCCTTCAGATTTTTTTTTTTTTTTTTTTTTTTTTGTTGACTTCGAATTGAAATACTTGAATAGAATTAGAAATAGAACCTAGGTCGAAGCTTATGTCTATGCCTTTTGGGTTGTTTGGGTTTGAAATCTGGTCATTGGGTAATCGAAATCATCTCCTTGAATATCTAAATATTGGTTGGTATTTATAGACTAAAAATTTTAAGAACATAAATTTTGGGAAACACATTGTGTAGGACAACAGTTTTGCAACTTTTAATTTTATCATAACTTTTGACCCTGAACACAAATAAGAAAAATAATATATCATTGCAAAGATTTACAAATATAATCTCCAACCTAATTAGAATCAGTTAAAAAAAATTCATATATTTTAAGAAATAACAAAAATAGTGTCATGTCGGTTTTGGATCGAGTTTAGTATTTTGCTCATATCTCCTTCACTTCAAATCGAAATTTGGCTTATGATAGATAATTGGAAATCTCATTTTGAGGGATATCCATCCTCATAAGTTTCATTCAAAAATTTTAAGGCTAAAAAATCAGATCAACTCGGTTTTAGGTAGTTTTAATTGGGGAAGGGAATAAGGCTAAGATTTGTGGATTTTGGGCTAATAAAAAGGTTTGGGCTATTAAAAATGCTAATATAGCTTAGATATATAATAATATTGGAGTAGGAAAAATGGCTTTGATAGTTATTCATGTAACTCTTAAATCCATTACACATGCAAATCAGATCAAATTAGGCAGTGGTTTTTTTTGTCATTGGGCCGAGCTTTATTTGGGGAGACATTTTAGGTGTCTACAACAAGTTGAATTAATGTGTTTAGATAACATAAACGATTATACATATCCACAGTAGCCTTTCATTAAGTTATACGGATGATAATGTATATGCTACCTCTATTTCAATTGATTTGCAACGATTTGACATTCACCAATTTCTAGATATATATATTTTTTTTTTAATTTTTTTTTTTTTTGGTGAGTGGTTAATGGATAGAGAAAATACAGTTTGATGAGGATAGAGATAGAAAAAAATGACAAGTAAAAAAGGAAAAAAAAAACATTTATTTTAAATAATTTGTAGTATCCATTTATTTACAATAAACGTTGCAAATTAATTTAAAATGGAGATAGTAAAATCAATCCAATTCTTTATTTGAATCTTATGCTTACAATAATATATATAAGAGATAAAAACAACCACGAAGAAAAACAACATACAACACAGCATCATCCACTAGTATGACAATTCCTTGACGTACTAGCCTCCATCATCCCATCACCATGGTTAGCATTTGGGTTTAGAAAATGAGGATTGTTGCTATTATTTTCCCAATTACAAATACGATACTTAATAGCCTTCATTCTATCCTCTAGTACCCAAATCAAGTCGCCTAAATCGTTCGGGGCGACTTGATCAAGTGTAGATTTCCCAGTCATTATATCGGTGGCCATATTTTCCATTTGCAACTCTCGATTCTTCCTTTGAATTCTTGCCAACTTCTCTTGAGTCTTCTTAACAGTTTGGTTTAGCAATAGTTGTTGATCTAATTGCCTTTCCGATGATTGACCTATCCCATATTTACTTTTGTAATTGTTGATAATTCGTCTTACTTCGGTTTCAGACGAAGGCCACACCACTGGAACCTGCTCATCTTTTCCGTATATGATAGCACAAGCATCAACGTCACATAATACACTCATTTCTTGAGTCTTTTTCGCTAACCCATGTGATCGTTTTGTGTGTGAAACTCTCCTAGAAGAGGCATTTTCTATGAATGCTAATTTCACTTTCTTTCTACCCATTTTTACAGCAAAGTAAAAAGCTAGATTTTTTTGAAATAGAGAGATGATAGGCTTTGGTATGAAAGTGTTATTAATTCTGTTTTAAATGGAATAGATGAATTTTTTTAGGTATAGGAAGTGGTATTTATAGGGGTGGACGAATCACTCTAAATCCTAAAAATTGTAATCATACAATGAGAATCCACTTTATATGTAAAAGACATCAAATGAGATAGCAAATCAAATCATTACAGATGTAATAATGTTTTTTTACCGAGCTAGTTAAGTAGGATAGATATACTGACAAGCTGACTAGGATATTAATTTTAAAAAAATCTTGTACTTAGCTAGCAACATAGTGCGGCCACATTTATTTATAGGAGAAATCATTATTCATTCATATGGTTATCTTTCAAAATAAACTATTCATATGATTAACCTCGTTTATTTATAAGGGTAACAATATAGAATTTTCAATAGAATAAAAGTAATCCCCATTTAATGTACAAATAAATAAAATAAATAAAATAAACCCTTTATTTTTTCGTTTGAGTTATCAATGTATCATCCATCTTTCTTCTATTTTGACTATTAAAAAAATCACTCCACTTGTTTAAAAAGTAATAAATCCATTTTTTTCATTGAAATAACCCATATTCGTCAAGGTTGCACCATTTGATAATCATAGTAACGGAGTAATCCTATTACTCAATTTATTGTTTTAAAAAAAAAAATATAGCAACACCATAAATTACTAGTACGGTATAGCTGATCACATATGAAAATTTGTGATGAATTCAATATCCATTGCATTTAGACAATTGACAATTCATTTAAGTTTTTCTTCAAATGAAGACTATTTCCTCTAAGCTGTTTTTTGACTGGTAGAGGAAACATCATCTTAATAAATAAATTGGGCGAAGCATATATATGAATATATCGCATGTATATTGTTGGATTTACCACCACAAATTCAATTATCCGTTCTAAGTTCCAACATTCCAAGAATGTATGCATTATTGTGGTGTAAGGGAGCACAAACTTACCAAATCACTTATGAGAATTACCACATGTGCCTTACGTGAAATTTATAAAGCACTTAATTTAAAAGTAAAAAACTTTCATTACCAGATAATAGTCGCAATGATCTTGATTATTTATTGTCATGATAACACATCGGGGTAGAAAAAAATTGTCAATAATAGTTCGTTTTAGAAATCAACTTGGAAGAAAATTACACGAGTTTTAGTTCAAAGTTTTTAACTATTAAAGTTGATTAGTATAAAATTGTAAGCACCTAGTTTTGGTCCCATGTCCCAAACGGATGTGCAATGGTGAGACAAAAACTAGCTTTTCAGGCTAGATGAAAGTTAGAGTGTTTATAGATTACAGAATATTATATAAAGTGTTTTGAAACCTTTTTTTAGAACAAATCTTTTTAAAGCCTGATTTGCTTTTTTAATTAGGCCTAAAACGTGTAACACACAATTTTAATTCATTACGGATCTAAACTTGTTTTTCCGAAATTAAATAATCATCTGTTTTTTCCGAAATTAAAAAAATATACCACCTATTAAAGTCAAAATCAGTAGATTTCATCACCCTTCTCCAATTTCGGCTAGTTTTCCGACTTAGGGTATACGTGTCACCACGTGATTGGTCAAAAATAGAAAAAAAATTAAAAAAATTAAAATAAATCAAAATTTAAAAAAAAAATAAAAAAAATTCCCCCTAACCCCAGTCCCTAGCAGCCACCGCCTCCCCCATCTCTTACCACCCCACCCAAATCAGCAACCTACCGGATCACCCCTACCCCAACAAGCCATTACTCTTGTCGGCGAACCCCACCAAGCCCCAACCCTTGTTTGCGAAACCCCACCAAACCCCACCCATTTCCATGAAACCCCATGTCGTCGCTTCCTCACGAAACCCCACCCACGTCGCCGCTTCCTTTACTCATTTCAAGGTTGCATTCTTCAATTTGTTATTTTTTTGAAATTTAATTTTATGTTTTTTAGGGTTTTAATTTGTTGGTTTAATCAAATTCAAATTTTCTAGGGAAGGGAGGGGATTGCTGGAAACGGGACGGGGAAGGGAGGGGTGCCGGAACCGAGAACGGTGCAAGCGAGGGGGTGTCGGAGGTGGCAAAGCTGCCACTTACTGGAGGTGGCGAGGTGGGTTTCGTTTTTTTTTTTAAATTTAATTTTGATTTTACATTTTGTGGGCCCGTAAGACGGAAAACTGGCCGGACTAAATCGGAAAACTAGCCGGAATTGGAGAAGGGTGGTGAAATCTACTAGTTTTGACTTAAATAAATGGTACTTTTTAATTTCGTAAAAAAAACTGGTGGTTAGTTCAACAAAAAGTGTTCTTATGGGTGGTTATTTACAAAAAAATCTTTTAATTAATCCGACCCACCAAGTATTTCTTTTTCATTAAGACTAGATAAGAATTAATAAATTGTTTTATCACTTTAGAGGTCAAGCAAATTTTGTTTATTTTTGTTCTTTTCATGAATTTGGCTACACAAAAATGAAAACATTCATTGCAATGTAATCTTTTGTGGACCTTATTTTAAATAAAATGATTTAACTTAGTAATTAGGCATCATATTGGACAAATTTGCCTAGTGATTATATTGTGATGAATAAGAAGAGCTAGTAGAGGCTGTATTAGGGCAAGTAAGGATGATCGCTTCAAAGAACGACTTTCTAGAACCCTCACTCTCGAACCATCTCTGGTTATAATAAACCTTTGAATGGGAAATTCTTTAAGGGGTTAAAGGCAAAACTCATGCTTCGTGCTAAACCTCCCTCACACACTACTTTGGGGAAGGTTAGTTTCTTCCTTAAAATTGTTAGAGACTCTCAATTTAATTCAATTAAGAAAGGGTAACTTCCTGTCTCCTCTCTAATCCATGTCTCCCAAACAATAAGGAATTTAAATCCTAAATAAACATAAGCCCCGAGCTTTCAAAGGGCTCGAGAGCCAAGGGAGAGATACAACGAGTTACCCTCCTTACAATAAAGCATGTCGTAAAGTTAACTATTTAATTGCGTAGAAAAATTCCAAAAGATAATATGAAAATGAATTCAGATAAAGATTCAAATGATTAGTTTATGTTGGTAACTAGATTGACAATTATGACTCATTAAGCATGACAAATTTAGGAGTATAAATGAGGTAATTTCTCTGTTTTCTTTTAAATGCAATACACCTCTTCGGCACGCACTTTGAGGAAGAGATTAAACAATGTAAACGGAAAAATTAATCAATATAATTTATACACGTAGTAACTAACTCTTTTCTAATTATAGTGTTAAAATTATTTTGTTAAATTCGCTCGTTTGCCTACTCTGATCAACTCCTAAAAAAGCGTCTCAAAAAGATGTGTTACATTTAAAAGAAAACAGAGGAAGTATAAGATTATAAATAAGGTTGCATGCCTTTAAAAACACACAAATAACAATATTATAATGATAAGTCGTATATTATACATGTTTTTAGGGTCTTTTTATTAGTTTCAAGTCTAGTTTAGTTGTTCTTGGCTTAATATAACTTGATTTTTGTTTAATTGTGATTGTATGATGCTTTTGTGGGCAGCTTTGTTATTTTTGGCATATTTCAGGGAAAATGAGGCTATTTTGCGGATTTTATGGAAATACGCATCTTGATTAAGGCTCACGAACCTTCACAAAGCTTGATGATTGAGGTTAAGGTCAAGAAGAAAAAAAATTCAGTATGACACGTCTATGTTGCCCATGACATGAATGTCTCAATGAAGAAAAGAGAGGCAGTAAACAAGTTAAAGGAAAAGACCAGTCAGGCATGTATGTGTTAGGTAGGGCACGTTCGTGCCCAAGTGAGTGCAATCCATGCCTCATGCTAACATGGACGTGTACCGACGAGCAATATGCGCACAACAAGAGCAGGTACATCCGTACGGGATCTTAGGAAGAGTGTTGCCCAGCGGGTCTGGGGTTGTTGTATATATATAGGGGTGAGAAAATCCGGTATTCGGTCAAAATTTTAGGAACCAGACCCGAAACTAGTTAGAACTGGGTTCTAAAATTCGAAATCAGAATTGGAATTAGTTCAATCGAGTCCTAAAATTTAAGAATTGGAATTGGAACCACTGGGTACCAGTTCCGGTTCCGGGTACCCACTTATTTATGTAATTGTTAAAATATAATACAAATTATAATACTTATTTTGATTATTTTCATTTTTAGCGTTTAATACTTATATTTATATATGCATTAAGCTATTTGTATTTATGTTAGGTATTAATAAATAATTTTATTTTACTAACTAGTTACATTCAGCATATTTTTATTACTTTAAATTTATTAAGTTTAGCATATATTGGGTAATTGGGTACCCAATTGGTTCAGTTCCCAAAAGTTGAGAATTGGAATTAAAACCGGTTTTAACCGGGTCCTTAATTTATTACCTGGAATTAGAACCACCGAGTCCAATTCCGATTCTGAAGCCGCTGGTTCCTAGCCGGTTCTGGTTCCAATTCCGGGTACCCAAAATTTTTGCACACCCCCATATATATATAATGTATAATGTATTGTTGTTCAGTTGGTTAATGAAGTGCTATAAAAATGTAATGTTATATTATTCGGTCGGAAACCCCTAATTTCTTGTGTGGATTGGGGGTGCTCAATTCGCTGTTCTTCCTCTGTGTTCAGTTTGCTGCCGCTCTTTGCTATTCTCCGGCGGCTCTACAAGTTCATCGGTGACACTCCCGTATCACCGGCGACGATTTTTCCAGTCAGTTTTTCTACTCCATAAGATTAAAGCTTAGTGTTTCTTCTCAATTCAGTGGTTTTTACGTAAACTCATATACATAAGCTCTGTAATTAGAGTTTTTAGTTTCTTAGCTCTGTTTGCTTTCCCTAGTTTGTCGATTGAAATTTCCTTGGTTTTCCCTTTCCCTCTTTCAATTGAAATGACTTCACCTCAATATTCTGACTTTCCAAGCCAGTAACAGTCTTGTTACAAACCCCAATACTCCAATTTCCATCATCACTTTTCCGAACTTCGAATACAAAATGGGTGTCAACTCAGTGGATTAAATTTGGGGAAATTACAGTTCAGAGGTTCAATAATTTCTCTCTGTTTCTATGTGAAGATGCCCGTGACAGAGACGCTATGTTGGAGCAGGGAACTTCGGCGTACCAGGCGGCTCTTCTAGTGTTAAAACCTTTGACTCCAGGTGACTCGATCAGGGATATAAGTTTTAACGAGGCTGCTATATGGGTACAACTTCATGAGGTAACTCTGAACTTATGCGGGATAGATGTGGTTAAACCGAGGCTTTCTTTGGCTGGGAACATTCTGTGTGTTGATGAACCTATTCCATGCTCGCTTAGATGCTTGCTTAGAGTAAAGCCCACGATGATTAATGTGTCATTCTCCTCACAAAGATCACATCTTCTCAGAAATCGAAACGTCCTTCTAAGAGATTAGTATGTTCTAAGCCGTGGAGAAGCAAAGAAAAGATGTTGGAATGGGTTAAGCATGACGGGCCTAAGAAATGGTTGAGTAGTGAGGATAAACCTTCTATACCACCTTTACATGAGGAACAAGTTGAGAAATCTCGTGACTCTGGTAGTCTTCCCTGTTTTCTACCATATAAGAGACGGAAAGGAATCTCGATTTCAGTGTCTACAACAACTTCTAAGGGATCGGTGACCTCTCGTATTGGGTCACCAAGGTATCAATGAAAGTCAGAGTTTGGAATTATAGGGGCTTAGGATTAGCGGACTCCCCTAAAATTCCTTATATTTCTTCTTTAGTCCGCTCTCATAGTTTGGATATAGTATGTCTCTTAGAAACTATGGTGTCTGTTGATAATGTTGTATAAAAGTTAGCTCCTTTGTCCTTTTTAGGTTGTAGTGGCGTGGATGCTGATGGCCTTAGTGGTGGGATGTTTGTGTTTTGGTTTACTCCGTTGGGTTTGGTTCCTATATATAGATCTCAAAATGTGTTCCTTTGTAAATTGGTGCAAGGAGATGAAGTAAAACATGTAATGTTTGTGTATGGATCGCCTTAGATTTCTTTTCGTTCGGTGGTTTGGAATTTGATTACCAATATTCTTGAAACCATTCCATATGTCGTCTTGATTGGCAATTTTAACCAAGTAGAATACCTCTCGGATAAATTATGGGGTAGTTCTTCTATTCCAGGACAGATGAATATTATTACCTGGCGTATGGGGCTGGATTTGGTAGATGTTCCGTTTTCTAGTCCAAGGTTTACTTGGACTTATAACAGGATTGATTCGAATCCGATTTTTAAAAGGCTGGATAGAGCCTACGCCTCTTTTTCTTGGTTTCTCGATTACCCCAACACAAAAGTTTTGTACCAGCCTATCCTATTTTCGGATCACACCGCTATTATTCTCTCGGATACAGTCGAACCAGGATATGTAAAGCGTCCTTACAGGGCGGAAAACTGGTGTTTGTCTACGTCCGAGGTTTGTGAAATTGTGCACTCTACTATCACTCTAATTTTCCCGGGCTCCCCTATGTTTTATTTATCTCGAAAATTATCAGTTGTTAGAGAACAGTTGCTAGCTTGGTGTGTTTCTCACAAGAAAGCCTGGGGGATTAATTGGAAGTCTCTGCTTTCGAAAGTTCAACAAGCTATTTCGGTCTTGTCTTCCCGAATCGATCGTTGTCTTTTTATCTCTACTAAGGACGAGAAAGTTGTAGAGGCAGAAGCAACTTATCTTTTTTGGCGTCAACGTACCCTCATTCTCGTCTCCTCTTTTCCTTGGTGCAATCTCGATGTCGTCGAAATAAGATTTACGGTTTGAGAGATTCGTTTTGGGTCTGGCAAAGGGATTCTGACTACATTGCCTCTTTATCTTTGAACTTTTATAAGGATCTCTATTTAGTCTCAGACAATGCTTCTCCCCAAGATTCAGATTGGTGGGAGCAATTACAGTTACCGTCTCTCTCTTCCGCTCAGCAACAACTTCATGGCTCCTTTTTCTTCCAAGGAAATTAAGAGTGCAATTTTTGGTATCGATTATAACAAATCTCCGGGACCTGATGAGTTCTCCTCAGCTTTCTTCAAAGCTCACTGGCCTGATGTTGGTTCATCCGTTGTTTCGGCGGTTCAACACTTCTTTGCTCATGGGTATATGTTAAAGGAATGGAATCGTACCTTCCTAATTTTGCTTCCAAAAGTAGAAAATCTTGAACTAATCTCTCAGTTTCGGCCGATTGGTCTCTGCAACGTGATTTATAAGTGTATTGCAAAGTGTCTCATAGGACGGCTTCGCTTGGTCCTGCCTAGTTTGGTGGCTGATTACCAGAACGCGTTTGTTCCGGGTCGTCTTTTATCAGATAACGCTTTGATTGCGCACGAGGTCATCTCTTTTATGAACAATTCCAAAGCCAAGAAGAGATTTTATGCAGCCATCAAGTTGGATATGAATAAAGCCTATTTGAGATTTTTTATTTCGAGTTCTACAGGCTTACGGTTTCCTGCCTTACTGGATTCATATCATCAGTCAGTGTGTTTCGACAGTTTCTTATCAGGTACTAGTTAATGGTAATACTTCCCCAACTTTTCAGCCTCAGTGCAAGCTTTGTTAGGGGAATCCGCTTTCATCTTAATTATTTGTTTTTCCTCTGTATGGAAGTGTTATCTACTATGCTGAGGAAGGTACAAAAGGACTCTCTTCTTTGGGGGATCAGTATCTCTAGGGGTGCCCCTTCAATTTCTCATTTATTCTTCGCGGACAATTCCTTGTTGTTTTTGCAGGTTTCTCCTTCAGCATGTGACAATCTTATGGCTCTCCTGTCTGAGTTTTGCGGATTGTCAGGACAGGTGATTAACTTGCAAAAGTCGTTCGTTAAGTTCAACTCGAACATTCTGGAAGACTATCGAGATTATCTATCGCGTAGTCTCAAATTTCAATGCAAACTCACCCTTGGTTCTTATTTGGGATTATCAGTTGAGTTCAGCCGCAGTAAAGTGGTTGACTTTAGCTTTCTGATTGATAAAGTGGTCAAGCGGCTTTCTGATTTTGCGGCTGTTGGTTTGTCTTCTGCTGCTAAATTAGTAATCATTAATTCGATATTGTTCGCTTCTTTCAATAACATCCTATCCGTTTTTAAGGTTCTAACATCGATCTGCTCTCGCATTGACAACTTGTCAGCTAAGTTTTGGTGGAAATTGGATTCCCATTCTAGGGGTTTAGCGATGCGTTCGAAGTCTATTCTTCATTTTCCTAAAGGGTTGGGAGGTTTGGGTATTCGTCAGTTGGAAAGCTTTAACTCAGCGCTTCTCGCTCGGCAGTGCTGGCGCATTCATCAACACCCTCAACCTTTGGTTTCGCGACTACTTACTGCTAAGTATCCTTCCCTTTGTCCTTTTCAGACTTGGATGATTCCTCTGTCTTCTTAGGGTTGACGTAGCCTATTAACAGGTCTATCCACTTTAGATCGGGGAATAGCTTGGAAAGTTGGTTCAGGCTCTACGGTTTGGATACTCGACGATGATTGGGTTCCAGGAGGGGGTGTTGTCTTTTGTAACGGTTCTTGTGTGTCGGATCCTACGACACATGTTTCTTCTATTATTGATCTGCGTTCTTACGCGTGGGATTCGACCTTAGTTCATCAGCTTTTTGATACTTCTATGGCGCTTCGCATCCTGACTTTGGATCGCCCTTTTCAGCTGATGGACGATTTTGGCTACTGGAAATTTTCTAGGGATGGATCTTTCACTACTTAGTCTGCTTACGCTATGCTGCTTAGTCATTCGGTGTCCTCTGGGATCTCGGCTGCAATTCTGGCCTCTTGGTGGAAGCATTTGTGGGGGCTGCCTATTTTGCCAAAAAAGCAGTGTTTCTGCTGGAAATTACTTCACAATGCTCTGCCTCTCTCTAAGAATTTGCAGCTTTGGGGACTTCCAAAAGATCCAAATTTTGTGTTCTGTTACCAAGAATGTGAAACGTCATATCACCTTATTCGTGATTGTTCCTTCACTTCTCATCTTTGGGCTTCTGCTCCGATTTCCTATTCCCCTCCTCTTTTGCATGGGAAACCTTTTAATAATTGGTTTGTTGACACAGTCTTTGAATTTCGTTCCGCTCGGAATTAGGACGGTTTGGTTTTTTTTGTCTCTTTTTGTTGGGCACTCTGGCTTGCGCTTAACCATAAGATCTTTGGTAGTGGTGTCTTCTGGCGCGGTTTTCCATTTGGTGCGGGAATGGATTTCTAGGAGTGTTTCGGCTCATAAGTTCAGGTCCCTTGTCCGCTCGGTAGGGAGGCCATCTCCCTCTACCTCGTTACCTTTGGATTCTTGCTATCTGCAGGTGACTCCTCCTCTGACTTTGATGTCTACCTTATTTTTTATGGGCAGTGCTCGGGATCTCAGCGCGGGAACAGGTTGGATTTTTAGGGACGTTTCTTCAGATTCGGTGTTGGGTGGTTGCTCGAGAGCTTCCCACTCCTCTTCGGCCCTTCAGTCTGAGTTACAGGCATGTTTGTGGGCTCTTCGAGCTGCTGATCGTCGTGGCTTTCGTCGTCTTCTTCTCTACTCTGACTGTTCAAATTTTCTTTCCCTTCTGCGAGATGGTGGTAACAGTGATATTTCTTGCCTCTGGTTAGTTCATGATATTCGGCTTTGTCTCTTGCGATTCTCTATTTGCAAGCTTCGCAAGGTTCCTCGTCAGTGGGTTGCCCCGACTCACTCGTTAGCTGTTCAAGCTCGTCGTCGACATTTGCTTCGTTGGTCATTTTAATTTTTGTGCTTGTTTTTCGTTAGGGCGTCTTGTCAAAAAAAATAAATAAAGAAATGCTCTGCTCCACAGATCATGGATGCAATACGAGGCTAGTCATCAGCAAGTTTTACAAAATTCTTTAACCACTCAACATAACAAGCTATCCCTAGGTTGTTGTAGTTATCAGCATAGCTTGCTTACTTCTTCTTCTTGTTTTTTTTTTTTTTGAAAAAACAGCATAACTTACCCTGATATAATCATTCTTTATTTCTCACTCACTTTTTTTTTTTGAACAATTTGCATGTATCGATGTTATTTCTTTTCCAATTCAACCATTTATTTTAAGGCATTACCCAGTTGACCACTTCAATATCAGATCAGATCAACTCAACATTACACAATAATTTTCAACAAACTTTTCTCATTCTTACATATTACTTCATTTTTTTAATTGCACCATTCTTCATTTTACACTTACCAATGGAATACTTAAGCCATTAGTATCTTTTATTATATTTAAGTAAAAATTAGTAAAATTTGATATTTGAAAAGTAGACATTAAGAGAATCGATCTATCTAGATCTCACATGACTATGTTTTTCCTAATGGATAAATCACAAAATATGGTTAAAGGATTGTGTGAATAGTGTTAAAGTCCAAATGGTACATGTTTGTGCTAAATTTCGTACTTAGGATTTGATGTGGGTATAAGAGCTACGGAACAAATAAATTAAAATAGGGAACATAAAATATGAAAAGTAAATGACGGAAAAATAAAGGGAAAGAGGGGAGACACGATATGGTGACGCGGAAAACCCTGATAAAGATGGGTAAAAACCGCGAGTGGCAATGAGTCCACCAATCCACTATTATATGGGCATAGAGCAAATAATTACAATTACAATGTGTATTTAACACTTGATGACATAAAAGAGTATAAATAAATGTATGTATATTAGGCGTAGGACTAGTGAGTACGACAGGGAGATTGATTAGGTGTAGTATTGTGTGTAGAAATACATCTTTGCAATAGTATACAAAAAATTAAAATATTAAAATATCTATGTGGCGGTAGATAAAATGGCTTGTTCTATATATTACAATGCTACCAGTTGTTCTTGGGATTATGAGGAAGGTTTAGGATAGATAAAGTAGATAATGTATGTAGGGTTAATCATGGATGAGTGGAGTGGAATCTAGAGAAAAAGGATTATAGAGGGGAAATGCATGTTATAGGTGGGAAATGGCTTGGTCGTTATGGGAGGGAAGTGGTTCTATTAATAAGGTATTTAAGTAGGTTGTTGGAGAGTAGTGGCGGTGTTCTCCATGAAAATAGGAAATAGTCGTTGACGTCTTTACTTGGTCTTCCGATGAATGTGGACCTATATAGGGTGTAGATATGTCCAACAACTTCTGTGACTTGTTCTTGGTGGCAATTATTCTCTCCATGACTTAAGGGAACACCCATAACCATCTTGACTTGATCTTTTATCGTCGATCGTTCACTATTATCGTCGGTCAACCAATGTACAAAATTATCCCATAACAATAGCCCCATTTTCTTAGTTGGAGCACGTCAACAACTAGGAAAATTGTACTCAGTTTTGATTCACGTCCAATTCGATGTTAGTGTCGTTGCCTTTGTGTCTTGACTCTTGATGTCTTTGTCATTGTCTTTTTCTAATGTTGCACTTTGTTCATACGCAATCTTAAGTTGTTGTCATGTCAGTTTCCATGTCGTCGTAGGACGTTGTTCGTTGACGTAAAAAGCTTACCGTTGACGTCATCACACGCTGGTCGTTGACAATGGAAGCTGGTGTCGTCGACGAGCGAAAGCTAGTGTTGTCGTCGACGAACGAAAGCTGGTCGTCGACGGACTGAAGCTGGTGCCGTCAACGAACGAAAGCTGGTCGTCGACGGACGGAAGCTGGTGCCGTCGACGGACCAAAGCTGGTCGTCGACGGACGAAAGATGGTCCTCAACGGACGAAAGTTGGTCGTCGTCGGATGGAAGCTGGTGCCGTCGAATGACGAAAGCTGGTCGTCGACGGACGAAAGCTGGTCCTCGACGGACGGAAGCTGATCCTCGACGGACGAAAGCTGGTATCGTCGTCGACAGATGGAAGCTGGTCGACGGACAAAAGTTGGTTGTCGACATCGGAAGGTGTTCATCAACGTTGGGCGTTAGTCGTGACAATGGGCATGACGTTGGCCAGAGATTCTCAACAAATAGTAAACTGCCGACAAGGCCAAAACAGGTGATTTGGGTGCTAAGACCATCGAAGAAAGTGGTGATGTCTATGTGGCTTGTACACTGGCAATAATGCCAAATTTTAAACGCTGTTACATAGGTTAAATACTTGGACAATTAGATGATAGAGAAATACTTTAAATATGGATAAAGAAATATAAGACAACAAATATACTTACTTTTGATCTTGAATCAACATAACATTAGAAGATAACATAATAATTCATTAATATGAAAGACATTAGGTTAAACCGAACCTGTGGATGATCGTAATGTTGCTTTAAGGTCGCTTAATTTGAAGGTAGAGCAATTGAATCGTCTTGACATAATATCATGTCAACAAGCACGAATATAAAAATAAACATGACACGATAGCTCTTCATCGTCATGACATATGGTGTCAAACCCATTTCGGCAACAAAAACTCTTTCAACGTGGTGTCTGGCGGCGAGGCCACATATGTAGTTTGAATGCAATCGATAAAGATTTTCTTAATGCGCTAACTCATTTTCTGGCGTTAAAGCCAATAACATTTTGAAACATTGTCATTGAAAGGAGATAACATATGATAGCTTTGTCTTGCGCTTAAAGCACAAAATGTTTATCATATATGATACCTTTTGTGACATCGTTGAGAACAAAGACTTGTGAACGAATATAATCATTGTATGACTTAGTATCAGAGGATAAACTCTAATGAAATTAAAGACTCGCCGACATTAAGCATTATGTGTCTATGTTACGGATGCATATGTCATCAAGAAAACCAAATTTGGCATAAATAATGAAAAATAAAATGTATCACTGATAAAATATTATGGACATGCAAATACATATAAGAATATATTTCTAAAACAATTTTCATTGGCACCATTGACACTAAGGACACATTATGTACTTTAGGACTCATGTCCTTTGACAGCGTCGTTCATTGCATTCAGCAAAATATAGGATAAAGCAATGGCTATTCTTTATACGCCTTGGTCAGTGACTTATCGTAAGCATTTGAAATATGTTGTTAAAATAATCACTATTTCTAAGAATAACATATATCATTGATATGTAGGTAACATAAAGCATGAATGATAAAGATCATACATGATGACCAAACCAAATATATTTAAATGGGTTAGAGTTTACTTTTGTGTCGTCCTGGCCCTTGATCACAATCATTTGATGTTCCAATCCTTTGTCAATGTCGCCACAATTTGCTGTTGTGACCCTTGGTCGCCATGACCATGACATTGAGGTTTCGTCTCCACACATGTCGTCATGATCCTTGATTACGCCATCATCTTCATGGCGTCGAGGTATATGGTGTTATTATAAATAATATTGAAATCATTATTCTTAACTTCGGCGTCGAGTAACCTGTTTGTCATCACTCTAAACAGTAATGTCGGAATTTTGCATCAAGTCATTAATAAAGTGAAAATGCTAAGTGTAAACGACGCATAAAAATATTTGAATATTGCAAATGACATTGATTCATAAATCAAAGTGTAACCAAATGTTTCATGACAAGGATTACTGAAACCAATTAAAAATAATAAATATGCTAAGTAACGAAAACGTAAATTAACTATGTCTATTGTTACGTCAACAAAGATGATAGAGATAACAAGTAAAACTTTAAGGTGGTAGAATCATGTCAATGACAATGCTAATTAGAAAATCAAAGTATAATACGTTAGCGAAGATGATTAATAGAAAAAATAAATACCTTAAGCTAGGTAATCGATTAAAGAGCATGATCATGACAATGTAAATTTATAAACCAAAAGTGATAATGTGGCGTACCTTGGCGGTGTCGATGATTGCCACGATTGGTGACATGATTGATGGAAGGCGACATACATTTTAAATAATAAAAATTTACCTTGATAAGAAGTCATTTAAATCGAGCCCCTAATGTTGGATCATTCGAGAAGATGTAAGTCAAGTCTAACCCCCGGTGTCATATTCTAGATTAGTAAATTACCTACAAGAGCATTCTTATATGCCAACTTGTTGTTAATTGATCAGGTAACCATGACAAATATTATACTTCATCATATATATTCGAAATAGCATTAAATATTCGTAATCGCATAAAGAATGAATAAAAACAAAGTATTATAATAATTGATCAAAGTAAAATAATCAAAGTGTTAAGAACTAAAACATTTAAAAATAAAAAAGTATAGACATAATCATAATAAGAAAAGCATTAAATAATAGAGCATTGAGAATTTTCAATAATAAAAATAATTAAAGCATTAAATTTATATTCGAAGTATACTATCTTGCCCCCTTGTGGCAACTTCATGAAAATGCAAATAATATAAAATGAAGTTAGCCACAAAATATAATGTTACTGTCAACTTGTTGTTGTTGTTGTTGATGACAATATTCTGATATCATAATCAATTAACGTTATGAAACTCCACATGTAATCTTACTTTATCTAAAAATACGCTTTATACATAGGTTAGTCATCATAAGATATATCTAAGCATTACCTAAGCTAATGTCATGATATATAATTGGTATTATAGATAAAAGTTAATGAAAATATTTGTAGAATAGAGTGTCTCAAGTAAAATATCTGAATTTTGCATTAGGTAAAAGCTTACTTGCATCATCATTAAAGCTAAATTTGTCATCATGTCGTCATTAACTGATGACACCAGGTTGCTGATGATGTTACTGACTTGTGTCGTCGACATTGGCTATCATCGTCGAAATTGAATTCGTCGACACTTGCTATCGTTGTCGAAACTGACTTTCGTCGTTGACACTAATTGTCGTCGCCAACACTGATTGGTGATAGATGACATCGAGTTGCTGCTGACGACGTCAAATTGCTGATTAATGACCGTAATGACCTTATTGACGTCAACATTGATGGTTTGCGTCACTTGACTACTTTAATACCTGTTTCAGCGACAATATAGCCTAAAAATAATGTAAGTTAAACGAAAAGTAATATTGTGTATGACGGCAAACCCTGAATTCTCGTGACATTGCAAGACCCGTGACTTAAAGCGGCGTTTTCCATTACGTCCTTCCCTTTAAGTGTGATGTTTACTTTATTGATGACGATATAGTCTGCCATAGCTTAAAGAAGACACAAAATAGTAAGTTAAATTAAACCACAAAAACAAACATTAGCAAAATTCTTAAGGCCGTGAAGGATAATCTCCCTCGTTGCAGCATTTTGAGTTGAGTTGGTGTTGGTCGCCACTTTGACGTCGATTTCTATCTCGGCATTGAAGATCACCACCTTGACACTGACAGTCGTCACATGGCGTCATCATCCCGTCACATCGTCAACGTCCCATCACGACGTCACCGTCCCGTCATCGCCGACGCTATCGTTCCGTCACGACGGCACCGTCCCGTCATCGTCGTCGATGCTGCATTCCGTCACGACGGTACCGTTATGTCGATGACTTCACCATCTCGTCGCCAACGTAACCAATGTAATCATCTAGACGCCGGGACTACAAACAATTTTGATGTGGTTAAAATCACTTTACGAGATTGGATATATCTTGATAATGGGAATGTGTTTGAATGTGTTTAGAAAGGACCTTTTGTAGGATTGAGATTTTAATCTAGCTACATCCCCACAGACGGTTCCAAATTGTTTATGCTAAATTTAGCACTTAGGAATTGATGTGGGTATACAGGCTAGAACAACTAAATTAAAATAGGGAACATAAATGCGGAAAGTAAATGACGGAAAGATAAAGGGAAAGAGGGGAGACACGATATGGTGACGCGGAAAACCCCGATAAAGATGGGTAAAAACCGCGAGTGGCAATGAGTCCACTAATCTACTTTATTATGGGCATAGAGCCAATAATTACAATTACAATGTGCATTTAACGCTTGATGACATAAAAGAGTATAAATAAATGGATGTATATTAGGCGTAGGACTAGTGTAGTACAGCAGGGAGATTGATTAGGTGTAGTATTGTGTGTAGAAATACATCTTTGCAATAGTGTACAAAAGATTAAAATATAGTAGCATGGTGGGAGTATTTGTAGTGGAATATCTATGTGGCGGAAGATCAAATGGCTTGTTCTATATGTCACAATGCTACGGTTGTTCTTGGGATTATGGGGAAGGTTTAGGATAAATAAAGTAGATAATGAATATGGGGTTAATCATGGATGAGTAGAGTGGAATCCAGAGAAAAAGGATTATAGAGGGGAAATGCATGCGTGGGAAATGGCTTGGTCTTTATGAGAGGGAAGTGAATTTATTTATAAGGTATTTAGCTAGGTTGTTGGAGAGTAGGGGGGTGTTCTCCATAAAAATAGAAAATAGTTTTTGACGTCTTTACTTGGTCTTCTGATGGATGTGGACCTATTTAGGGTGTAGATACGTCCAACAACTTCTATGACTTGTTCTTGGTGGCAATTATTCTCTTTATGACTTTAGGGAGCACCCATAACCATCTTGACTTAGTCTTGTATCGTCAATCGTTCACTATTATCGTCGGTCAATCAATGTACAAAATTATCCCATAACAGTATATACCAAAAAAGGAAGAAGTATTCATAAGTACCTTTTTCATGTATGTGGGCTTACATTAAAATACTTCTCAAAGCATATTACGTCTTTAATTTCAATAAAAAGTATGAAGTATATTGTTTTGTATCTCTTTATTAGTGTGATTTAAATTCGTTTAGAGAAAACGATCTCTAAAACCACCCCGCAAAAAAATTAATGAATGAAAACATGCTCCGTAGGTGGCACCTTAGTGGGCGCAAATTCTTCTATGGACCCTGGTCCATCTAGAAATAGGTGCACCACGCCTATATTATTTAACATTTAGTAAAAATGTCTGAAAAATTGCAAATTTTGAACATTTAGTAAAAATATATGAACAATCGCAATGTACCACGCCTATACTCTTGAACATTTAGTAAAAAAATATGAACAATCGCAAATTTTGAACATGTAGTATATTAAATACAAACAACACTATATAATAAACATCAATTTTTTGAAAGAAGCTTGTCTGACTCGTAATTGTTCAATAGTTTTGTAATATAAACTGAACATTTACTGCATAGAAAATGAACATTTCTTTATAAAATATGAACATATAAAATTGGATGTTTATGTTCATTTTTTGTGACGTGTTCATATTTGTTTACAAAATGTTCATTTTTTGTAAAGTGTTCAAATTTTTTTACTAAGTGTATGTTCAAATTTAATTTACCTTTCTGCACTATTTTCTTGTTCTTCTTCCATGTCGGTTCGTCAATTTGCAGAGGAGAGAGAATGTGTAGTTCAGCAATTGAAAGAGGAAATGAAAGAAATGAAAGAATCAAATGCTTGGAACGGGCATGCTGTCCAACTACTTCCTTGAGGTTTTTGATGGGGCACGTGCCCTATATGGTACATCCGTGCCTCACTGAATAAAAACAAAGGAAAAAGCTATTGACTCCAAATTATCAAGGCGGCACATCTAAAACTGTCAAAAACTGACTTGACCCGAAAATTTACTTGATCCCGATTATTAACCGACTTGTTTGAACCAGAAAAAATGGTGACCCAAACTCGATATGACCCGACCTAAAACCAACCCTAGACCCGAGTTAACTCGAGTAAAAAAGACCTAAACTCGAATATGAATCGACCTGGAGATGACCCAACCTGAATATAACCCGTAAATTATTGACCTGAATCGAACCTGAGAATGACTCTAACTCGTTTTAACCCGTGAAAACCCGAATTAAACCCGACATATTATTCACCCAACTCGAATGTAACCCGACCTTTTATTGACCCAACCCAAAACCGAGAACACGTATGACCTGACGTGACCCGACTCAAGCATGACCCGAAGTTCAATTATAAGCTATAGTTCCCTAGTATATTGCCGTATATATTGTTATATAGTAATAGAAGATAATTAGCTTGATAATTATCTACATATAGTTATCTAGAGTTTCGGCTATGATGATTGACGAAGGCATGTACATTGTATATTTTCGGTTATTCTCTTAATGATAAGCAAGAAAAATTTTCCCTCAATCTTTTCATTAAGAGCCAGATTATATTGGCATAACCGCATAAGCTTGTTTATTATCATTCTAAAATCAATTATAGCCATAAATGTAGTCTTTTTGGGTTTAATTCTAATAATTTAATAACTTAGAATATTATTTGCTCTCCATTAATTTCCTTGAATAATTTCCTTAATTTTTTTCTAATCATTTTGATCTTGTTCGATTTGGAAGAGATACCCAATAATCAAGATCGAATCGATCATTTTTACTAGCTAAATAATAATTAGAGCAAATAATAACGTAGGTTAATGCCTTGAAATTTATTGGCTTTGTGAACGTCAATACATGAACTGTTAACAAACCGACCCAAAAAATGTATCTGAACCCGATATGACCCGAGCTGAAATCAATATGAGACCCAAATAAACCCAATATTTGAGACCCGAACCCGAACATGACCTGACTTGGAAATGACCCGTCTTGATTATAACCCGCAAATTATTGACTTGAACCGAACCCGACTCGAATCCGAGAATGACCCTAACTCGTTTTAACTCGTTAAAATCCAAATCAAACCCGACCTATTATTCACCCAACACGAATGTAACCCGACCTAAACCCAACCTAAACCCGATAAGATGTATGACCCGACGCGATCCGACTCTAGCATGACCCAACCTGAACCCGACCCGCATAGCTTACGACATTAACTCAAATTGACCCAACCCGAGTTGATCTGACCCACACTAACCCGACCCAAACCCGACCTGTTTACCCGAATTGATAGCTTTAGGCACATCCGTTCTACTCATCTGCACCTGGACTAGTGATGAGACATTATGCTAACAATTAAAAATACAATTCCTAAACATGATGCTAGCAAGAATAAATATCGTAGAATTAATTAAACGAAAAGTATAATTCAATCTACTTGCTTCGATTACGAAACCTTACAAGTTGCAACTACATAATGAATAAACGGTTAGTAAACTTCAATAAAAATTATAAATCAAAATAAACTAAATTAAATTAAAGAAAACAAATTAAGTTGAGTTTAGATTGAAACCCTCAGGATTTATGATCAACCTTTCACGTCGTGGACCGCCGATAGAGGTTCGGGTGAAGTATTGATGTAGAGGAGCACTTGAAGAAGAAAACGTGAAAGATTATGTATGAGAGATTGAGAGAATAAGAGTATGGGAGAATGTGCAAGTAGAAAACGATGTCCGTAACCTACGATAGGCCGCAGTATTTATTCAAAACTAAACGGGAAAAAGATTAAATTCATATTGTATAAATAAGAAATCCCATCATGCCAGCTCAGTCGCCATCGTCTGATGATGAAGATCGTCGCTTTGCGACAAAATCTGGCACCATGCGCCAGATTTCAGTATTCTAGTTTTATTAAAATTAGTCTTTTACACGTCCTGTTTATACAATTTTATCTATTTTAATACGGTTTTTGAATGCGTTTAGACCTTTAGAAGTTCGTTTCAAACTCAAATTACTGTATGAATTATTTGATTTTTAGAAAATTGAGTAGGAAAATAAAAATATAAATAAAGATTAAAGCAAATAGATTGGATTCAAGATTAAAATATATGTGGGCTAGAAAAGTTAAATTAAATGAATTTAAAAATAAAATTAAGTACTCTTTTATTCCAATACTAAACCCGAACTAGATGGAAATGAATGACTTTTCTCATCATCGGGTTTCGGTCGGGGAGACATTTTTAGGCGTCTACAGAAGCCCCCACTTTGACTGAGTTTATAGAGATGTAAGTCTCGAAAACAATAGTCAAAGTAGTCAATAGGAACGGAAAATGATTTAAAATGTTATATGATTTTAAACCACTCATTAGTTCCACAGATAAAAGAGTAAAGGATAGAATTGCGAATCTGACACTAGTGAATCGGCACCAAATATGTTTGGTAGCTTCCTGCACCTTGATAAATCTACTTTGAGCTCTTGCGCCTCGAGCAACTCACTGAATTAAAGGGATAGGCAATCTTCCACGCCTCGGGAAGATACTAGATGAAGGATGACAAGTCTCCACGCCTCGGGAAACGTGTTATAGACTCTTGCGCCTCGAGCAGTCTACCGTATGCGATTGATAATCTTTCGCGCCTCGGAAAGAATATCAGATAATGAGGTGGAATTCTTACGCGCCTAGAGAATATTTCGGATGATGAATGATAGTCTTCCACGCCTCGAGAATCTTATCGTGAACTCCTACACCTCGAGTAGCTCACAAAATAAAAAGTGAAATTCCACGCCTCAGGAATCACACTATAAGGGGTGTCCGTGCCTCGGGATGATGCTGCAAACCTCTGAGCCTCGAGAAGTTAGCAACAATTGACAATTCTCCGCACCTCAAGAAACCTGCAATATGAATGTATGAATGGTAATTCTTCGTGCCTCAGGATAATTACTAAGTATTGAATGTTTGATCTCCACGCCTTGAGAGATTAACCAATGCCTGTAAGGAAAAGATAAATGTGTCTTTGATTGCCTCCAAATAGAAGGGCTGAGTGTTTGATTGTCTCCGAATAGAAGCGATTGTATTGTTCGATTGTCTTTGAATAGAAGCTGTGAGGTGTTCGATTGTCTCCGAACACAAGCTGTTAAAGGTGCTCGATTGTCCTTGAATAAAGGCGATAAATGCTTGTTGATGAAGAAGATGATATTAATGTTGGTAAAAATAATGATAAGGACAATGACGATGATGAAAGATGATATGATGATAATGAAAGTGATGATAACACTACTACAAAAAAAGCCTAAGGAACTACTCTAAAGGCACCATATATATCAATAATCCGGTTTCTTAGATAAATAAACCGTATATGTGAGATATCCGGTTTCTTAGGTAAAAAATAAGAAACCAAATCTTTCTAAAATCCGGTTTCTTAGATAAAGAAACCTTATATGTGAGATATCCGGTTTCTTAGGTAAAAAATAAGAAACCAAATATCACTATAATCCGGTTTCTTAGATTAATTCATTAAATATTTAAACATTAACAAAAAAGAAAAAAAAAAAACACTCTAAAGTATCCTCATATAAACCGCCTTACTGCCCCCCTTATTTAGA
The DNA here is from genome assembly GCF_001683475.1 of Chenopodium quinoa. NCBI lineage: Eukaryota > Viridiplantae > Streptophyta > Magnoliopsida > Caryophyllales > Amaranthaceae > Chenopodium > Chenopodium quinoa. The sequence continues at coordinate 8,157,340 of NW_018745684.1, forward strand.
CTTTGTATGACTTGAGCTATGTGAAAGTTTATGTGCGTGTGTGCAAGCAAGAACAAAAAACAAACGAAAAATGCAAAAAATTTCCGTCATTTTCATTTTTTGGGTAGCAAGTAGAGGGTACCGACTCTCTCCCAAAAAAGAAAGACGTGGAAAAAGAAGAAGTAGAAGAAGTTTTGGATTTCTCGAAAAAGAAAACATGATAAATAAATTGGAATAGGTTTTTTAACTTCCCCAAAAAAGAAAAGAAAATGAAAGAGACATGAGCCGAGTATAGGTGAGGTCAAATCAAATGGACATGTTTCTTGATGTGTGAAGATTGAATCTTCTCTATTTGTCTTGAATAAAGATTATACTTGAATGATGAATGCATTTGTGTTACTTAGGCCATTAGGCTATGCACACTACGTTGAATGATGAGATCAATGGGTGACGATTATGATATTAGTGATTCGGAAGACGATGGAGCATGCTTAATCAAGATTTTATGAAAAGGTTCCTAAAGGAAGGATGATTTAGCTATGTATGTATGCGTGATGTGTGTGAAATAGATTCTAAGATTAGGCTACAAAGGTTATGGCTATTGAATAAATTAGGGATGTCAACGGGGTGAGGCGGGGCGGGGCGGATGTTGGCCTTCCCATCCCCATCCCCACCTAAAATTTTCATACCCATCCCCATCCCTGCGGCGGGTCTAAAATTCATCCCCATCCCCGCCCCGGCGGGTACAACTCCAAAACCATCCCCACCCCACCCCCACTTAGATATCTACCCTTACCTAAGACCCGCCTAATCCCTGCCTCCCAAATACACTATCCTTCATAATTAATAAAGATTACAAAAAGAAAAAATTATTCTTAATATACACATTTTTTTTATTTATAATATAAGTGTATTACAAAGGATTATATTTACTATTTTATTTTACATAATTTTTTTTTTATAAAATAGTTTAAAAGTATGTATAATTTTATTTTTAAAAATATATGGATGTAGGGATAGGGCGAGTACGAAGTGGGGCGGGTGGGATGGGACGGGGATGGGGCGGGTACAACCTAAAATCCACCCCTGCCCCATCACCCATGGCAGGTATGATTTCTATCCCCATCATTGCCCCATCACCCACCAAACCAAGACCCATCCCCTCCCCATTTGGGGCGGGCACAGGGCGAGTCTCCTATTTGACCCGCCCCACTGACATTCCTAGAATAAATGACTAAGAAGAGTCAAAAGATGATGACGATCTTTAGGCTTGGTAAGCTAATAATGTGGGTTCAAGCCCCTGAGGCTAGCTCTAAATGGATAGGGATGAACATCGGATATTCCTTGAATATGATCATGTATGCAATGAATGTGAACATGATAACAATTATGGTCGCATCTCGATGTGAGGTTGCCTACGTATCCGTTAGCAATCAGGCTAGATGTAGCTCTAGCCGAACCTCGCACAATTGTATGTACACCTAAAAGAGGTCTTATAAGGGTTGTAACGTGGTTAGGTTGAAGATTAAAGAACAAAGGACAAAAGGCTCAAGATCTTGATAAGCCCCTCGAGATGTGCAATTGTGTTTTTTGAATTTTAAACTTTCTAAGCTACATTTTTCACTTTTGAACTTTGCTTTTATTTATTTTGCTTTGAATTTTTCTTTTGATAATTTTGTTTTTAACCAATGTGAGCAATCTTGGATCATGCGGTGCATCATTCACTTAGCATTCATGTTCGTGTTCATATCATAGACATTGGAACGCGTGCCCTTTTACATTGTTTTGCTTTTATTTATTTATTTATTTATTATATCTCAGAAATAGACAAAGTCATACAACCTATAAAAAATTAGTGGGAAGCTGAGATACAATCTGGGCCCCCACTCCTCTAGTTATAACAAATCATATCCTAGTAACTATATGAGCATCTACACGTGCCCCAATATCTTGCGTTGTCGGGAACTTCTGAACTAGCTTCAACAATGAAACAACCTCCTTCTCTAATTCCCCTAGCCTAGTGAAGAAAAGGAAAAGGGAATGAAACCATATCTAATCGCCTGACAACTAGATTCGTACTTGACTCGCTTCTGATGAGCCACATCAGCTACACCCCGTCCAGGAACAAAGTCAGATAGCCCCGACCGTGTCAAAGGAGAACTTCCTGTCAAGTTAACACAGACATCGTGACCACGATCCTAGGAATAAAGTAACACATCTGCAGGTCTGAGGGCCCCGTCGTTCCCTCTAGACAACCCGATGTCAACCTCCTTTCTCGTTGAAATCCCAGATCTATAGCAAACATGAACAAGGGTATCCCGAACAACATTATGCTGATGCTTAATATCCACCATACCAGCACACGACACCACATGATCATCGAAAATATCCCCAGAATAAAACCCTTGAACAAGCAGAGCACGACATCGAGATAGAGAACAATGGAACACCCAACCGGTAGCACAACACACATCGGTAAGTCTTTGTGTTCATCGTCTGATCTAACCCCAAAATAGGGACCGCCCAAAGCCAAGCAGAGGTCCCTGTTGCGATTCCCACAAGGCTGATTGTCGAGGAGATAAAGAAAAGGTGGATTCTGCATAAGCGGTAAACTTTGTGAAATATATATCTTCCAATTTCTTCATGAGTTTTAGGGCAGCGACCTCACTAGGATTACTCAAAATGTCAAACTCCACCATTCGATTAAACAGACTCAATGCATCTTCAAAGGCTCGACTAAGACCAACGATATGATACAAGCACGACGTAGAAGCTTAGTCTGCAACCCAGCAGACTGTAATCGAGATATAAGAAAAGCATGATGACGAACATCTCCTGCAGAATAAACACCAAGCCCTCCAAACGCAAATGGTAAGGTGGCAAGCCGCCATTGCCAATTGCAAAACCCGGGCCCTAAAGCGGTAACAATACGCTCCAAGGAAGATCGAATGGACCCATCAAATATGCGCTGAGCCGCTTCAAATGTACTCGGAGGACAAGTACACAAGGCAAAGTAGAGTTTAGAAACTCTGGTACATACCCTAAGCAACAACAACTCACATTGAGGAAGGTTAAGTATTACTTATTTTTTTTTATACATTACACAGTTTGCACACCTTTCCATTCCAAGGTTAGGTAGGTGTGGGTTGAAAAAATGAAAGGTCAATCGTGAGATTAGGCTCAAAGTGACTAATGAAAAAGAGGATATGTGATTTTATGGTTTAGGAAAATAATAGGGCTACAAAGGTTGCCTCTAATCATTGGTATACCTTGCTCTTAGTTCGACATTTGTTTTTATTTTGTTACCGAATTTTGAATTCAGAAAGCCATGGAAGATATGTAAAGAAAACTACAATGATTAGTGAATAGGTGCGCGTAATATATTCTAGCGCTGAACGCTGGAACTGTCGCGTCCCGACAGTTACATCGCGTCCTGCTGATTTTCGTCGCTTAGCAAGGTTTTGATGACGAGGAACTGGCGCAGCGCGACATTTTGTCACTATACATTAGGTTTTGTCGCTTCGCGACGTTTATATAGGTACGCGACAGTTTCTTGTTGCTGCTAAATAATGTTTTTGATATTTCTAGGTCGATTCTTCAGTATACCTTGTACGTTTTTTTAAGTAATGAAATAAAATGCTAGAATAAAATGATCATATGCAAAGAAAAATAATGCTCATTTTATAGATGAAGGCAAAAAGAACGTACAAGGTTTGAAAATATAATAGAAAATGAGAAAATTGATTGAAAAGTAAACCTAATGCTAGACTTAAGAGGAAAAGCGAAAAAAAAAACAAACATAAGAAAAATAAATCATCAAATCTTGAATGAAAAGCCTTCCTTGTGCTCCATCTTCATAGCTACTCAGAGGTGGACTTATTACCGCCCAGAGGGACATAAAGTTCATTTGCGTCTAACAGATCTTGGATGCAATCCTTGAGTTTGAAGCATTCGTTAGTAGTATGCCCAATGCCTTGATGGTATTTTCCGTAAGAATTAGGGTTCCACCTCTCAGACCTATCCTCAGATTCGGGATCTTTGGTTGGCCCAATTGATGTGATCATTCCTCGTTCATGGAGGCGATCATAAGCTACATCATATGTCATATCCAAGGGTGTGTATATCCTCCTTTTAGGTTATGACTTTGAAGAATTTAAGGCTAAATCCTCACTGAGATCGATGTGATTAACAGCGTTAGAAGAAGAAGAAGAAGAAAGAAGAAGAAGAAGAAGAAGAAGAAGAAGAAGAAGAAGAAGAAGAAGAAGAAGAAGAAGAAGAAGAAGAAAGAAGAAGAAGAAGAAAGAAGAAGAAGAAGAAGAAGAAGAAGAAGAAGAAGAAGAAGAAGAAGAAAAAAAAAAAAAAAAAAAAAAAAAGAAGAAGAAGAAGAAGAAGAAGAAGAAGAAGAAGAAGAAGAAGAAGAAGAAGAAGAAGAAGAAGAAGAAGAAGAAGAAGAAGGAAGAAGAAGAAGAAGAAGAAGAAGAAGAAGAAGAAGAAGAAGGATTGTCGTTCTTCTTATTTTTCCAATTGTTATTACTATTGTTGTTACTCCAAGCATTTTTCAACAGATCATTTTCAATTTCAATACCAATAGTATAAATGGATTGAAAATTATTCAATCCCAAATACTTAAGATGTTTCCTATACTTGTCCTGTAGATTGTCAATGAACAAATGCACCATTTCTTTTTCACTGGGTGGTTTAATCATTTGAGCAGCAGTTTGTCTCCACCTATACTAGTATGCGGTAAAGCCTTTATTGTCCTTTTGCTTGAGATGCTCTAGCTCTCATTGTGAGGTCTTTGTTTGAATGTTGCATTTGTACCTTTCCACGAAATGACGAGTGATATCATCCCATGTTGTAGTGTCACTGCTGTCTAGAGAATAGTACCATTGCTGGCACACCATTTCAAGAGATAGTGGGAACACTATAGGGTACAATGAGATCTCCATCCCTTTGAGAGACATAGTTGCTTGGAATGCCCTGAGATGAAAAATAGGATTTTCAGTATGCTTGAACTTTGGGATGTCGATCATAGAGAACTTCTCCAGAATTTTTTCCTTAACAACCCAAAGACCCGTTGGTACTTCGTAAGAGTATTCATCAGCGAGCTAGCTGATCTTTTCAGTCATCCTCTTGATTTTTGCAGGAAAAGCGACTTCTTCCACAGTTCCTACTCAGGTAGTGAGGTTTTGAAGCATAGAAGTAATGCCCTCAATAGCTTTCTTAAGTCCATAAACATCTTCCTTAGTACCCATTCTTTGAAAGAAAAGAGGTTCCTGTAGAGCTAAACTGATTGAAGTTCTTCGAGTGTTCCTTCTAGTTCGAAGGGACGATTAGAACTGTGCAGATGCAATGTTCCTGCGAACTAGCCTTCCTTTAATTCTTTTCCACTCACTGTAGAAATTACACAAGATTGATTTAATGATTTGACTCGACTCGACTCACATAAAAGTCTTTTTATTTTTAAGAAAAGACTATTTTTTGAAAAAAAAAAGTTACGGAAAAAGTTATGTAAATTTATATATGAGAGGATATGTATCCGACTTACTCCCCTAAAAAAATGACGGAAAAAAGACACATGCATGCTCTTAAATACGGTCATAGAATACGGTGTGAGTGACAACACAACTTGACTTATGACTCTATGATTAATAACATATGCCACGACTCGACTCATACCCGGTGTGTGCGACGATTCGACATTTTATGTGATTAAGTGAATTATATAGACTCGTGTTATGACTGTAACACTAGAATGATGCGACACAAGACAGACATACGTTTCTGGGTTTAAACATCTTCCTAATAGTCAACACTATCGGGATTAATTAAGATCGAAGATGAACTCATGAAAAAATACTAGGAATCAGTTAGAAGGATAAGGGGAACGCCACTCCTTTCTTTCCTTCCAATCAACGCATCAGCAACAACAAAGTTCTTGTTCATTCCTCTAAGCGATAAGAGGTAACTCTTAAGCAACCATGAAGATGATGCACGATGCGAATGTGTCACACAATATTTCATGCTTTCTTCTTCTTTTGTTTCAACCCCTTTCCCCCTAATAAGTCTAGCGGAGGTCCCCTTTGATGTGGGTCTATGTGTTATGTTTTTCACCTTTTCCATCAATAATATGAGCATGTTTCCTTTGCATTCGATCATGTCCTTCGACGACAAATCGAGCATCAGATATATCAATGATTTGAGGTACCCTTTGCAACCTATCATTTTCCTTCACCTATCAAACACACATCCCTTTCTTGACAAGCACTTTAAGCCTCTTCTAACTTTTGGCCTTTTATTTCTTCAACCCGCATTTTCCCTAACCTTAAGATGAGAAGATGTGTAATCCGTGCGAAAAAAAAAAAAAATACAATATAAAGTGAAAGGGCAAGTGTTCCAATATCTTTGAAATGAACATGTCTCGAATTACGTCTCTCATCGAGTGCTCAGCACCATTCCTCAGAAACATGAATGCTAGGTGAGTGATGGACCGCATGATCTTAAGATTGCCCACATTAATCCGAACTTCACAAAAATAAAAAAAAAATTAAAAAAAAAAAAAAAAAAAAGAGTTGAGTCCAAAAAAAAAAAAAGTTCAAATGCACAACTGCACATCTCAAGGGCTTATCTTGGGTCTTGAGCCTTTTACCCTTTCTTCTACAACCATCAGCTTAACCATTTTATAGCCCTTGAAAGACTTCTTTGAGGTGTACACATACTTAAGCGAAGTTCGGTCGGAGCTACTTTCGGCCAGATTCCTAACGGATACATAGGCAACCTCACATCAAGGTACGACCACATTCATATTTATATTAATATCCATACGTGATCACGTTAAGGGATTTCCAATGCTAATCCCCATCCTTCTAGAGCTAAATTAAACATGGGGGTTAAACCCACATTATTTAGCCTATCCAACCTAATAAGTTACCATTTTGACTCTTCTGGCATTTTTTTTCATGTCCATAGCATTTTCAATCAAACTTTAGTATCACTTTCACACACGTCATTCACACAAGCATCCATTACCATATCCTCCACCCCTTAGAAACTCTTTGTCATGAAATCTTGGTTGAACACCAGGTATGCTTCATAATCTTTTTAAGTCAATCATTAGCAAACTCATCATTGTTCAATAGCATCATCATCACATATTGTGCTTAGCTTCCTAACTTAAGAAATGTTCACCGACAAGAATCATCTTCCAAACATACAAAGCATATCGTGCTTAGTCTCTTGGCCTAAGTACATTCATCAACACAAACATTGTATGACCGCATTACAAGACATATTGTTATTAACCTCCTAGTTTAAGTGTCTTCATCATGAAAACATCATTCTCAGATCGAGCGATTCAATCCAACAAGCAGATTGAATATCCATGCGATTCACCTTACTCCGCTCTATCATACTCGGCGGGGAAGCTCAAAACTTCTTTCGATTTTTATCATTTTTTCTTTTGTGGAAGTTTTAAAAACTTTTCTAAATTTTTTCTTTTGGGAAAGTTCAAAAAATATTTTGAAAATTTTCTTTTGGGGAAAGTTCGAAAACTTGTTTCAAACCTTCATTTTTCATGTCTTTCTTTTTTGTGATAAAGTCGGTACCCTCCACTCATGACAAAAAATGACGGAAGTTTTTGCATTTTCAGTTGTTTGTGTCTGCAATCACACACTCAAGTCATACACATACACACACAATTAAAAGTTACACACATGTCTTGTTGTGTCATGTCCATCTCGATCTAGTCAGTTGGTTTAGTCTTGAGTCAATCACCATCTGTACAAATCCTTTTGCAAATTCCATTTTGAAGGTCATAAGTACATCATGCATCGCCTATAAAGTTAGGGCACTTGAATTGAAGGCACCATCATCATTAGCTTATGTTCGGGGACAATCGAGCAAACTACCTCTACTCGGGGACAATCAAGCAAACAACCTCTATTCGGGGACTATCAAGCAAACAACCTATGTTTTGGGACAATCGAGCAAATAACCTCTGTCCAGGGAAAATCAAGCAAACATCCTCTATTTGGGGACAATCGAGCAAATGGCCTCTATTCGAAGACAATCGAGAAAACAACCTTTGTTCTGGGACAATCAAGCAAAAAACCTCTATTTGGGGATAATTGAGCAATCGTATCTTTAGCCTATGTTCGGGGTCAATAGAGCAAACAACCTTTATTCAAGGATAATCGAGCAAATAACCTTGGGACAATCAAGCAATGTATATATATAGTCAAACACACATGAGTTGAAGGTATCATCATTATCATTATCATCATCTCTAATGTATATACAGTCAAACGCACATGACTTAAAGGTATTGAGCAACACCTATAAAGTCAGATACACATGACTTTAAGGTGCCACCAACAATATCTATACAACTAGACGCACATAACTTGAAGGTATCGGGCAACAACTATACATTCAAGCACACATAACTTGAAGGTACCATTGCCATCATAATCATCGACAACTTATGTTCGGAGACAATAAAACAATATCACTCTTTTTGTTCAGTGAATCGCTCGAGGCAGAGTGGTTCACGATAGGATTCCCGAGGCGCGGAAGACTATCATTCAACATCTAGTAGATTTCTCGAGGTGTAGAAAGCTACAAAATGCATTTAGTGCCGACACATTGGTGTTAGATACAAATTTCTATCCCTTACTATGTTATAAGTGGAATAAACACTTTCTGCAAGTATCGACATATACTGAGTGATTTAGAATCGCATAAAATTTTAAATCATTCTTGGTCCCTAACGACTACATTAACTATATCGTTTTTGAAACTTACATTTCTACAAACTCAGTCAAAGTGCGTGGGGGCTTCTGTAGACACCTAAATGTGTCTCCCCAACTCAAACTCAGTGATGAATGACCTTTTATCGCCAATTGGCTAGGTTGCGCATTATAATTAAGAATTGCTTGAAGTTCTAGCCCATTTCTAATCATCCACATTATCAAATCCATTCCTACCCAAAACATCCATTCAAACCCCTTATCCTAGCCCAAATCCACATATCATAGCCAACTTTCTCTTTTCGTCACCACAGCCTAAAATCGAGAAAAACTGATTTTTTTTATCTTGATAACTTTGATTATGATCTTACTTTTTTTAATAGGCCTTTAAATGAGCTTTCCAATGATATATCATAATCCCAATTGCGATTTAAAACGAGGAAGATATAAGCAAAACATTAAAACTTGATCCAAAACGGATACCCTTGCACTAATACGACTATATATTAAAAAACAAAAATATTTTACCTAATTCTGATTGGGTTGAAAAGTAGACTTCAAGATATTTCTAAAGATATATTATATGCCTTATTCCGATTTACGGATTAATAGTTATGGAAGTTTTAAAACGTGTAAATCTGCAACAATACCGCGTCACGATATAAAGCAACATGGCATGGTACAAATGCACTGTGGCACGGTATAAAGCACCGTAGCATGGCACATTGTACCATGACACGGTAAACAAATTCAGGTTCGACCCTTGTTTTCCTGTCTTCTAGCCTATAAATATGACCCTACTTCTAGGTTTCCAGACAAAACGACACAGAACAAGAAGAACAACAGGAACAAAAAAAAAAAAAAAGAGGACAGCAATATACAATCCTAAACACAATGCTTTGAGCCTTTGTTCATCCTTATACCTATTCTAATCATCGTTTTCAAGAAATTCAAAGTCTCTTTGCAATACTTAGTGTTATACTCATCAACTTAGGCGTAAAAGGTTGATTTTTTTAGAGTTTGGACAAATCTCAACTTTATTTTATTTCAATTTGATTCTTTTAATTCAATTTATAATTCCTTGAAGTTACTAAACATTTATTCATGATGTAGCAATTTAAAAGAGCGCGCGCAATGTTTAGGTTCGTGATGATGCTTTGACTAACAATTTTATGACATTGCTTCCAATATTTATGTGTACTATTTTATTTATTTTGATAACCTTTTTCATGTTTAATTAAGAATATGTAATTGAAAATCACACCTAATAAGATAATTTGGACAACCGAATCAAGTTCACCTTTATTCTTGAGGACTTTAATAAGTGATCACAATATTTAGAGTTTTATGTGCATTAATATTCAACGAACTTAGTAATATAAGTTTGGAGCAAACTTAATATTGTTATATGTCTTTAGAATTGCAAAGAGTACTTTTCACAATAAGAATCAAGTTGAGGCCAATACGTGCGAAGTTGACTTCCATGACTTAACTTCGTACCATCATCCCCGATCCTTCATTCGTGGTTTGTAACCATATGGAGTTAATAATCTCATGAATTATGAATGGGGAGTAACCTTCACGGATCAAATCGTTGTTGCCTTTTGTTTGAACCATTTTCGTAGTTTGCCTTTTATGATATGTGGACAGTTTACAAGTTCTTTTACAAACTTGTTGGTGGATCCCTATTTTTTTTTATCCCTTATCGTTTGATGTCAAATCCTATTTCCTATGATTGTCAGGCATATTCACAAGATGCTTAAGTAGGTTGTAGGGCTCAACCGAATCGCGTCTACGTAAGCTTGTGGTGAATATGCTCGGCAATCATAGGAAGTGGGCCGGGATTTGACATTATATGATTAGGGACAAAAAAGTATAGAGTCGCCAACAAGTTCTTAAGGAACTTATAAACCGTTCATGCATGAAGCATTAAAGACAACCACTAAAAGGGATAAACCGAAAGGCAACAACGATTTGATCCATGAAGGTTACACCCCATTCATAATTCATGAGATTACTCACTCCAATATGGTTACGAACACGAATGAAGGATAGGGGATGCTGGTACGAAGTTGTTGAGTCATGGAAGTCAACTTCACTCGTATTAGTCTCTACTCGATTCTTATTGTGAAAAATACTCTTTGCGATTCAAAAGACATTCAGACAAAGATTCAATTTGCTCCAAACTAAAATTATTAAGTTATTTGAATATTGATGCACATAAAATTCCAAGAAGTATCTTGATCACTTGTTAAAGTCCTCAAGATTAATACAAAACCTAAACCGATTGATTAAATTATTTTATTAGATGTGATTTTCAATTACATATTCTCGATTAAACATGCAAAATGGTGATCAATAATGAATAAAATAGTACGAAAAAAATATTGGAAGCAATGTCATAATATTAATTAGCACAAATTGATCCCATCATGATAATAATTAGAAAGATAAAAATAAAATAATAAGTAATTAAATAAATCAATTACACACAATGCGCGTGCTCTTTTAAATTGCTACATCGTGAATTAATTGTTAGTACGTAACTTTAAGGAATTATAAATAAGATCGAAAGAATTAGATTAAAATAAAATAAGGTTAAGATTTTTTAAACTCTCATAAATTCAAACTTTTATGACTAGATTGATGAGTAGAACTCCAAGTATTGCAAAGGAACTTTGAATTGCTTGAAAATGATTACAAGAAAAGGTGTAATGATGATTAAAGGATTGAATAATTGTGTTTAGGCTTGTATATTAATGTATTCTTTTCATTCTGTGTCTATTCTTTGTCTTTTTTATTTGAAAACCTAGATTTAGGCTTGTATTTATAGGCTAGAAGGCAGAAAAAGGAGGGCCGAACCAAGTCGAAGAAGGCATGTAGCCATGTACCGTGGCGCAGCACTTTTGGCAGAGCTTGAGCGTTTTTAACACTTCCATAACATTTGATCCGTAACTTGGAATAAGGCATTCAATATATCATTGGAAAGATCTTGAAGTCTAATTTCTATTAAATTTAAAGTGTAGCTTTCCTTGAAGCGAAATTTTCTATAAATGCTAGCTTCACTTTTTTTTCTAGCCATTTCTACAATGAAGGATAGCTAGGGTTCCTCTTTTTTTTGGAAGAAAAAGACAATAAGATTGGTAGGTGAAATGATAAATATTTTTTTACTGGAATGGATTATTAGAATTAGGTTTGTGAAATTATATTTATAGGCCACTAGATCACCCTAAACCCTATTGAATTGTTATAGCATTGAAGGCATCTTATAGGATAGTATTGACAGCAAATCAATACGCAATTAAATTGAGATAGTATTGACAGCAAATCAATATGCAATTAAATTGAGATAGTATTGACAGCAAATTAATACGCAATTAATTTGAGATAGTATTGACAGCAAATCAATACGCAATTAAATTAGGGTAGTACTGACAGCAAATCAATACAAAATTGAATTGAGATAGATGTATTGACTGCAAATCATTGTACATGTAATCAAAATTATTTTTGTTACCTAAATAAGGTTAAGACTTTCGCCGTTTTCTTTTAAATGCAACAAGCCTTTTCTTTACGCGGACTTTAGTGAAATGCTTAAGCTACGTAAATGAACAAATTTATCATAATAATTTATGCATGTAGTATCTAACCCTTCTTTAATATTGGTGATCAAATTATTTTGATAAATTCAATCTTTTACTAAGTTTAATGAACTCCTAGCTAAAAAGTGTGATAAAATGATGTGTTGCATTTAAAAGAAAACGAAAGAAGTATATTAGAAAGATGACGAGGATATTATTTCAATATCCATTGCATTTAGAGATTAAAAATTATTATTTCAATATCAACTAAAAATTTTATCCTTAAAGCTTTTTTATCACCTTTAAAAGAAAACATCATCTAAAGAAATTAAAAGGATATACTACTGAGATGAAATTGTGGGACATATGTAGCCTGTACATGACTTGAATCCCAACTTCAATTATCCTCTGTGAAATTCGGAGAATACATACATTTATAAGAAACTCAAGACACATGAAATTAAAAGGTATTCATTCGGTTACTAGATGCTCTTTACAATAATTTTAACGTACTTGTGAATGTATAAAAAAAAGAAAACGAGCCTTTACTCGGAAAAAACTTGTGTGAACCTAGTTCAGAATAATATTATTGTGGACCTGAAGTCCATATACACCAACGGACATTGTGTTGAATATAGTGACCTTTATCAAACTTGTGTGACCTTTAATATTATTGTGAACTAGAGGTACACACGTGTCAACCGACTTTATGTTGGACATAGTAATCTTTATTGTTCATACTGACCAGTATATTAAATTTTTTATTAAAAAAATTTAACCTCTTATGACCTATGTAATAACACAATGGTTTTTATTTTAACATAATAATTATTTTTATTATTAAAACGATCTTAGTGTCCTTAATAGGTGCATAATAAATTAATGTGAACCAGATCTATTTAAGAGTTTGTATGACATTGAAACTATTTTAGTCTCCAAAATCACATAACTCCAAAACTCAAATTTTCACTTTCAATTAATAACAAAAAAAATTAAAAAAAAAATAACAATAACAATAACAAAAAAGAATATAAGCATAAACAAAATTAATGTTGTATTATTTAATACAATAAGAATCATGAATTATGATTGGAGAAATTTTAATCATGCATGATCAAATAAATCATAAATCTTCCAACAATATAACAAAAATCTGCACATGAACATCACTACCTTTTAACACATTGATCGCTTAACAAAATTACTTGGTAATGACATAGATGACATTAATCATCCTTGGGGATGTAGATACCTAATTGTGTCTCCCGAACCCAAACTCAGTGATGAATGACATTTTACCGCCAATTAGTCAGGTTCCATATCGGAATCAAGAATTACTTGAACACCTACTCTTTAACTCTATTCATCTCCCTAATATGATCACTTTTTAGCCCACACAATAATCCGAGTCTTTCTTTGCTCCCCTTTTGAACCTAAACCCACTTAAACTTATCTACATAACTTCCATTAAGCTCAATTTCCCAAACCCAAACCTAACCCTAATCCAGTATAGCATAAACGCGATCTTGGAGTGGTCGTCAATCATAAATATCTACATAATCTGCTAAAACTACAAAAAATAAACAATTTCACAAAATTTAATAGTGGCGTTAAGACATGAAGTACCATGACTTAAAAGGAGATGTGACAAGAGCTGTCAATTCAGGTATTCGGCTCGGGTTTGAGTCGGGTTAATGTGGGTTGAGTCAACTCAGGTCGGGTTAGTTCAGATTAATATCATTACCTTTGCGAGTCGGGTTCGGGTTGGATCAATGTAGGTCGGGTCATGGATCCTATCGGGTTTTGGTCGGGTTCAAGTCAGGTCAATAACAAATTGGGTTGACTTTAGGTCGAATTAATAACAGGTCGGGTTAAATTCAATTTTCAACAGGTTATAATAGGTTAGGGGCATTCTCGGGTTTGGGTCGAGTTCGGTTCAGGTCCATCATTTGCGGGTTTTATCCAGGGCAGGTCATCTCTAGGTTGAGTCATGTCGAGTCGGGTCCCAAAAACCTGGGTTAACCCAAGTCTCGGGTTGGTTTCAGTTTTAGTCATGTCCTGTTCAAATCACCATTTTCTCAGGTTCAAACAAGTCGGGTCATAATCGACTTAAGATAGACCAATTCTAACACTTATAAATGAACAGATATCTATAATTTGTCTAAGTAAGGAGTAGTAAAATATGTATTGACTATTATTGGTTTTCTCATAGTAACTCGTTGGCACAAGCACACAATAGACACAAATTGTCATTAAAATTCATATAATAATATCTTTATTTCTTATTTGCGCGGTGAACATCATACTCTTAGTAGAAATAATTTAGAAGGGAGTACGTAACTAATTAACTATAAATGAATAAGGTGATCATAAATGAATATGAGGTGATTTATAATCGGGTTACGACAATAACAGGTCAGCTAGGTTGAGTTTAGATGGGTCAAGAACAGGTTAGGTTGAACTTGGGTTGGGTCAATAACAAGTCGAGTTGAATTCGGGTCAGGTTAGTTACAGGTCGGGTTGAATTCGGGTCGTGTTAGTAACAAGTCGGGTTAAATTTGTGTTTCAACTAGTTAAAACAGGCTTGGGTCAATCTCGGTTCAGGTCGGGTTCGGTTCAAGTCAATAATTTACCGGTTATATTCAGGTTAAGTCATGTTCGAGTTCAAGTCTTAAATACTCAAGCTAACTCGGGTCTAGAGTTGGTTTCAGGTCGAGTCATATCGGGTTCAAATGACAATTTTCTCGGGTTCAAACTAAGGGTGAGCATGGATCGGGTATCTGTATCCGAAATTTCGAATATTTGATATCCGTATCCGATCCGAAAATTTTTGGATCGGATAGCTCGGATATCCAATATCGGACCTTTTTAAAATTACTGTTTAAATATTATATTAATGGGAAAATTAACTTTTTATTAAGGCAAATTGATAAACAGAGTACTTGTACATTGAAATTGAGCCAAAAGAAACTTCATTCACTGCAACAATTCTCTACAAATAAATAAAAATAGAAAAAACTATAACCTAAACAAGGAGAAGATCAAATAGACTAGAAATTTTTTTGATCCAACAACTAATTTCACCAATTACAAAATAAAGAAATTTTACACATTGTCACATATTACAAAAAAAAAAAAAAAAAAAATAATTAAATGGTTGTCATTGAGAAGATAAGCTGTTGCTGGTGGAGCGGTCGTGAGAGTGAAGGAGTGGGATTTGAGAGCGGCCGCTGCACGATGGTGATGATATGCAGGATGGGTTGACGATGGTGTTGCGGGTAAGAAATTTAAGGGAAGTCGTTGGTGTTACGGGTAGGAAACTCGAGGGAAGTTGGCATGGTTGCGGATGTTGATGGCGATGTGGCTGGAGGAGGGTGGAGCGATGCGTGAGGATCAAGGGGGGGAGCCAGGCAAGCCGCTGGTGGTTGGCTGGTTGCAGATATTGATGGAGGTGAACTGAGGGAGATCTTTTTAAAAAATAGTTATTGAGATTCAAAGAGGAAAGATAGAAGAGAGAAGACAAAGAGGAGAGAGGGAAGATAGAGAATCAGAGAAGAGAGAAGGAGCCGGTTTTGAGGGAATGATTAGGGTTAGTTGGTTTGGGCCTTTTGGGCCTTTGTGGAGTATTTAGAATAAATCTTCACTAAAAAAGACTCCGTAAAAAATTAAGTTATTTTTTTTTAGATATTTTCGAATATCGGTTATTCAAAATTCAAAATTTTGATATCGGATATCCGGTTTTTTCGGATTAGATATTCATAATTTTTCGGATCAGATGCGGATCGAATCATCATATTTTTTGATTTTCAAATCGTTTTCCTCAGCCCTAGTTCAAACAGATCAGGTCATATTCGGGTCAGGTAAATTTTTCAGTTCGGATCAGCTTTTGACAGCTCTAAAACAAACAAGATTTAAAATAATGTTGTTCGGTATATAGATGGTCAATTCAAGAAACACATAACATTTGTAGGATTAAAATTCAGTTCAAACCCTGATATAGGCTACATATCAAGGGCTGATAAAAGCATTTGGTTAAGAAGATAGTAGCAACAATGCCACTCTTTACTAGTAGGCCTAATATGCATAACACATAATACATCAACCAAATGTAATTATAAGGTCTGAAAATTATAAATTGGACACCTTCTCATAAGCACTTTGCAATTGACAAAGTAACTATTAGAAATTAAGGTCCAAAAGATAAATGGTACATGTTACGAAGTCATAAGATACATCACATAAAAAGTAAATAAATAAAATAAAATAAAAATTGAATTTTTGCAAATCTTACTTTTTTTTTTTTTTTTTTTGAGGAATTGCAAAGTTTAAATTACATGTCCTATAACTAAAAGGTACATGAACAAAAGACAAAAGGTATATGTTATGAAATTATAAGGTACATCACTTTAAAAAAAAACGGAACAAAAAAAGTTTTGATGTAGTTTTTAATTTTATTATATTTACCTTATGTATGGTTCTAACCGTAATAAATAAATAAATAAATAAATAAATAAATAAATATATATATATATATATATATAGGGGAGGGATCCGGTAAGAACCCTCCTTTATATAAGAACTCAATCTTATATAAGAACCAATGTCAACCGTAGGATTAAATAGGGATGAGCGGTCAGGATTAAAACAAAACAAAAACCAATTTAACCTCAAATTCAAAGCAACTCATGATTTTCTCTCTCTTCAAAAACCAGTTTATCTCTCCTCAAACTCACAAAAATCGCCATAGAAGCTGCTATTTGAAGAGTAAAAATTTAGATGAATTGACGAGCAACTCTACATCCTGGTCAATGAATGACTTATCGGTGACCGAAGCTGAAGCTAGATAGCTACAATAGGCCATGTGTTAGAATACAAATAAAATTTAGCGAGTTCAATTGCTATTTATTTCGATTTTTGTTCTTACATTTTTTTTGATTTTTAGGATTTTTTCTATTTTAGGTATTTTATTTTTGCTTTTTCGGTTTTTCTTTTAATACTCTTTCGATTTTTAGGATTTTATCGATTTTAGGTAATTTATTTTTGTTCTTTCGTTTATTTCTACTGTCATCAATTTTATTTTTCGAATTTAGATTCAAGGTTTTAGCGATTTTGTACTGCGAATTTTTTATTATTATTATTTGGCCTATGTTCTAAATTAGTTCTATGTTATAAATTATTTATACAGTGTATTTTATTGATTAGAATGTAATTTGCAGCATCAGTATACTTAGTTTAATTGATTAGCATTATTATACTTCATGTTCTATTATGTTCATGATCATGTTCTAAATTTAAGTGTCGTATGCTCTAAATTTAATTGTTGTATGTTCTAAAGATGTTCTGGGCTGGGTGCGGTATGCAAAGGAAGTTCAGGGGAGATCCTTTGGTGTGCTGCATTTCAGAGCTTAGAAAAGTGGGCATCGAGGGTGGGGGAAGCCAAGGCTGTTTTCTAGGGGTTGCATATGGCGAAGGAGACTGACATGAGGCGTTTGGTGGTGGAGAGTGATTGTCTAAGTGTTATCGAGGCACTTCGCAACAAGTCAGAGACTCAGAGGGGTTGAGTTCCTTGCATTTGGTTTTAGATTGTACCCTGCTTGTGAATTCTTGATCTAATTTCTGACATCTGAGACCTATGTCACCAATTGCTTGGAGGACATGGGCGGATTTATTCTATATAGTGTATTGAGCATGAATCTGCTCTGATCATAGACTGAACTACTTGTTTCACCAGGAATTTTTGTTATAAGGAAGTGAAGAAGAACATTTGAACAAGGGGTTGTTGGACACTTTTATTTAGAACCCACCTTTTTGCAGTGTTGAAGACGTTTGGTCAGTTCTTCCATTAGAACAATTTGGTCTTTTTTTTTACATACTTTATCTTTCTGGAAAAAAAAAAAAGATAGATGAGGTCAATGGATATAAATGCATGAATTGAGATTGTGTAAAATGATTATGGAATGTCCAAAAAAAAAAAAAAAAAACTTTAGAACTTAGGAAAAAAAAATTTTAGAACATAAGTAGACTGAATTTAGAACATAGGCAAAAGAATTTAAAACATAGATAAAAGAATATTTAGAACATAGGTAGAAAAAATTTAGAACATAGGAAAAAAGTAGAACATAGGTTGAAAAAATTTAGAACATAGAGAAAAAAATAACTTTAGAACATAAGTAGACTAAATTTAGAACATGGGAAAAAAAATTTAGAACATAGGTAAAAGAATATTTAGAACATAAAAAAAAAAAAAAAACACTTTAGAATATAGGTAGTAATAATTTAGAACATAGGAAAAAAAAAACTTTAGAACATAAGTAGACTGAATTTAGAACATAGGCAAAAGAATTTAGAACATAGGTAAAAGAATATTTAGAACATAGAAAAAAAAAATTAGAACATAGGTAGAATAATTTTAGAACATAGGAAAAAATTAGAACATAGGTTGAAAAAATTTAGAACATAGTAAAAATAAACTTTAGAACATAAGTAGACTAAATTTAGTACATATGGAAAATAAAAATTAGTGTATAAGTTTAGAACATAGAAAAAAATTTAGAACATAGGTAGAAAAACTTTAGAACATAAGCCGAAAAAAATTTGGAACATAGGAAAAATAAATTAGAATATAAGCAAAAAAAATTAGAACATGTGCAAAAAAAATTAGAACATGGGAAAAAAAAAATTAGAACATAGGACAAAAATTTAGAACATAGAAC
The DNA here is from genome assembly GCF_001683475.1 of Chenopodium quinoa. Taxonomy (NCBI): domain Eukaryota; kingdom Viridiplantae; phylum Streptophyta; class Magnoliopsida; order Caryophyllales; family Amaranthaceae; genus Chenopodium; species Chenopodium quinoa. Next base: position 8,176,360 of record NW_018745684.1, read on the forward strand.
ATGGGAAAAAAATTTTGAACATAGGAATTTTGAACTCAGGCGGAAAAATTTAGAACATAAGAAAAAAAAAATTAAAACATAGGAAAAAAAATTACAACATACATAGGGAAAAATATTAGAATAAAGGAAAAAGTTTAGAACATAGACAAAAAATTTAGAAGACAGGAAAAATCTTAAACATATATATAGAATGTAAGGGAATTTTTTTTTAAAATAGGAATATAAACATAGGAAAAATTATTTAGAACATAGGTAGAAAAAATATTTTGAACATTTTTTAGAAGATTGAAAAAAAAGCTTAGAACATAGGGTTGAATTACAGTGCATTAATCGTTGGGCATGCTAAAACCTATTAGCTCAAATGGTAGAGCACTATGCAGATGCATAGAGATGCAGGTTCGATTCCTACATAGGTTATCTCTAAAAATAACCAAAAAAGATCATAAAAAAATTAAATAGGACTAAGTTATATGAACAAAAAATGCCTATGGAAACTATGTTACAACAAAACTCTTAAACATACACTTGTCTCCACATTACACAAATCAACCTACGTGGGATTCGAACCCACATTTTTTGTGCATTTGCACAATGCTCTACCCGTTGAGCTAGTAGGCTAATGTATATAAAATATTAAAATAAATATAAATCTCGAGCTTACCTAATGTATCAAATTATCTTTCAAAAAAAAAGAATGTATCAAATTAAAAATAATATAAGCAATTGTTGGACAATAAAAGAGTGGCCATGTTCGAGTTTACATCATGTGACTTCAATTTTTACCGGTGAATGATATTGACAAGGTTTAGATTGAAATTTTAGACAATCATGAGATTCATGACAGTAAAAACATGTCTAAATATTTAGCTTTGTATGTGTCATTAACTCATTATCACTTTATCATCAAATCACCCTGCTAGCAATAGCATCAGCTTAGTCAATAGGGAAGGTCGCATTCAGAAAGTTCCCAATTATCATTATCAAAATCATCATCTTCCTTCTTTGTAGTATTAATATTATTCTATTTTGTAACTCTTGGTGGGAAAATAAATAGAGACATGAACACAAAAACCATCACATACAAAATCCCATCACATCAACTAATATATAGTATACCACACTTACACAAGCACGAATATATAAAAAAAACCATGGGTAAATTTTAGAATATAGTTGGAAAAATTTAGAACATAAAATAAAAACTTTAGAACATGTAAGCAAACTTTAGAACATAGGAAGTAAACTGAAATTAAAGCATTAAAAACAACTAAAATTACCCGAATGAGTAACAGGGGAAAAAGGAGAATCATGTTCTAAATTTTTTCTTATTTTCTAAATTTTTTTTCCAACGTTCTAAATTTTTTCCTATGTTCTAATTTTTTTTTCCTATGTTCTATATTATTTATTGTGAAAATGGAAGAATTTTTTTTGATACCTATATTCTAAATTTTTTTCCTATGTTTTACAAAAGAACCTACGTGGGATTCGAACCCACATCTTATGTGCATTTGCACAATGCTCTCCCGTTGAGCTTGTAGGCTAATGTATATAAAAGCTTTAAACTACAAAAATTACTAAAAACTAAATAAATAAAAAAATCTCAAAAGTAAATTATGCATAAGCAGGTTACGACAAAGAAATAGAAATGACTAGCTGAACATATGCAATGATATTTTAGAACACATGCAATAAAAGTTTGAACAACGTACCAATAATAATCGAAAAAATTGATTATATTCTTTAGAACATAGTAAGATAACTTTAGAACATAGATTGAAAAACTTTAGAACATATAAAGAAACTTTAGAACATAAGTATTAAATCCACCATTGCTTTGTTCTAAATAATTTAGAACATACTAAACTAATTTACAATTTACATAATTCATTTAGAATTTTTGAAATTACATAATTAGCTGCAAAACACAATAGTCAGATTACATTTTGCACGGATCTACAATAAATTATGGAAAACTGAAAAAAGTTCTAAGCTACACAAGTCTCAGCCTCGGGGTACTACAAGACAAGTACCTTCACAACACCAACATGTCTATCTGCACTACTGACATGAACAATAAAGATCCCTCTTCACAAATTTTGGGTCACACTAATAAAGAACTTCAGGAGTTGCATAAAAATAAAAATAAAAATAGAACAGCAGCTATTGTCTTTGATCGCTAGATGAAATATTGAAATGCATAAAACAATTAAGCTACCATGAGTCGCTATGCATAACAGATTAACACCACCAAAACACCAACCACATCAAAATACACAAGCACATGTTAGTCTGGGACTAAGGATCTTGCCTCTTAGGCGCTTAGCATCTCAGGAGGAACTATTGATTAAAATTAACATTGCAAACCATTTCAAACACTATGATCATCGAACATTGAAATATCCAAAAATGCTCCCAGCACGTCAATTAAAATCATGTCCAAAAAAAACTAAGATATACAATTGAAACTTAATATTCAAGCTACATAGTTTGGAGTGTTTTCCAACAATTAGAGACAAGAATCGAAACACCATAAGAACCCTTTCACAAAATAACACCACTCACCAGGCTCCTGGTGGAATCCATCAACATCACTTATGACCCAAACATACCATTAAACTAGCCGCCAGCAAACATCAACCTTAAACTTAAACAATAGAGGTCCAAGGAAATTACTAAATTTTTCCTATGTTCTAAATTTGAAATACATCAACCTTAAGAAGAAGAGGAAAAAAAAAATTGATAGGATGAACAGCCATATAATCGAACACATATGTATGATGAAATCGCAAAAAATCAAACTGGTGAAATCGCAAAAATTGAACTAATTAATTCGAACAAAATCAAAAGATGAAATCGCAATTAAAAAAAAAAATTCGATATGAGGCTGATAATCACAATAATAATCCAAATTAGCAATCATAATCACAATAATAAAACAACGTACCAATAATAATCGAAAAAATTGATTATAATCGCAATTTTGTTGAAAAGATCCGTAAAAATACAAAGATTTTCGGCTAAAATAACAAACACAAATTTAGCAAAATAATTGCAATTAAAAGAAACTGAAAAGTGATCGGAAAAAAAATCGCAAATAAACACCAGAAAATCGAAAATATGATGAAAGAAACGAATAGTTTTGCAAAATATATAATTGCAAACTCAGCACAAATATTCAACATATATAATCGGAAATTGAAAAATAAACAAATGCTAAGAAACCATACATCCAAAATAATCGAAATATACAAAGAAATTTGATCAAATTGATAAACTTACAATGATTTACGGCATAATCACAGGAAAAATAGGAGAGAGAAAGCTTGGAAAATTAGGAGAGAGAAAAATATAGGAGAGAGAAAATGTTGGGGTCATTGAAATGTGAATGAGGAAGAAAGAAAGGGACTTAAGGGAGTTAAAAAACATGATATTACAAAAATGCCATTATACTAAGGGCAATTTCAGCGGTTGATTAAATCTCATCCTACGGCCCAGATGGGTTCTTATATAAAATGAGTTCTTATATAGAAGAGGGTTCTTATATGAGCCTTCCTCTATATATATATATATATATATATATATATATATATATATATATATATATATATATATATATTCTTTCAATCGATCTAAATTTATTTATTTAGTCTTATTAACTGTTGCCTTGAATAAGACCTTATACACAAACTTTTTATAAAATCAAGAATAAAAATTGTTCATCAAAGGTAAAAATCATACATAATAAAAAATTAACCGTATTAGCAATTATAAAACATTTTCTTATAAAATTACCTTCTAACTTATAATAAAAATTATTGTTGATTTTAGTTACCCTGAACCAGGCATCTAATTGACAGATGTAACGAAAGTTAATGTAAATTGGGTGTGTACCCAAAAGGTTTTATTATCATTATACTAGTGCATTGTATCTAAAGATATCTTTACATTTCACATCTAATACTCTGCTGGTAATTAAATCATATGCATATCGCATAATATATTCAAACAAAGTAACAAATCAACAATATAATCAAATTAATTGACAGTTCAGCAAAATAAAACTTAATCTCTTTCCCTTATTTTTTATGAACTAAAATTATTTTTATTAAACATAAATCATTTAAAATGAAATTAAAATACTTTGTTGAACTTTAATGATTTTACAAAAAATAAATTATTTTAATTCTTAAAAACTATTATTACTGGGCTTGACAAAAATAATTTATTTTCAATATAACTACAAGCCAAACGACAAGAATAATTTCTATACAACATATCTTCTAAATAATTTAAAAAAAAAAACTATAATAATGCATTGATATATAGAATCATTTATTAATTTACAATTAGAGGCAATGGAAAAATCAAAACATATATACAATGAATAATAAAAACTAAGATTAGAGATGCTCATACATTTCCATTTTTCATAATTTTCGATAGAGTATAAATTCAATATATTCCTAGGCCTCAGCCATCAGTTTAAGTTTTTGGTTGAATTGACTCAGCGTGACACAAAGGTCACGGGTTCGAATCTCATCCACCCCTTCTTCCAAAGTGGAGGCGCATGTTGTACCCACACTTCAAGCCCAACGGGCTCACGTGTGAAAGGGCGTGAGAGAGTATAAATTAAACATATTGGTCCTTTAACAATTTCAATCATTAAAAGAGATCAATTTGAAGAACAATAAAGACCATTTTTAAAGTATAAAAGACAAGACATCAAATGAAGGTAAAAAGGAATTAAAATTAACACTTGCTACAATTTATTCCATTAAAACCTTGTGCTTTAGAAAATTTAAAAGACATGAATAAATAAGACTACAATTTAAAATCAAGACTGCATTTGAATTAATCAACAAACAAAATTAAATGTGTGAATTGTGGCTACACCTAAAATAATAGACTTGTTCTATTATCAAGCATTAGGATTAGGAAGGTGATTAATAACATTATTTACCCTCCTTGGTAACTCTAATTCGATATTCAATAGTCTTAATTTTATCCTCAATCACCCAAAGCAAGTCCCCTAAATCAGAAGAGTTGATCTCTTTAAGTGTTGATTTTCCATTCAAGATATCACTCACCATTTTCCCAACCTCTATTTCACGATTCTTCTTTTTAAGCTTCAATAGCTTATCCTCAACCTTTTTTATACTTTCACTCAAGAAAGTTTCTTGGTTGAATTTCCTTTGGGATTGGTAAACCTCCGGTTTTCTCTTAAAGTCAGAGATAATCCTTTTGGCTTCAACCTCAGATGGAGGCCACACTATCGGACCTTCCTCATTTGGCCCGTAGATGATAGTACAAGCATCCACGCCACACAAAACACTTAGTTCCTCAGTCTTTTTTATTAAGCCTTGCACTCTTTTTTTGTATGTTGCTCTTCTAGTAGAGGCATTTTGTATGAATGCTAGATTTACTTTTTTTCTAGCCATTTTTAAAATGAAGATGGGAAAGCTATAAGGTAGATGGAATCAATTGGGGTTTTGTATTGATAAATAGATAGGATGAATGATATAAGGCCTAAGGGGAGGGGTATATATATATATAGGGATATGTTAATTATCTTTTTCAAAAAATATTAGTCAAACATGATATTTTTTTTAATCTATTTTGATTATGTATCTTATTAAGTGATACTGTAATCACATTTAATGATTCTGTAATTATATAATATTGCATTAACAGCACATAATTAGGTAATTATTAGTGCAATTATTACGCTCTTCCTTTCATAATAATTAAAACGCTTTGACTATTATCATAACTTTTACTTTTAATATGTTTAATTAGATAAGTATTAGTAAAATAAATAAATTTTGACTTATAACACCACCAAAAAGCTCAAAAATTGATTACAACACCAAATAATAATAAAAAAAATTTAAAAAAAAATTAAAAAAAAATTATTATAACACCACAAAAAAGAATTCAAAAATTGGATTTCACCACCACTTAATAAATTACTAGATGGAATCCGTTAAGCGGGGTCCACGTGTCCTTATCCGTAACCAACCTTAGCTCCCCCACCGCTACCTGAACCGAAACCGTCACCCCTACCCCCACCTTATTAGCCGAAAACCACAACCCTCACCCTCACCCCCACCCAAGTCACCAACACCACCATCAGCCCCACCCCATCCAGAATCGAACCCCCCTCCACCCAGATCCGAATTCGAAACCCCAACCCTTGCCCTCTCACCCTCACACTTACCTGAATCCAAACCCACACCTAGAAATCGAAACCCAAACCCTCGCCCTTACCTGAACCCAAACCCGCATCCAGAAATCGAAACCCAAACCAAATCAGGAATCGATTTGTGGCTGGGATTTGGGGTTTAAGCTATGAGTGAGGGGTGTTTCGAGTCGGTGTGTGGGTTGGGGTTGAACTTTCAGTTTTAGGTTTGGGTGGGACGGGGACATACTCTGGTGACCGGTGGTGGGGATGGGGTACAGTGGCTGGGTTTAATTTTGTGGTGTTTAGATTTTTTTTTTCTTTTTTTAACCAACAATATGTTGACACGTGGCAGTGTGGACCCCACTTAACATATTTTATCCAAGAATCCATTAAGTGGTGGTGAAATCAAATTTTTGGATTTTTCTTTGGGGTGGTATAGTACAACTTTTGGATTTTGTGGTGTTATAATCCATTTTGTGACAATTTTGTGGTGTTATAAGTCAAAAAATCCTAAAATAAAAGCTTAATTTTCAAATCAGATACATTAAGATAATCCGACGTCTTAATTATTAATATTTTTTTTATACTATAAAAAAAAGATGGCCAATGATATAACAAATTAAAGTAAATATTTGTCAATTTTTATGAAATGAATGAAATATAATTTTGCGCAATTAAGTTGGATTTTTTATGAAATATCAATTTTCAAAGTGGGGGAAGGTCAATAAGATTAACTAACAAATAACGTTTAATTTTTAAATATAATGTCATACATACGTTATTAAGAACTTGAAAGTGCAATTGGTACTCAAGAAAGGGGGTTGAATTGAGTATGGTAGCTGTTTCAGGGTTTTCTGATGTCCTGCGGGAGAGTTACAATTCCGAGACTGGAACCGGACGCCTGTACCTGCAAAATAACGGAGACTCCTGGGAGCTCCGCCTCCAACGGTCAAGTTAGTACCTGATTAAGGAGTAATTAACGCGGAAATTAAAGTAATAAGGTCTCTCTAAGTGAGAGTGTTTAATGTAGGTAATCTGCTTTGTTAGCGTGATCAGCCGGTTATTAGTGTGTTCCGTAATGTTTCTGTTCTGTCCCCCCCCTTAATGAGGATTAAGGGAGATATTTATAACCTTGGGAAACGTGCCCATCCTAGGTTTAGGTAAACCTAGGGCCGATTGGGCTTCCCTCGGAAGTTGGGCCTGGGTGGCCGGTTTTCCCATTTGGCATGGGTGGACACGTGGCGTGTCTCAATTGGTCCGTAGAGGACGTATCTGTGATTGACACGTGGCAGGCTCCTATTGGCCTACGTGGAGGACACGTGGCGGAACCTGGTTGGTCCACTTGTTAGACGGTGATTGGTGGATAAAAATCCCCTAATCATTTGCCCCTCACAGGTGGCACGTGACTGGTCACGTGTCACCTGTGACAGGTGCCGCACGGTGACAGGCGACGGCCTGCTACAGGTGTCACCTTGCAAATGGCCGAGAGATTTTCCCGCCCAAATTTTGAATTTGGAAGCGACCCTTCGTCTTCTCACTTTGCCTATATAAGGAAGTGCTGACTTCGGTCATTTTCACATTTGAGAACTTTGCGAGAACATTCGGACCCCTGAACTTGCTCTGACATTTCGGACCTTTTCTGCCTACCGCCTATTCTGACAAGCCGACTGCACAGGATTTTCAGAACTTCATCAACCGTCACTCGTTCAGGTAACTGTCAGTTCTCTTACTCTTAATTTTTCTTTTTATTTTTTGAAATGGCACCACGGAAGCACACGACACGACCTAAGTTAGTGATCAGCCGGTCACCGGGGACGGCTGAATCTAGGACTAGGAGTGCCGCCTGCCCTTTTCTGGACCCATCTTTGCCCTTTATACAAAGTCCGACTGTATCTGTGTCTATGCAGAACGTGATGGCCAGAACAAAAAAGACTGCTATGATCTCAAACTCGGACGGCTCCCCCCAAAGGGTGCTCATTAGTGAAACATCTGACCAGGCGCCAGATGTAGAAGTGAAACGAGGCGGCTGCCAAGCCGACAGTTCTGAGGGAGGGGTCAAGGTGGTCCCTTCCCATTTCACCGTTGATATGTCTAATTTTCCTCCTGCTCCTTCTAAGGGAGAGGAGGCGGGCCCCTCTGGGAGAGGGGAGGAGTCGTCCTCTTCGGACTCGTCAGAGGACGAGTCCGAGTCCAGCTCTTCTGGCCACGCTTCTCCAGGCTCAGAAGAAAGAAACAGCCGCCTACAAGAGGCGAGGCTTTCTCATGTAGTTGAGAAGGGGGGCAATTGGGCGGAGCCGTCCGCCTCTTACAGAGAGGAAAACACCCCCTACTACTGCACGGTACCCCGGGGCCGGATCGCAGCCATGCAAGACAAAGTGGAGAGCTTTATAGCTAACCACAGAATGGGCCCCGGATTTTTACTGTTCGTGCCGGATCCAGAAGACACTGTCGTCTGGCCGGCTGGTACCAGCTATGATGACGGCTGCTTTGGCTGCTATGTGGCGGCCATCAAAGCTGGACTGCGCTTCCCATTACATCCGGCTGTTCAACGGATTTTAGATGGGTATGATTTGGGGTTATGGCAGTTAGCCCCCAACTCTTGGGTAAACGTACTCGGCTATGTGGCCGGGTGCGAAATGTACGGGGTGAAGCCAAGCTTTGAGGCTTTCGCCCATATGAACTATCTCAGCCGGACCCCTAAGTCGGGAGGTACCGGCTGGTATCAAGTAACAAGCCATAGGGGCTACCTCATGACGAGAGGTAAGGCGAACAAATGGAAGGATTGGCGGAACACCTTCCTTATCATCGAGGGTTCAGACACGGAGCTGAACAAACGCTTTAACAAGTGGAATAGGGATCCGCCTCTTCTCGCAGGCGGCCGCAGCATGCCGCCTGTTCCCCCAAAGGCTAAAAAAGAGATCCTAGACAAAGGACTCTTCAAAGTAGAGACTAGGGTGAACTCTACTTCAGGGGTACGAGAGCAAGTACCCCTAAACTGCGTCCCGAGCTTCAAGTGGCTCTATGACGAGTACTTTTTGGCCGCCTGTGGCCTCAGCAGTCGGTGCTCTAGAGGTAGCCGGCCTGACAAATACTCTGTTTTTTCACGCCTTGTTTACTTGGGATTTTTACTAACTTTGCTGTTTATTTTTTGCAGCTGACGCCATGAGTAAAATAACAGCATCCAAGACTGCGGCGGCCATGTTGCGGGCCTCTCTCATGCAACAGTCTTGTACCGACTCCCCCAACAAGGGGGCACCCTTGGTAGGCTTCGAAACTCTTCCTCTTTTAGGAGTTGTCTTATGCATATACTAACTCTCTCTTTTTTTTTTTTTTTTTTTTTTCAGTCGGGCACTCCAAGAGCTTCTTCCTCGCAACAGCCGGACCCCAAGGCCCGGAGGACGACTGTTGCAAGCTCTCCTGGGTCTTCCAGGAAAACAGTGGCGGCTGAGAAGCAGCCGGCCACTTCTTCTAAAACTCCGGCGGGGCCGCCTAGAAGTATGGACAATTACTTGTAAAAACTTTTACACTTGCTTCCTTCTTGACTAGGTCTAACTTGCTTTTTTACGCTTGATGCAGCCGGCCCTTAGGGGCCTGACTTGGTAGAGGTAGCCAAGTCCATGATCAAAGTAGTTCCTCCATCTGAAAGGGAGGCGGTCAGGGGTGTCGGCACCCTTGACCTTGATGGGATTGCAGGGGTCCTTGCTGAGGTATACTTTTTGAGTATTTGAATTCCAGGACGCCTGTTATCTTTTTTGTTTGGAAACTGACGCCTATTTTTTTTTGTACTTAGGCCCTGCTCCGAGTTAACGGCCTTCGCAAGCCGCTTGATCGGAAGAACAAGGAGGTAAAGGCTGCAAAAGCTATGGCCGCCTCTGACTGTGATAAGGCAATGTTTCAAATTGCCCAAAATGAAGTACTGACCATTGATATTCTTTATTATCAGGCGCAGGCTACCGCCGCTGTTCGGGCTCAGTTAGAGGCGGCCCAGAAGAAGAATGACGAGCTGGAGGCGACCATCACAAATCTTAAGGCCGAGCTGAAACCTCTTCGCCTAAAAATGTACTCTTACGAAGCCATGGAGAAATCCTTGGCAAGCGTAAAAGAACGCCTGGTGAGCCAAGAGAAGAGTCTTACCCAAGAGCTCTCGGAAAAGGCCGAGCAAGAGAAGAAAGAGCTCGTCCGGGAGATGATGGAAGACTCCGCTCAAATCCAGCGCATGACCTGGGGCCGCCTGTTCCCCAATGCCGACTTTGCCTCTTGGGAAAGAACGTACCGCCAGTGTTCGGAAACATATAATCAAGAGATCCTGACGGCTGCTGAAGAAGAGGCGTTGGGAGAAGCGTTGGAGGAGGAGGAGGAGCCGGTTGTGGCGCTTGTGCCACTTGGGGGTAAGGCATCAAAAAAGGATGCAGCTGAAGCCGAGTCCAGCAAGAAGAGTGATGACCAGGCGGCAGCTGCTAATACTGAACTGCCCCCTTCTTAAGCTTAATGTATTCTTTCCACGGCCTGCGTGCCGTTTGCTTTGTATTTACCCGGCCAGGGGGCCGGGGCTTTGAATATTTTGCTGGTCTTTAATGACCGGCTTATTTTTAATGAATTTTTGTTTGCAATGAATTTTGTCCAAGTATTCTATATCTAATATCCCATTGTTTACTAGACCGACTGTTGTACATGGCCGAACGTTGCAGACAGGTACGGATAGTTAGTACGCCGCCTATGCCCCTGGACGACTGGTTGTCTGTTTCCAGGATAGACGATCAGTCGGCCATTTATTCAATCGGTATTCGAACTATTTTGTCTGGATCCTTTTTAGGCAGGCGTGCCTGTCTTTTTGTAATTTTAACCAAGTAGGAAAGTGGTCTGACCAAGTAAATAGAGTATTACCTAGTCGCCAAGGAATTTAGTAAAGATAACAAGCGGCGGGTACCGGTTGTTTCCCTTTATTGCCAATGTTGTTGCTTTTAACTCATAATTTGTTAACCTAGCAAGAGTAGTGGTTGAGAGCCCCTGTTTATTAAAAACAAGCGGACGACTCATACCTTTTAGGCTCCATACTAAGTTTGAGTGACTATTAAGTTAACATAGGAGTTACTTAGTCTCCGTCACAATCTAGATTGAGTAGTAGAGGTACCAGGCGGCGGAGGCCGACTGATCCCCTTGATTTGCCAATGTTTGTTGGCTATTAACTCAATAGGTTACCTAGTAGGAATAGGGGTTTGAGTGCCCCTGTTTGTTAAAAACAGGCGGACGACTCAAACCTTTTAGGTTCCATACCAAATTTGAGGGAGTGACTATGAGTTATCGTTGGAGTTACTCAGTCGCCGTCACTTTTGTTTGAGTAGTAGAGGTACCAGGCGGCGTAGGCCGGCTAGACCCCTTGATTCGCCAATGTTTGTTGGCTATTAACTCAATAGGTACCCCCTGCATTTATCCCAAGTAATACATGCGGTCATCTGACTCAGATGTCAACTGCTACCACTGGTTTGGTTAGTGATAGAGTTATCCTTGTCTCAAAAACGGCTACGTGGTTGCCCTTGGGGACAGTCGTATAGGTGCCGTGTAATTAGTTTATAGAACAATGTTCCACCCAAAAGGGAGCTGCTCTCTGCGACGAATTTCATCCGGAGGGATGCCGTCGGACGCCTGCTATGATGTTGGGACAGGTCGTATTAGTTTTGTAGATTTGATCAGTTGGCTTGGCGCCTGGTCTGATCATTCGGCCTGTGGCCTTGGTAAGTTCTTGATGAACGTAGGTGCTAAATAAAAGAAGGGTAGCCGCCTGTTAGGCACAGGGTCGGCCAGGCCCTAATCTTTTTAGCTAAGTATTAGGGGGGTGGCTATGTGCTTGGAACCAGTCGGCCATCTTCTTATGGAGAGTAGCTGACTATATGCCCAGGCGACATGCCCCTATTGTGAGTGAAATACTCAATGGAGAGTAGCCGACTGTAAAGGTACAGACGGCATGCCCCTCTGAAGATAGAGTGTAAAACTCAATGGAGAGTAGCCGACTGTAAAGGTACAGACGGCATGCCCCTCGTAATACAAAATTGAATAGTAAGTGCAAACTTTTATTAAGTAGCTCTTTACATCATTCAAAAGAAATATTTTTTAAGATTATCTACATTCCAAGTTCGAGGCAACAGTTGTCCGTCTGGTGTTTCCAGACGGTAGGTACCGTCCCTGACTTCCTCATAGATTCGGTAGGGTCCTTCCCAGTTGGGAGTTAGTTTGCCAGACTCATTAGCCCTACCAACTGCTTCCATTTTTCTAAGTACAAAGTCCCCTACTTTGAGTGGACGCCTGTGTACTTTTTTGTTGTATGATCTAGTCATTCTCAGGCGATAGATCTCATGGCGCAAGACAGCATTGCCCCTCTTTTCAGGAAGTGAGTCTAATGCCAGGCGCATGGCTTCCCAGTTTGCCTCTTCGTCATATAGCATTACTCGAAGAGTCGGCTCGTAGTGTTCTATTGGAAGAACAGCTTCCGCACCATAAGTTAGGAGGAATGGAGTTTCTCCAGTCGCCCCTTTTTCAGTCGTCCTAATGGCCCAGAGAACATGTGGTAGTTCATCCGCCCATAGGCCGCCTGCTCGTTCAATCTTTTTCTTGAGACCGTCTGAGATGATTTTATTAAAGGCTTCTACCTGGCCGTTTGCTTGTGGACGGCCGACAGATGCAAAGTAGTTTGCAATTCCTTGGTCACCCAACCAGCTTTTGAGAACAGGCGTCTCAAATTGGGGACCATTATCAAAAACCATAGACATGGGAACCCCGAACCGAGTGATGACATTTTTCCAAATGAATGAAATTACATCTTTCGTCTTGATTCCCTTTACGGCCTCCGCCTCTACCCATTTAGTGAAGTAGTCGACGGCAACAAGTATGTACCTCCTTCCGCCTGTAGCAGGCGTATATGGACCCAGAATGTCCATGCCCCACTTAGCAAACGGTAGTGGGCTGTGAATGGTAGTGAGGTCAGTAGCCGGACGGTGAATTAGTTTGCCAAACCTTTGGCACTTGTCACATTTTTTCACCATCTCCATTGCATCTGCTTCCAAAGTAGGCCAAAAGTAGCCCTGACGCCTTGCCCTTTGAGCAAGCATCCTACCACTTATATGAGAAGCACATTAACCAGAGTGAAGATCATCTAGTATCTCTCGTCCCTTTTCTGGAGTAACACACTTTAAGAAGGGTTGAAGGTACCCCCTCTTGTGAAGTTCTCCCTTAATCATTTCAAAACAGGTGGCTCGTTTTTTCAGTGCTGCCGCCTGTTGAGGATCATCCGGCAGTGTACCGTTTGTCAGATATGCCCTGATTGAATCCATCCAGGTTGAGCTTCTGTCTAGGATTCCAATAGGGTTTTCCTCGATGCTTCCCTTCTCCATTACTTCCCAAAAAACAGTTCGAGGAGTATCAGAGGAGGCGGATGATGCTAATTTTGACAGTGCATCCGCCTGGTTGTTTTCTGATCTCGGCACTTGGATCAGATGGAAATCCTCAAGGGAGCCGACTGCTTGTCGGACCGCCTGTAAATACTTGATCATGGCCGGATGGGTTGCTTCGTATTCGCCATTGTACTGACTCACTATCAATTGTGAATCGGAACAGGCGTCTATTTTTCTTGCCCTTGCCGCCTTGCACATGCGGATCCCGGCTAGTAAAGCTTCATATTCTGCCTCATTGTTTGAAGCCTGAAAACTGAAGCGTAGAGCATACTCGAATCTGTCGCCCTCTGGCGACTGACATATGACGCCTGCTCCACAACCATTTGAAGTAGAGCTTCCGTCCACATATACCTTCCATACTTGGTCTGGAACTTGAGAGTCAGGAGGACGAGTCATCTCTAAAATAAAGTCAGCAAAGGCTTGCCCCTTCACTGCTTTTCTAGGCTCGAAAGTAACTTCGAGGCTCTGTATTTCTATGGCCCATTTGATCATTCGGCCTGACGACTCCATGATGGTAAGGGGCCGCTTGATAGGTTGGTCTGTATACACGACGATTGCATGTGCCAAAAAGTAGGGCCTCAATTTTTTAACAGCCATGAAGAGTGCAAGACCAAATTTCTCCACTAGGGGATACCTCAACTCGGCATTTTTCAGTACGTGACTGACAAAGTAGACCGGGAGCTGACAGCCGTCCCTTTCAGCAAGGAGAACAGCGCTTAACGCATGATCAGAGACGACCAGGTACATGTAGAGAACCTCTTTGGGCAAAGGGCTGACCAGCCTCGGCAAGGAATGCAAGTGAACTTTTAATTTCTGGAAGGCGGCCTCAGCATCCGGCCCCCATTCAAACCTTGCCTTTTTCTTAATTGCCTGGAAAAAGTATAGGCATTTGTCGCCTGATCGGCTTAGAAATCTTCCCAAGGCCGCCAGACAACCTGTTAACTTTTGAACCTCTCGGATGGTACGAGGCGACTGCATGTCAATGACCGCCTGCACCTTCTCAGGGTTCGCTTCTATTCCTCTCTGATTGATAAGGAATCCGAGAAATTTCCCAGACTCAACTCCAAATACACATTTCTTGGGATTGAGCATGACATGGCGCCGCCTGAGTGTGGCGAAAGTTTCTCGGAGGTCCGACAGATGATCTTTCTGAAGTTTAGTCTTGACAATCATATCATCAATATATGCCTCGACGTTTCTCCCAATCTGATCAAAGAACACTGTGTTTATCATTCGTTGGAAGGTAGCCGGGGCATTCTTAAGACCAAACGGCATGACCGTGTAACAGTATAACCCCTGATCAGTGACGAAGGCCGTCTTCTCCTGATCTTTCTTCCATAAGGGAATTTGATGGAAACCAGAATAGGCGTCCATGAAACTCATCAAGGCATGGCCGGCTGTTGAGTCGACCAGGTTATCAATTTTAGGAAGAGGGTAACTGTCTTTGGGGCACGCCTTGTTTAAGTCTGTGTAGTCTACACACATTCGCCAGGTGCCATTCGGCTTTTTAACAAGCACCACATTTGCAACCCAGTCTGGGAAGTAACATTGCCGAATGAACCCTGCATCAAGTAATTTTTTAACTTCGGCGGCTGCCGCCTGACTTCTTTCTTCGCCATGGTTCCGCTTCTTTTGCCGTACCGGCTTCTTTTTCGGATCCACGGCGAGTTTATGTACCGCCAGATCAGGACTAATGCCTGGCATTTCATGGACTTCAAATGCAAAGATGTCCTTGTATTCTTTCAATAGGTTGTGAAAGTCGTCACCAAGGTTTCTCAGAGCAGTCGTCCCAACTTTGACTGTTCGGTCAGGACGTGAGTCGTCTAAGATCAGGTCCGCATGCTCACCAGCCGGCTGAGGGCGGAACTCATCCGGCCGCTCCTCTGCCAATGATTGCTATTTTCTTGCTTTTCTTGCGGACTCTGTCTGGGACGCCTTTCTCTTTTTGCCGCCTGCTTCTTGAACAGGCGCACTCTCCTTGACATTGTCAAGGTCTGTTTTTTCACCACTTGACCCAGTGGCCATAACAGTGGGCTTGACATCCGAGAGATAGCACTCTCGGGCCATCCTCTGATCTCCCCTTAGGGAGCCGACTGTTCCATTATCCCTCTCAAACTTGAGCAACATAAGAGACGGGATTATAACAGCCTTGGAATTATTCAGGGTTGGTCGACCCAGAATCATGTTGTAGGCCGAGAGTTCCTCTACTACTAGGAACCGGACTACCATGTGTCGTCCTTCCCCTTTTTCGCCCAGGCGAATGGGTAAATCTACTCGTCCCAGTGGGTGGACGACTCCTCCTCCAAACCCTATTAAAGGGTGGGAGGCCGGATGTATGCAGTCTGTCTGATATTTTAGTTTCGACAGACATTTGCTGCTGATGAGATCTGAGGAGCTCCCGGTATCTATGAGGATTCGGCCAACTCTCTGGTTGGCCACTTTACATTCAATAACGAGAGGGTCGTCATGCGGCCCCCTTACCCCTCCTAGATCCTCTTCAGTGATGACAATCTCAGGAAATGTATATTTGGACGGCCGTTCTTGGTGAACGGAATTTACATCTAACCGCCTTATATTATCTTTGTTGCCCCTAATAGTGGGACCGCCTCCTGAGAAGCCGCCTGCAATGGTGTAGACGACTGCATCATCTGTATCGGAGCTGTCGGCCTGTTGATTCTTTTTGGCCGACAACTTTTTTGAGGAAGTGTTCCCCGTAGATTTCTTGACATAAGTGTCAAGATCACCTTGCTCAGCCAGGCGGTCTAGGTACCGCATAAGACTGATGCAGTCATTGGTGTGATGACCAACGTCATCATGATAAGCACAGATTTTATCTTGGTTTCGGTTGTTTGCAGAACCCTTCATGGGGACCGGCTTCTCAATTGAGATCCGTCCCTTAATTTCTTTTAGGATAAACTGGTTATCCTTGTTAAACGCATACTTTGGGGAGTATGGTTTGAATTCTTTTTTCTTTTTCTGGGCCGGCTGTTAAGAGGAATCAGCCGCCCAGACCTCTTTTCTTTTCTCATCTTTGTTTGACGACTGTTTCTGTCGTCCTTCTCTTTTGTCAAACCTTTTCCCGTCCGACTGTTTTATCGTACACAGATCAGTCGCCTGTATATAGGCTTCTGCTTCAATCAAGGCCTCTTGAAGAGTCGCCACCCTTTTTCGAACCAAATCAAATTTGAAGGTAGACCCGTCTTTGAGACCTCTAAAAAAGTCGGTATAAGCTACCTCATCCGGTAACCCTTGAATCTGTATTCTCATCAGGTTAAACCGCCTGATGTAAGAACGAAGCCCCTCCTTCTCGCCCTGCTGAATTGTTCCCAAATCAAGGGTCGTTTTCTTCGCAGGGATGTTCATGGCGAAGTTGGAGGCAAATAAGTAAGCAAGCGTCCTGAAGCTATTTACACAACCAGTCGGCAGGTTGCCGAACCATTGCTGTGCGATTCCTTTGAGAGTCGCTGGGAAACACTTGCACCAAGTGGGATCATCCAACCCTTGAAGGTACATCAGGTTGGTGAATGCCATCAGATGGTCTTCTGGGCTAGTAGTGCCGTCATAGGCGCCTACTAGTACATTTTTTACTTTGGCCGGCTGAGCGGCGTCAGTAATTTCCTTGGAGAAGGCCGACGGCTGTTCACCAAGTCTAAGCAACCGTAGCTGCCAGTCCATAGGTTGGACGTTTTTTGCTGTAGGTCCACCAAATGGAGGTGGCTGCATAAAATACTGTTGTTGCGGCACAAATGGTAAGTTTGGTACCGCCTGGGCACTATGAAAGCCGGACTGACGGGAGGTGCCGCCTGACTGACTCTCATGGTACGACTGAGTATGCCTCATCGAGGCATTTCGCAAACTGTCTTGAAAGTTTGAAGTAGAAGCCGACTCTGACAATCAGTCACTCTTCTTCTGCTCTAGCAGTAGCCGAGCATCTGTGAATGTTTGCTTTGACCCGTCCGCCTGAATATGACGAACCGGTTTCCTATTTCCTGTAGGATAACGGAATTTTGTGAAATCAAGGGCAGGTGGCTCCCGCTTCCTAGATTTAGGATGAGGAGTCGCCTCTCGCCCTTGAACTGGCTTCCTCTTCAGTCAAGTGGAGGGTTTCTTGGCCGACTGCTCCTTGACTGAAGCAGGCGGCTTCTTGTTGATCAACTCTTGAATCTCTCCCTTGAAGTCCCTCATGAAGGTTATGAGTTCGTTCCTTGTGATGGGAGCAGACCCATCAGTCGGCTGTTGCCGAACAGGCGGTGCGCCTGCCGGCTCGCTTCCTGTTTGAAGATGCTCCCGTTCCCTCCTTTCGGTATGATGGGTACGTCGGGCCCTTAGGGTCCCGTCTGAAGCTGTATGAGTTTCAACTTCAAATTCACTTTTGGTGTCATGGTCCTACTGAACTTGAGGGTCGTTTAGGGGACGCCTCTCTTCAGGAGTCGGTACAGACTTGGATGCCATCTCTGAAGTACTCTCCCCACAGACGGCGCCAAATGTTTCAGGGTTTTCTGATGTCCTGCGGGAGAGTTACAATTCCGAGACTGGAACCGGACGCCTGTACCTGCAAAATAACGGAGACTCCTGGGAGCTCCGCCTCCAACGGTCAAGTTAGTACCTGATTAAGGAGTAATTAACGCGGAAATTAAAGTAATAAGGTCTCTCTAAGTGAGAGTGTTTAATGTAGGTAATCTGCTTTGTTAGCGTGATCAGCCGGTTATTAGTGTGTTCCGTAATGTTTCTGTTCTGTCCCCCCCCCCTTAATGAGGATTAAGGGAGGTATTTATAACCTTGGGAAACGTGCCCATCCTAGGTTTAGGTAAACCTAGGGCCGATTGGGCTTCCCTCGGAAGTTGGGCCTGGGTGGCCGGTTTTCCCATTTGGCATGGGTGGACACGTGGCGTGTCTCAATTGGTCCGTAGAGGACGTATCTGTGATTGACACGTGGCAGGCTCCTATTGGCCTACGTGGAGGACACGTGGCGGAACCTGGTTGGTCCACTTGTTAGACGGTGATTGGTGGATAAAAATCCCCTAATCAGTAGCAATTAGTGAACCTACTAATAGAGTCATCCCAATCATTTTAGAGGCCCTGTGCAAATATGGAGTATAAATTGGCAAATAAATTAGTTATACCCTCGACATATTTTACAAAAAAAAAATTTCATACCCTACACTTAAAAAAACAAGTATACATATGTTGTAGTTCACTACAAGAAAACAGTCAATTTTCGAAATTTTTCGATGAAAATTTTGTCGAAAACGGGTTTTTCGACGGAAATTCAGGTGTCAGTCAGGGTTTCTCCTATGGTAAAGTCTGTCGAAAATTTTTGACAGACTGTTTTCTGCCAGAGATTTTCGACGGATATCCGATAAAAAAAAAAGAACAAAAAAAGCACTACACTACCCTACACCACTGCTTCGCTGCCACCAGCCCCCACCCCACCTCTCTCTCCCCAAACCAACCAGCTTGCAACCTAAACCCACCACCACACACACCTAACCCTAACCCTAACCCTAACCCACCCCTAATCCTAACTCGTAACCCTTACCCACCCCTAATCCTAACCCGTACCACCAGACCCACCCACACCTAGCCCTAAGCCTAGACTAACCCCTAATCCTAACCCGTACCCCATCCCCTCTTCACCCCTACAACCTATACCCACCATCACCACAACCACGAGCAACCCCTACTCCTAACCCGTACCCCTTCCCCTCTCCCATCCACCTTGACCCTAACCCTCGATCGACCCCAAACCCATACCCCGAATTCGAAGGGGCTGAGTGATTTTTGCGATGGTTTGAAGAGGTTAGGTGGTTTTAGGGAGGGGTAAGGGGCGTGGAGTCGCCGGTTTTAGGGGTGGTGGTTAGGCTGGTTTCGACAGTTAAGGTGGGGTCAGGGGGTGTCGGAAGCTGAGGTTGGGCTGTTGGCGGTGGGGGTCACGGTTGCCGATGGTGGGGCTGGGTTGGGCTAGGGTTTAGGGGGCTTTTTTTAATTTTTCTTCTTATTAATTTTTTATTTTTGAACTAATAAGCTATTAACATGTGTCTGTTGTGGGTCTCACTAACGGATTTCATCCAAGTATCCGTTAAGTGGTGGTGAAATCCAATTTTTGTGTTTTTTTGTGGTGTTATAATAAAACTATTTTTTGTGGTTTATAATCCATTTTTCAAATTTTCTTGTGGTGTTATTTTGCAATTTGCAAATAAAAATCATTGTGTTATTATATAGGTCATTAGAGGTTAATTAATTTTTTTTATATAAAAGTTTTTAACATACTAATCAGTATGAATAATAATGGTCACTATGTTAAAATTAGAGTCAAATCATTATGTCCAACATAACATCGGATGACATGTGTATCGTGTACCTCGAGTTTACAATAATATTAAAGGTCACACAAGTTTTAATAAAGGTTGCTATATTACAGTTAGGGTCACTATATTCAACATAACGTCGGTTGGTGTGTATGGACCTTAGGTCCACAATAATATTATTGTGAACCAGGTCCACACAAGTTTTTTCCGAATAAAAGTTTGTTTTTTCCTTATACATTCAAAAAGTACGTTAAAATTATTGTAAAGATCATCTAGTAATTAACCTAATGAATACCTTATAATTTCACGTGCCTGTATTTTAGGAATTTCACGGAGGATAATTGAAGTTGGGAATTCAAGCCATGTAATTCAAGCCATGTACATGCTACATATGTCTCACAAATTCATTTTCGTAGTATATTCCTTTAATTTCTTTATTAGATAATGTTTCCTTTTAAAGATGATCAAAAAGCTTTGAGAATAAAATTTTTAGTTGAAAAAAGAAATCAAAATAATTTTTAATGTTTAAATGCAATGGATATAATAAACGAGGACATTTTACAACAAGGTTCGCACCCACCTTTCTCAACTTTCACAACAAGTGAGTCATTTATCAACTCTTCATGATCAAGCAAAAGTCCAAAAGGAGCAATGCAATGCAATTTTCTTGAGAAGAGATGAATTATTTCCGAGGAAAATAGATGAGAAAGTATGCAATGTGGGGCCAAGAAAAGATGAACAGGGTGAGGATGTAAAAAGTCCCAAACATGTTGCTCCATCGGCCTATGAGGAACCGATGCCCTTCCCGCAAAGGTTGTCAAAAGCCGTGCTCGATAGACATTTTGGGAAATACTGCGAAGCTCTTAAGAAGGTACACGCTTCTATTCCTTTTTCCGATCTTTAATTCAAATGCCTCAATTTGCAAATTTTGTGAAGAATATTAAAGATCAATATGAGGATAAGGAAGTAGTAAATGAGAAAGGCTCTACTCTTTTATGTGATATCCTACCACCTAAGCTGCATGATCCTGGTAGTTTTACTATTCCCTATATGATAAACGAAAAAAAATTCGACAAGGTTTTGTGTGATTTAGGTGCTAGTGTTAATTTAATGCCTTATTCATTATATGAAAAATTGGGTTTGCAAAAACTTAAACCTTCCCCTATTTCTCTTCAAATGGCTGATAGGACTTCTAGACTCCCTATGGGAGTGGTTGAGGATGTATTAGTTAAGGTTGGTGAACTTGTTTTTCCTATTGATTTTGTTGTTATGGACATGAAAGAAGACCATAAGATCCCGATTATATTCGGTCGTCCAGTCCTTGCCACAAGTCAAGCTCTAATAGATGTTCCTAAAGGACAAGTGACCATTAGGGCCTAGAATAAACAAGTCATGTTTAAGCTCTTTAATGAACATAATTTTATATTTGATGGTGGTACTTGTTTAAGAATTGATACTACTAACCCTTTGGTTGATAAGTGTGTATTTGGTAGAAATTTTGTGATAAACGAGGACAATATTCCACCAAATGATGTGTTTAGCTACATGAAGGTAAGTTCGGATACAAAGCATGTCAAATATAAAATGAAGGTGTCATTTGGAGGCGGATATTTTTATGGGCAACATCGCGGAGTTTCTTCTTTGTGTGGTGACCCAGGCGGAGCTAATAAAGAAGGTCAAGCTTAAGACCTTAAACAAGCGCTAAATGGGAGGCAACCCATTCCTTTTTATTTAATTTAATTTTATTTATTTTTTATTTTATTTTTTTCCCTTTTACTTTTTTTTTTATTTTTATTTTCCTGTTTTGTTAGTGTCTAGAAAACAAGACAACAAAAAGGTTCTGGCTCCGCCCCGAGGTATGATTTTACCCCTCCCGATCAGTAGACCTGTTCCCCTCTCCCCTTGTCCATTTTTCACTGATTTATGCATACATTGAGGACAATGTATGTTTTAGCTTGGGGAGGGTTCATTTAAGGTTCATTTTTCACCATGTATATATTAGTTTTTTTAGTGTTTGGTTAGTTTTTCTTTCGTATTAGTGTCTTTGATATGCCATTACACGCTTATGCTTCTATGATAATGATCATACATGTGTGCTTTGTGAAAAGCTTTTCGAAAACCCATTTACCAATTTGCTTGGAATTGAGTAGGTTTGTGGCTAGGATGGTCACCCCGCTCTACTTATGTGAATAGTTTGTGTACCCGGTTAGATTTTTGAGCCATCTTTTACAGATTTCACTCTAACTCAGTCTTACTCTTTCATGTGTGATTAGTTGTCCTTCATATAGTTGAATTCTTGGTTTTGCTCTTTGACTATTTGAGACTTGGATGATGCATGTTGTGGAAAAGTGATTGAAATTTCCTTTGTAGAAATTAGAGCCTCAACATTCTAGGTCCGCATAAATTTTATTTTTTATTTTTGCATTCACCCGTAGGTTGAGCCACTTTGAGTCGTGTTTTTCCCTTTTCTTGATACCTTACATTTAAAGCCATAGAGCCGTTTTTTTAATAGGTTTCTTTTGAAGGAGCATTACACTCGCTTAAGCCCTATAAGTGACTTGTGAAAAAAAAGGTTGAGTATTATTGAAAAAGAAAAAAAATAGAAAAGAAAGAAAAGGAAGAATAAAAAAAGTTTTAAAATTCCGTATATCCATACCTCAAAACAAAGAGGAGTTCTAAAATTCTTCCCAATTCGTCAAAATGTTACAAATTCCTTTGTTTTACAAGTTATAAAAAAGGATTAGGAAAAGGGCTTTGCTTAGATTGTATGAAGTTGGAGAAAATTGGGTTGGTTTGAACCCGATATTTGAATGTGTAGTGGGATTAGGAATTGCTATACTCTTGAACACCACATTCCCAAATAACGTCGTCCAACCCTCTATTAACCAAGCTTACCCTTTTTGGAATTCATGATTTTCGCAATTGCATCAACGTTTGAAAGTGGAGAAAGTCACATTGCAAGTCTAAAGAGGACAATTCATGTGAAGTTGACATGCATTCTATGCCTAAGTTGAGTGATCTCATATTTCACCCCATAAACACATGAGCGTTTATTGTTTTTGTTTTTCACAACTAAAGTGAGAGCTATTCATGTTTGTGTGAGTTGGTTTGGGGAGATGTGTGGTAAAATGTTTGTCGATTCCGAGTATAAGAGGTTTATGGTGGTTTTATGCACCTTGATTCTAAGTTTTGCTTTTCTATTGATTTCAAATGATGGCACATTATGATGATTTGAGAAGTTATCTTGCTCCTCCGTTGTGATTCATGGTTGAATGCTTGAGGACAAGCATTGGTTTAGCTTGGGGGAGTTTGATAAGCCGTGTTTTGTGCATGTTTGTTGTCTTCTTTTTAGTTGTTTTTATTAGTCTTGCTTAGTATTTTAGTCCATTTTGGTTTGATTTGGTTTAGTTTCGATGATTCGATGCTTTTATGGGTAGTTTCGTTGTTTTTGATGTATTTCAGGATTAACGAAGCAAATATGGAGATTTTAATGAAGTCATGAGACTAAACCGAGGCCCATGGACTTTAACGAAGCTCGTTGGTCGAAGAACGAGTCATTTAGGCCTTTTTGGAGTCAAGCACGACCATGTTTAAGAGAGGCACACCCATGTATTATTGAAGAAAGAAAGAAGAAGTAATCTGGAAGCTAGGCACATCCGTGCCCAGTTTAGGCACGTCCGTGCCTAGTCCTCAGAAACTGAAGAAAACTCTCTGGAAGTGAGGCACGTCCGTGCCCCTGCTGACTTCGAATTTGCATATGAGGCACGTCCGTGCCTTATCTAGGCACGTCCGTGCCTAGAGTCCAGAAGATGAGAAGAACCTTACACGAAGTGAGGCACGTCCGTGCCCAGTTTAGGCATGTCCGTGCCTCTTAGGAAGATTACGCGCAAAACTTTCTTGCGTTTTCTTATCTTTTTGTTGGGAGTATAAATACCCCAAAACTTTATTATATTTGGGGGGATCCAGTATTTTCTTTTTAGACCTTGTTCTCTCTAAAACTCTTACGTTGCTTTTGTAATTCAAGATTCAAGTTCTACTTTTGCAATCTCCATTTATTTCAAGATTCAAGTTCTTAATTATGTTTTCTTTTATTATTTTTGCTATTGCTTATTTCAATATGGGTGAGTAGTTTTTATATTCCAAGATCTAGGGTAGCCCAAGTATGATTGATGCATGAATTGATTCTTTAAATTCTCTAATAACTATTGCAATTGTTTATGCTAAATTGATTGTGATTATGCCAATACTAGATTAGAGATAATTAGTATTGTTATTATTCCATAGTTCTAATCACAACGAGAGTTGGGTTTTAACGGATTTGAGTAGATCAATTTAGGGTTTGAGATTCATCACGAGAGTAGTTAAATTGATAATTGGGAAGCGAAATAAAATGTTTAATGTCTCTAATTTGCATGATTCCATGAGAATAGGATTGATTGTGGTTAGAGAAGCCATTGATACTCGAGAGAGGTCCTTGGTATTGATTAGGGTTTGCTTTTCCCCATGTTAATTGGATTTGTATGCTAGGGTAGATAGATAATTACATCGATCGTAACTGTGGTGATACTTGATCTTGGATGTTTAAGTTCATTGATTTATCACATTCTTTAGATTTATTGAGTTCTTTATATATTAGTTCTTAGAATATTTCACCATTAATTGTTACTTGCTTAGTGATTATTTGAGTCTATTTAATTAGGTGAACCTTAGTCTCTTGGGATTCGATCCTTACTTGCCTGTTTACATAGTAGTGGTCTTGTTAGGTTATTTTTGTTAGGTACGCGACACGCCTATCAGAAGAGGTCATGATACTGAAGAAAGTTGTAAACTCAAAGAAGCTATCCAAGATTTGATCGATGGTAACAAACTTTCTGAGGTTATAGCCATCACAGAGGATCAAATAACCTTTTACCCTTCTCTCCTCATTACACCTATTGACGAGCCTATGATTGAAGCAGTCTATATAACTTCCATTAACGAAGTGACCATGATTGAGGAGGGTGAAAAAATTTTCTTAGGTGCCACTGAGGAAAACTTTGCAAATCTAAAAGAAGGCATTGATAAGGTTCAAGATTCCATTACCAATCTTGCAAGTTTAATGGAAAACCTTGTGAATCGAATGTCAGTCATTGAACTAAACCCTCATCGCCGGGATTGGAAGAATGAAAAGAACGACCATCCTCCTCCTTCTTCCCTTCAAAGGTTAAAGAAAAAACTCAATGCTCCTAAGCCACGGGTAAAACGGACCATTGACGAATACACACCGTTAGGAATGACTTATAATGAAGTTTTCAACTATCTAAATGGCCAAGGTTTCATTCATCCCATTGATCCAATCTAAGATCCAGCACCTGAGAAACGGTCTCCTAATTTGGATCCAAACTCCTATTGCAAATACCATCGCGGCAACGGTCACACTACTGAGAAATGTTTCATCCTCAAGAATCGCATTCAAGACCTCATTGATTCGAATTGCCTTCATGTTCCTCCGAGCAACAAAAAGGCCAAGTGATTATAAGCACAAAGCACGAGGCGAGCTTCAATGACAAGATTTCATGATTTCTTCTTTCTTTTTTGATTCCCCTTTCCCTTAATAAGTCTAGCATAGGCACCCTACATCTTTTTTCTTAGATTTATGAGTTTGTTTTTATCCTTTCCATTTTCAACAAAATGAGTATTTCTTTTCTTGCATATGGTCATTACATTGCATTTCATTTTAACAAAAAAAAAAAAAAATCATTGCCGAACTAAACACAAGGTATACCAATGATTTGAGGCACCCGTTGTAGCCACATCATGTCACCTTCACCCTTTCGAGTACATGATCCTTTCTTGATAAACCACTTTGAGCCTCGTCTAACGATTGGCCTTTCTTTCTTCAACCACATCTACCTGACCTTGGGATGGGACGGTGTGCGACTTATGTAATTTTCAAAGCAAAAGCTTTAGTGATTTTTGCCAAAGTCTCAAAAGTTCAAAAAAGCAATAAAAGTGTGCAAAAGGGCAAGTGTTCCAATGTCGTTGATAAGAACATGTCTCACATTGCGTCTCTTATCGAGTGCTCGGCACCGTGCCTGAGAAACATGAATGTCAAGTGAGTGATAGACCGCATGATCGGGATTGAACACACTTATCCAAAGAAGATTCGAATACCAATCTCAAATGCAAAAAAAAAAAAAAAAAAAGGCAAGACAAGTTCAAAAGTGAGAAACCTCTAGCATACAAATATCAAGATTCAAATGCAAGGTTGCACATCTTGCGGGCTTATTTTATTTAGGTCTTGAGCCTTTATCCCTTCTTCTTCAACCTTTAGCCTAACCGCATTACAACCCTTTAAAAACCTCCTTGAGGTGTACACACACTTGTACGAGGTTCGGCTAGAGCTACGTTCGGCCTGATTCCAAAACATATACGTAGGCAACCCCACATTGGGGTGCGGCCGTAATAAAAACGCATTCACTCATATTCACATCATGATCATATCAAGGGATCTCCAATGCTCATCCCTATCCATTTAGAGTTACACTTGGGGGCTTGATCCCTACTTCATTAGCCTACCTAGCCTAAGAGTCACCATCATTTGGCTCTTCTCAAAATATTTTTCCACACCCTTAGTCTTTGCAGCCTAACCTTAGTGTCACTCTCACACACATTACAAATACATAGCCAAATAATCCTTCTCTTAGGAACCCTTTGTCATGAAATCTTGATACAAATTTGAAGTATGCCTTGTCATCTTCGAATCACTCATTATCATAATCATTATTGCATCACAAAGTATGAGGTACTTAGCCTCCGAGCCTAAGTTACCCAAATACTTTCATTATTGGATCATCAATTGAGATAGTCTAGGATGTTACAATCCTTGCACCATGAGATACAACGACTAATGCATACACTTGATTAAGCTTATTCAACATGCATCATTAACCAATTTATTTTTCATCTTTTTCCCTTTTGGGGAAGCTCAAAAACTTCATTTTCACCAACACTTCACCTCTTTTCATTTCATGTCTTTCTTTTCGGGTGAAAGTCGGTACCATCCACAAAAATGACGAAAAAGTTTTACTTTTTCTGCATTTTTCGAGTTGCACGAGCACAATCACCACACAATGAACACACGAGTCATGCACATTGAATTGTGTCACCACGTCAAGTCGAGTTTACACACACGAGTCGTATGCACGACATACACATCAAGCCATATAACGTTGAGTTGAGTTTGCACACAATGAGTCGAGTAACACCAAGCCTTGAGTTAACCTTAAGCCAACCAACCACAATGAGTCAAGTACACCAAGTCTAGGGTCAACCCCAAGAAAACCACCAGCAAATTCCTTTTACGATATTTGATTTTACATGATACAACAGTTCATCAAAGCTTCTGTTCAGAGTTAATTGAGCAATCTCACCAAATCGTCGAAGCTCTTGTTCGCAGCCAATCGAACAATTTCACCATCCGTCACCGATTCTTTGAAGCTCCTGTTCGCAGCCAATCGAACACTCTCACCTTTCAAAAGCTCTTTTGTCCAGAGACGAGTGGACATTTCATTCCAAGCTTTTTTATCAAGAGACAAGTGGACATTTCGTTCCAAGCTCTTTTACCTAAAGACGAGTGGACATCTCATCCAAAGCTCTTTGTTCAGAGACGCGTGGACATCTCTTTCAAATCTACCTTATTCAGAGACGAGTTAACATTCTTCCAAAGCTCTTTTAATTCGTTCAGAGACGCGTGGACATTTCATTCAAGTTCTTTTTCAGAGACGAATGAACATTCCTTGAGTAAGCTCTTGTTCAGAGACGAGTGAACAATCCTTAAGTAAGCTCTTGTTCAGAGATGAGTGAACATTCCTTGAGTAAGCTCTTGTTCAGAGACACGTGGAAATTTCTTTCAAAGCTCTTTTATTCAGAAAAGAGTGGACATTGACAGCGCTCCCAGAGAATGTGGAGGTTGTCACTAAACTTGAGAAGATAGCTCGAAGGGTAGTGATCTACGACAGCGCTCCCTGAAAATGTGGAGGTTAAAAAACTTTGATTTGATGTCACCTAGAGACGTGTGCTTGGAAAACCCAGATACGTGTTTCCTTTCCCCTTAACTCCTTCATTTGTAGAACTGACGTTTTCTGCAAGTATAAGCGTTAAAAAGGATTGTTTAGGATCGCTGAATGTTCTGAACCATTCTCCGTCCCTATCGATTTACTTTGACTTTTGTTTCTGAAACTTACGTTTCTCCAAACTTAGTCAAAGCGGGGGATTCTGTAGACATTTGATTGTGTCTCCCCGAAAACCAAACCCAGTGATGAGTACCTTTAACGTATTTTATTAACGAGTTCGGTAAAGATTTTAAGAGTCTTGTGAAGTTCCTTTAAGCCTTGAACATACCCCTAACCTTACCTAAAATGTTTTAGGCCAAAATAATTCATTTTGTGTCCCTAAAAATTATTCATTTCGTGTCCAAATCATAAAAACGTCTCAACCAGATTATTTTGGTCCATAAAACAGGTCCAATTATTGTTAGTTGGATGGGGATTGAAAAGAGCTTTCCAACGATATATTATCAGCCCAAATCCGACTTAAAACGGATAAGTTATGGCCAAAATACTAAACCAAGTCCAAACCGGACCTAGGTCCAACTTACCTACAACCCAATGATCATGTGAGGGTCCAAATACCTTATTCCCAATTCTAAATCAATTAGGATTCTTTAGGGGCTTCTAGAATCCTCTAAAAAGTTCTAATCTATCCTTTCTGAAAAGATAAAGATCAATAGAGTTCGAGATCGAATAAAACTTCTCATATGATAGTCCTTATCCCGTTCAAATTAGAAGACGTCTAGATATATTTCGTTAACCCAATTCTATTGGAAATACAACTCCGTACAGCTTTACCATCTTTAAAAATCATCGCAGAACGACAGAACCAATGCGCCGCGATGGACACTAGCACGCCGCGACAGGTCTATCGCCCCGCGATCAGAGCATTTCTATTCCGTTCCAAATTCTGATCTTTTCTAATCTTCCAGACTCTCTATTTTCCTTATAAACAGAGGTTGTTTTCCCCGCTTTCAAATCAACTAGAACCATCAATCATAAGCTACAATTAGCTACAAACACCTAGCTCCAATCATCATCAATCATCATCAATCATCCATGTTCTTAGCCTAAACACATCCTTGATTTACTAACTTTGTCGATTTAACTTTCTTGAAGTTTACTAATGTGTGTATTGTTTTAATAGCAAGAAGGTTAAGGCATAAAAGTGAGTAATTCGATACTTTATTATTCCTTGATTCTAGAGTAGAGATCATGTTTACAATATTATTTTAATTCCCAGTATCATGCTTAAGATGTTTTTATGATTTCTAGTATCATGTTTAGGATGATGTTGATTATGATTTCTAGTATCATGTTTAAAATAACGCTTTGATTTCGTTATTAGTGACATGTTAGGATTTGTTATTCATCCATTTATTATCATACCTGTGATCTTACTATTAACAATGTTTTGATAATGTTGTTATTATAATGATTGTTGTGTTAATCATATGTTGCTTGATTATTCATGATTTATTGTTATTGCTTGATCACGCCCCTTTTTGCAGGTTTAATTTAAAGGGAATTTGTACTTGAAATCACGTCTAATAAGATAATTAATAATTTGATTTAGGTTTATATGATTTTAATTCAAGTGATCACCAATAATAGAATTGATTGTGCATTAATAATCAACCAACGTATAGATTAAGAAGGTTTAGGATTAACTTGATGTATGTATGTTGATCGAAAAGCGCACATGAATATCATATGAATTGAGTAGAGGCCTATTTAGGGTGGGTTCAGTCTCTTTTAGGTTGGATTCGTACCATCATCCCTAAACATCCAATCATGGTTCCAGACCACTATGGAGTTAGCGATCTCCGTCATCGTGAATGGGGTGTAACCTTTACACCCGTGAACGATTTACAAGTTCCTAAAACTTGTTGGCGACTCTTTTATCTCTAGCTTCTTTTCCTTGGAACGCCTCCATTCCTAAAAGCATGAACCACAGTAGGGCTCAAAGATGAGTTGAAAAATTCCCTGCAGTAACAAAATTAATTTTGATTACATGTACTGTACAATGATTTACAACATCTATCTCAATTCAATTTTGTATTGATTTTATCTGTCAGTACTATCTTAATTCAATTGCGTATTGATTTGCTGTCAATACTATCTAAAATTAATTGCATATTAATTTGCTGTCAATACTAACTCAATTTAATTACGTATCAATTTGTTGTCAATACTATCTCAGTTTAATTGCGTGTTGATTTGATGTCAATATTATCCTATAAGATGCCTTCAATGCTATATCAATTCAATAGGGTTTAGGGTGATCCAGTGGCCTATAAATATAACTCCACAAACCTAATTAATAATCCATTCTAGTAAAAATAATTTATCATTTCACCTACCAATTTTATTGTCTTTTTCTTCCAAAAAAAAAAAGGAACCCTAGCTTTCCTCCATTGTAGAAATGGCTAGAAAAAAAGTGAAGCTAGCATTTATAGAAAATTTCTCTTCTAGGAAAGCTACGCTTTCAAAATAAACACATGGACTATTAAAAAAGACTAGTGAAATTGGTGTGTTGTATGGTGTGGATGCTTGTGCTATCGTATATAGGGAAGATGACCAAATCCCGGTGGTGTGGCCTCCATCTGATGCTGAAGTAAGACAAATTATCTCGAATTACAATAAGAGGCCTGAGATAGATCAGGTTGAAAGGCAATTTGATCAACAATCATTGTCAAAACAAACTATTAAGAAGACCGAAAAGAAGCTGGAAAGGATGTAAAGGAAAAATCGAGAGATGCAAATTGAAAATCTAATAACCGACATAATGATTGGAAAATCCACAATTGAACAAGTCGCCCCTTGTGATTTGGGTGACTTGATTTCGGTACTAGAGAAGAGAATGAATTCCGTCATGCATCGATTAAAGGACTTAAACTGGGAAAATAATAGCAAGAATCCTTGTTGTCTAAATCAAAATTCTAACTGTGGTGATAATCTCAATATGAACCCAAATCCCTGTCATGGCGATGGGATGATTGTGGATATTAACTCTTCTGTGACAAAAACATTCCCATGGTGTATGGAGTCCAGTACGCCAAGGAATAATCATATTAGTGAGTGATGCTACTTAACTTGGCGTATCTTAGCTTGCAACCAATCTTGACAATCGTTATTTTGTTATTTTTGGTTATTGTTCATGTTGATGTTGCTATTGTTGTTGTTGTTGTTGTTGTTGTTGTTGTTGTTGTTGTACTGTTATTGTTTTTGTTATTTCTTGTATTACTGCAAGCCTAAGAATTAAGTGGATATAGGATTGGTTTTATTTGTGATGTTTTGTTCTTAAAACAGATGTTATTTGTTTAAATTATGCATCAATTAAATATTTTGTTCCCTTATTTCTAATTACTTAATTGATTTATCTTCTCCTTGTATATGCAATTTTCAAAAGATAGTAAAGTAGGTAATTGCCTCAATTATACATGGGGCACACCGCACACATGATTAATCATGAATGTTGTAAAGAAGGGAAATGGCGATGCCAAGTGTAGGCGCCGTATGAGTTGCAATACCATATCATATGTGAATATACTTGAAAATCATAGGAATTTGTTAAATTGAAAATGTGTAAACATCTATGTTTTTCCTTCTGTCTAGACGGATAATGCGATGAAAAGATATAAATCCAAATCTCATGTTAGATCGATGATTAGCTTCTACGGAGTTCAGAATATAAAAGAAAAGTTAATTTGAACCCTTTTAAGCCCCCATTAAGCCCAAATAAATTAAATTTCTACAAATTTTTGCCTAGACTCTAGGGTAGCCAGCTTCTCCTACACCCCCATGCTACTACGTCGTTTTATATTGAACCATTCTGCCATTTTTTTTTCTTCATCTTTTTTCATTTTTGTTAACTTTCTATTCAAGCAACTATAAAATGATTTTCTTAACCTAATTTCCATTTTATTTATCTCATATTTTACTTATTTCATTTTCTCTCTCCTGCATTTTTTATTTTTCCCCCAATTTTTCTCTCTCTTCTTCCATGGAAATTTCTAGCTCAATTGCGTTTGATCGTGACAGTGATTCTAGCTTAATTGCTTTTGATCGTGATTGTGATTCTATTTTTTCTGCTGGAGTTGGTTTAGTCGACTCGTTTTCGAAACAATGTGAGTAATTTTTTCCTCAATCATTCGATTTTGATTATGCTCTGTTTTTCGCGTGTAATAGTTCGATTTTGATTTTTGATTTCATAGTTTTTGTAATTGTATGAACTATAGTTTATATAATGCTCAATTATAATTTTTGATTTTATTGTTTAGCTAATTGTTATTGCTTATTGTATGAATTAAAATCAAAATTATGGTCGATTATAATATTTGATTTCATTTTTATTTATGATTATTTTAATTTATAGTTTGTGATGTATTGTTGTGATTTTATTGTTTTTCTTTGTAATGTTGTTATTCGATTGATGTTTTTTCCAGTTTTCCAGTTTTTTCCAGTTTTAATGATTGTCTATAGTTTTATAAAATTTGACATTCAATTAATGCTCATGTATGTTATATTATATGTACATTTACGTTAACATAGGTGTAATTACTGTAATTTACATTTATCTATGTAATCATAAATGTTCATTTATATGTTTTATTATCATTTTGATATATGTTCATTTATGTAATGATAAATGATCATTAACAGTTTACATGTGGTTATTGTACATTATTGCTATTATTTGTGTTCATTTGTTACATTTTAATATTGAAGTGGAAAAAAAGAATGCTATTTTATTTGAGGAAGCAGCTAGTTCTGAATTTTATGGGAAACAATTTCCTTCTGAAGATGTGGCTTATGAAATGTTTAATGAATATGCATTTAGAAAGGGCTTTGGAATTAGAATTGGAAAAAGTAAGAGGCGAAGAGATGATTCATTCTCTATGAAAAGATTTGTTTGTACAAATGAGGGTTTTAAAGATGATAAGTGCAGGAATAATAGGCTGTATGAGAGACTTAACATAAGGACTGGTTGCTTAGCTTTTGTGCAGTTTAGTATTGACCGTTCAGGTGTATATACATGTACAAGACATGAGATGGTTCATAATCATGAAATGATTCCTGTTGACAAGAGACATTTAATAAGGTCTCAAAGGGATATTTCTAAGGAACATATTAATTTCATTTCTACACTTAGATTGAGTGGAGTTAAAGTTTCTGATTCTTTGAGAGCTTTGAAGAAGGAGGTTGGAGGGTCTCCTAACCTTTGTTTTACAGCTCCTGATGCTTATAATGCTATTTCTGTTAAAAAGACAGCTAAACTTGGGGGAGGTGACAGCAATCAACTAATCAAATTTTTTGCTAAGAGACAAATTGATGAAGCAGATTTCTATTATGATTTTGAACAAGATGAAAATGGTGCATTGGTTAATTTCTTTTGGAGAGATGGAAGGATGATGAGAGATTATCATTACTTTGGTGATTTGTTAGTTTTTTATACTACTTATAGGACTAACAAATATGGTATGATTTGTGCTCCATTTGTGGGTATGAATCATCATGCAAATAATGTGATGTTTGGCATGGGATTTATACTTAATGAAAGAACAGAATCATTTGAGTGGTTATTTGATACTTTTCTAACTTCTATGGGAAGGAGAAGTCCTATTACTATTATGACTGATCAAGCTCAAGCAATTGCAGCTGGGATAAGAAATATTTTCCCCAAAGGTGTTCATCATAGATTATGTGTGTGGCATATTGAACAAAATTCTAAGAAACACATTGGGGCGTTGAGAGCTTTGGATGGTTTCAATGATTTATTTGGTTATTTACTGAAGTATTGTGAAACTCCACCAGAATTTGAGCATTATTGGAAAAGGTACTTCTGCTTTATACTTGTTTAGCTTCTTAAATAATTTTTACAGAAATGAACATTTAGTTTTTTATAAATGTTTATTTATAATGATCATAACTGTTATGCTTAATGATCATGTTTCATTTACAGAATGTTGTTGAAATATGACTGTGCAAATGTTGATTGGTTGAATGATTTGTATAAAATCAAAGAGATGTGGTGTCCAGCATTTTCAAAGAAATTTTGGCCAGGAGGTGTGCTTTCATCTCAACGTAGTGAGACAACTAACAAATCAGTTTCTCAAAGGTTTAACAAGACACAAGGTCTATGTGATTTCTATCAAGTGTTTCTCGATGTGGTTCAAGAGTGGAGAAGCAAAGAAAAAGGGAGAGATTATAATACAATCAGAGGTAATCGTCATTTGGCTTTTGCATACATTGGGATTCTTGTTCATGCTAGATCATTGTATACTATTCAAGCTTATGTGCTTTTTGAGGAAGGTACTGCTTGTGATCATAAGGATGCTGGTGTGAATTTTCCTGAATATTATTATCATTTGTGGAGACCTGGGAAAGATATGATCAAGCACAAGGTTGTTTTTAATAAAGAAACACATGCAATATGTTGTACATGCATGTTTTTTAGTGAAATGGGTTTGCTTTGTTGTCATGCTCTTCGAATTTATCATATGAATTGTGTTCATAAGATTCCAGATGACTATATATGTAAGAGGTGGACTAAGGCTGCTATGTGTAGTCATGGCCTTGATGAACCTACAATGAAAACCAATGTAGTATCTACAAGTGTTTGGAGGACACAAACACTAAGGAAATTTGTTAAGTTGGTAACAAGTTGTCAACACTCTTTGAATGCTAGAGAAGAGGTTGAATGTTATTTCAATCTTTTAAAAGAAAAGATTGAGAGTGTTACTGGTACTATTGATTTTAATGAACCGGTTGAAGGTATTGAAATTGTTGATCATGAAGTTAAGAATCCGGCAAAATCAAGACCTATTGGAGAGAGGAATTATAGGCCTAAGAGTAATTTAGAGAAGGCTTATAACAAAGCCAGGGGTCAGTGGTTGAAGAAAAAGTCAGTATACACTCCTTATAAAAGATCTAAAGGTCAAGCAGTAGTTCAGGTAATAATGCACATTTATGTTTTTGTTATTGATCATTTATGTTCAAGAATTGAACATTTTTGTTTTGCCTTAGGAATTGGACGAGAATGGGTGTCCTATATCTTATGCTAATTCTTTGGCTGATCCTAATGAGTTAATTGTGATTGAAGATCCAAGTGCTCAGGTAAAAACTTATTTTCTTTTTTTTTTATCTGTTTTTATCAAATTCTTTAGAATATTAAACATTTTTACTTTTAATTTTTTTTTCAAGGTTTGTAATAAAAAGACTGCCATTGTAGAAGATATCCCTTTAGATGATAGTGTTTCAAATGACTTTGAACAGGTATTATGTAAATGATTATGTATGTAATTGTAGTTGTTCATTTTAGTAGTTTAAGTTGTGATTATAATGTTTTTATAATTTTCATTTTATTATAGGAATATGGATATAGCTCTATGCAATCAAACGTTACTGTTGATCCAGACATATCTGCTATTGTTAAGGTGAAATATTAATCATCTACCTTTTAATTTTGTATAAGGTCATTATGAATTTTGAATTTGATCATTAATTATTTTAATTTTGATCATTAGGGTAAAACAGCTGCAATTGCTCATGATGTTGATAATTTTCCAACAAGTTCTCAATTGCCACCAAAGAAACCAAGAAATGTACAATTTCCCACAGTTGTGCATGCTCAAATCAATGCTCAATCTCCTTCTAAAGTTTCTAGCATTGTTCAAAATCCTCCAAAAGCTCCAAGAAATGTTCAAGTTCATTCTAGTGTTCCGAAGAAAGTTCAAGCTCCTTCTAATGTTCCAAGAAGTCCTCAAGGCTGTTTTCGGAATGTTCAAGTTGATTCTAGTATTTCAAGAAATGTGCATGATGTTCCTAATGTTCCAAGAAGTACTCAAGGAAATTCAAGGAATGTGCAAGTTTCTCCTAGTGTTTCAAGGAATGTTCTACTTTCTCCTAGTGTTTCAATGAATGTTCAAGGATCTCCTACTGTTTCAAGAAGTACTCAAGGAGGTTCTCCACAGATTTCAACCAAATATGATAGGTTATTAGCGTTTTTTGATACTAGTGTGGCTAAGAGATTGGCTACAAATGGTAAATAAGAGAGTAAATCAATATGCAATTATGTTTTGGTGTTTAACTATCAACATTTTTAGTTGTCTCAACTTTATAGAGATTCAAGTGCTTTAAGTTTTTTATATTTTAATTTATTAAGTAATTTGAGTCTTTTTTTTTCAAACTATTCTTAAATGTTCTATAAATGATTATTTTTGATTTTGGAAGTGATCATATACTATTTTAAATAGTAAGAACCATTATTAAATTGGAATAATTATATTAGATGATTTAAAACTGACAATTATAATGTAACACTTTACTATTTGTAAATATTAAAAAAGATAATAAATTTTGTTTTTACTTGAACAACAACAAAAACTTATGTCCATACAAATACTGAAAGCAAGTATGATCATATATATGTCTATATATGAACATATTGTATTAAGCTTGTGCAAATCTTCTTGCTGCTCTTCTATTGTTCTGTGACTGCCTGTTTCCTTCATTCAGCATTAGTTCAGCAGTGTATTGTACTCTGAGCTTTCTGATTTGGTTCACCTGTTCCAAGAAAATAATTTATTATAAACATGAACATTAATGGGATATAAATGATCATTATGTATTATAAAGTGATCATGAAGTATATTTTTTTGTTTTGTTGAAATTTACTTACATTGTTTGGTTTTAGGTCACAAACCCATTCTTCATTGGGATCAGCAGTGAAAGTTTCCATATGTTTCATAATGTAAACTCCACAGTTGGTGTAATCTTCGTTGCTCCTCCACTTCATTTTTTGCAAAACCACCTTATATTTCTCAATAGAATCTGCATCTTCATACCCCAACCCTTTCAAATATTCTGCATATCCTTTTAACTGAAACATATACAGAAAAAAAAATTCGAAGGATCATATTAATATTGATCATTTTAATTTTCAATATTGATCATTTTGTATAAACAAATTGATCATTTATATATCTATTAAACAATATACTTACCACCAATTGGGGTTGGTTTTCATACTTTGTTGCAATTGTTTGATGTTTTGGCAGTTTCCTGTTGTCAATTATATGCATTGTCTCATTGATATAATCAATGCATAGAAGATAGAAATTTGCATATATGGCCACTGGAAAAAAAATCTGTACATAGTACACAATATTATTATATATACACATTAATGTAAATGAACATATTATAATTCCATATTGTTCATTAATACCTGTTGATATCCAACTGCACTCTTGATTTTGTATAACCTCAATTCATTTGTTATTCTTTCTTTGAAGTATGCAATTCTAAGCTCCATTGATGATCCTTCAGGACACACCGTATTTGCATACATAATTTGCTGCAAATAATGCACAAGGATCATTTTAATATTCATAATGATCATCTAGTATAAGTGAATTGATCATTTTAGTACACCAATGTATACATGTGTAATTTCAATAAAGACTTACATGTGGAAATGTTGAAAAGTATAACTTGTTCTTTGACCTTTTTTGATTCAGAAGTACTGCCTATGAATCGATCACATTGTTAACTACTAATGTATCCCCTTCAAGAGTTTTCATCTCTTCCCTATTGATCGAATTCACTCCATCATAGTATAGTAGCTCACTGCAAAATATCAATTTTTTAAATATTATGAGTTTACAACAAACATAATGTTAAAGTTTTAATGAAGTAAGTGATGTATACCTTTGATCTTTTCCACTATAAGCATAGTCTGTTACAAGTTTGTTCATTGTGTCTTCATCTTTGAACAAATCCTTGTACTTGACCATGTATGGAGATCGGAAAGCAAGAGGAACATTTGGGATTTCCCTTTGTGGCCTAGTTAATGTGACCATATATTAATACAAATATGAATTTTTTTAATAATGAACAAATAATTTATATAAAGAACAAATAGTAATACCTTATATCTTTTTCCTTTGCAATCTCAGTTTTTGCCTTCTCAGCTTCTCTTGATTTTTTTCTTTCCAAAGTCTTCTCTCTGTCACTGAATAAATATTGAATTATGAATGATCATTTAGTATATTGATAATGAACATTATAAATCTATACACATGTAAACACTATTTACCTTTGTCCTGTTGTGTTTTTGGAAATTTGAATCTTCTCTGTTTCAATTTCTTTTGAATCCTTTTTTGTCTCACTGAATATAAATATAGTATAAATGATTATTCAGTTTAATGTAAAAGAACATGTATATGTGGAATAATCATTTACCTTTCCTTCACATTTGAAGCATATATCTGTTTCTTCTTGTCTTCTCTGAAATATTAATCATGGTTAGTAATGAAGAGTAATTAATATAAAAAAACATTATTCTCCTTTTTTGAACAATAAACACTTAAAATATTACTAAAACATTTAAATTAAAATACATAATTTACATATCTTAAATTGTGCATTCCTACCCTAAAGCAAAATATTCCCTTCTGATTTTATAATACATATCCATTACTAACTTCATAAACAAAAACTGTCCAAAATAATTACACTTTATAACCAAATTTATTCTACATGTCCATTCAAAATTATATATTTTCTAACAAGATAGGTCTTCCATGTTTACCCCATGATTCCTCCTTTCTTGTTTGATTTATCAAGGATATCTTCCATACTTGAACATGCTGGAGATTTGAAGATTGTAGAAATATCTCCAGCAGCTTCCCTATTTTCAGTTGGTGTCTTGGGATCACCAACTTTTGAATCAGATGCTGCAAACAAAATACATGAAAAAAATTTAATATAACTAGAAATGAACATTATACTTAATAATTTGATCATTTATTTGTAATATGTGAACATTGTACCACTCTTTGAATTTCCTTCAACATTTTCTTCTAATGCTTCAGATTTTGAACCTTCACCTTTGTTTAATGCTTTTTGTATTAATTTGCATTCACACATATATAAACTTAGTATCATTAAAGAAGAATATCTTACAATCACAAATATTCATTTAATACTATATAAGTGAACTTTTTACCTTTTTTGAATTTCCTCCATCTTGTGGTTCTTCAGAATTTGAACCTCCAACTCTTTCTGTTGATTTAAAATATATGAAATTGTTAATGTAAATGAACATTTGTTATTCTGAATATATACTTTTTTGAATATTTAGACTAAACAAACTTATTATTTTATAAATGAACATTATACTTTTCATAATTGTACATAGATATTAAAGGTTTACCCTCTTCTGGCTTAGAAGAAACATTTGCATCAGTTGTTGTTGAAGTTGTGGCTGCAACATTAATCTGTGCTTCTGTGTTCAAATAAATTAAATTTTAATTCTTTAATTATATTATACTCTTTAAGTAAGGATATTCAAATTAATGACAGTTTTTAATTAAGCATATTTACCAGTTGTTGGAGTTGGGGGAGTTAAGTTGCAACCCAAACTGAATGCCTTCCTTATATCATATTCCTTCTCATTTCCTATTTTCTTTTTTTCTGCTTCACTTGCCTCCATCAGTTCCTTCTCAATTTGAGCTATGGCATTCAAAAAATCCTCTGATCCAAATATTTCTTCATCTTGGCTGAGAATTGATGGTTCTCTTGCCATCTTTCCCAACACTTCATCTACCTTCTTGACCAACTGATTCCCAGGGAAGAGCTCTTTTGCCTTAACCAATTTGGTAGAAAGTCTTGCCAAAGATGCACCAACTTCTTGTACCATTGATGCAAATTCATTCATAAAGACCTGTCATTTATAGAACATATAAGAAAAATCATATAATACATTATGTGTTTTGATATTGAACATTTCATAATTTATAAATGATCATTTTGTACCTTAGGATTGTCTGCAGGCTTTTCTTCTATTCTTGGAAGGACTTTTCCATATCCATAGTTCAAATCATTTTCTGTTTTTATCTTTTCAAGTGACATATCCCTTTTCCAACAAGAAATTATTGGAATTGTTCTTGGTTGTTTTTTGTTCAATCTTTGAACTCTGTCAAAGTAGAACAGCTGCACCAAAACCCATTACTATAAATGAACATATAATATAATACAAATGAACAATTAATATAAAAGATTAAAATTTTAGACGAAATCGATATTTAACATTTTGTTAATGAACATTCATTGTTACTAAAATGAACATTTTATAATTTACTATTGTGTGTTGTAAACTTACCATCAAAAATTGCAGTGGTCCATTGTAGAATCCTTTTCCTCCACTCTTTCTCCATGTCACATGGCAACTGATGAGAGAGTCAAACACGTACTGAACCAATTCAAGTTTTTTATTTTTTCTTTGTCCATCATAGAAAACAGAAACTTGAAATGGCATTGGTTGTTTGAAATACACTTCATCAAACAATTCGCTGCAACTACCAAAAAGTTGGTGAGAAATCTTCTTCTGCTGGCCTTTGGTTTTTGAATTTATCACTTGTATATTGAGCAATAATTTGGTTTACAGATGGTGTTTTGCCTTGCCATTTTGACCTCCAATTTTTTATAAATACACCAAAATCTTCACTTGCTCTGTCTGATTTGGCTTCAACAATGGGAATGTCTCCCATTGGCAAACCATATACAATTCTCACATCCTCCACCTCAATTTCAATTTTCTCACCTTTAGGCAGCTCAAAACTACAACTACTGACTTCAAAGCTATCTAAAACCCAATGGCTGAATTGTTTGTCAAGCTGAGGAAGTTCTATATCCAACAACGGCCCCAGTCCTATTTCATGCACTAATTTCTTCTGTGTATCACTCATTTTCTTAACCCAATGCATGAATTTGACATGGCCTCCTCTTGTCGAACTTCCAACTTCCTCTTCATTCTTTTCTTCCTCCTTTTCTTTTTTTTTAGCCACTGAAAATTCAGTTTTCCTCTTCACAATCTTTTTTATTGGTTCCCTCTCATACAGAACCATTCTTTTTTCTTCAGCTTTTGGTTTTTTCAATGTTGTTTTCTTTTCTTGAACTACTTCCACCTCCTCACTTTCTTCATCTTCTTCTTTTTCAGCATCAAAAGCTGGATCCTCACTGTCTGATCCACTATCAGTATTACTTTTATCATCTTCTTCATTTTCCTCCTCTGATTGTTCTTCAATGATTTTTGTTTTCTTCAAAGGGCCTTTAGCTGATGCAGAAGGCCTCTTCTGGCCACCTAAACATTTGATCAATTATAATATGTAAAATGAACATATATATATGAAAGTGTAAATTGCTAGTTTGTATTTGAACATTTAACTTTATTAATATGTACATTACCTTTTTGTTCTACTTTTTTAAGAATTTTCTTTTCTACAGGAGCAGAACTTGTTGCAGGGACTTCTTCTTGTTCTTCATCCTCTGATGGTTCATCATAAGGCACTTGATCTATGACTTTTCTTTTTTTTGCAGGACCTTTGGCAGATGCAGCAGGTCTTTTCTGACCACCTAATTATTTGATCAATTACATTAAGTAAAATAAACATTTTAAAAGTGTAAGATTGTAATTGAACATTTATTGTTTTAGATATGTTCTTTTACCTTTTTGGCCTGCTTTCCCAATAACTGCAGCCCTTGTACGCCCTGTTTTCTCAGCAGGTTTCTCTGCAACTGCAGTTGCAGCCCTTGGACGCCCAGGTTTTTTGGGTGTTGTTGCTGCTGGTAGGTTTTCAGCAATTGCTGCAGCAGCTGTTGCTATAGCTGATATGCCAGGCAACTTAACATCTGCAAATAAACATTGTTATATAAATATTAATATAGTTGTAATATTTTATTTAATATGATCATTGTTATATTAGAAATTGTACATTTTATTTACCTTGTGATTTACTTCTTGTTCTTCTTGCTGGTGATTGTTCATATTCCCGTTTTTTCTGATTTTCTTCCAATTCTTTTTTCTTTTGATTTTTCCTTGCAACCATTTTCCTTCTTGGTTGCTTTGAATTTTGTGAAGATTCTTCACTCTTTTGAGACAAATTTAACTCTTCAATAGGTTTTATACCTCTCAATATTCTTGTCAACTCCTCATCCCTTTGCAATTCTTCTTGTCTTTCCAATTCTTCTTCTGTTTCATCCTCAATCTCAATTTCTTCACCACCTATACATTTAGATCATTTACAAATTGGTAAATGAACATTTTCAGTATAAGTGTTATTGATTAAAAAAATTTAATATTTAATTTAACAATTATGTACATTACCTAATAGGATTTTTTTAATTTCAGCAGGGGCCTTCTGTTGTGCATTTGCAGAACTTGCTGCATGGGATTTTTCTGCAGCAGAGGACTTTTCAGTAGTTGTAGCTGGGGCCATTTCAGCAGCAGTGGCTTTTCCAGCAGTATCAACAGTTGTAGCAGGGGCCTTTTTAGCAGCAATGACCTTGCTAACAGGAGCAGTTTTCCAGTTTTTTGTCAGTTTTTTTAGTATTCCTTGAGTTGACACTTTTAATTTTTTCCTGGCAACAGATAATTTATGATCAATAATATTGTAAATGTGGAATAGAAACATTTAATAAGTTATATATGTTCATACTTTTGCATTATGTATGAATGTGTTTCTTCAACTGCTGCTGGAGGCTCATCCTCTTTTGGAGGCTCATCCTCTGCTATAGCCTTCACTTGTTGTGTAGGCTGATCCTTTGCTGTAGCCTCTTTTGGAGGCTCATCTTCAGTTGATTGATTTCTGAAAATTAAAAATTGAAAATGATTAAAAATGTTTATCAACTAATATGAAAATGAACATTAGTTGATTTCTGAAAATACCCTGCTGCATCCTTTTTTGGTTATAGTTGTTCAACCTCTCTTGTGTCTTTCTTAGGTGATTGATTTCTGAAAATCAATTAATTTCAAATAATTAAAAATGTTTATTAAGTAATATGAAAATGAACATTATGGGAATCAAATACCCTGTATTCACTAATTCTGATCCAGCCTTTTCTTGTTGTAGGTGATCAGTTTTTGCTTCCTCTTCAGTTGTTTTTTTTCTGAGAATGCAAATCATTAGATTATGTATGACAACTAAGAAATAAATGAACATTAAACACATTGAGGTAGAATATACCCTTGATTTGTTGATGCATCATCTATTTTTGAAGTTTCCTTCTCTTGTTCACTGAAATTTTTCGAATGTTAATACATAAAAGTATGATTATGTAACTGTATAAAAATTAATTATTGAATTTTTATTAAGTATTTATACCTTATTGATTGATTTTTCTCTGGCCTTGATCTTGACATTATAAATTTCACTTTCAACTTTTTTGGTTCACTAAAATTTTACAAATTATTTCAATTATGAGATTAAGTATTGAAGTAAATGATTGTACATTAAATATTACATATATGAATATTTGTAAGTATATCAACTTACTTGGGATGTAGGTTGTCTCCTAATAAATAGGGTTCCCACTTTTTTATAACTTCATTTCTATCCAATTTGTTGTCTATTTCAGAACATTCTTTTCTCTCATGAATTATAGGATAAGGATTGAACATTCCATTGTCAAATTGCATCAAGTGTATCACTTTAAATGGTACATCACTACAATGTAAATTAATATTGTAAATCATAAAAATTGACATGATGTTTCTATGTTAGACAAATGTACAGAATAGTTCATATAAATGATCAATATAGTTGTAGCAATGAACATTTGTATACACATATATGGATACATATAACATAATATGAATTTTGACAATATAGTGTTTTGTAAATGTTCATTTTACTACACAGATGAATAAATTATATGTTTTTTATTTGTACAAAATGGAATTTAGACATGAACAATTAATATGTCAGTAAATGTATACACATAAATTTAGAAATGAACAATTTAGAAACAAACATAAATTGCATGTTGTATACATAATATACAAATTTGAACATATGTATACATATATATGCACACATATATGCACACAATCCAATTTGAACATATACTGTTTTGTATTTGTTCATTATATTTCACAATACTATACTTTTTTTTTTTTTTGGTTGATCATTTAATCAAAATTACGCATACATTCCAATATTAACAGTAACTTGTTTAAATTTTTATTATCGTCTCAGAAATAGAGAAAAATTATGTTTATTTGAAATTAAACAGTAACTTGTTTAAATATGAGCAAATTTAAATAAATTTATGCTTATAATTCCAAAAAAAATAGTAATACTTACTTTGATTGTTCTGGAACTCCAGTATTTTCAATTTTTTTCCTGAAGCATCATCAAAAAGAAAAAATACCAAAAAATTAGGGTTTTGTTTCGCAATTTTCA
The DNA here is from genome assembly GCF_001683475.1 of Chenopodium quinoa. Classification (NCBI taxonomy): domain Eukaryota; kingdom Viridiplantae; phylum Streptophyta; class Magnoliopsida; order Caryophyllales; family Amaranthaceae; genus Chenopodium; species Chenopodium quinoa. Next base: position 8,220,634 of record NW_018745684.1, read on the forward strand.
ATTAATTTTACACTAAACATGTAAAACATACTTACTCATTAGATTTTTGATTTGTTGTTGTTGAAATTTGTCGAGATTGTGCAATTTCGTCTCTTATGTCGGACATTTTAGACAATTTTACTTGCTAATTGCATGTACGAAAATGGAGTAGAGAGAGAAAATGGAGGTTGAGTGAGAAATTGGAGAAAGAGGATGAGAAAGAAAAATGTGATTATTTGAAAAGTTTTTTTTTTTTTTAATTATATATATATATGGGTGGGGTAGTGGGAAGTTACTGGCAGTTTTAGAAGGAAGTTACTGGAATGTGTGATACGCATCGTTTAGGGGGGGGTGTAGGGATAAATGGCTAAACTAGAGTCTAGCCATAAACAACTATTAAATTTCCCTAAACAAGCCCAATCCACTTGTTAATTATGCCTAAGATATACTAACATGTAATTAAAACCGGTTAATAACAGACTAAAACACATCAAATACAAAGCTTATATCAAACGGTTTTTCTACGGTAAATTCTTAATAAAACTGATATCCAAATTTTATAAGTTTCATATGAAACTTATATTGATGGAGATCCCTTTCATTAAGCTTTTTAATAATATATAATAAGCCAAATTCCAATTTTATTCCAATTATTATTTTTAATACCTTTAAGGGCCTTATTTATAGATGTAGGAACTAAGGTTTAAGTTTCATATGACGTGTCTTGGTCTGTTTTAATCGGGAATAAATATGTGTTGGTGTAGGCATCAGACGAAGCGCGCCTACTTAAGCATGTGGTGAAATATGCTTGGCAATCATAGGAAGTGGGATTTACATTATACGATAAGGGACAAGAAAGTAGGGAGCCGCCAACAATTTTAAAAGAAACTCGTAAACCGTTCACGGATCATTAAAGGCAACCACGAAAGGGACCAAACGAAAGGCAACAATGATTTGATCCGTGAAGGTTACACCCCATTCGTAATCCATAGGTTACTAACTCCATATGGTACGAATGAAGAAACGGGAATGGTCGTACGAAGTGAGTCATGGAACTCAACTTCGCCCGTATTGGCCTCTACTCAATTCTTATAGTGAAAGTATTCTTTGCGATTCGGAAGGCATACAAACAAAGATTCAATTTGCTCTAAACTAATGTTACTAAGTTGGTTGGATATTAATGCACATAAAATTCTACGTATCGTGATCACTTATGAAAAGTCCACATGTCTAAAATGGAACCTATTCCGGTTGTTTAAATTATCGTATTAGGCGTGATTTTCAATTACATATTCTTGATTAAACATGCAAAAGGGTGATCAATAATAAATCAAATAGTATAGCAAAAATATTGGAAGCAACATCATAAAATTATTAGTTAAAGCATAATAACGACCCTAAACATGATACTAGCAAAATAAATAAAATAAATAATTAAGTGAATTAATTATTTACATTACATGCTTTCCTTTAAATTGCTACATCATGAATAAATTATTAGTAAATTCAAGGAATAATAAGAAATAACCTTGAAATTAAATTAAATGAAAACGAAAATAATAAAAATAAAGATGATTTGGTCCAAACCCTCAAACAATGCTACCTTTCACACCTAGGTTAAAGTGTAGAACTTCGAGTGTTGTATGACTCCTTGGAGTGCTTAAGGGAAGTACAGTAGCGTTATGATGACTGTGCTTAGTGCGTGGTATTAGGCAGGAAAGAGAGGAATAAATTACGTCTGTTGTTGTCTAAAACTCGAAGAATGAGCCCCACATTTATAGGCTGAAATGAGGAGGATGTCTAGAATAGAAAAAATCAGTGTCGATTCAAAAGCATTTGTACCGCGCCACGACAATGAGTTTTGTGGCACGTTACACGGTATCATGTTACGATACATATACCGTTACGCGGTACGTATTTTTAAATTATGGCTGAAAAATAATTTTAACAAAAGAGAAATGATTGCAATATTTGTACCGTATCACGGTATGTATACCATGGCGCGACACATTTTGCAGATTATGCGCGTTCTAAAACTTCCATAACTTTTGATCCGTAACTTGGAATAAAGTATATAGTATATCATTGGAAAGATATTTAAGTCTAATTTCCAACCCAATTATAAGTAGGGTAAAATCTTTTGTAGATTTTTAGATACGTCTTCTTCAAAGGAAGGGTGTCTGTTTTAGGCTGAGTTTTAGTGTTTTGTTCAAATCTACTTCGTTTTAAATCGGAGTTGGCTTATGATATATCGTTGGAAAGCTTATTTCATGGCCCTATTCGACCAACTAATATTTGAAGTAAATTTATGTGGCCAAAAATTTAATATTGCTCGATTTTGGGTTGTGGTCACGAAAAGAGAAGAATGGGTTATAGTTTGTGGATTTAGGCTCGGATTTGAGTTGGTTTATGGAAATGTGTTGGGCTACGGCTATGATTTTAAGAACTCTGTATATTCGATACGCAAACTAACCAATAATGGTGATAAAAGGTTGTTCATCATTGAGTTTGGATTTTGGGGAGACATTTTTAGGTGTCTATAGTTGGCATATTTTTGTCCTAATTAATAAGATGACTTGGATTGTATAAGGACAATTAATTTATTTGGACGTACTTGAAGGATTTCATATCACCTTTTATCTCGCATTCCGATGTCCATAAAAGATAAGCATTGATCTACCATGAGAAGTTGATTTGTCTCAACATATAGAGATGATGCCAAAAGATGATTTCCTTAAATTGAATAATATAAAGAAATTTTGAAAAAGCTAACATACCAAACCATTTTATTCATCTCAAGATAGATATAGGATTGTGAGTCAACATAAGCCTATTTTAAAATTTCCTATTCAAAGTAATTATATTTAAAATTTCCAAATAAGATCGTATAGGATTTTGAAGGAATTCATATCGGATTGGACTAACTTTTCTAAACCGGATTTTTAATGGACTAAATTAAATTTGTCTCAAATCCAAATTGCATGCTAAATAAACACCTTAATTTAGTCTCTACATATACTACGTACATATTTGAAAAATTAAAAAATACAATTTTAATTTAGCTCCTTAATCCTTCTTTATTTTAATAGATGAAAAGAAATTAAATATCACATATTTTAAACACGATAATAATTATAGATGAAAAGATTAAATATATTAAAAAATCCAATTTTAGGTAATATATTATATAATTTGGGATTAATAATCTCACTAAACTTATGCTTAAGTACTATCCATGGGACAACAATAATAAAGAACAAAGAACAAAAAAAAAAATAACAGAAAACTATTTATGTATATGGACTTGAACTAAACTTGACAAAGCATCATTTCAAAGTTTTTCTAACTAAGGTAAACCAGCCCACTTTTGTCACGATAGGATACGATTGATACTAGCACAAACTCTACTTGGACCATCAATTATTAGCTTATAGAAGATTCACAAATTAAATAGGAATATTATTATTATTATCACCCTCCTTCTTAGTAACTCTAATTCGATATTAGATAGTTCTTATCTTATCCTCAATTACCCATAGCCACAAGTCCCCTAAGTCGTTAGGGTTAGCTTGTTCAAGAGATAATTTTCGACTCAAGATGTCCTTTACCTTATTTGCGATTAGTTTTTCACGATTCTTTCTTTAATTTGGAGCTTTAACAACCTTTCCTCCTCCTTGATCACACTATCAATCAAAAAGGTGTATTGGTTAAACCCTCTTTTAGATGGATAAGGCTCCAACTTACTATTATAGTCAGAGATAATCATTTTTGCTTCTACCTCGAAAGAAGGCCACACTACCGATGACGTGCTTGCTCATCTTGCCCGTAGATGATAGCACAAGCACCGACTCCATATAAGACACTTAATTTCCTAGTCTTTCTAACTAGGCTTTGCACTCTTTTTTGGTATGTCACTCTCCTAGAAGATTCATTTTCTATGTATGTTATTTTCACTTTTTTCCTAACCATTTTGAGAATGACGGGAAGAGCTAGGGATCAGAGATAGATGGGTGAAATTAATAGGATGGAAGAAGAGATTTAAGTGAAAGGAAGGTATTTATAAGAATGATTATGCAATATTTTTTTTATTTTAACAAAATATTTGTCCAATATTATATGATCATTAGTGATCTATTTTGATTATGTATCTTAAGTGATATATGACATAATTATGTAACTACAATGAGATTATATTGTAATGACACAAAATGCTTATCTAGCGATTAGATGATTTTGGATAAGTTATATGCTTACGAAATTCGATCTATAATATTTGGTAATTTAAGGTAAATTATTGGAAAAAAAAATAAATTAAGAAATAAACTATTAATTGTACGTACGTTTTTATTTTCAATTTTATTCTAATTTTTTTTGCAAGAAGTGATACATAAAGTAGATTAGGGACGTCTTTTCACAAGACCGTACCTTAATATTTTTAAAAGTAAAATTGCAACAATTACTATTTTGGAAGTTTAACAAATATTACAACATTTTCGTATATGCACATGTTTTCTCTCTTTCTCTCTCCCCATCACACGGTCCCTATCTTTATTCTTCTCTATCTAACTCTTCTTCTTAAAATATGTGTCTCATCTCCATATTGCCATATTTAAAGAACGGAGGATGTATATATTTTCATTTTTATTTTCTTAAAGAACCACAGTTGTATCACAAATTCTTATATGTGGTTGGCCACACTGTGTAGCCATCCATTATGAGGATTATTTCGTTAGTGTTATAGAGGTTACTCAATCAATGTTACAAGGGTTATTTTATCAGTGTTGTAAAAGTTACTCGGTTAGTGTTATAGGGGTTACTCGATCAGTATTACGGGAGTTACTTAGTTCTTTTACAAGCGACCACATGGTGTGGCCAACCGCATACAAAACGAGTTGAATTTGCATTTGTTATGTTTCTATTTTGACATTAGAAAACTATCAAAAAAAAAAAACAATTTGAAACAAACTTAAGAATATTACAAAATTAAAAAAAGTTGGTCTTTGTTGCGAATTTCCTCAAATGTCCAAGTAAGTTGGATATCATTGTAGGCGTCGCTCGAAGTGCGCCTACGTGGAGCATAGGCGAATATGCTTAGCAATTATAGGAAGTTGGATTTAACGTATAACGATAGGGACAAAAAAATTAGGGAGCCACCAACAAGATTTTAAGGAACTTGTAAACCGTTCATGGATCATTTAAGGCAACCACAAAAAGGGACAAACCCAAAGGCAACAATGATTTGATCCATGAAGGTTAAACCCCATTCATAATCTATTAGATTACTAACTCCATAGTGGTCCTGAACCATAACTGGATATTCAGGGATAATGGTACGGATTGAGTCATAAACCCAATACCGCCCGTATTGGCCTCTACTCGATTCTCATAGCGACATGTATTTATTGCAACTCAAAAGACATACAAACAATATTCAATTCGCTCCAAACTAATTAATTTAAGTCGGCTGAATATTTAATGCACACATAAATCTAATTATTGTTATCACTTGAATTTAGCAACAAGATTATGGGGAACCTAAACCGGTTATTCAAATTATCTTATTAGGCGTGATTTTCAATTACATATTCCTAATTAAACATGCAATATAGGTGATCATAATAATAAAATAAATCGTATAGATTAAATAAGCATGCATAAAATATTGTAAGCAACTCAATAATAATTATAAAAAAAAAACAAATTAAAGCATGCTAAACATGATACTAAATAATTATTAATAAAAATCCTAGGCATGATACTAACAAGATTAATATAAAGCCTAAAAATGATACTAATAATTAAAAATAATGACCCTGAATGTGATATTAGTAATCAAAGCATGAAAAATAATTAAGAGTAAATAAAATCAAGACAATTAAATACTCCGAATGTGCAACTTTGAATATTACATCATGAATAAATTGTTAGTAACTTCAATAAAAATAATAAATCGAAAGAATTAAATTAAATTATTAAAGAAATTAAAAACACCCTCGGGATTATACCTTCACGCCTTAGTAAAAAAGGTAGAATCTTCGAATCTTGTTTTGAACATTGAATTACTAGAATAAGATTAGAAATAAAGCTAAGAACAACATAAATTGTACATTGAAGCTTTACGTCTAAGCCTTTTAAGTCGTATTGGATTGAAAAAAATAATTGTTGGTATGTCAAAATCGCCCCGTAAATATCAGAAATAAGGAGGTTTTTATAGGCTTAAAATTGAGTAAAGATAAATTTTAGAAAGAAGATAGAATTTAGAAAACGAGTAGCGTGGGTCAGCTGTTTTGCGGGTTTTTGTTTTTTATCATAACTTTTGATCCAGAACTCAGAAAAAGATAACTAATACTTCGTATATCGTTGGAAATCTCTGAAAGTCTATATTCCAACCCAATTAGAATCAGATAATAATCCTTTGTAGAATTAGAGATATGATTGAAATAATGGGACGGTGTCAGTTTTGGATAGAGTTTAGTATTTTGATCATATCTTTTTTGTTTCAAATCGAAATTAGGCTTAAGATACATCATTGGAAATCTTATTTCAAGGGCTATCCAACATCCAAGATTTAAATTAAAAATTAGGGGCACGAAAATCAGATTTGCTTGTTTTTGGGCTGCAATTATGAAAAGATAAATTTGGGTGAGGATTTATGGATTTTGGGCTAATGAAATGGCTAAAATGGCTTAGAAAATGATAGTGGGCTAGGACAAAAGGACTATGCAAGTAATTCTTAGACCCATTACGCAAATCAAACCAAATTAGACAATGAAGGTTGTTTCGTCATCAGGCTTTGGTTGGGGAGACATTTTTAGGTGTCTACAGTCATATAATGTTTCCTCTTGTAGAAAACTTAATAGATTTAAAGAATCAGTATAAATTTTCACCAAGCATGGTGACCAAAGTAGAGATTAGCTTAAACATTTTGGACAAACCATAGCTTCTACATCGGTTTCTAAAACCCTTGAACTGTATTTTATCCCCTCTTTCCATGATTACCTATTTCATTCTCATGTTTAACCTATGTTGTATTTAATGTTTAACCCATGCTGCATCTGATACCAAAATATGTAAAGCTCTTTATTGTAAATCTAGGCTAGGAAAAAAATGGAAGCCTGGACGAGGATTTGACGTTACTTCAGGAGGATGAAGAAAGGTTAAGAAGGAATTACCCCCTCCCTGAAAAATTGAAAGCAAATTTAGAAAATTCAGAATCTTAGACTGGATATATAGCATCCCTAGTTAGAGTGATGTTGAGCCTTTTGGTTTTGATGGACAAATTGACAAACTCGACTAATGAATGTTTTGAGTCTTTGGTGAATAAAGGATTCAAGCAAAGTTCGTTCCGGAGTAGGAACTTGGATGCGGAGTAGCATTCTTTAAAAAGCCTCGTGCAAATCTCACGTTCTAGTTTTAATTGTGAGCACTCAATAATATAAAGTCGGAAAGGAACTCAATGACTTATGTTAAAGACTACTGGAATAAAAGTTAGTTTTAAAAGATAATTTCTTAAAGAAAAGATAATTTGTAAAAGTTTTAATAAAGATAATTATCGAAGATAATTATCTAGTTGTTTTAATAAATAATAAATTTATCTTTTCAAATAAAATCTTTTTAAACAAACTTTTGATAATCTTTTAAATAAATATTTGATAAAGTTAGCAAGTGGTTTTTCTGTGAGAAAATCTTTTATACGGCTAATGGTTATCAAGTTGTTAGGATAGTGGTTTAATTAGATAAGGCTAGGAAACCTCTTCATGATCACAATCTGTCAAGATAACTCCACAAGTTGTTAGTGGGTTGTTGACATGTGGACGTGATTATGGTGGAGGTTAATGACTAAGCCTTCTCTATAAATACTCATGCAAACTATCTCAGAAAAACATAACTCTTAAGCATAAAAATTCCAGTAGCCATCTAATAACATAAAGAGAGTTATTTTCCTTCATATATTCTTGAGTGCAATAGGTATTTGTAATCACAGATTGTATACAAGTACTTTGGGGTTGGGATTGTGAGTTTGTAAGGTGAGGTTAAGGAAGCTTCGTTGCTGAAGTCTTCTGTGAGAGTTGGGAACAAGTTCCTAATTTGGGGAACTTGTTAACGGGTTTGAATCTTCACTTGTACAGAGTTTGATTACATAGTGGAAATTTAGAAAAGCCTATATCTTCTCTCGTCATTATTTCATTTAGTTAAATTCCGCAAAAAGTTTTTAGATTTCACCTCAAATACAATTCACCCCCCCTCTTGTATTAGCCAGTTAGACTTTCAGTTGGTATCAGAGCGGGAACTCAGAACACGCAGGCAACCCTGTTGAGTAAGTTCCTGGAAAATGGCTTACACAGAGGAAAAGGAATTCGGGAGTACATCCATTCAAAGGCCTCCATACTTCAATGGCAAATTTTATCCTTATTGGAAGGATAAGATGGAAATCTTTATCCAAGCAGAGAATTATCAGGTATGGCGGATTTTACAAGTAGGAGATTACGAAATTACGAAAACAAATGCTAATAATGAGGTAATCCCTAAACCTATGGATGAGTATGAAAAAACTGATTTTGAAAAACTTGAAATGAATGCTACTGCCAAAAAATTTTTAATTTGGGGACTTGGACCCGATGAACATACTCGTGTCAAAGGGTGCAAGTCCGCAAAGGAAATTTGGGATCTTCTGGAAGTTACACATGAAGGAACGTCAGATGTTAAACGTTCCAAAATAGACATTCTTTTGTCTCAGTATGAGCGCTTTGAAATGGGAAACAAAGAATCCATTAAAGACATGTTTACTCGATTTAAAAGTATTACTAACGAACTAACGTGTCTTGGCAAGATAATTCCTATAGATGAGCAGGTCAGAAAAGTCTTAAGAAGTCTTCCAGACAATGACAGATGGAGAGCAAAGGTTGCAGCGGTGCAGGAATCAAAAGACTTCACCAAGTTCAATCTGGAACAACTTGCGGGTTCCCTCATTACTCACGAGATCCAGTCGAACAATCGGACTCAGGAGACTGTCAAAAGTCAAGGGCTAGCATTAAGAGCTAATGAAGAATCCGAAGAGAAGTCTGACATCGATGAAGAAGAAGCTGCAATGTTGGTGAGAAGGCTGAAAAAATTCTACCGTAACAACAAGTTTTTAGACAAGAAGAAAGGATACAGTAAAAGAAATCAGGAACCCAAAGCCAAGTCTTCTTGTCACAAATGTGGAAGCACCAACCACTTCATCAAAGAGTGTCCATTATGGGAATCTGAGAAAGGCAAGGGAAAAGAAGCTGATCAAAGCAGAAATTCCAAGCCTAACTTTTCTAAAACAAATTTCAGGAAAGCAATGATTTCCACGTGGGGAGAATCAAGTTCCGAAGAAGAGGAACAGGAACACACAGACGATGAAGTAGCCAATCTCTGTCTAATGGCAAAGCATGATGATGAGGTAGTCATTCAACCTAGTTATTTGAAATCTCTCTCAAAGGATAAATTAATCTCTTTATTGTTAGAAACCTTAGATGAATATAAAGAATTATGTGCAAAACTAAGGCAAGCCGAAAAGGCAACTGGAATTTGTAGAGATCATGTTAAGTATCTGAATAGCTTAAGAAATGATGTTCAAGGCAGATTCTTTGAATTGTTAGATAAAAATATTATGCTAAAAGAATCCCTTGAAAGAGTCAAGAGTGAGAATATCATGCTGAATATTGAATTGACTCAATATAAAATGTTGTGTACTAACATTGATTCTTGCAGGTCTACTGAAGTTCCTTTAATCATGTTTAATAATGAACTAGAGCATGTTAAGAAAGAGATAAAGGAAACCAATGATAAAAATGAGAAACTAGAAAAGGACCTAGAAATTGCAAGAAAAAGTAAAAATACAGCAAGCACGGGTGTTCCCAAGTGGGTAAAGGAAGCTCAGACAAAAAGAACAGAAGGTCTAGGCTATGTTCATAAGAAGAAGTCCACTGGAAAGAAAAAGAAATATGTGAACTTACCTAGTGAGACCGTTTGTTCTTTTTGTGGTAAAAAGGAACATCGCAGTGAAGAATGTACTAAGAAAGCAAATCTGTACAATAAGAATGTGAACTATGTTTGGCAGAAGAAATCTGATTTAAATGTGTCAACACAGGAACCCATGAATGAAAGGGTTCCTGCTACTAACCCTTAATTTCTTTTGCAGGTCGCAGTGAGGGGGAACAACCAGTGGTACCTCGATAGCGGTTGTTCTAAGCACATGACAGGAGATGAATCCAGATTTCTCTCACTGACGGCCTATACAGGGGGAACAGTGACCTTTGGAGACAATAAGAAAGGCAACATTGTTGCTGTTGGCAAAGTAGGAAGGTCAAGTTCCCATGCAATTGACAATGTATTTTTAGTCAAGGGTTTGAAGCATAATCTACTCAGTATTTCTCAGTTTTGTGATAAAGGAAACTCTGTAAGCTTTTCTTCTGAAAAATGCAAAATCATCAACAATAACACTGGTAAAATCGTTTTGGAAGGAACTCGTAAAGGAAACACATATACCGTGGACCTTAACAAAGTTCCAAAATACAATCTATCTTGTTTAAGTGTTATTGAGGATGATCCACTTCTATGGCATAAACGTTTTGGACATGCTAGTCTTTCATTGCTTGACAAATTAAGGTCAAAGGACTTGGTAATCGGATTACCTTCTATCAAATTCCTAAATGACAAAATTTGTGAAGCCTGCATCAAAGGAAAGCATGTTCGATCATCATTTAAATCAAAGAAAATGGTAAGCACCACAAAACCATTGGAACTCATTCATATGGATTTGTGTGGCCCCGTTAGAATTCAAAGTAGAAGTGGAAAAAGATATGTCTTAGTTCTTGTGGATGATTATTCTAGATTTACATGGGTCATATTCTTACATAGTAAAGATGAAACTTTTGATATGTTTATGACTTTCTTGAAAAAGACACAAAAATCAATAGGTAATCAACTTATTCATATGAGAACTGACCATGGTACGGAATTCGAAAATTCCAAGTTTGATGAATTTTGCAGAGAACAGGGAATAAGTCACAATTTCTCAGCGCCAAGAACACCACAACAAAATGGTGTGGTTGAGAGGAAGAACCGAACATTGGAAGACATGGCAAGAACAATGCTAATAGCAAGTGGGCTTCCAAGGAATTTTTGGGCAGAAGCCGTCAACACAGCATGCTATATCGTCAACCGAGCCATGCTCAGACCAATGTTGGACAAGACACCTTATGAATTGTTAAAAGGGAGAAAACCTAATATTGCTCATTTAAGAGCTTTTGGATGCAAGTGTTTTGTTCACAATAATGATAAAAGAAATCTTGGAAAATTTGATGAAAGGAGTGATGAAGCAGTCTTTTTAGGATATGCATCTAATAGTAAAGCTTATAGAGTTTACAATAAGAGGACTATGTGTGTAGAAGAAAGTATACATGTGATTTTTGATGAAACTAATAATTATGAATGTGTACAGGAATATGAAGATGGAGATTTCGAAATTGGTCTCACTCGTTCAACAGACCAAGATGAAGAATTAACTCCCAAAAAGCAGCCTGTTCGAATTACTGAAAATGCTGATAAGGAACCTACTGAAGTTCCAAACAATACTGAAGCCTCTGATCAAAATACAGAAGAAACAGAAAATACAGAAGGCGAAGCAAATGCAGAAGCAGAACACCATGAAGAAATGGAAGAAAGAGCAACTCAAAATAACACTTTTATACCAGCTCAATCATTCCAACCAAAGCCATGGAAACATCAAAGGTCACACCCCCTGGATAAAATTATAAGTGACCTAAGCAAGGGAACTCAGACGAGATCCCAACTGAAAAACTTTTGTGCATTCAATGCCTTCCTATCAACACTGGAACCTCGAAATCACAAAGAAGCTTTGGAAGATGCTGATTGGATTGTTGCCATGCAAGAGGAATTAAATGAATTCGAAAGAAACAAAGTGTGGCACCTTGAACCTAAACCAAAGAATCAAAAGGTTATTGGTCTCAAATGGGTATACAGGAATAAGCTAGATGAACATGGCACAATTGTAAGGAACAAGGCAAGATTGGTTGTTAAAGGCTACAATCAGCAGGAAGGTATCGATTTTGAGGAGACTTTTGCTCCTGTAGCTAGATTAGAAGCAATTCGTATTTTAATTGCATTTGCTGCATTTATGGGTTTTAAACTTTATCAAATGGACGTCAAATGTGCTTTTTTAAATGGTTTTTTAAAGGAAGACGTCTATGTTGAACAACCACCTGGATTTGAGGATCCAAACTTTCCTAACCATGTTTTTAAGCTCGATAAAGCACTGTATGGATTAAAACAAGCTCCAAGAGCATGGTATGAAAGACTTTCAAAATTCCTTTTACAAAATGATTTTAAAAGAGGAAAAGTTGACAAAACTTTGTTCTTAAAATCAAAAGGAACTCATTTATTAATTGTACAAATTTATGTTGATGATATTATTTTTGGTGCAACTAATGAATCCTTGTGCAAGTACTTTGCTGATTTAATGAGCAGTGAGTTTGAGATGAGCATGATGGGGGAACTCAACTTCTTCCTTGGGCTCCAAATTAAGCAAACTAACGAAGGAATAATGATCCATCAGCAGAAATATGTGAAGGAGTTATTAAAAAAATACAGTATGGAAAGCACAAAGATAAACCACACTCCCATGGGAACAACCACAAGGTTGGACCAAGACCCCAAGGGAACTCGTGTGGATCAAACAAAATACAGAGGTATGATTGGTTCCTTGTTATATCTAACTGCTAGCAGACCTGACATTTCGTTTAGTGTAGGTCTTTGTGCAAGATTTCAATCGGATCCAAAGGAATCGCATCTAACAGCCGTCAAAAGGATTCTACGATACTTAAAAGGGACGGAAGACTTGTGTCTGTTCTATCCAAAAAGTGACTCGTTTGACCTAAGAGGATATGCTGATGCTGACTATGCAGGAGATTTGGTAAATCGTAAAAGCACGTCAGGTATGGTCCAATTCTTAGGCTCTTGCATGGTCTCTTGGAGTTCCAAGAAACAAAACACTGTTGCTCTATCCACTGCCGAAGCAGAATATGTGGCTGCTGCTGCATGCTGCTCTCAATTGCTATGGATAAAACAACAGTTGCGTGACTATGGCATTATTTTAGAGTGCGTTCCTATTCATTGTGATAACACAAGTGCCATTTGCATTTCTAAAGATCCAGTACAACACTCTAAAGTTAAGCATATACATGTAAGGCATCACTTTTTGAAAGATAATGTTGAAAAGGGCTTAATTAAGCTAGATTTTATTTCTACTGAATTTCAAATTGCTGACATTTTAACTAAGCCTTTAAGCAGAGACAAGTTTGAAAAGATGCGTGTGGAATTGGGGATGCTACGGCTAAAGTGATTTTTGTTTGGAACCCCTAAGGTAAAATCGGATGTAACTAACGATGCTATGCTCAATCTTGTGTGCATAACACAGCTGAAATTACCCAGGGGAAAGATTTGTGAAGTATTGAAAAGTCACGTATACATACTTTTAATATGTTAAAAATATTGAGCCATGTTTTTTTTTAAGTTCCCTTTTCATCATTCTTTACTCTCTGTATCATGATCACGTAAATTATCATCATAATTTACAATCAATTTGCTCTTATTTATCCTTTTCATTTTTTATTTATCTGTTTTTTTTCTTCTTGTTATTTTCTTTCTTATCTTTTATTCCTATCTTATTTTTTTATTCTTATCTTTTTCCTTCCTTATTTTTTCATGATGAATTTTTCTATTCCTCATAGAATTCAAAAATACAAAAAGATCTTATTTGCTACGTAAGATAAGAAGCATGTATATCAACTTCTTAACTTACGATTTTATTTTATCAACATTGAATTAGATGAGTGCAATTATTTCACCAAATTAAATCCTACTACCTCTAAAACTACCCCACTACCTCACAGTTTAAACCGTCACTTTTCTTTCTCACTCCTCCCCATTAAACTCTTTTTCTTCTTTTCACTCCACCTTCACCTATCAAATTCCCCCTTCATTTTACCTTCACACTATTCATCTTCTCCTTCCCTTCATTTTACCTTCAACACCATGAAAACCAACCGAAACACCACCCCAAAAACCCGATCACCACCATTCAAACCCTCCTCAAACACGGGGTCTCCACAACCGGTGCCAATTGCGGTGGTGCATCCATCTGCTCAGCCAAAGAGGAAGGCTAAGGCTGTGAAGGGCGGCGACAGGAAACGGCGCGCAACCACCAAATTCCCATCATGGAATTACACTCTCGGATATCACATCAACAATGATTGGTGTGTGGCGAGTAAGTTCACTGAATTTACTTCTTTAATTGATTATCAAAAATGGACTCACTTGTTCCAGAATTGTTCTCATTACCCTGTTTATCCTAAATTTATTTATGAGTTCAAAAATACCTTTCAATGTGATAATGGTGTGTGCTCGGCCGTAGTTAATGATATTCCAATTTCGTTTGATGCCAATTATCTTGGAAATCTATTTCAAGTTCCTGTTAAAGGCTATTGTTCTTATTTAAAGCACAAACAATCTGTAAATATTGGCCATAATGATGAATGCAAAATCCTTAAATTTATTGGAGGAAATCCGAAAGTGAAAACTACTCACCATCATGCCCTAACACCCCTTCATAAGCTACTGTTTACCTTCACCTGGAAGGGTATAGTACCCCGTTTACAAAAACGGAGTACCGTATCACTCTTGGATGCCTCCCTCATATTCTGTCTTGCATGCAAAATACAGATTAATTTCCCTGCTCTAATGATTGAACACTTGAATTTTTATGCTCAAAAGACCACAATTCCATATGGCTCTTTCCTTACTGTGTTGTTCAAATCTTTTGGTATTGATGTTGAATGTGAATCCCCAACATATCTCAAACCCGATAATATCCTCTCTGAACAATCATTACTTAGACTGAGTCTTAGGCTTACAAATGGCAAAGTATGTTTTGTGCCTCGGAAAGGAGGGGAGAAAAAGAAAGGGAAAGGGAAAGAAGCTAAGGAAGAATGTGATGCAAGCAGTGACCAGGGTAGTGAGGAGGCTAGTGAGGGTGCTACCACCTCCAGTGATTCTGAGGGAGATAAGGAAGAAGAAAAAAGTTCTAACAGAGAGAAAAACAAAGAAAAAATACTTGAGGGAGATGTGCAAGGAGAAAAACAGGAAGATTCTGAGGGGGAACATATGGAAGTTTCTGAGGGGGAAGCTCGACAATCTGACTTACATGAGGGGCAGGGAACTGATCAAAGTGAGAGGGAACATACCACAGACTCTGAGAGCACAGCTGGACCACCTGTCATTCCTGTGTTTACAGGGGGCCTTAGAAGGAGTAAGAGGAATGTGGTCAAGCCTGCCCTTTCTACTACACACCCTGTGACTGTAGAAACCATCAGCTCCTCAGACAAATCTGATTCCACCTTCAAACCTACCCAAGTTCCCTCTTCCACTGAACCCTCTTCTATTCCTGTCTCACCTACTAGGCAGCCTTCTCATTCACCTTCTCCTCCTCCATTTCAGCCTACTGGCTTTGCTGCTTTCTCTGGAACTCGTGTGTCTGTTTATGATTTTCAACAGGTTCAAGCCGATATGGAGAAGTTGACTACTCTGGTGAGCAAGAAACTGGAGGAAATGGCCTCGGAACTGCTTTCTCTTAAAGGCCAGGTGCAGGCTCTGGCAGATTCTCAAGCAACCGGATTTGCAGGCGTAGAGGCAAAGCTTGCACAGGCTGAAGGCAAGTTTAGTGAAGGCAACAAGGAGATCTTGGAAACTATCAACAGAGTAGCCTTTGAGGAAGTCGAGGAAGACTCTATTGATCCCACAAATCCAACCCTTGATCCTACCAATGCAGCCTTTTAAATCCTTGATTGCACTTATTCTAATTTCATATGTTGAACAATTTTATTTTGGTTTTGTTTAATCTCTCTGAACTTTGGTTTGTACGCCTTTATCCTTTGCTACATTCTCTATGTTCCTCTTCTATTTCCTAAATCGGAACTTGGCTCGTATTTTTCATATGATTGTGTGTGTTTGCTGATAATTTGGTACCTAACTTATTTTTGCCTTGCATTATTTGAGCTCACTATTCCCTACGTAGTCTAGTGGGAGTATAGCAAAATGTTTTTTTTCAATCTTTTGATAATGCCAAAAGGGGGAAAAGACAAACTTCATGGCGGCTAAAGTGTTTACCAAGGAACTCACACATCGAAGGTACAAACTTTTGCTAAGTTCAGTTTTTAAAGTCTTTGTTAATTTTTCTTTTGCTCAGTTTTTTTTTTAAAAAAAAAAAAAAAAAAAAAAAAAAAAAAAAAAAAAACTTTTTAATATTTTTCTAAGTTCTTTAATTGTTTTTTTGTTGTTTTCATGCCTTACTTTAAATTTTTGTTGCATGCCTGGATGATTTTATTTACCTAAGTTTGTCAATGTTTGTCATCA
Source organism: Chenopodium quinoa (assembly GCF_001683475.1). Lineage (NCBI taxonomy): Eukaryota > Viridiplantae > Streptophyta > Magnoliopsida > Caryophyllales > Amaranthaceae > Chenopodium > Chenopodium quinoa. Next base: position 8,237,071 of record NW_018745684.1, read on the forward strand.
TCAAAAAGGGGGAATTTGTTGAGCCTTTTGGTTTTGATGGACAAATTGACAAACTCGACTAATGAATGTTTTGAGTCTTTGGTGAATAAAGGATTCAAGCAAAGTTCGTTCCGGAGTAGGAACTTGGATGCGGAGTAGCATTCTTTAAAAAGCCTCGTGCAAATCTCACGTTCTAGTTTTAATTGTGAGCACTCAATAATATAAAGTCGGAAAGGAACTCAATGACTTATGTTAAAGACTACTGGAATAAAAGTTAGTTTTAAAAGATAATTTCTTAAAGAAAAGATAATTTGTAAAAGTTTTAATAAAGATAATTATCGAAGATAATTATCTAGTTGTTTTAATAAATAATAAATTTATCTTTTCAAATAAAATCTTTTTAAACAAACTTTTGATAATCTTTTAAATAAATATTTGATAAAGTTAGCAAGTGGTTTTTCTGTGAGAAAATCTTTTATACGGCTAATGGTTATCAAGTTGTTAGGATAGTGGTTTAATTAGATAAGGCTAGGAAACCTCTTCATGATCACAATCTGTCAAGATAACTCCACAAGTTGTTAGTGGGTTGTTGACATGTGGACGTGATTATGGTGGAGGTTAATGACTAAGCCTTCTCTATAAATACTCATGCAAACTATCTCAGAAAAACATAACTCTTAAGCATAAAAATTCCAGTAGCCATCTAATAACATAAAGAGAGTTATTTTCCTTCATATATTCTTGAGTGCAATAGGTATTTGTAATCACAGATTGTATACAAGTACTTTGGGGTTGGGATTGTGAGTTTGTAAGGTGAGGTTAAGGAAGCTTCGTTGCTGAAGTCTTCTGTGAGAGTTGGGAACAAGTTCCTAATTTGGGGAACTTGTTAACGGGTTTGAATCTTCACTTGTACAGAGTTTGATTACATAGTGGAAATTTAGAAAAGCCTATATCTTCTCTCGTCATTATTTCATTTAGTTAAATTCCGCAAAAAGTTTTTAGATTTCACCTCAAATACAATTCACCCCCCCTCTTGTATTAGCCAGTTAGACTTTCAAGTGATTCCCTGAAGAAAAAAAAAAATCATATATTTCTTGTTGTCCAAAATTCCATAAAGTGATCAGATTGACAATCAACGTGTTGCTCCTAATGCAATCTATGTTGCAATGGAGCTAGATATAGCTAAAAAAGCCATTCCTTAAAAGGAAGCTTTCCATTAATACCTGATTGAAAACTCAATAAGCTAATAAGCTAAACTTGTTTTGTGAGATCAATGACTCACGGTTTCAATATCTGTCCTGCAAAGATCACAATTTGTCTCCACATCCATACCTCTATTTTGCACATGTGACTTTGCTGCTAAAGCTTCATAAGAAAGTTTTCATAGAATTAACTTCCACTTTGGAAGGGTTCTAAGGCGCCAAGCCGCTAATTGATATTATAAAACTTGCCCATTTGGAAATTTTGGTCCAATATATGTATCTTTATTCTTAATAGTTTTCCAACGAAAACAATGATCAGAATTAATCTTAAGAATACCTAAGGAATGTAAGTATAGGCAATTGGTATTCTCTAATATTTGATCTTCGCTAGTAAAATTTCTTTTTATTAAAAAATTTTAGAGGAAATTTTTACCATTGGATCAAATATAGTGACATATGAAAAGGTGAAAACATATAATAATGCTTATTCGGTACATGTTGGTAGTTAGTTAATGAGTTACTGCAAATTCTAGTTTTTTAACAAAAGAGAAAATCTTACTACATTTATGAAGGGTTAAGCTTAACTCTCTTAACCACCCTTACATAAGTAAAATTAACTGGGGAGGGGGAATACAAATATCATGATCTACTAACAAGTACATGTAGGGGTGTTTATCATTTCCTTCGTGGATGCTTAATTTTAGTTGATCGATGTTATTTAGTACCTTTCTTAATCTTCATCTTTGACATGTGCATTTTACCATAAATCTTTGGTTTGGTGTGAGCATAGGGTGCATTTGACTGATTTCAAGAGGCATGGGATCATCTTTAGTTGAGCCAATGGTTCTACTTCCACTTGATCATTCACTCATTAAAATCTCACTTTCATCCTCGGTGTTCAAGAATTCTTTAGTGTTGATGAATGAGTAAAATAATCAAATATGGTATCAATGAAACTAAGCTAAGTCAATTGCCAAGGAACTTGGTAATATCCAAGATTAAAATCGAGACATGATGCAAATTTTTTAAGGTTTATGTTGGTTACTAATGGAGTTCATCCTCATCACGAATTAGTTACTGCTATCACTAATGTTGCTTGAATATGCCTATGTGAGTCACATCCCAAGGGAGATGAATGAAATGAGGTTGCTTATTGGCTAGAAGTTTTTAGTAATAAGATGGTTGTCGAGCACAAAACTCATTACTTCCCATCAGACCGCATCAAGGAAGTTTATGAATCAGATTTGGCTCTCAAGGGTCATTCTTCCAAATTGATATGCTGAGGTCTTGCTAATTTTCTTAGATTGAGGATTAAGTGGTAATTCTAAGTTGGTTCATCACTAATTTTCAATTTGTAATTATTGTTGCGATTGCTATAATCTCATACTAGGCTTCAACCTTTTAGTAATATAATTGTTATGTTATGTAATACAATTCCATGTGTCACACGTTTAAAAAAAATAAAAATAAAAATTAGTCTCTCTCTCCTCCCTTTATCGTCAAACACCCCGCCCTTTTTCTTTTCTCTCTCCCCCCTTTACCGCAGATTCGTCCGCTCCTTTACTGTCATCGATGCCAGTGGTATTTCAGGCGATGACAGATAAGAAATGTGATAGTAATGGTAATGGTAATGAGAAGTTGTTAGGGTTAAGGTTTTAGATTTGGGGGTGGGAATTTTGCTTGATTTCATGGTGATCGAAAGTTGCCAGAGTTGCATTATCACCAACGCTGCTCATTTTTTTTTAGGAATGGGGGAAGGGAGGGGTGGGTTTGGATGGTGGGAGTTAGGATGGGTTTCGAGGTGAGGGAATTGAGTTAGGGGCGGTTTCGGGGTGGGGTTGGGGAAGGGGTCTGTTCGACTATTCCGTTCAGGTGGTTGTGGATAGAGGGTAGTTTCGTCGGTACAGCAGGGGAAGGGGATGGTTGTTGGGGCTGAGGCTAAGCAAGGGGGTGGCTACTGAGGCTGATTACGCGGGCCTGTTAAAAATTTTTAATTTTCAATTTTAATTCTTTTGTTTTTTAAGACCACTCATACATGTCATAGTAACCCATTATAACAGGTTAATGACCTGATGGGATTAAAGAAAAAAATACCCAAGTTAATTTAGGGATTATAGCAGAATAATCAATAGTTGAGATTAGTGAAAGTAAATTGGACAAAGTTGGGATTATTTAAATTTTTCTTTAATTTAATTGTATTTCAAATTTGATATAGTCAACCCAAATCCGATCCGAATAAGATCATATAGGATTTTGATGGAATTCATATCGGATTGGACTCGACTTTTTTGAATCATATTTTTAAGTGCATTAAAATAAATTTGCTTCAACTCCAAATTTTATGCTAAATAAACACCTTAATTTCATCTCTACATACTCCACACGTATTCAGAAAAAATCTACAATTTTTTATTTAGCTCCTTAAGCCTTGTATATTGTTATAGATGAAAATAAAATCATATGTAACATATTTTAAACATGAAATAATTATAGGAGAAAAGATCAAAGTCATTGGCAAAACCAAATTTAATTTGTGTAAGATTATATAAATAGTAATTAATAATCTCATTGAAACTTATGCTTATGTAATTATCCATGGGACAACAATAATAATGAAGAAAAAACAAAATTTATATTTGCAACTAATATGAGTTTGTGGACTTGCACTAATCTTAACGAAGCATCATTCAAAAGTTTTTCCAACTAAGGTGAAGCATCCCATTTTTGTCACGATCGAGTATGATTAATACTAGCTCAAACTCTGCTTGGATCATCGTTATTAGTTTATAGATTCGGAAATCGGATTATTATTATTATTATTATTATTATTATTATTATTATTATTATTATTATTATTATTATAACAAAAACCTACAAAGTCAAATGATTTACAAGAAATTAGTGGGGAGTCGAGATACAATCTGGGCCTCCACCTCTTTAGCTATAGCGAACTCAATCCTATTGAAGATGTGAGCAGCCGCACGAGCACCAATATTCTGAGTCCTAGCGAACGCCTGAACCCGACAACCCAGATTGTGTCAATGGAGAAGACCCCGTCAAGTCAACACATACATCTAGGCCTCTATCCCAAGAATAAAGCAACACATCTGCTGGTCGATATTGGATAGTTCTTACCTTCCTCCTTAGTAACTCTAATCCGATATTGGATAGTTCTTATTTTATCCTTAATCACCCATAGCAAGTCCCCTAAGTCATTAGGTTAACTTGATCAAGAGATAATTTTCCACTCAAGATGTCACTCACCATATTTGCGATTTGTTTCTCACGGTTCTTTCTTTAGAGCTTCAACAACCTTTCCCCTTCGCCTTGATCACACTATCATTCAAGAAAGTGTATTGGTTAAACCCCCTTTGAGATGGATCAAGGTCCGACTTACTATTATAGTAAGAGATAATCCTTTTTGCTTCTTCCTCAGAAGAAGGCCACACTACTGGTACTTGCTCATCTTGCCCGTAGATGATAGCACAAGCATCGACTCCACATAAGACACTTAGTTCCCTAGTCTTTTTTACTAAGTTTTTCACTCTTTTTTGGTATGTCACTCTCCTAGAAGAGTCATTTTCTATGTAAGCTAGTTTCGCTTTTTTTCTAACCATTTTGAGAATGAAGGAATGAAGAGCTAAGGTTCAGAGATGAGTGAAATTAATATGATGGATAAATAGATTTAATTCTTAAGAGCGTATTTATAGGTTTGATTATGCAATATTCTTTTGATTTATAAAAACTTTTGTTTAGTATTATATGATCCTTTGTGACCTATTTTGATTATGTATCTTAAGAGATATATGACATGATTATGTATCTACAATGAGATTATAATGACACAAAATGCTTATCTGGCGATTATATAATTTTGGATAAGTTATATGCTTTTGAAATCCGATCTGTAATAATTGGTAATTTAAGATAAATTATTGAAAAAAATAAATAAATTGAGAAATAAGCTATTAAATGTTTTTATTTTCATTTTTATTCTTATTTTTTTGAAGAAGTGATTTATGAAGTAGATTAGGAACATCTTCTCGCGATACCGTACCTTAATCTTCTTAAAAGTAAAAAATAAGTTGTACTTTCTCCATTCCACATATTTCAACAATTATATTTTAGGTAGTTTCACAAATATTGCAACATTTCCCTATATGCACATGTTTTCTCTCTTTCTCTCTCCTCATTACCTGGTACCTATCTTTATTCTTCTTTATCTCTCCCCTTTTCTTAAAATCTGTGTTTCTTCTTCATGTTGCAATATTTAGGGATTAAAGGAAGTATTTATTTTCATTTTTATTTTTGTAAAGAACCACAGTTGTATCACAAATTCTTATATGGGGCTGACCACACCGTGTGGCCATCCATCATGAGGGTAATTTCATTAATTAGTGTTATAGGAGTTACTCAGTCAGTGTTATAGGGGTTATTTTTGTTAGTGTTGTAGAGGTTATTCGGTCAGTGTAATAGGGGTTACTCGGCCAGTATTACGGGAATTATCTAGTTCTTTTACAAGCGGTCACATGGTGTAGCCAACTGCGTACAAAACAAGATAAAGTTGTATTTTTTATGTTTCTTTTTTTGACATTAGGAAAACTATCAAAAAACAAGAAAACAAAATTAAATAAAGGATATTTTGGATTTTAACACCACACAAATGTCTGAAAATGCTTTTTAACACCCCCCAAAAAAAAACTTTTATTTTAACACCACAACAAATTTTCAAAATTTGAAGTTACCACCAGTTAACGGTTTCTTTGACAAAAAAATTACGTGGGTCCCACAATTTGGTTTTAACTCCAACTTTTCACCCAGCAAAACAAGAACCTTCTTCCTTCATTGAATTCTCACCAACCATCTTCATTGAATTCTCTCTAAACCACCATTGATTTCGCATTGTAACTTAAATTGTGTGGCTGAGTAGTGCAGTGTAGGAGGGAGCTGTCAACATTGGTGAAGATTAGGTCAACAGGGTTTCGTCACCAATCTTCGGCAACTAGAAAAGGGTGAAAGTTGGTGGAAATCTGACAGCAAAGAAGGTAATTTTTTGTTTTTTTGACTTTTGATAGCAATTTCGTCTGTTACTGGTGCTTTATTGATGTCAAAATTGCAATATTCGGCTAAATTAGGGTCAATTTTGGCAACAAAGTAGAAAACCCTTAAAAAATCAATTTCCGCAATTGACTATGCGACTTAGGTTAATTGGAGTGCTTAATTGCAATTAGAGATTAAATAAAGTGGTTTATTGTTTATTAACTGTGCATGTGTGATTTGTTTATTAATTTATGTTATTGAGCACCTGAATTGGGTTTCAATTGTTTAGTTTCAATTGTTTATAACTGTTGGAATTGGAGCTTTATACTGTATGTTTGGTACTTGTGCTGGATTTGTTTATTCGTAATGTACATGTATTGATACATGGCTTTTAATATGGTAGATAATGGGTGACAATGATAGTATGGTTGACATCTACCTTAGGGTGGGAGGTGATTTTGTCCCTAAAAGAGTTAGCAAAGACAGACAGCTGTTGTGTTGGTGTGGTGGTTGGTGTTACTGGAAGAGGAAAGTTCAGGTTTCTAAGTTGGATGTGCATTTGATTAGAACGGCTGCAATTCATGGTTTTGTTAGTGGTGATATGGTTGTGCCTATGCATTACAGGTGTTGGTATAGGCAGAAGGGGAAAACCTTTAACAATGGGAAAAGGGAACTAGTTAACAATGAAGAGGTTAAGGGCCTTTTAGAGACAGTAAATGTAGAGGGGTATGTTGAAGTCTTTGTAACAGCAGAAGCTCCTACTAAGTCCATATAGGAGGCCCAACCCAATCCACCAAAGACAAATAAATAGGATAAAAAGGGCAAGAAAGTAGGAAGTTCAACTACTGTGAGTGTTAGGAAGAGCCCTAGGTTTGAGAAGGTAGACACTGAACATAGGGAGGAGAGTCCACCTAGGGATATATTTCTCACAAAGAAAGGGAAAGAGAAGGTAGCAGAAGTAGGAGCTTCTACTTTTGCAAATAAAGAGGTGAAGTTGAAAGGGAAAGCCTCAGCTAAGGCTAAAGTCTTGAGGTTTGCTGATGAGGAAGATGATGGAGGTGAAGGATCTGGTTATTCAAGTTCTGATTTGAGTGATGAGGACCAGGATTGGGAACCTGGTGAAGAAGAATATGATTAAGGGGATGAGGAATGGTATATTGAAGGGTCAAAGGAGATCTTGGACAAGGTGAACAAGAGCCTTAGGAAAGGTTTGGGGAGTGAAATAGATGAGGGAGTTGGTAAAGATAAGAGGGCAGAGTTGAGGGATGACTTGGATGTTGGAAAACTGTAGGTGAATCCAAAGACTGGTGGTGATTCAGATCATTCAAGGAGTTTGTGTGGATCTGATGAGGAAGAGGACACTGCTCCATGGTTTAATGCTGATGTGGACTTTGACAACCCAATCCAGTTGAAGTTAAATCAGAAATTCAACAATTCTTCAGTCTTAAGGAGGGCCTTAAGACTTCATGCCATTCAAAACAGGTATGAGTTCTACTACTTGCATAATGATGGTAAAAGGATTACAATTCAGTGTAGGTATAGATGTGCATGTGAGTTCAAAAGCTACACCTGTAGAATGCCTGCTTGTACATGTGTGGGGGGAGTAAAGTGTCATTTCAAGGTGTTTGCATCAAAACTTGTGAAGCGGAAAACTTGGCAAATAAAAACCTTGATATTAGACCACACCTGTTTCAGAGTGAAGAAGAACAAGATGCTTACTGTTGAATATATAGCAGAGAGGTATTTGGAAGGGGTTTAGGAGTAACCCGGGTTGGAGAATTAAGGAGATTAGGGCTAGGATTTTGAATGATTTAGGAATTGAAGTGAGTTATTATAAGGCATGTTTATCTAGGTGTAGGGCAAAACTAATCATATTTGGTTCAGCTAGGGAGTAATATGCAAGGGTGTGGGATTATGGGAAAGCTGTAATGAAGTACAACCCTGGTTCTGGGTGCAATGTTGTTGTTGATGGTATTAACAGCCCAGAGCTAGCCTTGTTCATGAGAATGTTCATCTGTTTAAGGCCACTGAGAGATGGCTTTGCAAAAGGTTGTAGGCCACTAATAGGGTTGGATGGTTGTCACCTCGAAGGTGCCTTTCCTGGGCAAATTCTGGTGGTAGTGGCTAAGGATGGCAATAACAACTTATTTCCTCTAGGTTGGGCTATAGTGGAGATAGAAAACCAGGAGACTTGGGGTTGGTTCTTGGAATCCCTTATGGAAATTTTCACACATGATCAAGGAACTGGGCTAACCATCATGTTTGACAGGTAGAAGGTATGCTTCTGTTTCCCTTTTCAGTATTTAGGTTCAATTTTTAAGTTTCCAAGTGTATGTATGTGATTGGCTTCTGACTTTGCTTTTGTCTGCATTTGGTAGGGTTTAATCGAAGCGATGGCTAATGTTATTCCTAAAGCAGAACAAAGGTTTTGTGTTAGGCATATTTGGGCTAACTTCAAGCTCAGCTACACTGGATCAACCTTCAAGGAGCTATTTTGGAAAGCAGCCAGGGCTACCACTTATGTAAGTTGGTTTGCTTGTTGAAAACATAAATGCTTTTTTATGCTTCATTTAACCTGAAAAGTGATATGCATGGTTTCTTATCTTGTCTGCATGGTTACTTATCTTGTCTGAATATTGGTTCATGCTTCTGTCTGCATATGTCTTTATCTGTTATAAATGTCCTGCTTTTATACATGTTGTTCTGAACTGGTATGTCATTGCATATTGTCAGTTTGAGCATGAAATTTCCATGGAGTCTATCAAATTCCTTGATGAAGAGGCATATGAATAGTTAGCCAACATTACTACCAGTCATTGGTGTAGACATGCATTTACACCAAACTGCAAGTCCAACATGTTGTTGAACAACATGTGTGAGACTTTCAATGCTGTGATTAGGCCTGCCAGAGATAAACCTATCCTTACCCAAATGGAATGGATGAGGAGGTATATAATGAACAGGAATAATGAAAAGTGGGAGGATTCAAAAGAAATTACGCACAACTTAGTCCCATATGTGAGGCATGTTCTGGCTAGGATAGACTTTATGGCTAGGTCCTGTGTGATGCAACCATCTAGAGGGAATACATTTGAGGTGCAGCTGAAGGATGACCAAGTCTTGGTTGATTTGGATAAGGAGACCTGCACATGTTACCATTGGGAACTCACTGACATTCCTTGTGTTCATCATTATGCATGCATGTTGGATATAAGGGGTGACATAGAGGCATATGTTGACCCATACTATACCATGGACATATACAGGGATGCTTATGAACCAGCTGTCCAGCCAATGCCTGGTCCCAAGCACTGGGAGAGAGTCAAAATGAGGGAACCACTATCTCCTTCTGTTAAGGTGCGGCCTGGGAGACCTAAGAGTAAAAAAAGGAAGCTTGAGCCAGGAGAATGTTCTACTGCAGCTGGTCAAGCAAGCACAAAGAGGAAGAAGCAATGCAGCAACTGTGGGGGATTTGGGCATTATGCCAAGACTTGCAAAGCAGCTGCTGCACCAGCAACAGAGCTAATAAAGTTAACAGGTAGACCCCCCCTTGAACACTCCTTGGTGGAGGAGAGGAAGAAGAAAAAGGTAACACAATCATAACACCAAATCCCACTTTGTTTTATATATATGTACGTTTTTTCACTGACTTTTTAATTTTACATCCATGTCATAGAGTGCAATTGGGGCAAGACCAAACAGAATAGCAAACAAGAAGTTTCCTTAAGAGCAAGAAGGTTGCCAGCCATTAAGCAAGCAAACACAGTCACAGTCCAAGCAACCAAGCTCAAGTCAGCCTACCTCAAGTCATCCTTCCTCAAGTCAGCCTTCCTCAAGTCAACCAAAAACAAAGACAAAGGCTTCCTCAAGTCAGCTTGCACCACCCACAGTTCAACAGCCACTCCAAACAGGTGTTGTAACAAGGGCCAAGTTGCAAACCTTCAGCAAGTTAAATCTCACCCAGTGATGTACTCCTGATTGGTTATAAAACATTGTGTATGTTTAATATAACAAATTAGTTTTTTTATGGCCTTGATTGCCATTAAACAATTGGATACATTATTGTAGCTTTTGCATGGCTTTAATTTCCATTAAAACAGGTTCAAGTAAGGTTCTCTTGGCAACCTGCACTTGAAGTACTTTGATCCACTTTCAATGTAGATTTGGAATGTTTTCTTTTGTCAACTTGAAGTTTTCATGAAGTGCTTAATATGTGCATATGTGCAAGTTTAAACATTTTCAATTTAACAGCTTAGACAAGTGATAAAGAGGCTGAGTGAGATACATATGTATTGGATATTTATCACTACAACAACACTCATAATATTTCAAATATATAACACTAAAACCAAAGTCATTACAACAAATTATCAAATACTACATACAACTTACTATTAAACACCCCTAACCATTAGAAAAACTACAACTATTGACAAACCAATACAAATGGCCATGCCCACCCAACCAAAACAGTTGATTGAAGACATCTTCCTTGCATTGCCCTCCCTGTTCATTCTCTTCCTGTCAGTGTTTAAGGCCTTGCATCTCATCTTCAAACTATCAACTTCATTAAATAGGCACCTCCTTTGGCCACTGATTTCATCAACTTCCCTTTTCAATTCATTAACTTCACCCTTTAGCAGATTCTTATCCAACAACAGGTTGTTGATAACCCCTGTTTGCCAATAAGTTCCATCAGGTTGATCAACCCATTCGAAAGCTTTGCAGCCCCTTGTTTCTGTGATTGGGTCATAAAACTTACAGGATATGAACTTCCTGCCTGGATTCTCCCTTGTCCAGCTAGTGAGCTTGGCCATTGGCACACCACACTGGCATTTTTTTTCTTAGAAGGGGAAGAGCTAACAAACGACATAATCTGCATCAATTTCAGATCAACAATCACATTTATAGATTTGTACACTAACGAATTAACATTGTCAGCAACAATTTTCAATTTTAATTACCTAATACGAATAGCCCCAATTTTAATTTGTGAGGAACCCTAATTTTGTAATTGGGCAGTTACATACAAACATCACACAATCCAACCATCAATTCCAGTACAAATCAATTGTAAATAGTAAACGTAATCAATTTAAACTTTAATTACCAAACAAACGAACTATATTTCCAAAATTTGATTACACATTATTCGTTGTCATCGCAAGAACACACATACCTGTTTCAGCAGCTTCAATTTCTTCCTCTTCTCAAAAATCAAACAATGATTCACTGGTTATGGTTTTTGATATGCAATGCAATCTGATTCTACTCAATTCGAAGAAAGTTTTGGTTACAAAAGGGGATAATTGGGGGAGATTCGTGCAAAAATCGTGCATATATAGAGAGTTTATAAAAAAAATATCCGTTGGAGTTGGCCCCACTAACAGTTCCGTTAACGGAGACAAGATTTTGGTGGTAACTTCCAATTTTGAAAATTTGTTGTGGTGTTAAATAAAAGTTTTTTTTTGGAGGTGTTAAAAAAACATTTTCAGACACTTGTGTGGTGTTAAAATCCAAATTATCCTTAAATAAGCTTAAAGAACATTACATAATAAAAAAGTTGACCTTTGCTGCGAATTTCCACAGTTGTCCAAGTAAGTTGGATGTCATATAGTGTTTCCTCTAGTTACATACTTACTAGATTGAAAGAACCAATATAAATTTCCACCAAGCTTGGTTACTAAAGTAAAGATTAGTTTAAACATTTTAGACAGACCATAGCTTCTTCATGGATTGGTTAAATCCCCTAACTGTATTTTATCCCCTTTTTCCCATGATTGCCTATTTGTTTCTAATACTTAACCCATGTTGCACATGATGTTTAACCCATGTTGCATCTAATACCAAATTATGTAAAGCTCTCTATTCTGAATCTAGCCTAGGGAAAAAACATGGAAGCGTAGAGGAGGATATGACGTTTCTTCCGAAGAATGACGAAAGGTTAAGAAGGAATACCCTATCCCTTAAAAACTGAAAGCAAATGCAGAAAATTCGGAACCTTGGACTAGATAGCATCCCTATTTTGAGCCATTCCCCGTAAAACCACTTAACTCTTATTGTCCATAATTCCATAAAGTGATCAGATCAGATTAGTAATCAATGTGTTGCTCCCAATACAATCTATGTTGTAAAGGAGCTAAATATAGCTAGCTAGAAAGTCATTCCTTAAAAGGAATACCTGATTGAAAACACAATTAGCCAATAAGCCAAACTTGTTTTGAGAGATCACAAAATTAAACCTAAAATTGAGACTCTCGTTTTCAATATCTGCCTCGCAAAGATCACAATTTGTCTCCATATCCATACCTCTATTTGGCACATGTGATCGACTTTGCTGCTAAAGTTTCATAAGAAAGTTTTCATAGGATTAACTTCCAATTTGGAAGAGTTCTAAGACGCCAAGCCGCCAAATGATATTATAAAACTTACCCATTTGAAAATTATGGTCTAATATATCTTAATTCTTAATAGTTTTCTGAAGAAAACAATAATCAGATATAATCGAAAGAATACCTAAGGGATGTAATTGGTCTTCGCTAGTATTTGATCTTCACTAGTAAAGTTTCTTTTCATTAAAATATTTTAGAGGAAATTTTTACCATAGGATCAAATATAGTGACATATGGAAACGTGAACACATATGATAGATTTGATGCTATAAATATCTGGATAATGCTTATTCAATACATGTTGGTAGTTAGTTACCGCAAATTCTTTTTTTCAACAACGGAGAAAATCTTATTACACTTATGAGGGGTTAAGATTAACTCTCTTAATTAACCACCCTTACACAAGTAAAATTAATTAGGGAGGGGGAATACAAATTTCATGTGATCGATGCTAGCTCTATTGCGCTTCTTGAACTAGTAAAAGAAATACCCAGGTTATTTCTTACCTTTCTTGATCTTTATCTTTTGCATGTACAGTTTGATATAAAATCTTTGGCTTGGTGTGAGCATAGGGTTCATCTGATTGATTTCAAGAGGCATGGGATCATCTTTAGTAGAGCCAACGGTTCTACTTCAACTTAATCACTCATTAAAATCTCACTCTCATCCTCGGTGTTGAAAACTTCTTTGGTGTTATATAATGATTAAAATAATCAAATATGGCATCAATGAAGCTAAGGTTTGTCAATTGGCAAAGAACTTTGTAATATCGAAGATTTAAATCGAGACTGATGTAGATTCTTCAAGGTTCATGTTGGTTGTCACTGGAGTTAATCCTCATCAGGAATTAGCTGTTGCTATTAGTGATGTTGCTTGAATCTGCCTTTGTGAGTCACATCTCAAGGGAGATGAATGAGGTTTCATATAGGCTAGCTTTTTTTGGTAGGAAGATGGTTGTCGGGCACAAGAGTCATTACTTCCCATCGGAATACATCAACGAAGTTTATAAATCAAATTTGGCATTTAGGGGTCATTCTTCCAAACTGATGTGCTGAGGTCATGCTTCTTTGCTTGGATGGGAGATTTAGTGGTAATTATAAGTTGGATCGTCACAAATTTTCAGTTTGTAATTTCTATTGTGATTGCTACAATCTCTTACTTGGCTTCAACCTTTTAGTAATATAATTTATATGTTGTGAAATACAGTTCCACGTGTCACAGGTTTATTGGTTCAAAAAACAAAAAACAAAAGAAACTAGTCTTTCTCACTCTCTTCTCCCTTTACTGTCAAACACACCTCCCTTTTTCTTTTCTATCTCCTCCCTTTACAGCAACTTTGTTCGCTCCTTTACCGTCACCATTGCCAGATAAATTTCCGGTGATGACAGCGAAACCCTAAGGATGGCGGTTTCTTTGCTGTTGTTGGATGAGAAATGTGATGGTAATGATGGAAATTTGAGTGGGAGAAGTTGTCAGGTTAGGGTTTCTGATTTGGGGGTGGGGATTTTGCTGGATATCTTGGTGATGGAAAGTTAGCGAAGTTGTATTATCGCCAACGCTACTCTTCGTTTGTTGTTTTTTTTTTTTTTTTTTAGGGTTGGGGGAAGGGAGGGGGTGGGTTTGGATGGCAAGTTTCAGATAGGAAAATTGAGTTAGGGGCGGTTTTGGGGTGGGGTTGGGGAGGGGGTCTGTTACGGTCAAGTGGAGTGGATGGAGGGTGGTTTTGGCGTTGGGGCAGGGGGAGTGATGGGGGGATGTTGGGGCTAAGGCAAGGTAAAGGAATGGCTGCCAAGCTACGTAGGCGGGGCTGTTAAAATTCTTTTAATTTTTTTATTCTTAATTTTATTTATTTTTTCTTTTTATCACTCACACATGTCATAGTAACCTATTGTAACAGGTTAATAGCTTGATGGGATTAAAGAACGAATACCCAAGTTAAAGTTGGGATTATTGCTGAATAATCATTAGTTGGGATTAGTGAAAGTAAATTGGACAAAGTTGAGATTATTGTAATTTTTCCTTAATTTAATTGTATTTCAAATTGGATATAAACAACCCAAATCTGATCCGAATAAGATCATATAGAGTTTTGAAGGAATTCATATCGGATAGGACTCGACTTTTCTAAATCAGATATTTAAGTGGATTCAAATAAATTTGTCTCAACTCCAAATTGTTTGCCAAATAAACACCTTAATTTCGTCTCTACATACTACACACCTATTTGTAAAATTGAAATCTACAAAATTTTATTTAGCTCCTTCAGCCTTGTTTGTTGTAATAGATGAAAAGGAAATTATATGTCACATATTTTAAACATAAAATAATAATAGGAGAAAGGATGAATTCATTGGTAAAACTAAATTTAAATTGCGTAAGATTATATGAATAATGATTAATAATCAATCTCATTAAAACTTATACTCAGGTAATATCCATGGGAAAACAATAATAAACAAAATAATAAACAAAAGATTAGCAACTAATATGAGTTTGTGGACTTGCACTAATCTTAAAGAAGCATCATTCCAAAGTTTTTCTTACTAAGGTGAACCATCCCACTTTTGCCACGATGGAAAATGATTAACACTAGCACAAACTACTCTGCTTGAATCATCGTTATTAGTTTATACATTCGGAAATAGGAGGATTATTATTATTATTATCACCCTCTTCCTCAGTAACTCTAATTCGATATTGGATATTTCTTATCTTATCCTCAATCACCGATAGCAAGTCCCCTAAGTCATTAGGGTTAACTTGATCAAGAGATAATTTTCCACTCAAGATGTCACTCACCATATTCGCAATTTGTTTATCACAATTCTTTCTTTCAAGCTTCAACAACCTTTCCTTCGCCTTGATCACACTATCATTTAAGAAGGTAAATTGGTTAAACCCTCTTTGAGATGGATCAAGCTCTGCCGACTTAATTCTATAGTCGGAGATAATCCTTTTTGCTTCATCCTCGGAAGTAGGCAACACTACCGGTGCTTGCTCATCTTTCCCATAGATGATAGCATAAGCATCGACTCCACATAAGACACTTAGCTCCATAGTCTTTTTTACCAAGTTTTTCACTCTTTTCGTAATATCACTCTCCTAAAAGAGTCATTTTCTATGTAAGCTAGTGTAACTTTTTTTCTAACCATTTTGAGAATGAAGGAACGAAGAGCTAGGGGGTCCAAGATGGGTGAAATTAATATGATGGATGAATAGATTTAAGTCTTAAGAGAGTATTTATAGGTTTGATTATGCAATGTTCTTTTGATTTTAACAAAATATTTGTCCAATATTATATGATTATTTTTTTATCTATTTTCATTATGTATCTTAAGAGATATATGACATGATTATGTAACTACAATGAGATTTTAATGACACCAAATGCTTATCTGATGATTACATAATTTTGGATAAGTTATATGCTTATATAGTTTGGTTATTTAAAGATAGATTATAGATAAATATATATATATATATATATATATATATATAGCTATTAATTATTTTTATTATAATTTTTAATTTTAGTTTTTAAAAGAAACTCTAAGTTGTATTCGGTTATTTTTTTTTTATTTTTTTTTTTGGAAATCAAGAAAACTAATAAACAAAATAAAACAACGACAAACTATCCTTACAACTTTGTTAAGATTACATAAATGAAAAGGTCAGCCTTTGTGACAAATATCCTCAATCGTCCAAGTAAGTTGGATATTCTATAATGTTTCCTCTTGTAACATACTTATGAGATGAAAAGAATTAGTATAAATTTCCACCAAACTCAGCTTCCAAAGTAAAGACTAGTTTAAACATTTTAGATAGACCATAACTTCTCCATGGATTTTTGAAACCGCCAAACTGTAATTGTATCTTCTTTTCCCATGAAGTTTTCATAGGAACAACTTCCACTTTGGAAGGGTTCTAAGGCGCCAAGCCGCCAAATGATAATATAAAGCTTGCCCGTTTGGAAATTATGGTCCAATATATCTTCATTCATATTAGTATTCTGAAGAAAACAATAAGAAGATTTAATCGAAAAAATACCTTAGGGACGTTATGTCCAGTATAGGTAATAATTGGTCTTCGCTGGTAAAATTTCTTTTTTTTGTTTAAAGACAAATTTTACCTTTGGTTCAAATATAGTGACATATGGAAAGGTGAAACATATAATAGATTTGATGTTATGAATGTTTGAATAACACTTATTTAGTACATGTTGGTAGTTATTTAGTTACTTATTTTTTGACAAGGGAGAAAACCCGATTACACTTATGGGGGGTTTAAGCTATACAGTCTTAACCACCCTTACACAAGTAAGGAGGGGGGGGGGGGATACAATTGCAAATATCGTGACCTGCTAACAAGTACGTATAGGGGATTTGATATATCATTTCCTTCGTGGATGCTTAATTTTAGGTGATCGGTGCTAGCTCTTTTGCGCTACTTGAACATGCAAGAAATATCTAGGGTATTTCTTACCTTTCTTTATCTTCATCTATGGCATGTGCAATTTACCATAAATCTTTGGCTCGAACAAGAAAATAAATGTAGTGTGTGGGACTATGGGTGTGAGCATATGGTTCATTTGATTATTGATTTCAAGAGACATGGGATCATCTTCGGCAGAGCCAATGGGTTCTACTTCCACTTGATCACTAATTGGGTTCTTACTCATTAAAATCTCACTCTCATCCTTAGTGTTTTAGACTTCTTTGGTGCTAATTAATAAGTAAAATGATAAAATATGGTATGAACGAAGGTTTGTCAATTGCTAATGAGCTTGGTACTATCGAAGATTCAAATCAAGACTGATGCAAATTCTTTAAGGTTCATGTTGGTTACTAATGGAATTAATTCTCATCACGAATTAGTTACTGCTATCACTGATGTTGCTTGAATCTGCCTTTGTGAGTCACATCTCAATATATCTTCACTCATGTTGGTTATGTTCTGGTACAAAAAATAAACAAATTTGGTAGTGTTTGGCCAAACTTCTACATCGTTTAAATTAAAGCTTGGCTAAACAATACAATCATAACATCAAATAATGAAAATTTGCACCACCTAAACTCTACTATTTTAACACATGCACCAATTACTTAACACTATTTTTCTTGGTAATGAAGCTAAGTTTGTTATGGCATTGAATTCCAACACGAGATATATCAATAACTCTACCCACAAGAAACTAAGGGTGTTGAAAAATTGATATGGGCCTAAATAATGAGCCAAACCGAAGAGAATCGTACCGATCGATCATGTCTTCAATTTGAGAAATTTAAATTTCCAATTTGGTCCAAAACCACTTATGAATCAGTTTTGGACCACATTGGCTTTAAATTAAAATTATGAACAAAAAGCTCTATAATATTTGATTTTTACCTTTAATATACTAGGAATATCTTTAAGTTTTTAAAGAAATATGAATATCTTTATAGTATGAACTATTTTATATTACAAGTTAAGATATGCATTTAACAATCATTTCTCTTGTTTCGATTCTTTCTTTTTCCACAAATTCTTATATGTGGTTAGTCACATGATATGGTCATTTCGCATATAAACAGTTGATTAAGTAATGGGAGTTACGATGATGATCAAATGGCATTACCTCTATGTAAAAATGGGGTTATTCTTAAAAAAAAAATTATAGTTACTCTATTAATAGTCAAAATAAAATATGGTTTACTCAGATGAACAAATGAGAATACTTATTTTTGTAATTAATTGATGTTACTCGTACAATAAATTGGGCTTATTATGTAATTTTATGAAAAAAATAAGGTTGCTCACCTGAATAATTAAGGTTACTCATATTAACAAATAATGATTATTCTTATAAGCAAATGTGGCCTCACACAAGACTTATTGTTCTTATTTCAATAATGTGCATGTGTTATAAAAATGTTAAACAATATAGAAAAAAAAATTGAATATGATCCAATTCGGGCTTTTTTGGACCAGTTTTAATGGTCTAATTCGAACAATTTGATCTTAATTTGGATTTTGAATTTTTAAATTTCTGATCCAGTTTGGTCTGGTTCAAGATGAACAACCCTATCCTATAAGGAATTTCTCTTTTTTTTTTAAAAAATATCCAGATATTATGTTTGAAAATGTAGCACATGGTCATACATAAGATAAGGATAAAAAGAATATGCGTGCGAGATAGTGTAAGAAGAAGAGAATGTGGGTATTTTTATTAGGGGTGAAAGTGATATGGATAAAAACCGAAAACCAAACTGAATTAACAATATGGATTGGTTTTTTTCCATTCGGTTCGGTTCGATTTGAAAAAATAAAAAAAAAAATTGGATTTCGGTTTTGGGTTTGCAAAAACCAAAAATCGAAATCCCAAACCGAAATATTGGCCCATTAGTAATAAGCCCATACCTTTTCATATATAAGTATAAAAAAAAAACCCTAATGTTCATTTTTTTCACTCTTTCCTCTTCATGTCTCTTTCCTCCTTCTTTCTCTCTCCTTCATCTCCCCTCTTTCACACCTCCTTCTCTCTCCTTCATCTATTCATTATAAATTTGGTTGTTTTTCTTTAATTTATAATTTTTCAACAATCTGGAAAAAAACCCTCTGTAATTCGGTTTTCGGTTTGAACCGAATTAGGTATTTAAATTTCGGTTTGGATTGGTTCGGTTTCAGAACTAGTTTGTTTTGTAAAATTTAAAACAAAATTAATTCGGTTTGGATTCGGTTTAGGTCAAAATCCAAACCGAATACCGAAATTTCACCCCTAATTTTTATGCATCATATGAAAGAAATAATTAGATTTAATTTATAGGAATATTGAATTGATTAGGTAATTATTTATCTCAAGATGAGAAGAGTGATAAATCATTAATATAATCTTGTTATAATTAGAAAAAATTTAATTTAATTGATTGGAGGATTTATTTAGGGTAAAAATACCCTGTCCACGTGGCCAAATCACGTGCTGACACGTGTAGCATCAGAGGGGTTCTGAGAGAACCAATCCTCTAGAGACACGTGGCACTCTAACCTATGAAAGGGAAACTGATCCCGTCTCACTATAAATAGAGGAAAATCCTCATTTCTTGCACATTCATAAATATACACACAAAACCCGAGCAATATTAATTGCAGAATACTCTCGGAATCCGAGAGAAAAACCTTCACATTCCGCACTTTTATACATCCGGACACGTTCTAACTTTTATCGTCGGAGGCAGAACTCCACCCAACCGGAGTTTCCGTGGTTTTGCAGGTATAGACGGTCGACGCGCAATCTTGGAATTGTAACTATCCCGAGGGACTCCAAAAACCCTGAAACATTTGGCGCCATCTGTGAGGAGAGTACTTCTGAGATGGCATCAGAGTCTGTACCACCTGGTGAAGGCGAACGGCCTACGGCCAAAGCCGAGGTTCACACGGACCAAGATAGTGGTGACGACTTCGAAGTCAACACCTATGTGGCCCCAGACGGGTCATTCAGAACAAGACGCACCTGTTCCAAGGAAAGAAGGGGACGGGTGAAGACAAAGCTGGTCTAAGAAACCCAACCGTCCAGCCGGCTGGACAACCCCAGGCGGCTAAGGGTGCTGCTCCCGTTACTAGAGACGAACTCATGAAATTCATGACGAGTTTCAAAGGGGAGATCAAGGAATTGATAAACAAGTCAACTGACGCCAACAGGGGTTAGTCGGCCAAGAAGCCTTCTCCCTCAGGGAAGAAGCATGTAAAGGATCGTGTGCCTACTCCTCACCCTAAACCAAAGGGGACGAATGGCCCATGATCGACCTTTCAAAGCTCCATTTCCCTGAATCAGGGAAAAGGAAAGTCATCCGACAAGTTCAGCCGGATGGATCAAAAAGGACTTACTCGAATGCCCGGATGTTAATCCAGCAGAAGAGAAGTCAGCAATTGTATGAGTCGGCCTCAACGTCGACTTACCCAGATAGTTTCCAAAATACTTCAATGAAGTATTCGGAAAAAAACCAAGAGAGTCAATTACACGGCAAGTCCGCACGTAGTGGCCCTCAGATTAACCAGCCGGCTCCGTATGAGCCCCAACAGCCATACATGCCGTATGGATCACCATACATGTAGTCGTCCCTCTTTAGGGGTTAGACGGCACAAAATGTCAAGCCCATGGACTGGCAGCTCTGGCTGTTAAACCTTGCGGAACAACTGTCGGCGTTCTCTAGGGAGATAACCGAGGCGGCTCATCCGGTCAAGGTTAAGAACGTGTTGGTTGGTACCTATGACCACTAACCCGGAAGACCACCTAATGACTTATACCAACCTCATGTACTTACAGGGGTTGGATGACGCCGCCTGGTGTCGATGCTTTCCGGCTACGTTGAAGGGCATAGCCCAACGATGGTTTGGCAATCTACCAGCCGTGTGCATCAACAACTTCAAGACGCTGGCATAACTATTCACGTCCAACTTCTCTATGAACATCCCAACTAAAAAGACAAGTCTTGACATGGGAGCTATTCAACAGGGAGATAGAGAAGGGCTAATGTCCAATGTCAGGCGGTTTAATCTGATGAGAATTCAGATTCAAGGGCTATCTGACGAAGTTTCCTACACACACTTCTTCAAAGTTCTAAAAGACGGGTCGACTTTCAAATTCGACTTAGTTAGAAAGAGAGTGGCTACCCTCCAAGAAGCTTTGATGGAAGCCGAAGCCTATATACAGGCGACGGAGCTTTGTGCCATCAAGAAGTCGTCGGACCCTAAAAAGTCCGACAAAAAAGAAAGCCGGTTAGCTCAGCAGGCCAAAAAAGAAGAGAGCAAGAAAAGAAAAGAAGTCTAGGTGGCGGACCATTCTGGTCAGCCGTCCCAAAAGAAAAAGAGAGAATTGAAGTCGTACATCCCCAAGTACGAGTTCAACAAGGACTGCTCCTCCATCCTCATGGAGATTAAAGACTAACTGACCATTGAAAAACCGGCTGCAATGAAAAGTCCCATCAAATGCAAGGACAAGAGCAAGTACTGTCATTTCCAAGAGGATATTGGCCATGAAACCAATGGCTGCTATAGCCTGAGGCGGTTACTGGACCGTCTGGCTAGTGAGGGGGCTTTAAAGTCCTATATATTGAAGTCTCAAGGGTAACCCCAAAACAAATAGAGGACAGTCGTCTAAGAAGCCTAACAACCTTGCTAAAAGCTCTAACACTAATGAAGAGCAAATCTTTATTATAGCAAGCGGTTTCGCGAGAGGGGTACCTACTAGGGATGAGCAAAGACCCAGGGTATCCGGTACCAGACCCGAAACCGGTTCAGACCCAGTGGTTCTAGACCCGGAACCGAGCCAACTGGTTCTGGGACCGGGTTAAAAATTCAGACCCGGTTGGCACCGGTTCCGGGACTGGGTCCTGAAATTTCGAACCCGGTATCCACTACGTACTCGGTATGGTGTTGGCTCAAATGGCATTAAACGTGTCTTATACTCTTGTTTTGTTTGGCTTACACAAATACACGATACCCCAAAGTCATATTGTCCTTTCAGTCAAACCTTTGCCTTTGGTTTCTGTTCTTTTCGTCACCTTTTAACACCATTTATCATTTAAAATTTAAATCCAATACGTTTTTAGTTTTTTAATTAATTTTACAAATCATCATACAAACCTGAAACCACTAATTTATTTTAAATTATCGTACCAACCCAGTAACCCAGTAGTTTATCTCCACTTCTCCTCTCAACAGCGGATTTATCTCCACTTCTCTCAACGGCAGATCTGTCGTAACGTCGTCGACAACTCGCCGCCTCGCCGGTATTTTGCACAGCAGTTCGCTGGTGTCCTCTAGTCTCCCCCTCTCCTCTCTTTCGCGCAGCAGCCTCCGTGACTCCAGGTTCCGGTGGTGGCTAAAAAAATTAAGTAAGGAAGAAAAACCGGGTACCCGGTCTTGGAACCGATTCCAATCGGTTCTGGGACCAGTTCTAAAATTCCTAGACCCTCTTCAACCGGTTCCGGGACCGGGTCCAAGATCTGGATACTCGGTACAACTGGTTCCGATACCGGGTCCTATGAACTCATCCGGGTGCCCGGTTCTGCTTACCCCTAGTACCTACCATCCGGGGCACCAAGGACAATATTAGAAAGCTAGAGGTCAACTCAGTGGATGAGGGCCAGGAGTTGAATGATTTGAAAGACACCTTCCCTAAGGTCATCATCTCTGAGAAAGACTGGGGCAAGGTCAGGCGGCCTCATGATGATCCTATAGTCATCGAATGCAAGGTTGCCAACCAACGAGTGGGCCGAATCCTTATTGATACCGGGAGCTCGTCTAACCTTATCTGCTATTGGTTCTTGGCGAAGCTCAAGTACAAACCTAGCAGCATGCACAAAGTCTCTCACCCCTTAGTTGGCTTTGGGGGAAAGGTAATGCATCCGGTGGGGAGGATCGACCTACCCATCCGGCTAGGAGAAAAGGGGGAAGGCCGGCACATGGTCGTTAAGTTCTTGGTGGTCGAGGAATTGACCGCCTATAATCTAATTTTGGGTCGTCCAACCCTCAATGAGTCCAAGGCAGTCATCATCTCATCCCTCATGCTGATCAAATTTGAGAGGGATGATGGGTCAGTGGGTTCCCTAAATGGGGATCAGAAGACGGCAAGGGAGTGCTATCTCTCAGACGTCAAGCCCACTGTGGCCGCAGCCGGCCAAGGCGAGGAACCTGTTGACCTTAATGACTTCAAGGAAGCTGCACTTGCTCCCAAAGCAGCTGGCAAAAAGAGAAAGGCGGACCGCCTGGTGGCCGTCAAAAAAGAGAAGCAATAGCAATCACTGATCAGGGAACGGTCAGATGATCCCCGTCCCCAGCCGGCTGGTGAAAATATTGACATTGTTCTTGACGACAGCCGTCCGAAACGAACCGTTAAAGTGGGGACGGTTGCTTTTGTCAAGTATGGCGCGGATTTGCACCAACTATTGAAAGAATTCAAAGACATTTTTTCCTTTGAAGTGGAAGAGATACCAGGCGTTAGCCCGGATCTTGCTGTCCACAAACTCCTCGTGGATCCGAAAAAGAAGCCGGTTAGGCAAAAGACAAGGAACCACGGCGAAGAAATATCTCAGGCGGCAGCTGCCAAGGTCAAGAAGTTGATGGATGCTGGGTTCATTCGGCAATGCTACTAATCGGATTGGGTAGCAAACGTTGTCCTTATTAAAAAGTCGAATGGTACCTGGCGGATGTGTGTTGATTACACTGATCTAAACAAGGCATGTCCGAAGGATAGCTATCCACTTCCAAAGATCGACAGTCTGGTCAACTCCTCAGCCGGTCATGCCTTGATGAGCTTCATGGACGCCTACTCAGGCTTCCATCAGATACCCTTGTGGAAAAAAGATCAAGAGAAGACAACATTCGTCACTAATAAAGTGTTATTCTGTTATACGGTGATGTCGTTTTGGCTGAAGAATGCGCCTGCTACCTTCCAACAAATGATTAATACAGTCTTCATCAATCAAATTGGGAGGAATATGGAGGCGTACATTGATGACATGATAGTCAAATCTAAGCTACAGACGGATCACCTTGCTGATCTCCGAGAAACATTCACCACCCTCAGGCGGCACAAGGTCATGCTTAATCCCAAGAAGTGTGTCTTTGGTGTTGAGTCTGGGAAGTTTCTCGGATTTTTGATTAACCAATTGGGGATAGAGGCCAACCCGAAAAAGGTACAGGCGGTAATTGACATGAAGTCACCCCGCACTACAAGGAAGTTCAAAAACTAACCGGTTGTCTGGCGGCATTAGGGAGATTCCTCAGCCGTTCAGGTGACAAGTGCCTCTACTTCTTCCAGGCAATCAAAAAGAAGACAAGAATTGAATGGGGGGAAAATGCTGAGGTGGCATTCCAGAAATTGAAAGAGCACCTCCACTCATTGCCACGGCTGGTTAGCCCTCTAGCAGGAGAGGTTCTCTATATGTATTTGGTCGTCTTAGATATGCCCTCAATGTCGTTCTCCTAGCTGAGAGAGACAGCATTTAGCTCCCAGTCTATTTCACTAGCCATGTTCTTCGAAATGCTGAGCTGCGGTACCCCTTGGTTGAAAATTTTGGCCTTGCTCTTTTCATGGCAATCAAGATCAAGTTGAAACCATACTTCTTGGTACATCCGGTGGTGGTCTACACAGACCAACCCCTCAAGCGGCCAATGACAACCTTGGAGTCATCCGTTAGAATGCTCAAATGGGCTATTGAAATGCAAAGTCAGGAAATAACCTTCGAACCTAGAAAGGCAGTGAAGGGTCAGGCGTTTGCCGACTTCATTGTCGAAATGACAAGGCCGGCTCAGCCGGACAATGTTGATCAGGTCTGGAAGGTATATGTAGACGAGAGCTCTACTATGAATGGTTGTGGTGCAGGCGTAATTTGCAAGTCTCCGGAAGGGGACAAGTATGAATATGCATTGCGGTTCAAGTTTCAAGCCTCGAATAATGAGGCAGAGTATGAGGCCCTACTAGCCGGTATTCGCATGTGTAAGGCGGCAGGGGCAAGGAAAGTTGACGCCTGCTCTGATTCTTAATTGATCGTTAGCCAATACCATGGTGACTACGAGGCCACCCATCCGGCTATGATCAAATATCTGCAAGCGGTCAAAGACGAGGCCGGGACACTTGACGAATTTCATCTAAGTCAGGTGCTAAGGTAAGAAAATAATCAGGCGGATGCACTATCTAAGTTGGCATCATCCGCCTCTTATGATACGCCTAGGTCAGTCTTTTGGGAAGTCATGGAAAAAAGAAGCTTTGAACATGACCCCATTGGAGTTCTTGACCGAAGCTTGACTTGGATGGATGCCATCCGGGCTTATTTGGCAGACGACACTATGCCGAATACACCTTCAGAAGCGGCTACATTGAAGAAGCGAGCCGTAAGTTTTGAGATCCATAATGGAGAACTCTTCAGGAAGGGTTACCTCCAGCCACTGATGAAATGTGTTATCCCAGAAAGGGGGAAAGAAGTTCAAGAGGATCTGCACTCGAGCTTTTGTGCATCACATATAGGCGGCAGAACTCTAGCGAAAATGGCCAGGCGGCAAGGTTACTTTTGGCCCACTCTTGAGGCATACGCCATGGAAATGGTGAAGAAGTGTGATAAGCTAAGTGTCAAAGATTTGGCAAGCTCATACACCGTCCGGCTACTGATCTAACGGCTATCTACAGCTCGGTTCCATTTGCAAAATGGGGCATGGACATCCTAGGTTCATATACGCCTGCTACAGGAGGACGGAGGTATATCTTGGTTGCTAAAGATTACTTCACCAAATGGGTTGAGGCAAAGGCGGTCAAGGGCATTAAGACAAAGGATGTCATATCCTTCATTTGGAGAAACATCATCACCCGATTTGGGGTACCTATGTCTATGGTATTCGACAATGGCCCTCTGTTTGAAACACCTACCCTCAAGAGCTGGTTGGGAGATCAAGGGATTTCACATTGTTTTGCATCAGTCGGCCATCCCCAATTTGAAGCCTTCAACAAGCTCATCTCAGACAGCATTAAAAAGAAAATTGAAAGAGCTGGCGGTCTATGGGTAGATGAGTTGCCTCATGTCCTATAGGTCATCAGAACAACTGAAAAATGGGTAACCGGTGAAACCCCGTTTCTCATGAAATATGGCACTGAAGTCGTCCTGCCTATTGAAAATTATGAGCCAACACTTCAAATCATGCTCTATGATGAAGAGGCTAATTGGGAGGTCATGCGTCTAGCATTGGATTCACTCCCGGAGCGCAGGGGCAATGCTGCCTTGCGTCATGAGATATACCATCTAAGAATGACGAGATCCTACAACAGAAGAGTGCACAAACGGCCCCTAAAGGTGGGGGACTTTGTGTTACAAAAAATGGAGGCAACCGGTAGGACCAAGAAACGAGGAAAGTTAACTCCTAATTGGGAAGTCCCCTATCGGATTTTTGAAGAAGTTAGAGGTGGTACCTACCGCCTTGAAACTCCAGATGGCAGGCAGCTAGCCAGAACTTGGAATGTAGATAACTTGAAAAGGTACTACTTCTAAAGACTTGTAAATCTTTGTAAATAGAGTATATTAATGAAAGAATGCTTTATTTTCATTGTTTCTTGTACAAAGTCTCGTCTGTGCAATGCACAACTGGGAAAACGTCTGCTCTTAACTGAGTAGATATAAGCTAAGTATCAAACTTAGCAGAAACTTATAAGGCCAATGGCCGGATAGTTTTCAAACCGCCTGCTCCAACATGAGCAGGCAACCGACGACACCCATTTGGGTGAATTTCCGGCGGAAATAAAGTCCGTCGGAGATTTCTGACGGAATATTCCGTCGGAAATTAAATGTTCCGACGGAATATTCCGTCAGAATATAATTAAATAATAATAAAAAAAAACTACCCCTAAAAAACCCTAATCAAAACACGATTCCCTCATTTCTCTCTCCTCTCCGCCACTCTTCCTCTTCTCTTTCCTCTTTTCTCCTTCTCTCTCCTCTCTTCTCCTTCTTCTCTTACGTTTCTCTTTCCTTCTCCATCTCCTCTCTTCTCGTTCTTTTCATTCCTTTCCCTTTCCTTTCTCCTTCTCCTCTTTCTCCTTCTTTCTATCAGCAATCACAACAACAACAAGCACAGCCGCAACAACAAGCACAACCGCAACAACCACCGCCGCTCAACACCTCCTTCAACCACCAGTCGTTGCTTCGTCCGCCGTCAAGAACCATAGAAGGTCGTTATATAGATTAAATATGGGTTAATTTGTAGATCTAGGTTTAAATTTCACAAATTTATGATTATAATTAATTTTTATGATGAAATTGTAATACAAATTTTTAAATTTTGTAATGTTAGTTTGTAATTTGGTATTTTGGACTATGTAATATATAAATCGTTTATGATTTGTGGTTTTTGTTTCCATTTTATGGTTTCGATTTCGTTTTTTTTTTTTTGAAGTTTCGATTTATTGGTTTTTTTCGGTTTTTTTGGTTTTTTTTTCAGTTTTTTGAGATCGATACGGTGGTCTGGGTGGTATGGGGTGGTCTGGGTGGTGTCTGGGGTGGATCTGGGGTGGTCTGGGGTGGGTGTGGTCTGAGGTGGGTGGTCTGGGGTGGTCTGGGGTGGTGTGGTCTGAGGTGGGTGGTCTGGGGTGGGTGGGTGGTCTGGGTAGGTGAGGTTTTGGGTGGGTGTGGGTGGGGTCTGGGGTGGGTGTGGTCTACGGTGGGTGGTCTAGGTAGGTGAGGGTTTCGGTGGGTGTGGGTGGGGGGGTGTGGTCTGGGTAGGTAAGGGTTTGGGTGGGTGGTGTAGGTGGGGGGTGGGGGGCCGCTTTTTTTTTTTTACTGACTTTTTCGACGGAATTTCCCGTCGAAATATCCCTCTTCCGACGGAATTTCAAATAAAGTCAAAAACAGCGCCGATAGATTATATCCGACGGAATTTCCGCCAGAAAAGGTCGAATTTCCGACGAGGGTTGTTACGACAGACTATCTCCAACGGAATTCCATCGGAAAGCTTAATTCCGACGGAATTTCCTATGTTTCCGACGGAATTTTTCCGTCGGAAATCAGCTGTTTTCTTGTAGTGTCAACCTCAGCCGGCCTTGTGCTTAGGCCAAGGTCTTTCAGGCTCTTACCTGCTAAGGTGGGCCTCTCAGGCACAGCCGGCCTGCTAGAAGAGGTAGGGGAAGCCGGAGTCCGCCTAGACTTGGAAGGAGGCTGGGAGGGCTTCTCGCCCGGTCTTTTCAACATCTTGGTTAGGGAGCGAGGAACACTCTTGCTCCCCGTCTGAAAAAGAAACAAAGAAACCGGTTAATATCATAATTAACATCAAACAATACAAAAGGTAAAAGAGCTCAGCCGGCACTTACCCCATCATCCTTGGCCGCCAGCTGGGCCCTTTTCTTTTCCAACTAATCCTTCTGGATCTGAGTAGCAGATTTAGCAGGCGTCTTCTCAGGAGGCACCATCTCTAATCCTTTCTCTGCAAAGAAAATCAAAAAGTCAAATGCCATTCAAGCATGATACAGACGGCATAAAGTGCCGGTTATCAGTCAACATACGTCTGCTAAACATTGTGCTAAGGCCACAAGCAGAAAGGAACGCCTTGTCCTTTATCCAGTCCGGATGAGGGACCTAGTTCTTGGGGACAATGACTTCAGTCCCATCATCCAAAGGCAGGGAGGTCTTCTTGAAGAGCCCCGTCTCCATTATTTGCGTCCAAGCCTCTTCCGGTACTCTAGGAAGGGCGCATTTCTTTCCAAGGAGAGTCGGTGCGTATTGTAGTGACGCAGCCAGTGGTTTAAACGCAACGATGGGGAAGAAACCAAGCAAAACTTGCTCTTCCAGCTGCTCCACTTTGACGGCTTGTCAAGCGTCGTCATATATTCCGGATGCGTGGTCAATGTATACCACGCATTCCAACCGCTTGGGGCACGGCTGAGGTAGTGCATATGTGCAAACACCTCCCAGCTAGGCGTTATGTTCTGCATCTCGCAGGCGGCAATGTATCCTAATATGTTCACCCAAGAATTGGGTGTTAACTGCCAAACGCCAAGGTCGTAGCCTCTTATAATGGCTTTTATTGTATTATGGAGGGGGAACCGGAGGCTGGCTTTGAATGCCGCCTCATAACAGCCAAAATAGTCATCGGTATGAACAAGGTCGTCATCCCAGACGACGGTTGCCTCTATATGTGGCACCACAATTTCCCATCCTTGCCCAACCGGGTGCTTCTATAAAAATCCAGGTAAGGTGGCGTTTAGAGTGACCACATCCCTAGAAGTCATGTGCGCCTCTGTTGGATTATTGATGGAGGGCCATTTATATGCCTCTTCATCCTCTTGGGGGGGCATCCGGTTCCATGGTAGACTCTAAAGAGTCTGATTGTTGGACGGTCTCTTCACCGCCTGCACCCTCGGACTTTTCCAAGATATCATCACTGGGCGTGCTAGGTACACCCGGATGGTCGTAATGTACAATGTCATCCAGAGCTTCGGCTGAGCCGTCTGACTGGTATTCAGGGTCTACAGCCGTTCGTCTCGTCCGAGCCATTCTATCCTGCACATGAACAGAGACAGTCGGATTCGCAGAAGAGTAAGGGTGGTCCAAACACCCCCAAACGGCATCCCTAGTCCTAGACTCAACAGTATCCGGTGACCGGCTAACAACTGTCCTAGGCTATGCCGTGTGTGTGTTGGGTGAATCCATTATTCTTTACAAGTTATACAACCGGAAAAACTCAAAAAAGTTGCAAGGGGTAGAGACGGTACCTTGAAGATGCTTTGAGTGTGGAGAAAGTATGCTATCCGGATCAACAGCCGGAAATCTCTATGTTGCTTGCAAGATACCTAGATGGTTGCCGGGATGTGCCCTTTTCAAGAGCAATTGAAAATTGTTGAACAACCCAACCGTTCCTTTGAAGTGTTGCTTGATGATACCCCAGACGGTTGGCCGGTTGTGGGTGAATTGAAAGCAAAGGGAACCAGTCCAAAGACCCCCAGACGATTTGTATTGAAAGATAGGGGGATGACAAAAGACCCTCAGGTGGTTTTAGCAAGTTTTGAATGAAGAGCACTCATACGGTGACCGGTTGAGTGAGGAAAAGGAAGACGGTTGCGCAAGAACTACCAGCTGGTATCAAAGCTCTCTCTCAGAATTTTCTCAACAAAAATTTGCAAAGTGTGAAAATGAGAGGAAAGGGTCTCTACTTATGGACAACCCCAGAAGGCGAATTCAAAATTCGAATTCAAAAAAAAAAAAAAAAGAGAGAGAGAAGGAGACGAAACGTCACCTTCTCAGAGCATGACACCTGTGAGGGGCAAATGTTTAGGGTAAAAATACCCTGCTCACGTGGCCAAATCACGTGTTGACACGTGTCAGCATCAGATCCTCTGGCGACACGTGGCACTCTAACCTATGAAAGGGAAACTAATCCCCTCTCACTATAAATAGAGGAAAATCCTCATTTATTGCACATTAATAAATATACACACAAAACCCGAGCAATATTAATTGCAGAATTCTCTCGGAATCCAAGAGAAAAACCTTTACATTCCACACTTTTATACATTCGGACACGTTCTAACTTGATCGTCGGAGGCGGAACTCCACCCAACCGGAGTTTCCGTGGTTTTGCAGGTACAGACGATCGACGCGCATTCTTGGAATTGTAACTCTCCCGAGGGACTCCAAAAACCCCGAAACAGGATTGATTTGTTAAAATTACTTATTGGAAATTTATTATAAAATTACAGAGTATTTGATGTAGAAAGTTAATTATAATAGAAGATGATGAGGTAGATTTTTTTTTTTTTTTTTTGCTCTTTTTTATGTTATATTGTCGTATAAGCCGAAAGGGTATTAAGGCCTTTTGGTGGACACCACAACCTCCTCCCTTGGCTTATATAATAGAGATATATAGAATAATATTGTTGAAATTTAGACTGATTATTAGGTTCAATAATAGTGTAGTGATTCTTCTTTTCCGTACGTAATTGGTTTTTTTTTTTTTTAAATCCATTAATATTCTTCTTTGCAAATTACATTTAAATTTCATTAATATTCTCAAATTTATAACCAATTATCAAACGTGATGTAAAAGTACAAAGTACAAACTTAGACTACAAAATTGCTTAATATAATAGCCAAAGTAATAAAACTAATGATTCCAAATTTTCAACTTTGAGCACATCCATATTTTTTCTTTAACTTAATGGTGGTTTTGAAATTCTTTGCTAATTGCAACTTGCAATATTAGCGACATTTGAAAGACTAGAGTTTAAAATTACAACACAAATTATTAAGTTTAGGGCCATGAATAATTATTACTTATATTGTCAATTACTTCAGCTATTATAATTGTTCATTTGGAATAGAATTAAAAAAAAAAAAAAATAGGACAACAAGTACAGATTATTAGAATTGCACATGCCCTTATCAATCATTAAGATTCCTCCAACTAAGCATGTTAAACAGATACTACTACCCCACGTTAGCTTAGTGATCTTGTGGCTATGTATGTATACTTCATCTCTATTAACTTTTGTTTTGTAAATTTCACTCATATACTTCTAATAATTCAATCTACTCTTTCTACTCTCTCCGTTAACTATTATCTGCAACAAAAGTACAATTCGCGGTTGCCAACGCAAAATTTAAAGGGCAAAAATTAGAGAAAGTTAAGTAACTTGTAGCATGTAATTAAGGTAGAGAGAGAATGTAATTAAGTGGCGAATACCAGCTAACACCGCTTTCACCAACACCACCGCGGCCTTCACCACCACCACTACCAACATTGCCTTCCCTCCTTTTTCCGGAAGCAACCTCCCTAACCTAAAAACCCAGAAATCTAACCTTCCCCTCCACCACCAGCCCTAACCACCTCCAACCCAGACCACCCCTCCACCCAGACCCACCTCTAACCGAGACCACCCCACCACCCAGACCACCTCTAACCCAGACCACCCCACCACCTAGACCCACCTCTAACTCAGAACACCCCACCACCCACGCCACCAAGACCCAACCCTAACTTAGACCACCCCACCACCCATGTACCCAGACCCACCCACCACCGTAGAAAACCCCTTAATCCTAACCCACCCACCACCCCACCCACCCCCTATACCCACCCACCACCGTAGAAACCCAGAAAATTAGACGAAGAACAGCAACTCAGAAAATCGAAATCAATACCCATAAAATCGAAATCAAAACCTTGAAAATCAAAACCCAGAAAATCAAAATCAAAACCCAAAAATACGAAATCAAAACCTAGAAAATCAAAACTCAGAAAATCGAAATCAAAATCCAGAAAATCGAAACTCAGAAAATCGAAAAAAAATCCAGAAATTTCGAACATAAATCACCCAAAAAAAACGAAAAACGATGATTACTCTTAAGCATGTTTGTAATCTACTATTCTTGAACAACAAACTGATTCAGGATCCAAAATCGATGATCATTTTCTTCTTCTTCTTTCTACTTTAGGTTTCCACTTTCAAATTGCCATTTCCAGTGAAGTTGTAATCAATGGCATTTTGGTGGCCATTGTTAGTGCTTCTGTTTGCTTACGCCATTTGCAGATTTCTCTTGATGCTTATTCCTCCTAATGTACCTTCTATCGGCGTTGAAGGAGGAGAGAGAATGGTGGTGGGAGGGTTGGTGGTCGTGAAGGAGGAGAGAGAATGGTGGTGGGAGGGGCGGTGATCGTGACTGTGAAGGAGGAGAGAGAATGGTGGTGGGAGGGGCGATATGATGGTCGTGACTGTGAAGGAGGAGAGAGAATGGTGGTGGGAGGGGCGGTGGTCGTGACTGTGAAGGTGAAAGAGATGAAGAGGGTGAAGGTGATGAAGAGAGGTTGAAGAAAGAGATGAATGGGTGGTGGGTAGACTAGGAGATGAGTAAATGGGGTGGGTAGAATTAGGTTAATGATTTTAGATTAGATTAAAAAGGTTATTGTGATTAAAATAAAATAAGGGTAAAATTAAGAAAATCAAAATTTTTAAGTAAGGGGTAAATATGTAATTTCTAGGGTTTTTGTTTACTAAAAATAGAAAGAAAACAGAGAGTTGCACATAACCCTGATCATCCCGAAATGGCAAAAGTTGCAGATAATATTTAACGAAGGGAGTATAATATTTACAGAATCTTTTAATATAATGGAGATTATCAAAGTAGAAATATTAATGGAGGGAGTTAGAATTTTAATAATTAAAAATACCCTTTATATAATGATCACTTAAACACATAAAAGGATGACGTCATTTTAAAACCATAACTCCACAGCATGTAAGGGTTTATTATGTATGGATGTACAATACGATTATTTTAAATTGAATCTATAAAATGTGGTTTGTAAACACCAAAATAGGATAAATGGTTGCTAGTAAATTAGTAGATCCTAATCAAAAATAAACATTCCTTCTCTTTTACTTCGTATATTATTTTAAGTTTTTCTCTTTTTTTTTTAATTGGATATTTTAAGTTTTTCTTACTTAAAAGTCGTTACGGATAAAAATATATATATATATATAGCAATTCAAGAAAGATTACTAATTCCATTGAAAAAAAAAAATCACGCCGTGATAAATATAATTATACACGGGGATTCCCTAGTAAACACATTACAAAATAGGAGTATAAAAAATGAAAAAGACCCTGAGCTTTCCAATTGATGGTGAAGCCATTGGGGATGGCAAATAACCATACTCCTATATACTAAGAAAAAAAAATTGTAGTACTACACATAATTCTTTTTTTTTTGAATTTAATAAATTGGCTTCTCCATAGCATTATCCAAAATAACATATTATCTACATGGACACAAATGCCAAGGTGAATGGGCCAATAAAAGGAAGTGGGCCCAAATGGGTATGAATAAGAGAACCCAACTTGAGGCCCAATAGATTGGAGTCAGGAAGTCATATTGCAGGCTCCAGTTTTGGACTTATCTAACATAGACCACATGACCTGGACATCCTCGTATGTGCATGCCATCACCTCTCCATGTAGGGCCATCACTGTATTTTCATTTTCTGTTCATTCAATCATTTGCCAAGAAAAATAATTAGATTCATATTCCATTTTTATAAAATAATAATATAATAATACTTCATAATTTACAATTATAGTAAAAATTAAGCATGATTAATCACAAATTAATTTAATGACAAATCAAGAGTAAATTATTTTTCTATTGGTTGGATAAGGTTAGAAATTATTGTAAATCAATATAGATACTTTGTGGTTGATCCTAATTTCATTGATATGTCAAGATTAATACTCCCTGTGTTTCTTAAAAACTGTGATATTTTATACAGTCTTTACAAGATTGTCTTGTTTCCAATTTCGTTAGTTATGTCGGCACAATTTCTTTTTACTTTATTTACTACCCGCTATACCATAGAAAATACATTCACCTACCCTTTCAATAGAACTCATAATAAAATGAATTTTTTTTAAAATCGAGCACTTTTAACAACATGAGGGGAATTAATTACTAATCCAATCAAATAACTAATCTATCCTAACAAAAATATAATCCTAGATACTAGCTCAATTATATAATGAAATTTCATATTACACGAAAGGACTGATCTAACCATCTATACAGTATATTCAAATTTAGTTATCACATCACTAGTTCAAATTATACCACCGTGGTAACAAATTGTCAAGCCGAGGCAATCAACATACATAAGAAACTAAAAAAAAGAAAGAGAAAAAAGATGTAGTACCTTGCTTGGATTTCTTATCCTTAGGAGGTTGATGGTTAAGAAAGGTGCAAGCTTTTTTGAAAGGAGAAGTGATTGTTTTAACCCAAGATGCTGCCATATTCTCTTTTTCTTTTTCTTTTTTTGTGAATAATATATAAGAACGAATTTATATTATGCTTTTTCTTTGCTGACAATATAGATAAAGAGATGATGTTTTGACGATTTTTATTTTTTAGTAATACGGACTGACCTCTCATCAGTTCTTCAAGATGGGTCTTATATATACCAAGATATGTAATAGCCCCACCTCTCACATTTATTTAAAAATTCCAAAATTAATTAAAATAAATTTTGTTAAAAAATAAAATATAATTATAAAAAAAGTGAAAAAAATAGTAGTAGAAAGAAAGATAAGGCTGTGGAAAAAGGAAGGCAAGATCCGTGAGATGAGCCAAAGAGGGAGGGTGAGAAGAAAGAGGGAATATGACATGATTTTATATTTTATAATATTTATATTATCATCAATTAAAATAATTAAATTATTTTGTAAAAAATGAAATTAATAAAATTGGGGGGGACTAACTATTAAAACAAGTTCTGAAGCAAGCACATGCGGCACGCTCTCTACATTACTCAACACGTGAACCAACTTTACTTTATTTCGGAATGTGACGCCTAACCTCCTCTTCTTCCCTTAATTTTATTGTGTATAATCTCTTTCATTGGACTTTGATTTGATTTCATTTTAGGTTGCCCACCATATTTCTATTTACTCCTTTATCTTGGTTGAGTTCTTCAAAGCCTTTTTTGCAATGTTTTGTGTGATTATTTTTACTTTGAACAAGAAGATTTAAATCATGCTATGGGTAATCTTGGACTTTGGAGAAGGAGAGTGGCATGACCGGGGATTTTATCTATTGGGTTTTGACTGTGTTACTACCTCCGTTTTTTTATTAATTTAAAAAAGGAGTATTATTCGTGAAACATACAAAATTCCTTTGTTGTAAATAATAAGAAACGGATGTAGTATTTTAACTCGGGTTATTAATATATTATTTAGCTCCGGATAAGTTTATTTATCTCATTGTTAGTTAAGAAATAAAAGACGATTAATTTTAATCTTGATCATATAAATATTCTTATAGGTTTGATTGGGTCAATTTTAGATAATGCCAAGACCTAATTTTATTGGTTACAATTTGGGTTTGAGTTAAATAATTTTGAAATAGGTAAATAAGGTTAGTTAATAAAATTAAAACGGTTATTAGGTTAGTTTGTTACATACAAAGTCATTTTGGGAAATGATTTAGACATAATAAAAGTTGTTTTGTCACTCATTCTATAAGAGAATAAATTTTTGGTACTCTACTAGTAAGGAACTTCTAAAATCAATTTTGATAGTGCCCATATTCTTGGTACATTGGATATTTGTCAAAGAGGTTAGGTAACAATGTATGATACAAGTAGATGTTAGTCGGTGTCAATTTATGTGATTGAGACAAGTTCAATCAGGTGTAGTTGGGACGGGTTTAATTTAGGTTAAATAATTTAGATTTCAACAAGTAGATGTTAGTGCGGTGTCAATTTGTGTGACTGAGGCAGGTTCAATCAGGTCAAGTCATCATACTAAGTTATTGTAGATTTGTAGTCATACAATGAAATCTAAATCGGATTGGTTTTTAACACCTCACTACTTATTCATACTTTAGGCCATTTATTCTTACTTATTTACTAGTTTATGTTTGTAAGTATGCATGGGTCTAATAATAATAATGAAGCATTCATATGGTTATTTATTTTTCTCAACTTATGATTATTAAATATCATAACTTAAACAAATAATGACCGGTTAAACTTAACTACTAGTATATGTTCTGATTTCATAGTTTATGATAGCTTCATAGTAATTTACTTATAAAATAGCTACTTCAAACTTTACGTTCAAATTATAGTGAAAAATCATCAAGCTAAGTTTGACTACGATGTAGCATAACTAAAAAGACAATCAAACTATCATTGACTTTTACACAAAAAATAAAATAATAAAAAAAACAATTATTCCTTAGTTTTGGGATGTGCTTGACTTTTTTCATATCACATTGTTTGCTTTTTGGTGCTGTAAACTTGTTGCCAACGATTATTATGCGCTTATACCTATGCAATTAGCAATAAGTCAATTTATGTTTCCTTTCATATCAATATATATGATGCATGTATAATTTGTTTTTTTTTTTTTTAACTTCTCAATGACCTTAAATTTGTTCTCAATTATATTAGCCGTTGTTTGTTTGGGTGATTGAAACAAAATGCAACAGATTGCAAACCAAACTCTTTGTTATAGCAATTTAATTTAGTTTGGGTCTTTTTTGTTTTTTTTTTTTTTTAATATGAATTTTATTCAATCTGTGTTTTGGTTTAGTTTCCGAAATATAAAGTAAAAATCAAGATAAAAGTTCAAAATCTATTTGACGCTAAAATGAAGAAAATCTATAATTATGATTATGTGACATTACACCTGATTAATGATACAGAAGACTACTATAACAAGAACACCAAGGTTTTTTGTTTTCTAAAATATATCAATAAAAGTCAAATACAAAGTTTTTCTTAGAAAAGGAAAGGACAATCAATACTCACAAGAGTCACAACGATTGGATTATATTTTGATTCTTAACAATTTCAAATACCTAAGAAACTCAAAAGTTAATATGAAGAGTTAGAGTATCAATAATATCCCATTAACATCAAACATGAGTAAAATCTAAAGTGCCAAAAATGCCCGTATTGTACTATCTAAAATTCTAGATATTTACTACACAATAATGTCACTATACCCTAACTAACAATAGTGACATTTAGTTTTTTTCAAAATGCTACGTTGTTCATTTGTTAGTCATTCATTTTCAATAAAAATCGATGATGTTAGTGAATTTGTCGTAAATGTTAGCTGAATTGCAAAAAATAAAATATCAACAAACAATTTGCTATTTTTTCTTTGTTAGTTTATGATTTCTTGTGCGAAACCAAAATATAACGGTTGACGATTTGAGGGGTGACAAATATTAACTGTCAATCTGTCATTACAAAATGTCAACTTTCTTCCGAGAAAATTGGTGAAGAAAGAATGTGAAAAGAAACTCCTGGAATTTATCATTGTTTTCAAATAAAGGGAGCATGTACAACATCCAACTGGAGCTAGAATAATGCACACGGAATGAACGGTCCAAGAAGTTGGGTTAATCAATAATCGCATATTCGCATCCGACCTAGAGCTTATAGTTCGGGTTAACGAGTCGTGTTCATTTGTATTTTCACCTTGTCAATTAAGTGTTGTTTACATGGCATACGTTTTGTTTCTGGAAACAGAATTCTCCCAAGCGTGTCAGGGTATTTCGGGTATATCAAGATGTCCTAAAGTCTGTGTCTAATAATTGTTCAAAAGTCTGAAAGCTCCGCTTTGCAAAGGTATGTCTGAGAGCTCCGACTTGATGTTTGAGGACTCGGTTTGCAAAATAGAGAAGGTTAGCTGCCCCGAGGGTGTGACCAGGGAAAGCCCCTCTGATGTTTAAGTCAGTAAATTGCACTTTCAGAGAGAAAAGGTAGAGAGAATACTATCTAGAGAGAGAAAGTAGAGAGAGAAGCAGAGAGAATTAGAAAAAGTTACCACCAGTAATGATTGGAGAGCTATTTATAATTGTACTTTCAGGTGGCCAAGTTGTACTTAGTTGGACAGATTAGGGGCAAATCCGCACTTTGTAATGATTAATGATGGGCTGGATCATAGAGGGATATTTTCGTCATTTTAGGTCACGGAGCTTAGGACATGGACTAGACCCAAACACGTTTAAATAAAAAAATCTAAAAAGTACCAATTTTCTAATTTTTGAATTCATTTGATAAATATGACAAGTGTTACTTATAACGGATGCAAGAATTTTTTTTTTTTTTTTTTTTTTTTTTAAAAAAAGAACAACAAATAAGAACACATATTTTTGTGGTCACGATGAGTCAGCTACTTTCACAGTACAATCAGATATGAGTATAGTTATGAATTGAAGATAATATAATTTACACTAGTGGCTAGGTTAAACCCTAAGACCCTATTCATTTGACCTAAATATAATTATGTGAAGTAAAATAATGAATTGAGTTGAGCTAAATTAAACAGAAAATAAGTTCAAAAGAACAAGGCCTACTCACAAAACATAAACAAAACAGGTCAAAAACAGGCCCAAAAAAAAATGTAGTCCACATAATAGTTATCACGTGATAGTCGTTCGAAGAGGTCTAACTAATTTAAGGCATATTCTAATAGTAAGTGAAGAAGTCAGAAGAGTAGACATTAGTTTAAGAATACATCATAATACCCCCTTTAAAGAGTACAGAAGAGTAGACATTATTAGTTTAAGAATACAACATCACTCTCCCTTTATCTCTGAATAAAAGCTTAAACATTGGCCCCATTGTCCAAATTAAAATCAAGTTTCTTAATCATTTTTTACCAATTAAGGTAGCTAGACAAATAATGAGCACATTATTTAGAGACAGAGGGAGTATTAATAATCTTGCTTGTAAGTGTACACTCCATGTTTGTTGCATACAAGCTGATTCTTCAACTTTCACTTCATCAAAATTTAAGTAAGTAAAAGTTTTGCAAGTAGATTTTTAATTGTTAGAGGATATGCAAGTAGAATAAATGGTAGGGAACAATTACCAAAATAGGAATGTAGAGTTTTGTGAGAAAACCTAAAATGTCAAATGGTGGTAATCTTAAAAAATTGAAGGTAGTAAGTATATGTAGTAGAAAAGATTCTAAATAGTATACAGGATTTTATTAATTGTTGTTTTTATGACATAGTGTGGGGTTCATGCAAGTTTAATAATTTAATCAGTGAACAAGAAAGTGATTTAAAATTCTACATATGCTGTGTCGCTATCAAATCATCAACGATGGAACTTAATTCTAAAAATAATCTTTATGCTTTCAACCTTCTTTCATAATTACATTGATATTTGTTGGTGATCGAAAATCTGATATGTGTATTCCGGAAAATATCTAACTTTAGTAATATCTGAATGTCCAAGATATTGTAAAAGATATAAATAAATTATATATTATCTATATAGTCCTATATACGTCCTCCGTTTTTATTTACTTATAACACACCCCTTTGACACGTATTTTAAGAAAGATATTAGACTAGGTAAATGGATAAATTAATTCACAAAATTTCATGCACCACCGATAAAAAAAGGGATAATTTGCTAAGGTTTAAATTTCATAGATTAATTCATTCGTTTACCAAATCTAATCACTTCCTCAAAAAGCGTGATAAAAGGTGTGTTGCAAGTATAAAAAACAAAGGAAGTAATAAATTCTTGTTTCGCTCCTTACGTCCTTCTCACTTTTTTTTTTGTTAAAGTAAGGCCTCGTTCTTTTGGACTAAAATTTGATGAACAGAACTGAAATTTGTTGAACTGAACTGAAACGACCTAAATAATAATAATAATAATAATAATAATAATAATAATAATAATAATAATAATAATAATAATAATAATAATAATAAAATAAAAACCTAAAGTGAACTAAAATTTGTTAAACTGAACTGAACTGCACTAAAGTGAAATGAAAAGGTATGCAAAGAAGTCCAAAAGTACAAGGCCTAAGTTTGTAAAATATTTTTTCAGTTTAATCTTTTTTTTGGAAAATAATACTTGTATGAAATATGCTTTTAATCTGATTTCGGGTATTGGAGTAGCGAGCGATAGCTTGCAAGGTAAGTTGAAGCGAGCTTGTGACGAAAATGGAGCTATAGCGCCTAAGCGAGTGAGCTATAGCTCACGAAGATCATTAGGTGCAGCTAGGTTTAGCTCGAGCTTGGTCATGCACGACTTAATAGACGCGCGCAACAGGCAAGCGGGAGTTGTGCGCGGAGCTCTGAAAGTGGCTCGCGGTTTGGGGTGGTCAACGTGTTTAATTTGTCAGTTGCCTATTTTCCGGACAGCTATATGTAAATCACATTAGGGTTTATTCTTGCTATGATCATTAATTAATTAAGTGTTGTTCAGAAATATGAGAGTCTTTTCTATATTTTTCATCTATGAGTTTTGAGAGAGATAACATTAGAAAATCGAGAGACAATCATTCTGTTTTCAGTGATTGGTCTCAAATATGTTCTAATGTATTCTTTTTTTCCCCAAGATCAATAAAACTATTACTCTCGTCTGCCTGTGGACGTTGCCAACGTATTGTTGGTGAACCACGTAAATCTGTGTATGTGTTTTCTTGTTATTTTACGTTCAATATTTGTTCTTTCTTGCATCATTTATAATAATACTATACAATTCTAAGGATTGCATATAAAGATTTTAAAAAGAAAATATAAAGTGAAATAAAATAATAATTACACCGATCAATACATTATTTTATATCACGCCTTTTACAAATTAATCTTAATTTTAAAAAGATATTAAGTGCTTATTATTTAGTTGTAGTCCTAAGAACTTTTGTTGATGCATGTTGGCTTGAAATACGAATACTACATAGGTATTCGTGTATGCAATACTAAGCATTCCACTTGAAAGGAAGGTCCAATGCTAAATTTTCCACTTTAAAGGAACGGTGGGTGAGATTTGAAATGTGACCTTAGCATTTTGTCATATTAGCTGACTCTAATCATATCAACTCAACCAAAAACTAAAAAGGTTTAAGCATATGGATGATTTATATAAAATAAAATGATTTGTGATTTGCAAGAGTAGATAGATGATTGTTTTATTTGTGTTCTCTATTATTTCAAGTTGCATTGTTTTATTTGAGATCCACAAGAGTATATATAAAAGATGATTGATTTACTTTTATTATTTGAATGGATATAAGCCTACAATTGAATTATATATACAACCATTGTAAAATCTATTCATGTTATATTGTACGGTGAATTTGATGATGTTTAGAGCCATATACGCATGCATGAATAATGAAGTGCATGCAGGATTCAAAGAAGCGAGCTTTTGAGCCTGTTGGGAAAGAATCAAGACACAAATTCAACAAGATGAGCAATTGTATTTTCTTTTAACACGTCTCATTTAGCTTATCCCAAGATTAATCAAGCACTTAAGATACATTTATAACATCCTATATTATTTAATTTTGCACCAACTCAAGTAGTTGTGACAAGTAGGAAGGTTACTTCTGATAATTGGTAGTTAGTACACTTACGGTAACATCATAATATGTACGGAGTACAACTTATAAGGGCTAATATTTATACCCTATCTCTCTAATTTCTACTAGTGGCCGACTCAAAATAATAATAATAATAATTTTCGAAACAACAGTAAATTATGTTTAATAATTAATAGCTTTAGAGAAGGTAATCATACCAAATCAATTTTATGTTATCTCTCTTCAATGATTATGAGCAAAGAGTGGGGCAGAGATGTTGTGCGACAGCGGAAGCAAAGGTCGTAAACAAACAAGAAAACAATAAAGAAATTCAATGCAAACAATAAGAACAACACCAAGAATTTACGTGGTTCACTATCGATGTGATAGCTACGTCCACGGGCACCGAGATCGAATGATTTCACTATAAACTGGCAAAGATTACAAAGATTACAATGAAGAACTTAATCACTCAAAGTATTCTCTCTCTTGTGTTTCTCTCTCCGTTACCCTAATAATGATAATAGGAAGTTTATATAGTAGTGATTCCTAATTAAGATATACTTAGGTTACAATATCACAATATGATAAATATTAAATTCGTAATCGCTGAAAAAACCCAGATCGCCCGGTCGGGCGAAGGCCCGCCCGATCGGGCGCGAGAACACGTCTTTTCCAACAACCGAAGTACTCCAAAAAACCCCTTCCGCCCGGCCCGATCGGGCAATGTCCGCCCGATCGGGCGAAGGCTCGCCCGGTCGGGCGAAAGCTCGCCCGGTCGGGCGCGCGAGAGCAGCTTCTTCAACGAATTTGCCAGGCACCTCTTCTTTTTCCGCCCGGTCAGACCGGGTAATGTCCGCCCGATCGGGCGGACAAAGCAACGAAGTACGAGTCACCTAATACTTATCAACAATCTCCACCTTGACGAGAACTCGTAGTCAGCAAACGACCCCATCAAGACATAGTGAAAAACATCTCAAGCCAAACCCGATGCAAGACTCATGCATAAGCCATACATCCCGATAAGTCTTCAACCAAGACCCATCACATACTCGTCTCCAAGTATAACAACTCATAATGCTCCACCTGCATCACAAGCCCCGGGCAAGCTCCACCTTAAGGCCAACACACCTACACCAGGAGCTCCCCAACTTCGCCCCTCAGGGCCTACTACATCACGTAGTAATCAATATTTAACAAGTCTAAGCAATGTTTAAACTTGCTAAACGGAACAGGCTTAGTGAAGAAATCAGCCGGGTTGTCAGCAGTCCCAATCTTCTTCACCTTAATCCTCTTGTCAGTACGTAAGAAATGATACCTGACATCAATGTGCTTCGTCCGATCATGGTGTACTTGATCTTTAGCTAAGCAAATCGCACTTAGACTATCACAATACACTGTAGCAAAATCCTGTGCAATACCCAGTTCACCTACTAGGCCTTTGAGCCAAATAGACTCCTTAGCTGCAGAAGTTAAAGCCATATACTCAGCTTCAGTAGTTGACAACGTAACAGATGACTGCAATGTAGACTTCCAACTAACCACAGAACCACCCAAAGTGAACACATAACCAGTCACAGACCTCCTGGTATCCACATCAGCTGCATAATCAGAATCACTGTACCCAGTGACCAAGCATTCCTTATCATTCCCGTACACAAGACCAATATCAGCTGTCCCTCTCAGGTAGCGAAAAATCCTTTTCACCCCTTGCCAGTGTTCCCTCCCAGGTCGAGCCATAAACCTGCTTACAACACTAACGGCATGCGCAATATCCGGCCTAGTACAG
The DNA here is from genome assembly GCF_001683475.1 of Chenopodium quinoa. Taxonomy (NCBI): domain Eukaryota; kingdom Viridiplantae; phylum Streptophyta; class Magnoliopsida; order Caryophyllales; family Amaranthaceae; genus Chenopodium; species Chenopodium quinoa. The sequence continues at coordinate 8,280,818 of NW_018745684.1, forward strand.
ACCATAGCATACATCAAACAACCAACCGCATTTGCATATGGAACTCTAGACATATAAGACAACTCCTCCTCTGATTGAGGTGACATAGACAAAGACAACTTACAACTAACAGTAGTTGGCGTACTTATAGGCTTCGATTTTTCCATCCCAAAACGAGACAAAATCTTTTCAATGTAGCTTTTCTGAGTCAAGAAAAGCTTACCTCTAGCCCGATCCCTGTAGATCTCCATACCCAAAATCTTCCTAGCTGCACCCAAGTCTTTCATGTCAAACTCCGAGTTAAGCATCTCCTTTAATCTAGCAATATCAGATTTATTCTTTGTGGCAACCAACATGTCATCAACATATAACAAAAGATAAATCATGGAACCATTATCCAGCTTACTATGATACACACAGCAATCATATGAATTCCTGTCAAAACCTTGTGAAACCATAAAAGAATCAAACCTTTTGTACCACTGTCGGGGGGATTGCTTAAGTCCATACAATGACTTTAGCAATCTGCAGGCATAGTGTTCCTTTCCAGGAACTTCGAATCCTTCGGGCTGCTTCATCAGAATCTCCTCCTCCAAATCGCCATGAAGGAAAGCCGTTTTAACATCCAACTGCTCCAGCTCAAGATCAAAATGTGCTACAATTGACAATAACACACGGATAGAAGTATGTCGAACCACAGGTGAGAATATCTCAACAAAATCAACCCCTTCTACCTGACTGAACCCCTTAGCAACTAGCCTAGCCTTAAAACGTATTTGCTCAGTTTCCGACAACCCTTCTTTCTTCTTGTAAATCCATTTACAACCCACAAGCTTCCTCCCTTCCGGTACTTTTACCAGTTCCCACACTCTGTTCTTGTAAAGAGACTGCATCTCTTCACCCATTGCGGCAAGCCATTGCGCAGACTCACTACAACTAATTGCTTGTTTATATGTGGCAGGTTCAAATGACTCTACATCATCAGCTACACTCAATGCATAACCTGTCATCGCATCAACACAGCAATTTCTTCCCTCCATCTCTTCAATCAATCTAACAGGCTTCTTGATAACTCGTTTAGGCATCTCAAGAATGGTGTCAGGTTGACTAGATGACCCCTGATTAGATTGCTCCACCTCATCCCCAGAGTTAGAATGAGTAGGAGTAATCTCAGGTTCAGGAGTACCCGGCACTGGAACATCAGCATCATCATCAATATATTGTACCCGAGGTAAATCAGCAATGGTAGACTGATGTACCTCAAGTACCCCATCTGTCTGTAATAAATTGTCTCCTTCCCTTCTCAAATCTGAAATCTCTGCATTTTTAATTGAATACATGGTGTTTTCATCGAAAGTAACATCCCTACTAAGAATGACCCGACCCTCCGAAGGTGAAAAAATTCTAAACCCCTTCACACCATCCCCGTACCCAACAAAACACCCCTTCTTGGCTCGTGGATCCAGCTTACCCTCAATAACATGATAATAAGCAACACAACCAAAAATCTTCAAATTCGAAAAATTAGGCAACTTACCACTCCAGATCTCAAACGGAATCTTGGAATCAATTCCAGAATGAGGACCCCTATTAATGACATAACAAGCTGTTAACACAGCTTCACTCCAGTACCTCCTCCCAAGCCCTGCATTAGAGAGCATGCATCGAACTCTCTCTAGCAGTGTCTGATTAACCCGTTCTGCTACACCGTTCTGCTGTGGTGTCTTCCTGACAGTATGATGCCGACCTATACCCTCATCTGCACAGAACTGATTAAACTCGTCTTTGCAAAACTCTAGCCCATTGTCCGTTCGTAGCTTCTTGATCTTCCTTCCTTGTCGATTTTCCACCAAAGCTTTCCATTGCTTGAAAACTTTGAAGGCCTCATCCTTTGACTTAAGCAACCTAAGCCATGTGTATCGGGACTTGTCATCAACAAATGACACAAAATAGTGGTAACCTCCCATACCTTCAACTCTAGATGGACCCCAGCAATCTGAATGGATGTAATCGAGCACTGCATCAGTAATGTGAGCACCCTTGCTGAACTTTGACCTGTGTTTCTTACCAAACACACAATGCTCACAAAATTCAAGGTTGGCAACCTTGACCCCGGATAGAAGACCCCTCTTGGACAATAGCTGCATCCCCTTCTCCCCCATATGACCAAGCCTCATGTGCCAAATCTTAGTCATCTCCTGGTGAGATACAGATGCGCAAACCGCAGAACTAGGCAGTGTAACACCCTCAAAAACATAGAGGGTGTTCCTTTTGATACCCTTAAGTACCAACTCAGAACCTCTGAAAATACACAACTCCCCATCTGAAAACACACCATTGTACCCCAAGTCATCCAGGGTACCCAATGAAATCAGATTCTTTCCTAAAGCAGGAACATGCCGTACATTAGTCAAAGTTAACCTCCGCCCATCAACAGTCCTCAACCTCATGGAACCAATACCTGTGACCTTACATGGAGCATTGTTACCGACTATAACCATGCCCCCATTGCGAGGTTCATATGTATCAAACCAATCTCGACGTGGACACATATGGAACGAACACCCTGAATCTAGAACCCAGTTATCAGATAAATCATCAGACCTAGCAGAACTGACTAATGCTAAATCTTCCTCTGAATTATAGCTCTCATTCGGTTTCTCTTCAACTACAGCAGCCTGGGACTTGTTTTTCCTCACCGGACAATTATTCCTAAAGTGACCCGGTTCTTTACAGTAATAACATGTTTTAGTAGTAGTTTTACTAGATCCATCCTTGCCGTTTCCAGCACCCGACCCAGCATTGTTCCCCTTGTTAAACCCCTTATTCTTTTTAGACTTTCCGGACTTAACAAACAACCCACTACCATTATCCCCATTATCACTCGTAGCTTTCATTCTGAGTTCCCTAGTATGAAGTGCTGCCTTCACTTCTTCTAAGGTTATAGAATCCTTACCAACAACAAAAGACTCTACAAAATTCTCAAAGCTAGACGGTAGAGATACAAGTAAAATCAACGCAGCATCCTCATCATCAATTTTAACATCTAAATTACGTAAATCAAGCAAAATAGAGTTAAGTTTTTCTAGATGTTCCCGTAAGGAAGTACCTGACTGCATCCGGAGGCTAAACAACCGCTGTTTCAGTAATAATTTGTTGGTCAACGACTTAGTCATATACAATGACTCCAGCTTCAGCCACAATCCAGCCGCCGTTTCCTGATCAGCCACCTCCGTGATGATTTGATCATCAAGACTAAGTAATATGGTAGAGTGTGCCTTCTCTTCCATAACTTCTAACTGCGAGTCAGTCGGTCCGTCTCCTGACTCCGAAGTAGTACTCTTTGGAGCCAACGGACGCCATATCTGCTGTTGTTTTAACAGAGCCTTCATCTTAATTTGCCATAGCCCGAAACTATTTTTCCCGGTAAACTTCTCAATTCTTATTGTTGAATCTCCTGCCATTGTTATCTTCAAGAAACTCTCCAAGGATTGAACCTGAGCTCTTGATACCAATTGTTGTGCGACAGCGGAAGCAAAGGTCGTAAACAAACAAGAAAACAATAAAGAAATTCAATGCAAACAATAAGAACAACACCAAGAATTTACGTGGTTCACTATCGATGTGATAGCTACGTCCACGGGCACCGAGATCGAATGATTTCACTATAAACTGGCAAAGATTACAAAGATTACAATGAAGAACTTAATCACTCAAAGTATTCTCTCTCTTGTGTTTCTCTCTCCGTTACCCTAATAATGATAATAGGAAGTTTATATAGTAGTGATTCCTAATTAAGATATACTTAGGTTACAATATCACAATATGATAAATATTAAATTCGTAATCGCTGAAAAAAACCCAGATCGCCCGGTCGGGCGAAGGCCCGCCCGATCGGGCGCGAGAACACGTCTTTTCCAACAACCGAAGTACTCCAAAAAACCCCTTCCGCCCGGCCCGATCGGGCAATGTCCGCCCGATCGGGCGAAGGCTCGCCCGGTCGGGCGAAAGCTCGCCCGGTCGGGCGCGCGCGAGAGCAGCTTCTTCAACGAATTTGCCAGGCACCTCTTCTTTTTCCGCCCGGTCAGACCGGGTAATGTCCGCCCGATCGGGCGGACAAAGCAACGAAGTACGAGTCACCTAATACTTATCAACAAGAGATTAGCACTGTTGGTCTGTTCCCTCTTACATTGGTCATTTTATAATCCAACAACAGCCTTATTTTTATTCAAAATTGGTGTGATATGCAATAATATCAAACTCTATTTTTAAAAAGTAAAAATTAATTAATTAAATTTATTTGTAACAAAAAAAAAAATACCAAACCTCTCACGTACACTCACATGTACGAGTCTCCTTTCGTACGCGGTCACCTTCAAATAATGTATGTTTGATAACCACATGATTTTCTTCCTAACGGTCGGTTTTCATTTAATATTAATTGTCATTTTTCTATTCAAATCTAGAGATGGATTCCATGTGCTTTTTTAATTCTCATTTTTCTCTGTTTACGACATCATGGATTCAATTCATGGCTATTTGCTTGTGCTAGCTACTTGTAAATGTATGACTATTTTGCAATGGCCTACGTGTTGCTATTGCAAATGGTACGGTTTGACTACTCTTATGCGGTCGATTGATCGATGTGACAATTTATCTCTTATTATCGTCTTACTATATGATTGTTAAACAATAATGCTCTCAAAATTATTATGCATATTTTTGGTTTAAGAAGACATACAACTTAAGAAGTACTCCGTATTAATTAAAGAATCATGTAAAATCATTAACATTCATGCATTTTTTTTATTTATTATTTTTTGAAAAAATCAGTATGGACAATGATTTTCCCGCCTAACTCACTCATCTAATTATTTCAAGATTATACAGATAATATATTAGGTTGGTATTGTTGTTTCGGTCATGTTGTACTTTTAACCTAAAGCTTTAATTTGCTCAAAAACAATAAAATTAAATTTGACAAAGCAATTGACTACCGATGAAGAAGCTCGATTTTCTTATTTCAAACATTCAATAGTGTTTGTAGTTGGTACTCAATGTCCATTTAAGGTATAGTACTAATCAAAATTTATAGTACGGAGTATATATTATGGAGTACATTAATTGAATGTATGACACATAATTACACAAAGAAGAGCTACAATTTAATAGAGGTAATATTGTTATTATTACAAAAGAGACAATATATTGGGTAACAATAAAGTCAGCCATTTTATTATGATTGTTACAGTAACAAGTAAGTCAGTAGCCACATGAGAAGATCATATCGACAATAGTGGAATGTCAATTGATCGAAGAGATAAGTAGTTTGTTGCGATCTGCATGCTACTGTAATAATCATGCATGCCCATAATATCATCAATTCTACTCTACTTACCCCCATCTCACTTTCATATTTGTTTCACATGATTAATTGATTATATGTCGATACTATTAATAATACTACATACGTAGTCAATTTTTGTTACATTTTATATAAATTATTTATGTACTAAGTTATTAATTTGATCCTAATTGATTTTTCTTAGTGGTTGGATGGATAGTATGGTAGTGGCCTTTTAGTTATGTAGTTTGTTGGTGGAGACGGCGTGATGGTGGCTTGCAGGTGGTGCCGTGGTTGTGCTTGTCCATCGATGACTTGAGGTCGTAATTAAGTTTTTTTTTTTTTTTTTTCAACAACAGCAATAATTAAGTTTTTAAGGACAAGTACGTATAGGTTTGAATGCCCTATAGAGCACGTATAGACATCATGTTTCGGTCGAGAACATAGAGTTAAAACTCTTAAAAGATCAAAGCAATTACTTGCTTTTGGAAAGGAAATCATGGTGTTTATGGATTTTGGGGATTTGGTGACTTGTTGTCGATCTCTCGGCTATTACCTAGCTAGCCCGTTTTCATGGGCACTAGGCAGAGCATGCCTCAACTGAAAACTCTACAGTAGTCGTTTGAAAAATGACTACCATAATTTTTAATATTGGACGACTGTGATTTAATGATTTTTAATTTTTTTTAATGCTAAAATCAGTTACAATTCATTTTCCTTATTTTAGGAATTTAATTTAAATTTTTGAAAACTAATTATTCTATTTTTTGAATTTTTTGAATTTTTTTTTCAAATAAAATTATGTAATTCAGTTTTAATTATTAAAAAAATAAAAATCAGAAAAATAAATTAAAATTTTTATCGGGAAATAATTGAATATAATTAATTAAAATTTAAATTCGGATATGTTAATTATATCATTGATATATAATTTTTAAATATCTAAATATAATTTAAATCAACGTGTTTTGTGTGCGGCTGACCACACTATGTGCCCGCTTTTAAAACAATTTTTTTTTTCCTAATTTCTTTACATAAATATTTTAGTTATTCCACCATATAATTATGAGTAATCCCTATAACACTGAACGAATAACCACTGTAATATTAACCGAATAACCCCTATAGCACTGACCGAGTAACCCCTATAACACTGATGAAGTAACCCCTGTAACACTAATCGAGTATCCTCTATCACACTAACAAAGTAACCTCCAGCGGCCGGCTAGCTACATATAAAAGTTGGTGAATTCAATATATATCAATGATATAATTAACATATCCAAATTTAAATTAATATTAAAACAAAAATTAATTGGGGGGGGGGGGGAAGGAGATCTAGGTGATTTTTCAGGGTGGGAAAGGGAGGCGGGTGGTTTCGGAGGTGGGGGAAGAGATTTGAGGTGATTTTGTGGCATAATTAACCAAACTCCATTCATCTTGTAGTCATTAAGGGTATCTAGTGCATTTGTGTGAAAACTTAGGGGTATGTAATATATTTAGATTAGTCCAATGGTATACGGTAAATAAAGCTAAAACTCATAATTATATGGTGGAATAACTGAAATATTTATGTAAAGAAATTAGGAAAAAAAAAAATTGAGCTTGAACTGTTTGGATTTGGATTAGAGTGATATGACCACCAAAAATCAAGGTGTTGGATGAGCCAGAGATTGCGCCGAAATCCCTTAATCTATTCTGAACCAAATTGTGCTCCACCCTTACTTATCATTAATCAACGTTAAGTATTGTTTGATAAAACCGTGTCTATATATTCTCAAATAGATCTCTTAAAACACATTTAAAGGGTGGATCTTGTTGCAAACATGTTAAAACACATGGAATATTTTTTTCATTAATTTTGGTGGAAAAATAGTCAAGTCCAGTATAACAAAGTATAGATATACAGTAAACAACCTCAATTAATCCGATTACTTTTCCAAACTAGTAATAGAAAAGGATGATAATTAGGATACCACCTAATAACAAATACAGAATTTACTCCGTAATATAAGGAATCCTTCCCCGCTCGCCTTCTAAGATAAATATTAAGGTACCTCGAAAAATGAGGTTAATGACTTCCCAAACCTCCCTTTTCCTTACACGATCACACCTCATTATCTCATTTAGCACCACTTACCCTACTATAATCCATTATCCCAATCCACAAATACTCCATTAGTTACTCCTTTGAATCAACAAAGTACAAGTACTATTTTAGGGTACAACATTCAAAAAAACAAAAAGTTAGCACCCTTAAAAAAAAATGCATGAGACATATTTTTCTTTAGATACGGCTGAGGACTCGGTGGGCTACATATTTCAAGCCAACCTCCTAAAACACCGCCTAAGTTGAATGCCGCCTAAATATATAGTGGTTGACTAACTACTGACACGTATTTGACTTCAATTCATGTCATCGCTCAATTGTTTAGTCTTCATGCATGTATTAAACAATTAGATAGTGTACATGATACAACAATCTAATTGTATGTATGAACACAATAAGATTATTATTTAAAAATTAAGTCATAGTTTATATATCAAGATTTAAATATATAGCACACTGATTTTTGTGCAATTTTTTTGGTTTTAATGGTAAAACAATTAAGTTGTTGTACTAATTGTACCACATTAGTTGTGCTGCGTTACATTACATAGTTTCCGGTTTTAGCTCAGTTCTCTCTATTGGGGGACATTTTTTTTTTTTTGTATTAATTTATTTTTTAGTTAAGGAGAAGACGTCTAGTCGATTGAAATCTCGCACAATTCAATTATTTCAGGTTAACAGGCAAGGCTCTTTAAAGTTCGAATTGAGGAATACTATAAGTTAGAAAATGTCCACCCTCAAAGTGTCTCTAGTTGAAATTGATTCTACAAAGTTAAGATTGCGAGAACCCTTCTCCGTTTCTTTGTGTTGAACTGAGTTGAATTGAACTAAAATTAAATAATGTACTGATGTAAGTTGAATTAAACTAAATTAAACTTGAATTAAGTAAAAAAAAATCCCTAATACTACTTGATTGATTAAGGAGTATTATTTTATTTATATGAAAAAATTATGTTATCTCTTTAAAACGGCATCTTTAAGCCTAACATGGTCTTAGAAAAAAAAAACCTTTTATCTTTGATTGGGTGATTTTTGGGAAACATGAGACTGATATTTTGCTGACATAGTAAGGAATGATAACTAATTATAGTCAATGGTACATTTTCTTAAACTAACAAAACAAAATACTCCGTAATGAGTTTTTTATAAATTTTTGGGGAAATTAAAAGGTAAGCAATGGGACCACTTAGGATTTTAGAAGGTAAGGGGAGATTGGTAATTTTACTAGACTCAAGTGCTCTTCATGAGATTCGATTTATGTACCTACACTTTGCTACATACATAGGTACATCCGAGACAAAGTTTATGCTTATTTAGAAGATGTATTTAGTGAAACTATATGAAAAAATAGGGAAAAAAAAAAAATTAGTGTGTTAAACTAAATCACTTATTAGGGACATTTTATTAGCAGAATTTACACATTGGTAAAACTATTAATAATTCGCATTAGCAATCAAATAACATTTTAATTAGGAGATCATAAGTTTTGTTTGGTCACCAATTACTTTGTATGATTATCTTGATGTAATATGAAGGGGAACAAGGACTTACGTTAAATTTAATATTACAATGTTAGATGTGTTAGAAGGAAGAAAAAAAAAAAAAAGGGGGGGGGCAATTTTGTATTGGGTGTGGGAGAGCATAATTAATTAAGAATCTAACTTTTTAATGAGAAAAGATTTAAAAATAAGTGTAAAATTAACCTAAGAAAAAGAAAGTGTGAAACTAACATTGAAGAGCCGGAGTGTCAGAAAAAAAATAGTCGAACGTACTTATCCAACACGTGTAAATTTACAGTATAATATTCAAAATTATAATCGGTACACTGTTCATATTGCACCAATTTATATTAGTATAAATTGGAGGCAAAATAATTCCCGTCAGTTGGTAAATAATAAAAGAAAGTTATTTGAAACCTCAAATGATTAAATGGCGATGTACATCCCTCCTAAATATTTGCGCCAAATTAATTATTTTGTGTAATTTACTTCCATTATACTCCCTCCTTTCCCGAATGATAGTCACTATTTCCATTTTTGGACACCCAAAATGTTAGTCACATTTCACATTTTTTTGTTCCCATACAATAACACAAAATTACTTATATGCCCTCAATTTTTTTGGCTTTATTATCTGTGATACCCAAAATACTCTTATAATTGTGTTTGTACTTGTGCCATAATGAATGAATTGTCTCCCTTGATTTTTGGTGTTCTGAATACTTTTGAAGCGGTGCTTTCTCTCTCTTAATTTCTCTCTCTTATTTTCTCTCTCTTCATTTCTTTGGTTTTCTGGGTTCTTCCATTGAAGAACAACTCATTTCTTCATTCTCTCTCTTAAAATCGAGCAACTTGGGGTTCAAAAGCGCCGGAAAAATTGTTGATTTTTTCTGTACGTGTTCGAACGAATCAAAGCCTTCATCTAATTTTGTGAATCCGCCCTTTTTAAAGGTGATAGGTATCGTTTTTTTTTTTCGATTTTCTGTATATTTTTTTTTCAATTTTCTGGTCTGAGTAATTTGATTATATGGGGTATTTCTTGATTCTTTATGATGTTTTACTGAAATAATTACAATTTTTGGATTATTTTTGCCGATGTTTACTTCTTTGCCATGGATCTTGATTTCGTTCAATGTTATGGAGTATGATTTGGATTTAAAATATGTTCCCCTAAATCTTGATTATATTGTGAATATTTATGTTTGCGATTTTATATATTTTCCCTAGTAAGGTTATCTGTTCAATTTTGTGAATTAGGGTTTCACTGTTCACATGATTTAGGGGTCAATGTTCAATTGCATGTATATTTATTTATTTAGTTGCATGTACACTTCACTATTCAATATATGAGAGCTATGATTTGGAAACAATGTTAGAGGTTTAGTTATGTATTGTTGACATTGTTATAACATGAGTCCTTTTGTTTGAATGCTTCATGGTTGAAACAGGAACAAAGGACCCATTGTTATGCATCTTGAGTGATTGTATACTCATGTTGGTTTGATGTGTGGGTGTCTTTAGTACTTGTGTACTCATATAATGATATTGGTTTGATGTGTGGCTGTCTTGAGTACTTGTATGCTCATATAATGATATTGGTTTGATGTGTGGCTGTCTTAAGTACTTGTATACTCATATAATGATATTGGTTTGATGTGTGATTGTCTTGAGTGATTGTACACTCATTTAAACATGTTGGGACAATGTATACTCATTTACACTTGCTTTTTTGATGGTTGGCTGTCTTAATTGGTTACATGTTGATTAAGTCATGATTGAGTGAGTCCCCTGGTTTCTTTTCAGGTTGCCTGTGACCATGAGTCAGTCCCCTGGTTCAAATGAATCACACTCTCATCACACTCACAACTATGAAATGTATAGAAAGCAGAAGGCAAGCGGAGAAGAGGTTGATAAACCATCTAATTCTCCAGCCAAACCACCAAAATCTCCAGCTAAACTCCCATCTACCTCTAATGTGAAAGCTCCTGCCAACTCTCCTGTCAAACCCCGTGTTCCCATTCCTTTGGACCAACAAACTAGTTCACTTATTGACAGGATATTAGCTGATTCCAGATCACACTACACATCTGAGTCCTACCAATGCACTGACCGTGACTGTGAATTAGGCAGTGGCTATGATGGGAAGCACAGTTACAGCAATGACACTTTGAGAATTAGATTGGAATTGTCCCAACAGGAATGCCTCCTGCAGACTCTGACTATTGGCCTCATAATTGGTACAGAAGGCAATGCAGGAAGAAGGGTTTGCCAAGACCTTATGACAATGTGGACTCAGACTGTTCAGACTCCAATGATGATGATGGTGGTTGCTCCCCTTCTAAGTTGCCTATGTCCCAGAGAAAGGATTCTGATAATGAATCTCACAGCTAAGTTTCAGAATGCCTTGCTGTTATTTGTTGTGGTTTCTTTTGTTTTCTAAGACTGGGGATAATTGAATGTGATGGTTGGTTGTATTTAGAACATGAGGATTATCTTGTTGGTTTTGTTTTGGTTTTTTTGTTGTTGATGATGATGATGATCTTTGGTAGTCTTGTTGATATGCTCTTTTGGATTGGGTTTTAATTTTGTTGCCTATTATCATGATATGTTGGTTAAATATGCCTTGTTGGTTGCCTATGTTGGTTGGATATGCCTTGTTTGGATATGCCTTGTTGGTTGCCTAAAATTGTACTTGTATACTCATGTTGGGTTGATGTTCGGCATTTTTTGATTACTTGTATACTCATTTTGGGTTGATGTGTGGCTGTTTTGAGTACTTGTATACTCATGTTGGGTTGATGTGTGGCTGTTTTGAGTACTTGTATACTGATGTTGGTTTGATGTGTTGCTGTGTTGAGTATATGCCTAGGATGAGGTCTGTGATGATATTTTATTTGGGCATTTAGAAGGCATATAGGATCTTGTTCATGTCATTTAGACCACAAGGTACCATTTTCCTCAAGGAATCTATAAAGCATGATATGAGTTTTATTTGGCTGCTCAATTTGCCTATTATGATAAAAACTTTAAAATCTAAGACCTTTTGTCATAACATGTCCTTACACTTAGTGTTTTATTACCAATGGGATATATGTTTAGATGTTCAAATTATTGACCACTTCACAATTATCCCATTAGGTAATAAGACATTATGTGAGTGATCCTAATTTGATAAGGTCAATGATGAATGATGGGAGTATGATGTTAGGAGGCATTTTGTTTTTGCCATATAACATGTATTGTGATTTGGTGACTTGTTTGGTTAGATGAGATTGCTTGTGTGTCCTTTGTGTGAGCTTGTAATCCACAATATAAGTCTTCAATGAATATGCACTAAATGCCCTGAGACCTTGCGTATGTTGTAATTTAACTTATGTTACTTATGTTGTTCAACACTTGGGGTGTGTAAGTAGTTTATACAATGGTATTTACCTATTTATACACTCCATCTGTTGAAACAACATAAGGTGTTGGTTTTATTTGACAATGATGAGTCTTTTTTTGTTGAGATGCCCAACTTTAAATGCCCTATCATTCTGCTGTCCTTAGAGAATAACTCAGACTACTCTTGAATTATTTTCTTTGCTGACTATGGATTGTGTGTGGATGTTTGGTTGGTGTGTCAATGATGCTTGGGGACAATCTGAGTTAACAATAAAAGAGTGCAATGACAGTTTTAGAGCACTTTGTTTTCCAAAATTTTTGTGCATGTTTCATTCCATAATAAAGGATTTGATTACATATTTATATTCACCTAATGTCTTAACCAAAAGATAAGAACAAAATATAAAAATAAACATGCCAAATTTTTTTACACTTGACCCCTATTCACTACTCTGCATTGGCATTTGAAGTAGATGCTTCATGATCATTTACCATAACAGGCCTATATGCCTCTGTGTTTGGTCTTTCTTGTGTGTTGTGCTCTTCAATTGCTTGTGTGTTGTCAATGTTGACCTCTTCAGTGTCTTGCTCATCATTTGAGTCTGGCTTGTCCATGTACACTCTCTCCCATGCACCAATCACAGCCCACATAGGAGCTTCTATAGGATCTTTTAGCCTTCCCTCTCTTTCCAGCCTATCTTTGTTAACATGTGGAGGTTGAAATCTGTTAGAACCTTTACTTTTCAGAATTTGGTTCATTGTGTGGCACAAAGTTACCCACACCTTGAACAGCCTATTATGAGGTAGCTCACTAAATGCATCTTCAACAGCTTTTATCAACTGGTCTGGTGTCTTTGCCATTTTCTTGTGTTGAAGTGATTGAATGCTTCTAAAAAAGCCCAAATCCAGAACATTCATGTCTGGACTGTTTGGTGGTTGCTGAGTTAATATAAAAGTGAACCCTGGTTGTTCACAATGTTCTTTCCAAACTGCATCATCTTGAGTAATATGTGCCTTTGCATTATCTTGCTGAATGTAGATTGTGTTGTGTTGACCTGTGTGAGGCCATTTTTCCATAATTGTTGGAATGACTTTTTCAATCAACATCCACCTTGAGACATCCCTGTTGATTGGATCAATTACCTTTGTGACCATTTCTCCCTTTTTCCTGTATTTTGAGGACCTAAGTGCTGGCTCCTTTTTTACAAATGGAAAAATGCCTATTTTCCCATCAAAAATGACTTCTTTTTCTGCATTGTACCAAGGTTTTGCAACTGCTCCTTGGAACATGAATTTTGGAATGAACTTGGCTGATTGCATTACTCTATGTGGACCTTTTTCTCCTTTTGCTAAATATGACCTATGTGTTTTTTTAGTCAGTGTAAACCATTTTTCATCAATATGTACTGTATTGTATGTTTCGGGGTTTTCTGATGTCCTGCGGGAGAGTTACAACACCGAGACTGGAACCGGCCGCCTGTACCTGCAAAATAACGGAGACTCCTAGGAGCTCCGCCTCCAACGGTCAAGTTAGTACTTGTTTTAGGAGTAATGAGTGCGGAAATTAAAGTGATTTAGTCTCTCTAGGTGAGAGTGTTTAATGTATAATCCGTGTGTTATTAGAGTTCTCCCCCCCTTAATGAGGATTAAGAGGAGTATTTATATCCTCGGGAAGCGTGCCAGTCTCTTGGTTTAGGGTAAACCTAGGGCTGACTGGGCCTCATAACAGGATTGGGCCTTGGTGGCCGGTTTTCCCATTTGGCATGGGTGGACACGTGGCGTGTCTCAATTGGTCCGCAGAGGACGAATCTGTAATTGACACGTGGCAGGCTCCTATTGGCCTACGTGAAAGACACGTGGCGGAACCTGGTTGGTCCACTTGTCAGACGGTGATTGGTGGATAAAAATCCCCTAATCATTTGCCCCTCACAGGTGGCACGTGACTGGTCACGTGTCACCTGTGACAGGTGTCGCATGATGACAGGCGACGGCCTGCTGCAGGTGTCACCTTGCAAATGGCCGAGAGATTTTCCCGCCCAAATTTTGAATTTGGAAGCGACCCTTCGCCTTCTCACTTTGCCTATATAAGGAAGTGCTGACTTCGGTCATTTTTCACATTTGAGAACTTTGCGAGAGAACATTCGGACCCCTGAACTTGCTCTGACACTTTTGTTGCCTACCGCCTGCTCTGACAAGCCGTTTGCAAGGGATTTCAGAATTTCATCAGTCGTCACTCGTTCAGGTAACCGTCGGTTCTCTTATTCTTAATTTTTTTTCTTATTATTATTTTTTGAAATGGCACCATGGAAGCACACGACACGACCTAAGTTAGTGATCAGCCGGTCACCGGGGACGGCTGAATCTAGGACTAGGAGTGCCGCCTGCCCTTTTCTGGACCCATCTTTGCCCTTTATACAAAGTCCGACTGTATCTGTGTCTATGCAGAACGTGATGGCCAGAACAAAGAAGACTGCTAGGATCTCAAACTCGGACGGCTCCTCCCATAGGGTGCCCATTAGTGAAACATCTGACCAGGCGCCAGATGTAGAAAGGAAACAAGGCGGCTGCCAAGCCGACAGTTCTGAGGGAGGGGGCAAGGTGGTCCCTTCCCATTTTACCGTTGATATGTCCAACTTTTCTCCTGCTCCTTCTGAGGGAGAGGAGGCGGGCCCCTCTGGGAGAGGGGAGGAGTCGTCCTCTTCGGACTCGTCAGAGGACGAGTCCGAGTCCTGCTCTTCTGGCCACGCTTCTCCAGGCTCAGAAGAAAGAAACAGCCGCCTACAAGAGGCGAGGCTTTCTCATGCAGTTGAGAAGGGGGGCAATTGGGCGGAGCCGTCCGCCTCTTACAGAGAGGAAAACACCCCCTACTACTGCACGGTACCCCGGGGCCGGATCGCGGCCATGAAAGACAAAGTGGAGAGCTTTATAGCTAACCACAGAATGGGCCCCGGATTTTTACTGTTCGTGCCAGATCCAGAAGACACTGTCGTCTGGCCGGCTGGTACCAGCTATGATGGCGGCTGCTTTGGCTGCTATGAGGCGGCCATCAAAGCTGGACTGCGTTTCCCATTACATCCGGCTGTTCAGCGGATTTTAGATGGGTATGATTTGGGGTTGTGGCAGTTAGCCCCCAACTCTTGGGTAAACGTACTCGGCTATGTGGCCGGGTGCGAAATGTACGGGGTGGAGCCAAACTTTGAGGCTTTCGCCCACATGAACTATCTCAGCCGGACCCCTAAGTCGGGCGGCGCCGGCTGGTATCAATTAACAAGCCATAGGGGCTACCTCATGACGAGAGGTAAGGCGAACAAATGGAAGGATTGGCGGAACACCTTCCTTATCATCGAGGGTTCAGACACGGAGCTGAACAAACGCTTTAACAAGTGGAATAGGGATCCGCCTCTTCTCGCAGGCGGCCGCAGCATGCCGCCTGTTCCCCCAAAGGCTAAAAAAGAGATCCTAGACAAAGGACTCTTCAAAGTAGAGACTAGGGTGAACTCTACTTCAGGGGTACGAGAGCAAGTACCCCTGAACTGCGTCCCGAGCTTCAAGTGGCTCTATGACGAGTACTTTTTGGCCGCCTGTGGCCTCAGCAGTCGGTGTTCTAGAGGTAGCCGGCCTGACAAATACTCTGTTTTTCACGCCTTGTTTACTTGGGATTTTTACTAACTTTGCTGTTTATTTTTTGCAGCTGACGCCATGAGTAAAATAACAGCATCCAAGACTGCGGCGGCCATGTTGCGGGCCTCTCTCATGCAACAGTCTTGTACCGACTCCCCCAACAAGGGGGCACCCTTGGTAGGCCTCGAAACTCTTCCTCTTTTAGGAGTTGGCTTATGCATATACTAACTTTTTTTTTTTTTTTCAGTCGGGCACTCCAAGAGCTTCTTCCTCGCAACAGCCGGACCCCAAGGCCCGGAGGACGACTGTTGCAAGCTCTCCTGGGTCTTCCAGGAAAACAGTGGCGGCTGAGAAGCAGCCGGCCACTTCTTCTAAAACTCCGGCGGGGCCGCCTAGAAGTATGGACAATTACTTGTAAAAACTTTCACTTGCTTTCTTCTTGACTAGGTCTAACTTGCTTTTTTACGCTTGATGCAGCCGGCCCTCAGGAGCCTGACTTGGTAGAGGTAGCCAAGTCCATGATCAAAGCAGTTCCTCCATCTGAAAGGGAGGCGGTCAGGGGTGTCGGCACCCTTGACCTTGATGGGATTGCAGGGGTCCTTGCTGAGGTATACTTAGCATTTTTTGTATTTGAGTTCCAGGACGCCTGTTATCTTGTTTTGAAACTGACGCCTGTTCCCTTTTTACTTAGGCCCTGCTTCGAGTGAACGGCCTTCGCAAGCCGCTTGATCGGAAAAACAAAGAGGTAAAGGCTGCAAAAGCTATGGCCGCCTCTAACTGTGATAAGGCAATGTTTCAAATTGCCCAAAATGAAGTTCTGACAATTGATATTCTTTATTATCAGGCGCAGGCTGCCGCCGCTATCCGGGCTCAGTTAGAGGCGGCCCAGAAGAGGAACAGCGAGCTGGAGGCGACCGTCTCCAACCTCAAGGCCGAGCTTAAACCTCTCCGCCAAAAGATACTCTCATACGATGCCATGGAAAAATCCTTGGCTAACGTAAAAGAACGCCTGGTGACCCAGGAGAAGAGTCTAACCAAAGAGCTCTCGGAGAAGGCTGAGCAAGAGAAGAGAGAGCTCTCGGAGAAGGCTGAGCAAGAGAAGAGAGAGCTCGTCCGAGAGATGATTGAAGACTCTTCCCAGATCCAGCGCATGACCTGGAGCCGCCTCTTCCCCAGTGCCGACTTTGCCTCGTGGGAAAAAACGTACCGCCAGTGTTCTGAAATATATAATCAAGAGATCCTGGCGGCTACTGAGGACGAGGCGTTGGAGGAGGCCTTGGTTGAGGATGAGCAGCCGATAGTGGCGCTTGTGCCACTTGGGGGCAAGGCATCGAAAAAGGATGCAGCTGAAGCCGAGTCCAGCAAGAAGAGTGCTGACCAGGCGACAACTGCTAATACTGAACTGCCCCCTTCTTAAGCTTTATGTATTCTTTCCACGGCCTGCGTGCCGTTTGATTGTATTTACCCGGCCAGGGGGCCGGGGTTCTGAATATTTTTATCTTCATTAATGAAATCATTTTTTGCTTGAAATTTGTCTAAGTGTTGAATATTTGATATTGCATTGTACACTATATCGACTGTTTTGCATGGCCGATTGTAGACAGGTACGGATGGTCCGCCTATGCCCCTGGACGACTGGTTGTCTGTTTCCAAGCTGGGCGATCAGTCGGCCATTTATTCAATCGGTATTGTTCCCGTTAAAAGATTGGATTATCTTTAGGCAGGCGGTCCTGTTATTAGTAAAATTAACCAAAGGGTTTTCTTACTTAGACTTGTAGGCAGTCTATGACTGGATTACCCTTAGGCAGGCGGTCCTAGTCGCCGAGTGATTTGAGTAGTAGGGTATCAAGCGGTGGGTACCGGTTGTTCCCCTTTATTCGCCAATGTTTGTTGGCTATTAACTCGAAGGGAAACCTAGTAGGAATAGTAGTTTGAATGCCCTTGTTTGCCAAAAAACAGGTGGTCTATTCAAACTTTTTAGGTTCCATACCAAGCTTGGGAGGATGACTGAGTTAACGTTGGTGTTACTCAGTCGTCCTCATTCTAGATTGAGTAGTAGAGGTACCAGGCGGCAGAGGCCGGCTGGACCCCTTGATTCGCCAATGTTTGTTGGCTATTAACTCAAAGAGGTACCCCCTGCATTTATCCCAAGTAATACAGGCGGTAATCCGACTCAGATGTCAACTGTTACCACTAGTTTGGCTAGTGACAAAAGTTATCCTTGTCTCAAAAACGGCTACGTGGTTGCCCTTGGGGACAGTCGTATAGGTGCCGTGTGATTAGTTTATAGAACAATGTTCCACCCAAAAGGGAGCTGCTCTCTGCGACGAATTTCATCCGGATGGATGCCGTCGGACGCCTGCTATAATGTTGGGACAGGTCGAATTGAATTTTTTTATATTTTGATCAGTTGGCTTGACGCTTGGTCTGATCATGTTTTTTGATAGTTCTTGGTGAACTGTATTATGTGAGGGTAGCCGACCATAAAGGTACAGGCGGCATGGCCCTTTAAAGGAGTAAAATACTCGATGGAGAGTAGCCGACTGTAAAGGTACAGGCGGCATGCCTCTTTGAAGATAGAGTAAAATACTCAATGGAGAGTAGCCGACTGTTGGTCAGTTGGCATGCCCCTCTTTAAATAAAAATGAATATAAAAATGGAGAGTAGCCGACTGTTGGTCAGTTGGCATGCCCCTCCTGATACAAAATTGAATATTAGTCCTTGACTTTACATTAGTCCTTGACTTTACATTTTTTCAAAAGAAATATTTCTTAAGATTATCTATGTTCCAAGTTCGAGGTAACGGCTGGCCGTCTGGTGTTTCCAGACGGTAGGTACCGTCTCTAACCTCGTCATATATTCGGTAGGGGCCTTCCCAGTTGGGAGTTAGCTTGCCAGACTCGTTAGCCCTACCAACTGCTTCCATTTTTCTAAGTACAAAGTCCCCCACCTTGAGTGGACGCCTGTGCACTTTTCTGTTGTATGATCGAGTCATTCTCAGGCGGTAGATCTCATGGCGCAAGACAGCATTGCCCCTCTTTTCGGGGAGGGAGTCTAACGCCAGGCGCATGGCTTCCCAGTTTGCCTCTTCTTCATATAGCATTACTCGAAGAGTCGGCTCGTAGTGTTCTATTGGAAGAACAGCTTCCGCACCATAAGTTAGGAGGAACGGAGTTTCTCCAGTCGCCCCTTTTTCAGTCGTCCTAATAGCCCAGAGAACATGTGGTAGTTCATCCGCCCATAGGCCGCCTGCTCGTTCAATCTTTTTCTTGAGACCGTCTGAGATGATTTTATTAAAGGCTTCTACCTGGCCGTTTGCTTGTGGACGGCCGACAGATGCAAAGTAGTTTGCAATTCCTTGGTCACCCAACCAGCTTTTGAGAACAGGCGTCTCAAATTGGGGACCATTATCAAAAACCATAGACATGGGAACCCCGAACCGAGTGATGACATTTTTCCAAATGAATGAAATTACATCTTTCGTCTTGATTCCCTTTACAGCCTCCGCCTCTACCCATTTAGTGAAGTAGTCAACAGCAACAAGTATGTACCTCCTGCCGCCTGTAGCAGGCGTATATGGACCCAGAATGTCCATGCCCCACTTAGCAAACGGTAGTGGGCTGTGAATGGTAGTGAGGTCAGTAGCCGGACGGTGAATTAGTTTGCCAAACCTTTGGCACTTGTCACACTTTTTCACCATCTCCATAGCATCAGTTTCTAAGGTAGGCCAGAAGTAGCCCTGGCGCCTTGCCCGTTGAGCAAGCGTCCTTCCACCTATATGTGAAGCACAGTAACCAGAGTGGAGATCGTCTAGTATCTCTCGTCCCTTTTCTGGAGTAACGCACTTTAAGAAGGGTTGTAGGTACCCCCTTTTGTGAAGTTCTCCCTTTATAATTTCAAAATTGGTGGCTCGTCTTTTCAGCACTGCCGCCTGTTGATGATCATCCGGCAGGATACCGTTTGTCAGATATGCCCTGATTGGATCCATCCAGGTTGAGCTTCTGTCTAGGATTCCAATAGGGTTTTCCTCGATGCTTCTCTTCTCCACTACCTCCCAAAAAACGGTTCGAGGAGTATCACAGGAGGCGGATGATGCTAATTTTGAAAGTGCATCCGCTTGGTTATTCTCTGATCTCGGCACTTGGACCAGATGGAAATCCTCAAGAGAGCCGACTGCTTGACGGACCGCCTGTAAATACATGATCATGGCCGGATGGGTCGCTTCGTATTCACCATTGTACTGACTCACTATTAATTGTGAATCGGAACAGGCGTCTATTTTTCTTGCCCCTGCCGCCTTGCACATGCGGATTCCAGCTAGTAAAGCTTCATATTCTGCCTCATTGTTTGAAGCCTGAAAACTGAAGCGTAAAGCATACTCGTACCTGTCGCCCTCTGGCGACTGACATATGACGCCTGCTCCACAACCATTTGAAGTAGAGCTTCCGTCCACATATACCTTCCAGACTTGGTCTGGAACTTGAGAGTCAGGAGGACGAGTCATCTCAACAATAAAATCAGCAAAGGCTTGCCCCTTCACTGCTTTTCTAGGCTCAAATGTAACTTCGAGGCTCTGTATTTCTATGGCCCATTTGATCATTCGGCCTGACGACTCCATGATGGTCAGTGGCCGCTTGATAGGTTGGTCTGTATACACGACGACTGCATGTGCCAAAAAGTAGGGCTTCAATTTTTTAACAGCCATGAAGAGTGCAAGACCAAATTTCTCCACTAGGGGATACCTCAACTCGGCATTTTTCAGTACGTGACTGACAAAGTAGACCGGGAGCTGACAGCCGTCTCTTTCAGCAAGAAGAACAGCGCTTAACGCATGATCAGAGACGGCCAAATACATGTAAAGTACTTCTTTGGGCAAAGGGCTGACTAGCCTCGTCAAGGAATGCAAATGAACTTTCAATTTTTGGAAAGCCGCCTCAGCATCCGGCCCCCATTCAAACCTTGCCTTTTTCTTAATTGCCTGGAAAAAGTATAGGAATTTGTCGCCTGATCGACTTAGAAATCTTCCCAAGGCCGCCAGACAACCTGTTAACTTCTGAACCTCTCGGACGGTACGGGGCGACTGCATGTCGATGACCGCCTGCACCTCCTCAGGGTTCGCCTCTATTCCTCTCTGATTAATGAGAAATCCGAGAAATTTCCCAGACTCAACTCCAAAGACACATTTCTTGGGATTGAGCATGACATGGTGCCGCCTGAGTGTGGCGAAAGTTTCTCGGAGGTCCGACAGATGATCTGTCTGAAGTTTAGACTTGACAATCATATCATCAATATATGCCTCGACATTTCTCCCAATTTGATCAAAGAACACAGTGTTTATCATACGTTGGAAGGTGGCCGGGGCATTCTTAAGACCAAACGGCATGACCGTGTAACAGTATAACCCCTGATCAGTGACGAAGGCCGTCTTCTCCTGATCTTTCTTCCACAAAGGAATTTGATGGAAACCAGAGTAGGCGTCCATAAAGCTCATCAAAGCATGGCCGGCTGTTGAGTCGACCAGGCTATCAATTTTAGGCAGAGGGTAACTGTCTTTGGGGCACGCCTTATTCAAGTCTGTGTAGTCTACACACATTCGCCAGGTACCATTCGGCTTTTTAACAAGAACCACATTTGCAACCCAGTCTGGGAAGTAACATTGCCGAATGAACCCTGCATCAAGTAATTTTTTAACTTCGTCGGCTGCTGCCTGACTTCTTTCTTCGCCATGGTTCCGCTTCTTTTGCCGTACGGGCTTCTTTTTCGGATCCACGGCCAGTTTATGTACCGCCAGCTCAGGACTAATGCCTGGCATTTCATGGACTTCGAATGCAAAGATGTCCTTGTATTCTTTCAACAGATTATGAAAGTCATCACCTAGGACCCCTAGAGCAGTCGTCCCAACTTTGACTGTTCTGTCAGGACGGGAGACATCTAGGATCAGGTCCGTATGCTCACCAGCCGGCTGAGGGCGAAATTCATCCGACCGCTCCTCTGCCAATGATTGCTATTTTTTATCTTTTCTTGCGGCCCCCATCTGGGATGCCTTTCTTTTCTTGCCGCCTGCTTCTTGATCAGGCGCACTACCCTTGACATTGTCAATCTTTCCTCCACTGGACCCAGCGGCCATAACAGTGGGCTTGACATCCGAGAGATAGCACTCTCGTGCCATCCTCTGATCTCCCCTTAGGGAGCCGACTGTTCCATTGTCCCTCTCAAACTTGAGCAACATAAGAGATGGGATTATTACAGCCTTGGAATTATTCAGGGTTGGTCGTCCCAGAATCATGTTGTAGGCCGAGAGTTCTTCTACCACCAGGAACCGGACTACCATGTGTCGTCCTTCCCCTTTTTCACCCAGGCGGATGGGTAGATCTACTCGTCCTACAGGGTGGACGACTCCTCCTCCAAACCCTACTAAAGGGTGGGAGGCCGGATGTATACAGTCAGTTTTGTACTTCAATTTTGATAGACATCTGCTACTGATAAGGTCTGAGGAGCTTCCAGTATCTATTAGGATTCGGCCAACTCTTTGATTGGCCACTTTGCATTCAATGACGATGGGGTCGTCATGCGGCCCCCTGATCCTTCCTAGATCTTCTTCAGTAATGACAATCTCAGGAAATGAATTTTTGGAGGGCTGTTCTGGGTGAACAGAATTTACATCTAGCCGCCTGATATTGTCTTTGTTGCCCCTAATAGTGGGACCTCCTCCTGCGAAGCCGCCTGAAATAGTGTAGACGACTGCATCATCTGTATCAGAGCTGTCGGCCTGTTGATTCTTTTTGGCCGACTGCTTTTTTGAGGAAGTGCTCCCCTTGGATTTTTTGACAAAAGAGTCAAGATCACCTTGCTCAGCCAGGCGGTCTAGGTACCGCATGAGACTGATGCATTCGCTGGTGTGATGACCAACGTCTTCATGATAATCACAGAATTTCTCTTGGTTCCGGTTGCTTGCAGAACCCTTCATGGGGACCGGCTTCTCAATAGAGATCCGTCCCTTGATTTCTTTTAGGATAGTTTGGCTATCCTTGCTAAACGCATACTTTGGGGAGTATGGTTTGAATTCTTTTTTCTTCTTCTGGGCCGGCTGTTTAGAGGAATCAGCCGCCCAGACCTCTTTTCTCTTCTTTTCTTTGTTTGACGACTGTATCTGTCGTCCTTCTTTTCTGTCGAACTTTTTCCCGTCCGACTGTTTCACTGTACTACAAAGATCAGTTGCCTGTATATAGGCTTCTGCTTCAATCAAAGCCTCCTGAAGAGTCGCCACCCTCTTTCGTACCAGATCAAATTTGAAGGTCGACCCGTCTTTGAGACCCCTGAAAAAGTCAGTATAAGCTACCTCATCTGGTAACCCTTGAATCTATATTCTCATCAGGTTAAACCGCCTGATGTAAGAACGAAGCCCCTCCTTCTCGCCCTGCTGAATTGTTCCCAAATCAAGGGTCGTTTTCTTCGCAGGGATGTTCATGGCAAAGTTGGAGGTGAACAAGTAAGCAAGCGTCCTGAAGTTGTTTACACAACCAGTCGGCAGGTTGCCGAACCATTGTTGTGCAATTCCTTTGAGAGTCGCTGGAAAACACTTGCACCAAGTGGGATCATCCAACCCTTGAAGGTACATTAGGTTGGAGAATGCCATCAGATGATCTTCTGGGTTAGTAGTGCCATCGTAGGCGCCTACTAACACATTTTTCACTTTGGCCGGCTGAGCGGCTTCAGTGATTTCCTTGGAGAAGGCCGACGGCTGTTCTCCAAGTCTAAGCAACCGTAGCTGCCAGTCCAAAGGTTGGACATTTTTAGCTGCGTGTCCACCAAACGGAGGTGGCTGCATAAAATACTGTTGCTGCGGTACAAACGGTAGGTTTGGTACCGCCTGGTCGCTATGAAAGCCTGACTGACGGGAGGTGCCGCCTGACTGACTCTCATGATACGACTGGGTATGCCTCGTCGAGGTATTTTGTAAACTTTCTTGAAAATTTGAAGTAGAGGCCGACTCTGACAGTCGGTCACTCTTCTTCTGTTCTAACAGCAGACGAGCGTCTGTGTATGTTTTCTTCGACCCGTCCGCCTGAATGTGACGAACAGGTTTCCTATTTCCTGGAGTAGGGAAACGGTATTTCGTAAGGTCAAGGGCAGGCGGCTCCCACTTCCTGGATTTAGGATGAGGAGTTCCCTCTCGCCCTTGAACCGGCTTCCTCTTGCCTGAGGTGGAAGGTTTCTTAGCCGACTGTTCCTTGGCCGGAACAGGCTTCTTATTAAGCAAGTCTTGAATTTCTCCCTTGAAGTCTCTCATGAAGGTCATGAGTTCGTTCCTTGTGACGGGAGCAGAACCATCAGCCGCCTGCTGCCGAACAGGCGGCATGCCTGTTGGCTCGCTTACAGTTTGAAAATGTTCCCGTTCCCTCCTTTCGGTCTGACGGGTACGTCGGGCCCTTAGGGTCCCGTCTGGAGTTGTGCGAGCTTCAACTTCAAGTTCATGGTCAGTATCATGGTCCGACTGGACTTGAAGGTCGTCTAGGGGACGCCTCTCTTCAGCAGTCGGTACAAACGTGGATGCCATCTCAGAAGTACTCTCCCCACAGACGGCGCCAAATGTTTCGGGGTTTTCTGATGTCCTGCGGGAGAGTTACAACACCGAGACTGGAACCGGCCGCCTGTACCTGCAAAATAACGGAGACTCCTGGGAGCTCCGCCTCCAACGGTCAAGTTAGTACTTGTTTTAGGAGTAATGAGTGCGGAAATTAAAGTGATTTAGTCTCTCTAGGTGAGAGTGTTTAATGTATAATCCGTGTGTTATTAGAGTTCTCCCCCCTTAATGAGGATTAAGAGGAGTATTTATATCCTCGGGAAGCGTGCCAGTCTCTTGGTTTAGGGTAAACCTAGGGCTGACTGGGCCTCATAACAGGATTGGGCCTTGGTGGCCGGTTTTCCCATTTGGCATGGGTGGACACGTGGCGTGTCTCAATTGGTCCGCAGAGGACGAATCTGTAATTGACACGTGGCAGGCTCCTATTGGCCTACGTGAAAGACACGTGGCGGAACCTGGTTGGTCCACTTGTCAGACGGTGATTGGTGGATAAAAATCCCCTAATCATTGTACATTGACTGGTACACTCTTTTTGTGCCTGGTGAATCTCCTACAATGCTGTTAAGTATGAATCTCAGCCTATCTAATCTGTTTTCTGGTGTAAGCTTTGGCTTTAATGCATTTGTGTGAGGTCTGACTTCCCCTCTCTCAATCAGTCTCTGGATTGTGCTTTTACCAACATTTAACATTACTGCCAAGTTCCTTTGGCATGATCTGTTCCCCATTGCCACTGCCCTTATGGCATCATTTGGAATTGTTATTATCTTTCTTCCACAATTGTGGAAGCCTGTTGACATGTTGTACTGTAACTGTGCATCCCTTTGTTCCTTCCCCTTTTTCCATATTCTGAGAATAGTTCTTGAGCACAGATTGAAATGATTGACTGCCTGTTGAATGGATCCATATTTCAGGTTTCCATTTGTTGACCTTGTTAATAGCCATATCAAAATGTCTAACTTGGCCCCACTACTGAGCCTCCTCCTTGTTGGCTGATGATGAGCTTCAGAGTTTTCTGGGTTGATTGGTGTTTGCTGATTGTTGATGTTGCTTGCCGTGTCTTGGTGATCTGATGTTGCTTGCTGATTGCTGTTGTTAGCTGCTGTCTCTATATGGTTGCTTGCTAGTTCAGATGCATCTGTTGCATCAGGGGAAGGAGTTTGGTTTAAGTCAAACCCAATGTTGTCATGGTTATTTTCTGAGTCAATCCGATCATCGTAGACAAAGTTGAGATCATACTGAAACATTTCAGCATCATTAGCAGCAGCATCTTCATCCATGTCATCATTCAAATTGAATTCTGAAGCCATTTGGAGTTGGAGGCAATGATGTGATTTGGGTGTCTTTGAATGTGTTTATTTTTTTTTAAAGTGTCAATTTTCTGTTCTTGAATTGTTTCTTTGTAAAATTCCCTCTCAAATGATTTGAAAATTTGAGAAGGAGTGGTTTTTATAAGGATTTTAGTTTTAACATTAGTCATGAATCCGTGTACTTTCATTCTATTGGATGATGTAATTTTTCAGCTAATTTGATTGGTTAAAAATCAATCACATGGATTACAAATGCATTGCTTTATTTTCATTGGCTGTGTAATAAAGACAAAAAAAAAACCCAAAGGTTTCTCTTTGTAATCTGCCCCTTTTTAATGACAGCAACTTTCTCTCTCTACCTTTTGTTTTGCAAATGATTGGGTTTTAGTTTCCAAGTACTTCATTTATTTCTCCTTAATTCCCGTGATTTTCACCCAAAAGTGACTATCATTCGGGGACGGAGGGAGTACATTTGTTCTTTGCACATTCTGAATTCTGATAATTTTGTCAGTAATTTTAAATTAGATATTCTTTTATTTTGTGCCAAATAATTGGCTATTCTTATTCAGAAGAACATTTAAATATGTGCATGTCATAGCTATGATTCGAATTCTAAGGTCGACCATTGGATGGTGGTTTCAACATGTTAGACAAATTAATTTATATAATTAACAATTAAACAATTTGGTTATGTATGGTCGGTTTGTTGCCTTTGGTCCTCATAACTTGTACCATAGAGATAGTAAAAAACACTCAACTAGCTAGGGTGAAGTGAATTGTGGGAGTGTGAGAGAATTGATTCCTCATTCAATGCTTACTCAAAAGTGTGTAAAATATGGAATCTCAATGATTTCTATGTAGGTTCCTAAGTAAAACAAATCGAAGCTATATATAGTTTATTTAAATAAATTTAGTTACACAAGATTAGAGTGAAATCTACTCATCTCTAAAAAACAGTTATGCAATTTCTTACACAAATCAGGATATATCAAGCAAAATGTGTTTTCTAAAAGGGGATCTAAATGATTCTGCTAAGTTTTGATGTTTCCTTTTGATGAGATCGAGGACTTGTTGGAGATTTTAGCTATTTAAAAAACCCTATCCTTTTGATGAAGGACTACTTTATTTTGTTGGAGATTTAGCTATTTATAAAATCCTATATGATATATGTTAAGGCAAACGAAAACTTAATAATAAACTATTTGTATACCTCGTATTCCCAATAGATAAACTTAATTAATAGATATGTTGTTCTAAATTAGAGTATCTGATAGTGGGAGTAGTATAGTCACTGGTACAGAGATTATGTCTATATGACCGTAACAATGGCTCTTGCATAGAAACATAGAAAAATCTTCTAACAATATTCCAAAAACAATAAGAATTTAGTTATAATTATTATTGTGTGGTCAAGGAGAGACTACACCAATACAATATAATGAAAACATGAAACCTAACTTAAAATATGAAACTTTGAGCATATTTTAAAGGTTCTAGAGAAAATGAGAAGTTTGTAATTGTCCCAATTGCAAATTTTGGGAAATGAATCAATTTTATTTTCAATCACTTTGGATTTTTTTATTTTTTTTTTCTGCATCACCTTTATATTTTGTTGATTGATTAACACATACATACATTAATCACAAGTACATTTGTTATATATAGAGTTCCTAAGTACTTAACTCTTTTATCAGTATACTATTTGTGAAACTTTCACAAGTACATTTGTTATACATCGACCTAATTTAACCTTTTGAGACTCTTTTATCAATAATCAATATGCCATTTAAAAAAAACATAAGAAAAAAAAGTCTATCAATAATTCAATATACTGTGTAAAACTTTGCTTCTTTTTAATTAGATTCCAAGATTTATATTGAAGGTGGAACCACTTAAAAAGTGGGAAGACTAGTTTGGAACCCTTCGGCCTTTGATAACAATCCTCTTAGAAAGATAAAACACATGTAACCACCAAAAGTGTCCACAAAAAGGATATTGGAATAGGTATTTTGGCTAATTGTGTATAGATGATAGGTCTGCATCTGATGCATGCCCATAATATTTCAAAAGTGTTAATTGAAGATGATATTTTACAGGGAAAAGCTCAGTGTCCATGGAAAATTCAGTTGTTGATGGAAGGTGTCAAGGAGTTGCTTCAAAATTTCACCTTTATTGATTCCCACCACATTTATAGAGAGAGTAATAGAATAGCAGAATATATGTTGCATATTTGGTTATTTAATGCAAGCTCATCACTAAGACATCAATCCGTTTATAGATAGTAAATTTTATTTTATTAAATATATATGATGCACATTTGAGTTGTTTTTGAGTACCAATTTGGCCAAGGTATATTTTAGGAATTGAATTTTTCGAGTCGGATACGGTTGGATTGAGTCAGTTTGAGTCTAGTATTTCTTAGCTGTGGGAAATAGATAATTATTTATCCGCATAACCGTATAAGTTAATGCCAACTATACAAGGCATAACCGTATAAGTTAATGTGTATTATGGACTATCAAATAGACAAATACGAGAGCACCTAAAAAAAAAAAAAAGATAAATACGAAGTATGAAGTACGAAGTATATCTGTAGTATGACCTAACTATAGCGGTCAACTACAAGGGCCACAACACACATTTGTTTAGCTATAATTGAAAGATGGCATTCAACACCTAGGATTATATTTTTTAGAGTCCGATATACTTAAGTGCGTGTTTGGTTGGAGGATATTTCTCTTGAAAATGGAAATTCCTATGCAATAGCTAAACAATGTTGTGTTTGGTTGGAAATTTCCTAGGAAATAAAATTTTCAAGGGGAATGTAAATTCCCACAGCATGGGAAATAACTCACCAAGCCCCCCTTAGGTGAGTGAATTCCTACAATGCATAGGAAGTTATTTCCTAGGAAATACTAATTCCCATGATGTCAACCAAACACTTTTATGCAATTAGTAAGGGAAAAAACTTCCCATGACATATGATTTCATGTGGGAATTTATTTCCCATGTTGAACCAAACAAGCACTAGTGTATTCATTTAAAGCATGTATACACGTAGTGCAAATACCCAAAAAAAAATTAGAATATGTGATTGGATTTTTTGATTCATCTTAGAAAAAATTACTTATCTTTGATCGGTTAAAAGATGTTAAAAGAGGGTTTCTAAAGATTTTTGGTAAAAGAATTATAGAGAGTGAACTTGGATCTAACTAATATGACTATTCACTTGTCTAGGATCAGAATCTTATATAATATAGGAAAAGAACTGGACATCCAAGTTCCAATGGTTGAAGTCCAATTACCATAAAGCTTTAACATTGATGTTAATGAAAAGACATTTAAGGATTTGATTTCTTGCAAGATTTATAGCAAAACACTACAAAAAAGAGACCAACAATTATTAGATTCTTGCATTGCATACCAATGAACCAGATTGGTTTAGCATATACCTTCCAAAAACTTGGCATTCTTTCTTGACATTGTGACAACATCTTTTTTCAATGTTTCTTCATCAAAACTTGCCCAAATGAAGGAATATTAGCTCATGTCCACTCTCCGAGCCTATCATCTATCTTATGAGCTTTGTCCGATCGGATAATTACGATGATCTATTATCTTCATGATTGATTTTTTGGGTCTTTTTTAATCGATTTGAAATTGAATACTAAATGAGTGATTTTAATTTGGAAAATGATTTATACAGCTCTTAGTGCTGCAAATTAGAAGCTAAAAGTAAAAATATTATGGATAGATAAAGTATAACTTTAATTATAGTGTGTATTGACACACATTCTTAAATTTATACAAAAGCCCTTAGTGTATATATATTACCCTTTTCAGGTTTTTATTTATTTTTTTTGTTTTTTTTTTAAAAAAAAATAAAATAAATAAAAAACCTTCTAAATATTTAAAGATTGTCAAGTCATTAAATAATCATGATTGTTAGATAATCAAAATTCAACTTAAATTTCAGACGAAATATTGTATCATACTATCATGATCTTCAATTATTCAATTTAAAGTGAAGGATTGATAGGGATTTCTAATATGAAAGATAATAAATGTAACCTATAAAGAAGTCCCCAACATTAAATGAATAAATATGCTTATATGCTCTTATAAGTCTTATCTTTAGGTTTATCATAACAATTTGCATAATTTTACAGCAAATGTATCTGGACCAATCAACTTGAATAACACCTCCATCAAATTTCCAAATACTATTAATGGAGGACAATTGATTGATAGGTTGGTAACATCTACTTTGGAAAATTGAAATGTTTAGACATTACATAAGACTATATTACAATAATAAACATCACTTTCACATTCATGAGGACAAAAATAACGCCCAAAACTTTGATAAATATATGGCCTTTTCCATGCTTTCGTAGTATACAAAAGGCAAGTATACATTTGCCAAAGCCCTACCGTCATAACTCATAACCATTGATATAAAATAGTCAACTTTTGAGGCACCCACCGGTCCACGGTGCCCTACTCTTGCTAGCTAGGCACAAACTTAATAGATCAAACACTATCCGATTCCATTGGGTAGATGTAGTAATCTCCTTTTCGCTTAAGTTCAACTCATCGTTAATGTAATATTCTCTAGGTTTTTTTAATCCTTTACCCGATCCAATGTTTATAGTTTTATTTCTTGAAACCTATTGTAAGAAAAGCTTAGTGTTAGGCGTGGCTCAATTTTATTTTATTTTATTTAATTTTTTTATTTTGTGGTGGACTGCTTGTGCATGTTTTAGAAGCTTTCGGAAAAATCAAGCAAGTTAGTATTTATTCATGATTTCTCTAGAATTACCTACTTGAGCATTCTAGAGAATTCTTGACATTGGAAGCAGTTAGATATATAATTCGTGAATATTCTATAATCTTTGGATAAAAAGTGATGAAGGGGATTCATTCTGGAATATTCAAGCCATTTCTATAAACCTCTATCTGCAACTATAAATATCATGGGCATTCAATCAAGGTATAAACATACAAGAGGTCATACCTATACACAAGCCTTCCTACCTATCTACCCTCCCTGTAAACTATCTAACTTTGCTGGGTGCTCGTTGTTTGTGGCATTATTTATTTATTTATTTATTTATTTATTTATTTATTTTTTCCTATATTGAAGATTTTTCCCACGTAAAATATTGTGTGTCCATCTTTCTTTAACTATTTATCTTGCCTTAGTACTTTCCTATTTCACCAATCCTAATAGTTAGATATCATCAAATAGTTATAATGGTGGACCGATAGTTCTAAAAAAAAAGTTAGTAGAAGAAATAAGCTAAATGATGACCAACTTTTTTTTTTTTTAATAATAATAGAATTACGCTATTAATATTTAATTTCACATTAACTATCACTCACTAATTGTCTTTAGCGTTTGGAGAAACACATATTATGTAAATTTACATGAATTGGCTTCAAGACTTGTGATTTATTCCTCTGACAAATTTTCGAATTTAACTTGTGCAAAATCATGATGATATGTTGTTATCAAATGGAGAGGTATTTAGTTTTCACCATTTCCATATTTTGAAGTGTAATTACAAATAAATATCTCATAAAGTAAATCTTGTTAGAATGGGTAAATCTTGTTAGAATATCATGCATAGCAAGAGACCTTGTTTTTCTGGATCTAATTAATAGTTCAGTAATATAAATTAGTTTTAATTCAATTCAAATTTAAACATTGCAATAGATTAGAGACTAAGTCATAGATTTATTAGGGGTTTATAGTAGATAATTTTTTACTTGTTGCTAGGTTTCAATTGAATTTGGGATTGGACTAGGGTCAAATTTTGCTTACAATCACTTGTGGTTGTGGTCTAATCACTTATGGTTGTGGTCTAACGTGTTTTAGGGTATGCTCCTGGGTAATATATGTTGTATTTATCTACAAAAATTCATGAACATACGAGTAGTTTCAATAAAATTGCTAATAAAGGCTCAAATATTAAACAAAGTAAGCACGAAAATAAATACATTTAGCTCAAAACAGCTTACACAAACACGATAATAAAACGAGTTGAACAACTATTATAACACCTCAATTATGATAGAAAAATAATAATGATTACCACTACAACTAAAGACGATTAACTAGTTAATACATAGAAGATGTATACAAATTAAGCTAATTAAGGATGCTAAAAAAAATTAATATACTCAAGTATTCTAGGCTTAAATATGCTTGATGAGTAGGTCGAAGGAAATTGAAATCCATGCTTGGGGCAAGGCCTCTATCTCTTAGATGAGGCAATTGAATCCTACCTAGTGCAACAAATTTCCCGGACAACTTAAATTGATGCATTCATAACCTTTTCTTTCTTACTCAGGCTTATGGCCTATCGATAGAAAGCTTTTAAACTTAGCTTTCATTTTTCAAGTAGAATCACCTTAAAAATAGTTTGTAACGATGAACATATCACTATCAAAAGTTGAACCACCCACTCATGATCAAATTTCATAATTTCACCCTTGCTTACGCGTTCATGTCCGACCATAAAAATGTAATCTCAAGACACAAATGTCACCCTTATTAACCTAAGCCACATAGCAAAGTAGATTAGAATAACACTTTTAAGTTATAGTTTAACAAAGCAACATGTATAAATCATGTCAAATTTCCGTATTCACTCCGTTGCTTCATATATATGTTTCCACGTCATCACTTAGGTATTGTTAAGTTGGCTAAATTTCTTATGGGCATTTAAAATTCCCATAAATTTTATTTTCAACTTCTTGTTTGGTTGAAACAAAAAATGAAAATTGGGGCAATTACATTTCAAGGGAGTTTTGGCTTCCCACAAAACTGGGAATTTACTTACCTTACTTTCCCTTGGTACGTTAAAATTCCTATGAAAATTTACTTCTTCTATTATTAACCAAAATTTTTTGTTGAATTCCCATGTTTTTGATGATGGAATTTTATTCCTACAAATTGAAATTTCATAGGAATTTGCCTTCGCTAATGAACCAAATGACCCCTTATATTCGAATTTGTTATATATGTGAATTTCTTTATCACTAAGGCCCTGTTTAGTTCACCTTATTTTTACTTATTTCAGAAAAAATAAGTTCAGATCAGATCAGATCAGAAAAAATAAGTTCAGATCAGATCAGAAAAAATAAGTTCAGATCAGATCAGATCAGAAAAAATAAGTTTAGATCAAATTATTATTATTATTATTATTATTATTATTGATTTATGATGTATCGGATTTGATTTTATCGTTTGTTTGAACTAGCAACATTGTCTATGTTATTAAATAGCACAAACAATAAACGACAATAATTAAAATTTCATTATAAGCTCCAAATCATAAACGTTTACAAATATAATTTTCATTACAAGAAGTTCCAAATTTCCTTCGCTATATTAAGTTGTACTTCTTTCATTACAGCTTTACGATTCTCGTAAAACAAATCATAATCTGCTCTTGGTTCGATTTCTATACCACTATCAATGGGTATATCCAACTCATGTAATCGAATAAAATTGTGAAGTGTGAATGTAGCAACCATGATTGCCAATTGATGTTTAGTGTCCATTTGTGGCATCATTGTCAATATTTTCCATCGACCTTTTAATTGTCCAAAACATCTCTCCATCGATCAAGTGGGTCACCCATTTCATATAGAGGAGCCTAACACGAACATGGGTCGGAAGTAGAGCTGTCAATTCGGGTAAACATGTCGGGTAAGTGTGGGTCTGGTTAATTCGGGTCAGATCATTTCGGGTTGACTACATTAATGCACATGCACCTACAAAGTAGTAGTAATCGTAAATAGTAATTACTAAATTTGAATAAAGAATGCACATGCATCAAAAAAGTAGTGGTATTCATAAATTTTCATAGGTTTTTTTGAGACGTAAATTATAATACATTTGATAATAGAGAATTTTTTTGAAAATATTTGAATAAGCTTAAATAGGAAAATAACTCATAGAATTAGGGAAAGAAAAAAAAATATGACGTAATCCTAGATTGCTAGTTAATTTCGGGTCAATAACAAGTCGGGTTAATAATAGATCGGGTTGAATTCGGGTCGGGCTAGTAATAGGTCGGGTTAAATTTGGGTCGGGTTCGTAATAGGTCAGGTTAAATTCGGGTCGGGTTTGGAATAGGTCGGGTTGAATTCAAGTCGGGTTAAATTCGGGTTTTGACGGGTTAAAACGGGTCAATGTGTCATTCCACAGAACCATACACGCATGAATAAAAAAAGGTTCAATAGAGGAACAAATGAATAAAAAAACACTTAAACGCCCTAAACAAGTTAAATATAAAAGCTTAAATAAAAAAAGGAAAATGAAATCTAATAATCACACCTTTGCTCCATCTTCCAGAAACAATCTCACCTTTTGAAATTATTAACAATAATGATATTATTATGATTTAATAATAATAATATAAAATAATATAATAGTAATAATAATAATATAATATAATATAATATAATAATAATATAATACAATACAATATAATATAATATAATAATAAAAATAATATAATAATAATAATATAATATCATAGTAATATAATATCATATAATAATAATAATAATAATAATGATAATAATAATAATAATAATAACAATAATAATTAAACATTAATATTGATTAACATTAAAAGTAGAATATTGAAATAATTAAAATAAGGTCAAATCAGAAAAAATAAGTTCAGATCAGATCAGATCAGAAAAAATAAGTTCAGATCAGATCAGATCAGCTAAAATCAGGTGAACTAAACAACCTCTAAGCTAGCTAATCTAATATATATAAATAAAGTAGGCATTTTTCGAGAGCATTCGGTGCGTCACATAAGCAAAGGTATGTTTTACCTAAACAAAAGTGACGAATGAGATTTAAGAATTTTTCCACGTAAGTAAATACAATGAATAGTGATTTATTAGGATTTAATTTATTTTAAAAACTAAAAATTATCTTTTAGAAAAATTTTTCTTTAGATATAGGATTTATATATCTACCATTATAAGATAAATTTTGATAGTATTTATGATAAAAAATAAAAATCATTCATTAATTATAATTAAATTATCAATATTAATTGACGCATCATACGACACCAATAAAATTTCGTATCAATATAAAACCAAATCAAGCGCATTTTGTGTTAGTTTTATTAGGTCATCAATGGCTAGGTAATTCTTAGCTTAATTTTTCAAATCCATGTTTAAGTGTATATTTGTGATTATTGCTTACATTGTGTTTATTTGGGATACTTAATGATTATATGTTTATGTTTTGTTTACTGAATTTTGTTTTTACATGCAGATCTAATTTAATCATAAAATCAAAGTACGAGTTTCTCGCCTGATGTTCCTATTGGATGAGGAGGTATTATATCTTTATAAACCGTTTACATTTATTAAATTTTTCAAAAAACCTTTTTAGTTTTTATTAATTAATTTTATGATTAAATATAGTGATTTATTTTATAAGACTATAAAGATTAATTTTGTATAAATTTTATTTTTAATAACATGTTCTATTTATCCACTTTTATTAGATGGAAGAAATATGAGTGCGAACAAAGTTGGTGATTCTATCGAAATGGGAGATAAATAGTATACATGTTTTGTTCATATGTTTATCTATATTCTTTTTTAATGTTCTTATCAAAATATTTATTAGGGGAATAAATTACATAATATAATAAATTACATAAAATTTATTATGTATAAAAAATTATATAAAATTATCCTTAACAAAAACAATAGCAAATTAATCAAAAATATTATGAGTATGATCTAATTACAAAAATTATATTTTGTGTGATTTTATGTATAAAAAACCGTGGGATATTAGGATTTAAATTATTACAAAAATAAAAATTATCTTATAAAATTAATTAATGGTTCAAATATCCAATTAATAAGATATTTTTTCATAAAAAAATTAAAAAAAAACTTATAATGCAATAAAAAACTTTACCTTCTTTATTAGATAAATTTTTATAGTATTTATGATAAGAAATACAAATTGTTCGTTAATTATAATCAAATTAAAATTTGTGATACATACCATTATAAATTGACACATCATACGACACAAACAAAATTTCTTGTCAATAAAAAACCCCATCAAGCGAATTTTGTGTTAATTTTTGGTCATCAATGGCCGGGTAATTTTTAGCTTAATTTTTAAAATCCTAGGTTTAAATTAGTTTTTCTAATTATTACTTATATTGTATTAAATTGGGATACTCAATGATTATATGTTTATATTTTATTTACTAAATATGTTTTTACATGCAGATATAACACATCATACGACACAAATAAAATTTCGTATCAATACAAAAAAACCATCAAACGAATTTTGTGTTAGTAATTTTGTGTTAGTTTTAGGTCATCAATGTCCGGGTAATTTTAAAAATCTTATGTTTAAATTTATATTTGTAATTATTAGTTACATTGTACTCCGTATTTATTTAGGATACTTAACGATTATTTGTTTATGTAATGGCATACGAATAGATGTTGTATACTTAATATATGGATTACTTTGGTTATTTTTGGAGATGGTGAAATAATTCCAATGCATAGATTTGATTTTTATCGCAACAATTTTTCATTTATTGGTAAATATATTGATTTATTTTATATAAATGCAAAAATTTAATTATATCAATTTCAGTTTGGCTAACATTTCACGGTTCAATTTATCCATTGATGTAGTGGGTTGGTTGTGGACGAGGTTGGTGATTCTATCGAAATAAAAGATATGGTAAAACAATTAATAATGATTTAGGATTTAAATTATTAAAAATTTATCATTTCACATTAAAGACTTTATATAACGGAAAAAATATCATATTTACAATTTATTTATATTTACTAAATTCATTATAACTTACAGTAAAAAAAAATATATTAAACTTTTGTAATTTTGTTTGAAATTATTAAATACAATAAATCAAATAATTAAAAATCTTAAATAAAAAAACCATGCATCGCACGGCTTCCATCTAGTTCCTTATATTTGCATGAAAAAAAATATCTAAATAAAATCAAAGAAGATAATATTGAGTACCAAACTTGTTAATCAACCAAAAACTCACTTTAAGGAAGCTTTAGTTTCATATATATCGCTAAGAACTAAAATATGAAGTATAAGTTATAAAGCATATAATAATAAAAGACTAATGAAAAGCTTACATAAAGTCTTAAAGTATTAGTCCTTATTTATGGGGCTGGAAAGTACAATTTAATTAAAAATATAGTTAGAAAGCAAGTAAAGATAATAATAGTGATTTGTAACAAAAGCACAAAGATTACGTACAATGTAGGCGTACCATGTATGTGTTCATCCAACAGCCTGCAAATATCTCATACGCGGTATACTATTAGTATTTTTTAATTGATTTTTCAAATCTTAGCTAGCTTTCTCCCTTGTTTAACATTGAATTTGAAAGCTGACTTAGCTGTTAACATATTCAATAATTATAAATTTTAATTATATACTTCGTATTTGGGGTTCAAATCTTAATAACATTATTAAAATTTGTTATTAGAAAGTATATATATGTACTTGTACTTGTGAAAACCCAATCAAGTACGTGCATGTTAGAACATGATTTGAATCGATTAGCACCCTTTGATGACTATGTATGACATTATGCAAGAGTCTTGCTAACTGGTTAGCGAGATAGGGTCCAGAGAGGGAGTACCCTGCTAGTTTGAGGGTTCGTGGGTGCAACGTGGCTACTGATAGGGGTTGGGAGCTGACGCTCCCAAAATTTTTGATAGTTATTATGTTGGATATGGTTTTCTTTTTTGGGCCTATTTTCAGTAAATATTGTTCTTTACCATCAAGTCAAATATCCTATCTTGTTCTAGAGTAGTAAGGTGTTGTCCCTATTGTTACTGTTTTCAAAGGTTTGATAATCTCGCTAACGTAACATAACAAAACAATAAATAATTTATCCTCAAATAAGTTAAACAAGTTAGATTGCTAAAGAAACGAATAGATGGACATATGACAAAAGATGCAAATGCTTTTCATTAATCGAGAGATAAAGTCAAGGCTACAATGGTACAAGTCGTAGGAAAGATTACCTCCATATTCATACAATTGGAAGGAACGTTTTATTGCTTGGCTACTAAGACAATTCAGGGAAAACTAAGAAAGCTAAGACGAAAGTTTAAAGAAAATGAAATGGTTTTGTTGATTGATTTGCTTATACTTCTTTCCTAGAGATCTTCCTCTATTTATAGGCAAATGATTTGTGGTTTTCCACCATTCATTCTCATAACCATTGGTTGGTTATAACTCTAGCTTGACGCCAATTCTCTTTAAATACTCTTAAACGCTCAAACCAGTCTTGTCTCATCTCTTGGGCTTCTTCTTTTGGGCTTTGTTATTTATCCATCTTTTCTTATCGCTGGGCCACGTCACTCTCATAGAATAACACTTTTCTAAAATTAACCTTTATTGGTCAAGTGTCAAAGTTAAAATAAGTCAAGAATTTTTTATTTTGGGTGTAACCGACTTATTCAATTTCGTTTAAGGTTTTAGGAGTACTATATAAACTCCCTTACGATTTAACATACCATTATTGTTCTATAATTTGTAATTATCAAGATCAATAAATCTCTCCTATGTCCTCTCTCCTGTCCATGGACGTAGCTGAATCATCATTAATTAGTGAACCAAATAAAATGTGTTCTTGTTTGTTAATTTCTTTAATCTTACTTTCGTCCATTATAACAATATATTTATGCATTTTCTTTTTCTATACAGTACTTCATCTCTTAAAATTTCTTTTTTCTAAATATAGTAATGTCTTAATCTATTAAATTAATTTTTTTTAATGCTAAATTTTTATAATTTTTACATATATAAAAATAGAGAAATACGAAGTATACATTTTATGACATAGCTTGTACCGTATTAATTCAAATGGGGTAAAGGAAAAATAGAAACAGGGACTACTCTAGAATTTAAGGTGTTACATACCTTATGGAGGAGGCCAAATGACGAGGTTACGAAAAAGAGGGACACTTTTCCTTTTAGACGTGTAGTACTTTTAGATATCACCGCACTCGAACTCTTCTTGACATACAAGATACAGTACAAGTTTTACAATTTCATTTTAAGGATGTTTTTAAATAAATTTTTCACTTAGGCCACCTTAAAAAAATAATATTAAGTAAAAATAATTTTAGTTAAGTAAAAATAAGTTCAGTTCAGTAAAATTCAATAACTATAAATAAGAAATATAATAGAAAATAAGTAAAAATAACTTCAATTCAGTAAAAATAAGTTCAATTCAGTAATATTAATTTTAGTTCAGCAAAAATAATTTCAGTTCAGTAAAATTAATTTCAATTCAGTAAAAATAATTTAATTTTAGCAAAAATAATTTAAGTTCATTAAAAATAATTTCAGTTCAGCAACAATAAGGTGAAGTGAACGGGGCCTTATAATCTTTTTTATTTTTTTTTTTCATTTTTCTTTCAATAATGGTCATTATTTTTCTTCAAATGTACAACTTGAAAAAAATAATCTTTGTCAAAACAAAAAAAAAACTTCTCCATTTAATCACTCTGAGATTCTTTTGTTAATCTTTACCAATTAGCTAGTTTTAATTTAATTTTTGGGTGCACTACAATGTATAACTTATTTAAGAATTTGTATGTACATATATTTGAAGTGTATAACAGTATAATTATTCTATAATAAGCGTATTAGTTTCTAAGAATTATGTAGATTGAGAAAAAAGTGTGGTTGTTATTAACCTTATGATAGAGTAGTTTCTATTATTCTACACCCGAGTATAATTTTATAGCTTGATATGCACACAAAATAAAAGCTTTTTAGAACTTTAAGTTGGATAATATTAGTGCATGATAATAAAATGCATGTATATAGAAGTGATCATAGTAAAAATAGAAAAAATGAAGTACTTATTATTAACTAAATCTACACTTATTTCATAATAAATACACAACTATAAACAATTTAACACAGGCAGTACTATCAGTAGTACTAGCTATTGACAATGGTACGTAATACACTAGAAACTAAACTAGTAGGAGTAAAATTAAGAAAATATTAAGGATTTAAGGAAGTAAAATCACCACTAAACAATTAATAAACAACAGCTCCAGGATCAACTCGGCGACTCTCATAAAACCTAGCTATAAAAGCCGAGGCACGATGATCGATCCCAGGTTCACCAACCCAGTACCCTCTATCTTCATCACTTGCATAAATTCTTCTACTATAAACTGGTTGTTCATCCCATGACTCGTCTCTTCCTCCTGAACAACATGACCTAAATATGTCGAAAAACGATGACTTCCTTTGCCTTCCCATTACAATTTTAATTACTTCTTGGTGAAGAAATAACAAAGATCGATGAAGAAAATATTGTAGGGTTTTTGAGAAATAAAGGGTTTTTTGCTTAGTAAAAGCTTAAGATAGGGAGAAATAGGAAGGGGTATTTATATAGCAATTGTATGGACCATGTGATATGAAAAGACTTATGGTAAAAAAAAATTAAGGGAGAATAAGTGTTTTAGTCCCTTGCTTTCTAAATTGACCCACCTAAAAAGTTGTGTTTTTTTTTTGGTTGTAAGTTCTCTCCCTAAGTTTATGCAGGCATTTGATATTGGGTTAGAATTCTTTTGAGAAAAATATTCTTGTTAAGGGAGCTTTATTTCTTTGATGAAAGGTGGATCCTTCAACCTAACAACTTTGAAATTTGGTAGTACCATTGTGTACCATATACACTGCCTACAGCTTACTTGCATCTCTGTCGCCTAACTTTATTATTTTGTTTGATATGATGTTTATTTATTACGTATTGTACATGTGTACGTACGCGTCGATGGGTCGTGGATATATACCAACTGTGTTATTAAGTTACAATTTTGGGATGGTATTGAATTGTATGAGATTTGCAATCCTTACTTCTTTTGTAGTTTTCTTCAAAGCATCAATCAATCGATCAAAGCCTTAATCCTATAAGTGGGGTCGGCTATATGAACCAAATTTGATTATTCCGTGTAGTCATTCACAAAAATCTTCCTCCTCTCCATCCCTTACGAATCAATGATTTATCCTCATGCAAATCCATATACTTCATATCCTTCCTAACTCTTTCCAACCAAGTCATTTTCGATCTCCCTCTCTCTCGTTTAACCCCTCTATGGTTCCACTCTTCCACTCTTCGAACAACAATAACAAATTTTATGCTTCATATATATGTGCTTGAATTTAGTTTTACTTATCTTTTTATTTGGAACATACAAAGTACAGAGCAATTTACAAGACATCTCCGCCACCCCTATAAAAGGAAAATAAATCGGGGACAATACATATATACCATATGGTTGGACCTCGATATATGCTTTATTACTACGTATATATATTTGGATTACATCGCCTCACAGTGAGATTATAAACACGCACACAGATAAAACTAGTTGTTAGTAAACCTGAATTATTGACAATGCACATATCGACGGACTATTGTTTTTTTTTTCTTTTTTTCTTTTTTTTTTTGCTTTCTAGTGATTGTTTTGAGCAATCGACAAAAATGAAGACTCTTGTATGTAGCTAATTATAAACAAAAACTACGTTTTAGTATGGTTGGGGTAACCTTTATTTGTTTTTCTCTTGATCATTTAGTGACAAACAGTTCAATCTACCATTAGCTTTCTCAAATACTTTAGAATATAAGGATATTATTGGACAATATAAAGATATTTATGTATTGAATGCATGTACAATGTGCATAGCTAGGGCACCAATTCAATCTCCACCAATCGAGCCAATAATTATATTCAAATATTAGAAGTCGGTAGGTTTATATATGTAATATTGTATATTTGTCAAGTTTAGTGCCATCCGACGAAGAATCGGAGTTAGCAGCCTTTACAACAACCATGATTTCCTTCCATTGAGCATCAGAAATCGTAGGGACGATCCCACGATCAGAATCAGAAACCATACTTTAAACCCCAAGCGGAACAATAATCATAATAAACCATGCTCTAAACGTGTTTGAGCTTTGATATATGGCTTCCGCATTTGCAAAGCACATTGAAGATATATACAACCATGGATCGAGTCAGGGTGAGCTAGTGAGTATCGCGTGCTAGCTTAGACTCGCAGCCTACTACTACGCACCCATGCCTTCTTTGTTGCATAATACATCACACCATGAGCGAGTATTTTCTCTTCTACCATACTTAGACGAGCAAGTGAGCAACATCCTCCTTCCATCACTCTACGTGTTTTTCACAACAAACAATACATTGTGGCTGATTAAATGTCCTAAATGTTATCCATGTATGCATGTAAATCGCTTGCAAATCAAAAGCCATGATTCAAAGTCCATAAAAACCTTGGACACATACAATACATTTCGTTTCGTAAAACATCGTATCTCATTTAAGCTCTTTCGTTCTTTCCCATCCTAGATATAAGTTTATGGTTCTATGAGTATTCGATTCTCACTTCATATAGCTAGTATCACCTTAAAAATAATGTATAAAAATTCAACAAGTTGATGATTTTGTAGCTTATTATTGTTGTGAATTGGATACACCTATAATCCACACTAGTTTTTCTAATGCAACTATTGACTACCAACAATGGAATTGTATTCCTCAATATTATTGTGTACTTTATTTGTTTTTTTGACAATATATTCTTGT
Organism: Chenopodium quinoa; assembly: GCF_001683475.1. Classification (NCBI taxonomy): domain Eukaryota; kingdom Viridiplantae; phylum Streptophyta; class Magnoliopsida; order Caryophyllales; family Amaranthaceae; genus Chenopodium; species Chenopodium quinoa. The sequence goes on from NW_018745684.1 coordinate 8,323,359, forward strand.
TCTTGTCTTTATCTCACAATGTTGGTTTTTGTGATCATATAATTTTGTATAAATGTCCTTCAATATCACTTATATATACTCCGTAATAGGCTATTAGCTACATAATACTCTTATTATTCTTTATGAAAAATATAATGAGAATAAGTTATGAATGCAGCTATATATCAAAGTTGCTCTTGTTATTTCAAATATGAAAGCATCTTCTAATGCTAGCTAGAAATGATTAGTATTCGATAATTTGTATACCTATGATTATATTCTCCTTGTGTATTAGGTGAAAATAGTGTAAACTAATTAAAGTGAAAGGGCAATTACGAGAAAGTATAGTGTAAGTTTGAATCACAGTGACACGTATATAAGTTATTGGACATTTTATGTGAGTTTTTGAACATATCGCGCGACTTTTGAAATTTAGATGTAAGTTTTTAGACAATTCATATATATTTTTGAAAATATCTTTAAAGTTATTGGACATATTAATTTTTGAAATTTTTTATATAGGGTGAGTGGACTCGCGGTGAAACGGACTTACCCATCTAATGAGTAATTATTAGCGAGGTGACAATTTTTAGTTGAGATGAACTACTACAAGAGGGGGGTGAATTATAGTGAGTTCCTAAGTTACTACTTTTCGCGGAATTATAAAACAGATTAGAATAGGAATTAGCAAAGCACACTGGAATTTTACGAGGAAACCTTCTAGGGCCTAACTGCAAGTAAAATCTCAACCCTCCCACTACAAGAAAAATACCTTTTCACAACGATTATTTTAACATTTCGTATCGATTGTAATTGCTACAAAAAAAAAAATCCCAACGAATGGTTATTCGACAGTCGTTACCATATATAGCCTTTAATAGTGTTTTTCACTTTTGTTGGGATTGTCCTCAAGATACGGAAAACTACACTCAATTATGATGATTATTGTAGTGATTATAAACGCTACAAATGTTGAACTCATTTTCTACCAAAAAAAAAAATAACCCTACATATGATCTATACAAGATTCGAACATGCAACTCAAGCTCTAATATTAAATGTTTATCCAATAAGCCATGATATATTTTATGTTCTCTTTGTCAAACAAAATTTTAAAATCTAATGTAAAAAAAGCTTTTTGTATCGATTTTTGGGTTTTAGTGGCGATTGTAAACGATACGCTTTTCTATAATTTTACAAATGTGAAGAAATTAAAAAAGGTGAATAAATATTATTATGTTTTTCGTATCGATTTCATATGAATTTACTATACCGATTGTATAATGATACAGATTCCTCTACTATTTCACAAATACATGTGCATATTGTAGCGAATGTACAATCGCTACGAAATAATCGTTACGAAAAGACAATTTTCTTGTAGTGTCCAAGGGATTTCAAACCAAACCAATCCATTATAATAGGGCAACACTCTTAGTTACAACCTATTACACACAGACATTCACTCACAAGTTCCAGACTGAACTTGCTACACAGTGGAACTCTATTCTACCCAACTTAAGTCCCTGACCTAAGTTCACTCGACACTCCCAGAGTACTCAGCTTTACACTAGAAGCCTACAAACTGTATGGAATGCTAAATCACTCACCCAAATCCTAAAACAATACAAAACGCTTGACTCTAATATGTGATTGGAAAGCTACACATGAAACCCAAAACTAATATGACAAAGCTTTAAACTTGACAAACTTACTCTTAAGGACAATTATGATATTCATGCATAAACTCTCAAATTGTATCAATAATGGTTACTCCTTTATATACAATAAACACTTGTATGTAACGTAGGGTTTTTTAAAAAGATAAATATCAAAAACTGCCGTTTTCTAAAACCCAATATGAAATGAATCTTTTTGTGAAAATCTTTTGGAAAATCGAACAAAGATATAATTTAGAAAAAGATTATTATTTAGCAAACCAAATTTTATTAGATAAAATCTCTCAAGGATCTTTTCCATAAATTAAAACTTATCTTTTTAAACTTTCCGATTTAACTTTGCTTGCCAAGCTTTGTCACGTTTCTAATAGATCTCATGCATAATTAACCAACACATATTTACAGCAATCCTATAAAGAATAAACTTAACAAAACCTTATTAAAAGTCTTCCAAGTTAATACTGAATTGCCTCCTCAAGCTTTGCATTATGTATTGACACTTGGGCTCTTCGCAGACCAGGACTAAGTTTCCGCTGTCTTCAACTCTCCAGCTCCTTGTTGGATCTCGCAGACCAAGTTCTTATGGAACTTGTTGTCTTCAATGCAGTCCAAGCTAGTCTTCTTAGCTTGCTGTCTAGCTCCAATTAGGGAACTTCTCTCTGTGTTCTTGTTAGGAATCATTTCTAGTTCCAATGATGAACTCTTCTTCTATTCTCTTTATCTTTCCTTTATTTCTCCTTGGATTTTCATAGTTAGGTTACTCTTCTACTCCCTGAGTCAACTTCACCTGTTCTAATTCAATACTTAGAGTAATCACATTAGTTGAAGTTTGCCTTTCCATCATCATCAAAACTACTTAAGGTTCAACAACAATAAATAATGGAGTGGATTGAATTGATCGATATTGTGAATTATGTGCCCTATCTAACGAGTAGTTATTAGGCCAGGCTCAATATCACACAAATCTAAGTGTTATATTATATACTTATACTCATTTGTCACATGAAGCTAAGTTCTATACCAATTATCATAATTGCCAACTTTTATACTAATGTCACAAATAAGTGTTAAGTTTTATATCTATTTGGTTTATTGACTGGCGTTGTCTCTCACGCCAATTTGTTTATATGGTGTTACATGTGTAATTGATAATAGTGGAGATTATTAATGTAAAATTTTCATAATTCAGATGAGCAGTGATATATCAAAAGTAATTGAGACATTTTTTGTTAATTAATTCAATACAAATAGACCAATCTTAGATCTACAATAATGATGTTAATAGTGAAAGTTTGTATAAGTTCACCATCAAATAAAGTCAAATAAAACCTTTTTTATTTATTTATTTATTAAGAAAAATAGAAAGTTGATTAAATGACACCTAGCTAACTTATAGTTTTGCGGCTATAATATTTGAGCATGCATGATTATTCGTGCTCCATGCATGATGAAAATCTCGTACAATGCAAAAAACTTTATAATTAACTAAAAATTATTAATTAATTACATGTTAAATTATTTTGGAGTGTATAAAATACATTGTACTACGTAGTTAGATACTTAATAACTAAGGCTTCATAGCATGCATGCTAGCGGCTTCACACGAAAATTCCAAACCTTGCTTTCTTCTTTAAGCTAGCTAGCTGCTACTAACTTGCTTTCTCCCTTTTTCAGATTTCTCTTCAATTCAATTAATAATTAACCCTTTTTCCTGATTAAACATTAACCTTTTCCAATTAATAATTAACTTTTAAATTTCTTTAATTATTAATAATAATTGGGTTCCAACATTTTGAATGTTCAATGAAACTCTCGACTCTTCTAGGAGCAGTGCCTTCAAGCTGTATACCTTTTAGGCATCTAAAAAAGAAAAGCATAGGCAATATTTATGTAACTTTTGCACCATATAATAAAATTATATTATTACTATTATAAATTTGGGAATTCTTATAAACCAAAGTTTGGAATGGCACTTAAAATTATTGTTGTACTTCAAATCACGGAAAGGCATATCTCTCCTTTTGCCCTTTATTAGTTTTTTTTTTTTTTTTTTTACTAATTCTTTATTTATTTTTGTTATTATATTTCATAATTGTAGATATGTTTATATGATTTGAATTTCTTATGGGATCATGAAGCCACGTCTTGAGCAATATCCCTTTTTGTTATTTACATGATTATGTTATGATCCTAAAATCAAAAGATTGTTGCTTTTTAGGCATCATAGTAGTAATAATTAGTGGCGGAGCCAGATTTATTGTTAATTAAGTGAGTTCAATTATTATGATCCGAGTTCATTCTTTTAATTGTTAAAGTAGTGAAAGATAAATTTACATAAAGAAAAATAATTTTACTCCAAGTGCTCTCGATCTTCACCTTACACAAATAATTTAAGTTTAGTTAAATTAATTTTATTTCAATATAATAGATATTCATTTGGAAAAATTAAGTTAAGTGCAGTAAAAATAAATTTCAATAAAAATCGATAACTTTAGATAAAAAATATAGCGTACTGATAATTAGTATAAATAAGTTTAATCTTAAAAATAACTGGGATAAAAATAATTTGACTTCTGCAAAACCAAAATTAATTTCAATACATAAGTAAAATAATTAAGTTCAACAAATATAATTTTAACTCTGTAACTATCAAGTGAAGAGATTAGAGTCTAAGTGGGTTCAAGTGAACTAAGTTGCTTCAATTTGGCCTCACAAATGGTCTTATTTACATACTTTTTCACTATATTTTTATTGAACTGAAATTATGTATATTAATTAAACTAGTTGTTTTTTATTATATTTAATTTTATTTATTGAACGTAATTTTTTAAATAATCAAAACTTATTTTAAAATGGAGCAACTTTTTGTAGATTAACTAAGGCTTTTATTGTTTCAAAAAAAAAAAATAGTGCTTTATCTCATATTAGTTTACTAAATTTAATTTACTACTCTGTAAAACTTGTACATAATTATTTAAATGTATGTTTTATTGATTGTACTTTTTTTCTTAATATATTTGTAAGCCGAACAAATTAAATATGGCGGCCCTATTCACTTCACCTAAAGAAAATAATATTCAGTAAAACTAATATCACTTCAATAAATATAAGTTCAGTTCAATAAAAATAATTTTAATTCAGTAAAAATAAGTTCAAGTCAATAAAAATTGGTAACTTCAAAGAAGAAATATAATAGACAATCAGTAAAATAATTGTAGTTTAATAAAAATAATTTTAGTTCAATAAAAAGAATCTACCTTCAGCAAAAATTAATAATTTATAATACATTGATAATTAAGTAGTGAAGTAAACGAAACCTAAATGACATTAAGTATACATTTATCAAATTAATAATTAATAATACATTAATATTTCAAATGAATGATAGTTTTCCCTCAATTCTTTGAAGTTCTATCTATTCATCACTTTGTGTCTTTCCCCTTTAAGGCTATAAGTAATATTATTTATAAATTAGTTAATGTTTTTTACCCACATTCTATGCCCTATGTATAGTACTCATATAATTAATTAACAAATCAAGTGGTACTCAAAAGTTATACTTTCATGCGCTCATCTAGCATAAAATTAAATTGTGTATCTACAATAAATGAGTACCTAGAAATTCATAAATCTGATTGGAGAGAATAATACCTAATCTTCTTATAAAATATTAAAAGGTTAGTGAAGAGGTCGAAAGTAGAATACTATGGAACCAAGATAAGCACTTGAGGCAGCATAAATTGAAGGAACTTAATTACGCGGTAAGCTTGATCTAGAATTGTTTAATAATTACTAAGATCAAGAAGACGATCTTCTACTTAGTTTCTTTCCACATTAATTTATACTTGAGTTAATTTTGTTAGATTAGTTCTAGTATGGTACCTTTATTACCATGTTCAACACTTGCCTAATTGCATTGACTGACTAGGTCAAATAAATATAACTTTGGTCAGATTTATTACATGTTAAAAGCTTTAACGATATTTCCAAGTATATATTTATTAGTTATATACCAAATTCATAGCCGCAAAGAATTTGGGAAGTAATACATAACAAATAATTTATACTATTGGATAACTTAGCATACTAAGTTTGCCTAATTATGTTTGTTAATACTACCTAATTGGTAAGCACCTACCTCCAAATTAAAGATGAATGCACAACATCTTATTTAAATGCATGTATATTGTATGTAGATTCATGTATATCTTTCATCATTAGCGGTATAAAAAAATATATATCAAGTATGTTTGGTGTAGATTGGTATCTTGGTGGATTTTTATTGTGACATGTTCGAATCCTACCTCTTTTAAAATTATGTGATACGGAAACCTCTTGTTCTCTAAGGTTTGTTCAGCTAATGTTAGATTGGACTGATTGGTATGTAATTCCATATGGGATAGGGTACGACGGTTCATCTCAATCATTCATCTTACCTAAAAAAAATTACCACCAAATTTATTAAACTTGTCAATTTTATGTAGATAATAAGAAAGTTTTCTCTTAAGAGATGTTAAATATCGATATCAATTAATTTATGAAGTAGGTCAAAATCCACATAGAAACTAGGAAAGATTAAAGGATTTTTTTTCCCCTCCAGAAACTACCTAATTTAATAAAACCCAGATTTTATGAGAAAATCAACTAATAAAAAAAATGTTGTACGAAACTACCTAATAAAAGGTAATATGTTGTAAGAAACTACCTAATAAGTGAAATTTTTATAGTATTCTAGATGAAAAACTACAGTAGTTTTGTTGTTGTTTTTTTATTTAGAAAAAAAAAACAGTTTTTAAATATGTCTTCCTTGATTGAAGGAATTTATTAATTATTATATCCATATTTACAGCTTCCAAAATATCAATCTTCATAATTCTCAATAATTTAATTTGTGAAATATAGAGAGAATTTGTTCAGAGAGAGAAAATTTTACATAGAGAGAGAATTGACGGTGCGTGGTGAATTTCATCACGATTATGATCGAAATCTCATAATAATGCTCATTACAATGATACTTTTGAAAATGAAGGTTGAATTAAGTAATTCATGACCAAATAAGAAGGTAATTTTTAGACTTTTTTTTATTTTAAATTTCATAATTTTGGTGTTATTGATGAAAATGATGATTTTTATGTTATTATATTTGTTTTTTTTTATTGTTATTGTTAACAAATTCGTTATTGAAAGTATATAATTTTCAATTAATTTTAGTTTCCGCATTTTTTTTTTCTTGAATTCGTGTTATTTCTAAGGTTGAAAATGATGTTCTTTATATATGATGAATGTTCTTATAAAATTAAATAGAATGGAATATGTACTTTCTAGTCTGATCAATATATGTTTATTGAGTTTGAACTATATGTTCTTTACATAACAAATTATATTCATTAATGTATGTAGATTAAAAATGTTCCTCGGATTTTAATAATATGAATTGAAGTATGTTCTTTCTACTTGAATAGTATGTTCTTATACTTTTATATAACGATCCAATGCATGGTTTATTATCAATTTTGATACTTGATGAATCTATATATTAAATTTGAGATTTAATGTTTATTTTCAGTTTTGATATTTGATGAATCTGTATATTAAATTTGAGATCAATCTGACAAAGGTTGAGGAGCGGTGTTCTTTTTAAATATTGTTAAGTTCGTTGTTATCAAACTAATAGCTCTGAAATCAATGTTGAATCTTAATTTAAATTCACATGTTCTATTTAAATATTACTTATGTTCTTTTATATATTCCTTATGTTCTTCTGTTATGTCCTTTATGTTCTTTATTTTATCATTATGTAGTTCTTGTATGATTTTATTGTTTTTGTTAATCTTGTATGTGTTTTATGCAGATGTTCTTTAATTAATCCCTTATGTTCTTTGATGTATTGAGCTAAGGGACACCAAATTTCTATTTTAATGGATGTTATTTTAAAATTATTTTTAGCATCATTTTTAATTTTTATAATATTAATTTTGAATATTATTTGATAATTCTGTATTTTTTCTATATTAATTATTATTCAATCACTATGTATATTTTTGCTTTTTTTTTGAAATCAAGATCATGAAGGTTGATGACTATATTATTTTGGGACCTCCTCTATTGATGATTGATTTTTAGACCTAAAAGGCATCTGTGATATTAATAAAGAACATGATAATGTTATATAATGCACATTATTTATATTTACCTACCATGATCCAAGGACAAAATTCACAAAATATTTCATAATAAACAATGAATATTATATGACTATAGAAGTACATAAAACTTAACATCAAAGAACATGGACATTTAAAATAATTTTATTTAATGATCCAAAAAAAATATCTCTACTTGATAATAATGCATACATGGAAATAATATAGCGGTAATATATGTTACAAACAAATATAAAGTACATCTTCTTTTCTGATAAATAACATTGTTAAATCATACAAAGAACATTACAACTAATACTAATATTAATAATGAACATGATTATACTATGTAATGAACATTATTTAGATTTTATTTAGCATGACAAAATTTTGAAATTGAAATTTTGAATTTTGAAAATTAAAACTTGATTTACGAACAAAATTTTTTTAGAGAGATAATTATTAAAAAATTTTACCATTAGATGCACGATAAAAAGAAATAGTAGTAGTTATCTTTTTACTTATTTAAAATCTATGCTCAAAATTATCGCGTTCTTTACATTTTAACAATGTATTCTTTTCGCTCTAATTATATGTTCTTTACATTCCATCTCAAAGATTTCAAAGCACCATGTTCTTTATGTGTAAACATGATGTACTTTCCGCTTTTTTTAAACAGGTGTACCTAGCGGGTGTAGGAACCAGGCATTGCCTAATAAAAGGTAAAATATTATAAAATACTATCTCCGCCGGATTTCCACCGTTGGTCCACTTCAAAACACCCCGAAACCACCGCTTTCATCCCCAAAACCAACACAATTAACCTCGTGAATTTGCTTCATCACACTGAAACCACCTTCCAACCCCCAAACCAACACCTCTAACCCCAAATATCAACATCCCGAATCATAAACCACCCTCACCAACTCGAGATACCCTTCAACCACCCCTAAAATAACCTTACCACCTTGAAAACCAACCCCCATGGTGGTTTGAGGATGTTTTGAGGTGGGTCACCGCTGTAAAATTAGGTCAACGGTGGAAATTCGGCCAAAATACGTAGTATCATAACATGAAAAAACACAAAATTTAGATAGTTTCTCACAAAATTTAGGTTTTATTAGGTAAGTAGTTTCTGACAAAAATCCAAGATAAAAATAATACAGAAATATGACATGCCTGTTTCAAAAAAAAAAAAATTATAGATTTGTTGCTACTGTTAGAAGCATAAAGGCTATAATGGTGGGACGTAAATTTTTTTAGAACTCCGACGGCCATCGTACATGGAATCATGTACTATAGTTACCAAGTTTTAGATGTTTTTGTAAGAATGAGAAAGTGAAGTCAATGACTGAAATAAAGCCAAATAAAGTTACTGTAGAAATGTAGATTGATACTTGTATAATGGTAAAAATTTATGTTGGGAGCTAATATAAGAGGAAGTCTAGAGGAAGAATGAAGGAGAATTGTTGGGGTCATAGCTTCATAAACATTAGAAAGGGAGAGTTTATATTTATTTCATTTTTTCTTCTTATAAGTCTGGTTTGGTGACCGAAGTTTAATTTTATTGTATTTGCATGCTAACTTATAGTAGTAATTAGAAAATACATCAACAATTGTGATCATTTTAAATTTGTCTCAATGTATAATTTACATGAGTCTAATTCAGTCAAAATTTCAATACATATGATATATATATTCTGATATAATCTTACTAAGTACTCCGTAATAAATAAACTAAAATGAAATGAAGCGGGTGTAGCCTAGTAATGTTTTGACATGTTACTCATGTCTCCTTATTCCATAATAAATTACATTTTTATCATTACTTCTGTTATTATTGTCTATCAAATAGACACATGAAAGTAATTCTTGTAGCTTCACAATGTCATGATGCAATTCTAACCCCTAGTCCCTATATATCATGCAAAATATTTAGAGAACAACGCAAAATCATGCTTTACCCTCAATCTGCCGAATATATATAGTCCTAATGATTCCCTTTGATGTGCAGCATGTATTATGTGTACCAAATTTCAATTATATAACCATTTCAATAATGGCGGATGGATATTTATTTAGGGATGCTGTAATACACTTGTATTAATTGAAGATTATGGAGTCCAATTGTTTTCAAATTTAAGTTTGTAATCTCATAGTTACAAGCCCAATAATTTGAGGTCAGATTCAAAAATTTATGCACTATCCAAAATTAATATATACATCTTCTTCAGCATAGCCATATACTATACTCCGTCTTTAATTATTTATTTGGATATTCTATAAGGAAAATATTAAGGATATAATATGGTAATGTAAAAGTTTCATTCAAAAAAAAGGTGTAAGTAAACTATACGTAATAAATCACAAAATTTAATGATTAGTGTCATGTAGACATGTAATACAACAACTAAATTAAATAAAAATGTGGCTAGTGATTTTACACCAAATATATATATATATACATATATATATATATATAATATTGTTCAATGTTCATTTCATCCTGTATTTATATCAAAAGATAAAACTATATATAACGATCATTCTTAGGAAGTAAAAGTAATGAAACAAATTGGGGTTGGTTTTTGCATCCATAATTTGAACCTCGAGCATATGAATACTCATTCATACAACATAACTTTATTTATTCATTACAAATTAAACAACAATATCAATATCTCTCAATTCTGCATGAAAGAAGCACCCCCTATTTTTCAAAAACAAAAAAGAAAGAAATCACTAGGACAAGAAGAAATAATGCAGCTTTAAGAGTTCAATAGCTTGCACATTAAACCAAAACCCAAAAGAAGAAATGATCACATGCAATAAATATATTAACCTTCTAAAAATGCCATTTAACATAATGTACTTCAATGTTGCCTTCTATTTTCTTAGGTTTGCTTAGTAGCATGAAACCTTTTAATAAAGGCTGAAGCTTTCCAATCTATGCCTGGTTCAGCCACCCATATAAAGCCACCATCATCGGTCGTTCTTGACCGTGTAATACTCATCGCCTCATCCCCGGACTCATCCGATGTAGACATGTTGTGACTCCTCCCGATCCAACGACCTCTAAAGAAGTTAAAGAAGAAAAACAAACATGAATACTTAGCCCTCCCACGCCTATTGTTGCCCATATTACTAATTATAATCACTTATTAATCATAAAATTCTCTTCTTCTCTCGTATTTATACTAAGATCGACGAGTTTAAGTAACCCTTAAGAGAGTTAAGACCTCTAATACATACACAAGAAAGGAAGGAACATTTTGGGTTTTGGTCCTGGTGTCTACTAGTCTTATATAAAAGATAGGTTAAGCACTTTTTAAGGTGTAAGGACATTATTATTAAATAGTATTGGATGCCCTTAAGCTAAGTTTAAGCAGTAGAATCTTTTTTCTTGTTGACAAAGTTAATTATTAAGACCGATTATAGATGGCATAACTCAAAGGAAAGAGATAAAGATAGTCTTGTCGAGTGCTAGCCCACATGCATTTGGCCCAAATAGATCGTGGGTTTAATCTACTTGTTCTAACCCTTTATAGTTTATGACTTTATATGTACTACACTACTAAGTATTCAAGTTGAGGTCAGGCGAAATTTGATCATTAGCATATATTCAATTCAACTTATTTATACTTAGTTTAAAAAAATAAGTGTATTTAAGATACATATCATATCATATTATATCACTAATAAATAAAGTCGGTCTCGCAGTCAGGTCACGAGACAGCGACACTTGGCAATCCAGTTTTTCGCCTAGTGTCGCGCCACGTAGGAGATAAATAGGTATTATTGTGACACATGTACGTGATAGATGCTAAGTAAGCGATTTTTGGATAAATTTTTTAATATAAAATTATTGTATACAGTTTTATTATCGATAAAATTCTAATATTTCATATATACAAAATTAATCATAACTGTTAATAAATATCCTATAACTCAATTATATTTCCATCATTAAATTCATTTTAAAAGTTCTTTAAAATAAGATCCATTTATAATACTCCCTTCGTTAAATATTATCTGCAACTTTTGCCATTTTTGTCCGATCAAGGTTATGTACAACTATCTGTTTTGTTTCCTTTTTTAGTAAAAAAAAAACCCTTAAAATTACTTTTTACCCTCACTTTATATTTCTGATTTTTCTAATTGTTGCCCTTATGTTTGCTTAATCACATTAACATTAACATAATCTGATTACATTAACATAACAACTCCCTCCATTTGTTTTCTGATTCTCCTCACCTACTCACATTCAATTCCACTTCCCAACTGTCAACAATTAATGTGGCCTGGATTTCCCCTTTTGTTCATCAAAATTAAGAAGATGAACCCTAGTTCATCCTCTGCATCGTTCTGTTCGTATTCCTCTCTCCTCTTCATTCTTCTTCTTCTTCACCTTTCCTCTGTAGATCTGATAATCCAAAGTCAGATCTCCGTAAAACCGAGTCCCAAAAGACCATGGTTAACCTTGACCCTTTGCGTGATGCATACATAGCCACTAACGACAAGGGTGAGGAGAATTTGATTATCTCCCTCATTTACTACTTTGAGACCGGATCTCCTTTTCCTCGCCGGTTTTACGAATTCGGTGAGGTTGGTCCTTACTGTACTTCTGAAACCTACAAAGCTTTGGGCCAAGTCCTTCAGAGCGTGGAGGAGGAGGAGAAGAGAGAGGGGCAGGGTGAGTCAAAAGGAAAAAAAAAACCCTCGATTTCAGTGGTATGGCTGTAGATATGGTGTATGAAAGTGGTGAAGGAAGTTCTGTTGCAACCCACAACCCCCAAGCTAAGAGGGCAAGGCCACCAACAAAGATCCGGGCAACCAGAAAGGAGGCGAGGGTGGCCTTGAGGCGGATCTGTGGCATACCTGACGAGGACTGGGTGATTTTGTCCTCTGACGATGAGCCGGACATGGCGGCGACTTCTGCTACTCCTCCACCTAAGGTTACTGTTGGTGTCCTTCCAGTTGAGGCTGATGAAGCGAGCCGGATGAACCCTAAGGTTCAACCCTCCAAATGACAACTTGCGTTACGACTCCTAACCCTAACCCTATCATCTTTAATTTGTTAATTGAGTCCCTTTTTCTGTCATTATACATGCTGGTATGTTGGATATGTGTTCATGATTGTGTTCGTTGCCTTGATTTTTGATGGTGAATTTTTTAATTGTTGGCTACTGGTGGTTGATGATGTTGTTTGGTTGGTTGTTGGATCTGTGGTATTCACCATTTTTTTTGGAATTAATTTTGGCCCCTATTGTTATTATGTATTCCTTACTGTTGGATTTTGGTGTATTTTGCTGGGTTGTGTATACTATGTTCATATCTCAGTTGGTTGGTTTATTGTGGGTTGCTGTTGATAATTGGTGTTGGTTGAAGATTGATTGTGGTGTATTTTGGTGCCTTGGGTATACTATGTTCATACCTCATTTGCTTGGTTTATTGTGGTTTGCTGTTGATAATTGGTGTTGGTTAAAGATTGATTGTGGTGTATTTTGGTGCCTTGGGTATACTATGTTCATATCTCATTTGCTTGGTTTATTATGGTTTGCTATTGATAATTGGTGTTGGTTGAAGATTGAGTATGCTGTCTTTTTGCTAGGTTGAGTATACTATGATCATATCTGAGTTGCTTGGTTTATTGTGGGTTGCTATTGAGAACTGGTGTTGGTTGGAGATTGGTTATGCTGTCTTTTGCTTGGTTGTGTATACTATGTTAGCATCTGACTTGATTGGTTTATTGTGGGTTGCTGTTGAGAATTGGTGTTGGTTGAATAGTTGTTGTTTATCATGTTGGAAATGGTATTTTATAAGGGGAATTTGATTGATGAATGATGAGGCTAGTATGTAATATGGTTTGCAAGGGCTACATTTTCAGTCCCTATATGTGTTTTGAAAGAGGAGTCCCAATTGGTCTTCTTATGATGCACTCAAGTTGTGAGTCCCCTATCTAAGTTTTCTTAAAAATTGGGTGCTTATTTGTAATCCAAATGATGAAAGGACTCCATTGAATGTCACTTCACAGTAGAGTTTTGCTCACACAATTTCCTGGTTGAGATTGTTTCTTGTTTGAGGTACCTCTACTTTGAAGTGTTGTATTCAACAATGTGAAAACTCTATTGATGGATCACTTACCCACACATCAAAAGTCATTGTCATGTTCATTCAATTATAGGGGGTACAAAAATACTTTCATCTGACTGCCTTTCATGCTTGCATGATACTAATATCAACAAAATACACCTAACCACCTATTCTTGCACATAAACTTAAACAACCCTAAAAAGAAAAACAGAAAAAGCTAGATGGTTATGTGTGGCAGTCAGTGTTGTTCACTTTCCCTAATTTCAGTGGTTTTTTTGAGTCCCCTAGTCTGCATCAACCTCCATGTCTTCTAGTACACCTTGAGTACCTTGACTGGCTGGCCTAAACATGCTGTTTAGATATTCCACAGCATCCAACCCAACTTCCTTCCTCACTTGCACTTGATCTGGTAGAATTCCCAGATTTTCAAGTTTTTTTTGTTCATGTGTGGTATTTTGTACTTGTTACCACCTTGTGCCTTAAGAATTTTAATCATGCATCTTTGCAAAGTCACCCAAATGTACTTGTTCACTTGGGGCTTGAATGTGTTATAACACTCAAGCACTTTATCAACTAGCTCATCAAGGTCCTTAGGATAGGATTGATATTGCAAGGACTGCATTGACCTAAATAGCCCTAGATCCAACACATTTAGATCAGGTTACTGTGCTGGTTGGAAGACCAGTTGAATGTTGAACCCATTTGATGTGGTTGCTGCAATGAACTCTGCATCTTTAGGAACCTAGTGAGGCCTTGCATTGTCCCATTGAATGATGACATTTTTGGATAGACTTTCTAGCCATTTTGACTTAATTGCTGGAATGACTTTTGTTAATAGCATGTCCCTTATAACATCTCTGTTGACATTTTAGAGTGCCTTGGTTACTAATGTGCCTGCTGCTCAGTTTTTGCTTGATTTCTTTGCTAACTCTTTGACTGTGAATGGGAATATGGCATACTTCCCATCATGTATGAGTCCCCCACTTGTGTCATACAGTGGCTTCCCTATTAAGGCCATAAACATTGCCTTTAGCTTGAATCTCCTTGACTGTTGTGCCATATAAGGGTCTTCCTCACCTGGAAGGAGATAAAATCTTCTCTTGTCAGGATTGAGGTAAAACCACTTTTCATCTATGTGTATGACTTGATCCATTGCAACAAAAGTGGGGTCCCCTTCTGCTGTGACAGGGTTAATGTGTGACAGTACCCATTTGAGTCTAGCCACTTTGTGATCTGCTGTGAGAGCAGGTTTGTTGCTGCATGTATGTGTCCTGAGCCTCCCCTTTTTCTTCAAATTGTGAAGAGTTACATGTGAAATATTCAGGGTAGCTTTATAACTTCTCTCAGTTTGCCTCAGATACAGAGGAACTGACTGTAGGAATTCGTTTGAAAATTCCCTTGGCTTTGGACCAGTTCTCCCATACTTTTTAGTCCTGACATCTATCATATTCCCCTGTGTCATTTGCTTTTTAATGTCAGTGAAAACTCTACTGGTTGTTGACTTGTGAACTCTAAATTGGATTGATAAATGTTTCATGTGTCCCTTAGTTAACATGCCATCTTGCATTGTAACCAGCATTGCATCAACAATCTCTCTTTTCTTTTGCAAAGTTAGCTGTTTTCTACTAGCAGCTTGAGTCCCTTGCTCTGCCTCTTGTTGCATGTGCTGGTTTCCCTGACTGTGTTCTGTGCCCTGGTCCCACTGTCTGTTTGTTGTTGTTCTTCTTGCTGGTTTTCATTTTCTGATTCATATTGCTCAATATCCTCATCTTGCAATTCTTCTTGTTCATCATAATACATTTCTGCCATTGCTTCCACTGATAACAGTTGGTCCACATCTAAAAACAACTCTTCATAAAAATCTCCCATGTTTTCTTTTATGTATGTGTGTGTTCAGATCTAAGAAGATGAAAAGGGTTGGCTGTTGATTTTTTTTGGAAGAAGAAGCTACCCTATGTGGATATGAAGTCAGTGGAGGTTGAATGCTAATTATGGTGGAAGATGTGCAGCACTAATTGTAGTTCAGGGGATTTTTTTGTGAAGATATCAGATTAGGAAGTGCTCATATTTGTGTTTAAACAATGTCAGTTTTTGTGACAAACAATTGGATGTAAAAATTAAATGCTCTGCCACTTATGGAGGCTGGTTTTATACCCCTCATAAATGGTGTCTGGAAGCTCTTAATGCCTCTTATAAGAGGAATATTCTAAGCTTGAAATTTGGCTGAAATTTCCAATTTAATGAATTTCAAAATTTGGTGAAATTTTCGGTGAAAATATGGGAGGCAAACTACTTTTCCTCCACTTGCAGATTTCCCCCCAGAATTTACAAGTGGGGGTCCTACTTTCTCTCTCCTGTTTGTGTATAATTACTATTAAACAATTCCTCTAATCAATGCCCTTTAACTTTTGCATTGGCAACTGTAAACTTCAGTTTGGTTGCAGATAATATTTAACGGAGGGAGTAGTATCTTTAATCACAAACTTTTATACGTAGCTAGCCAAACCGTGTCACCAACTATTGCAAGAGTTTTTCGTTAGTGCTATAGGGGTTACTTGGTCAGTGCTATAGTGGTTACTCAATCAGTGTTATACATAGAGGTTACATAATCAATGTTAAAGGTTACTTAGTTAGTATTACACGGGTTACTCAGTCATTTTTATAGGAGTTACTTTGTCTGGCCAGATGGTGAGGTTAGCCGCATACAAAGTGTATTGTTATTTAACTTATTTAAAAAACATATTAATGAATCAGTAAAACAAAGTTTAATCAATTAAAATAATTTTAGTCTGGTAAAAATACTTTCAGTTCAGTGAGAATAATTTAAGTTTAATAAAAATAATTTCAAGTCAATAATAACATAGATATCTATTTAAAAACAAAACTTAAAAAGTATGGCTAAATATCCTACATTATTAGAAAAAATTATTTGACCATATTTAACATTCAAGTAAAAATGTTATCTTAAAATTTTATCAACCATCGGGGCATCGTTCGGGCACAAAACTAGTCACTAATATATAAAGTCAGTCTCACAGCTAGATCACGAAACAGAGACACTTGGCATTCCAATTTTTCCCCAAGTGTTGCGCCACGTAAGCAAAAAATAGATATTATTATGACACATATGATGCTAAATAAGTGATTTTTAGATTGATATTTTTAAGATAAAATTATTGTATAGAGTTTTATTATCGATAGAATTCTAATATTTCATATATACAAAATTAATCATAACTTTTAATAAATATCTTATAACTCTATTCTATTTCCATCATCAAATTGTTTTGAAAAGTTCTGCAAAATAAGATCCATTTATAATATATTTAATCACAAACTTTTATATGTAACTGGCTAAACCGTGTCATCAACTATTACAAGAGTTACTTCGTTAATGCTATAGGGTTTACTTGGTTAGTGTTATATATAGCGGTTACTCAATCAGTGTTATAGATAGGGGTTACTTAGTCAGTATTAGAGGTTACTCGATCAGTTAGTATTCACTACACGAAACCAGCAAATTGGCAACGGTTCAAACCCCCCCAAAGGCAACGGTTTTGAACCGTTGAATATTTGAGGGTTGCCAAATCCCAAAAAAATTGGCAACGGTTCAAAACCGTTGCCAACTCAAGCAATTGGCAACGATTAACCGTTGCCAATGGCGCGCCTTTTTTTTTTTTAAAACATTGGCAACGGTTAACCGTTGCCAATGACCTGTATTGTTTTTTTTTTGCTGCACTAATATTCACCTTTTTTTGTTTTTTTTGCTGCAATATTAATAATTATATTAATAATAATAATTATTATTATTATTATATTAATAATAATAATTATTATTAATATTATAATAGTAATAATAATAATAATAATAATAATTATTATTATTATTATTATTATTATTATTATTATTATATATGATAATAGTAGCAATAATTAGTAACATTAATAACAAAACATAAATAATTAATAATAACAATCGCAAGAGATGATATAAATTAGAAAAATGTTTCATGTATAGTACATAATTAATACGCTAAGCCTAGGATTGATGAAGAGATGATATACTACAAAAATGTATGACGATATTTACAAATTAAATGTGATGTAGGTCGCCAACATCTCCCGAATTACATGGAGTTCCTCGCTTGTGTATGGAAGTCCCGTTTGCCCCTTGCAAAACTTAGAATACACAAAACGTGAGTTAGTAGAAGTGAAATAATAATAATTGGGGTTAGTTATAGGTGACTAATGCTTGAGATTACAAGAAAAGAGCAAGTAAGAGGTTTTGGGATGCAATTTCAACCAAAATGGCTCAAGTAAGGCCATTTTGGCTACTAGGATGCCTATTTTCTATATTTCATGTCTATTGAACTCATAACTAGTTAAAACATGTCATTATCACTTAGTTATAGGTGACTAATGCTTGAGATTACAAGAAAAGAGCAAGTAAGAGGTTTTGGGACGCAATTTCAACCAAAATGGCTCAAGTAAGGCCATTTTGGCTACTAGGATGCCTATTTTCTATATTTCTTGTCTATTGAACTCATAACTAGTTAAAACATGTCATTATCACTTAGTTATAGGTGACTAATACTTGAGATTACAAGAAAAGAGCAAGTAAGTGATTTTGGGACGCAATTTCAACCAAAATGGCTCAAGTAAGGCCATTTTGGCTACTAGGATGCCTATTTTCTATATTTCTTGTCTATTGAACTCATAACTAGTTAAAACATGTCATTATCACTAATATATAGGTGACTAATGCTTGAGATTACAAGAAAAGAGCAAGTAAGAGGTTTTGGGACGCAATTTCAACCAAAATGGCTTAAGTAAGGCCATTTTGGCTACTAGGATGCATATTTTCTATATTTCTTGTCTATTGAACTCATAACTAGTTAAAACATGTCATTATCACTTAGTTATAGGTGAATAATGCTTGAGATTACAAGAAAAGAGCAAGTAAGAGGTTTTGGGACGCAATTTCAACCAAAATGGCTCAAGTAAGGCCATTTTGGCTACTAGGATGCCTATTTTCTACAATTCATGTCTATTGAACTCATAACTAGTTAAAACATGTCATCATCACTTAGTTATAGGTGACTAATTCTTGATATTACAAGAAAAGAGCAAGTAAGAGGTTTTGGGACGCAATTTCAACCAAAATGCCTCAAGTAAGGCCATTTTGGCTACTAGGATGCCTATTTTCTACAATTCATGTTTATTGAACTCATAACTAGTTAAAAAATGTCATTATCACATAGTTATAGGTGACTAATGCTTGAGATTACAAGAAAAGAGCAAGTAAGAGGTTTTGGGACGCAATTTCAACCAAAATGGCTTAAGTAAGGCCATTTTGGCTACTAGGATGCCTATTTTCTATATTTCATGTCTGTTGAACTCATAACTAGTTAAAACATGTCATTATCACTTAGTTATAGTTTACTAATGCTTGAGATTACAAGAAAAGAGCAAGTAAGAGGTTTTGGGACGCAATTTTAACCAAAATGGCTCAAGTAAGGCCATTTTGGCTACTAGGATGCGTATTTTCTATATTTCTTGTCTATTGAACTCATAACTAGTTAAAAAATGTCATTATCACTTAGTTATAGGTGACTAATGCTTGAGATTACAAGAAAAGAGCAAGTAAGAGGTTTTGGGACGCAATTTCAACCAAAATGGCTCAAGTAAGGCCATTTTGGCTACTAGGATGCCTATTTTCTATATTTCTTGTCTATTGAACTCATAAGTAGCTAAAACATGTCATTATCACTTATTTATAGGTGACTAATTCTTGATATTACAAGAAAAGAGCAAGTAAGTGGTTTTGGGACGCAATTTCAACCAAAATGGCTCAAGTAAGGCCATTTTGGCTACTAGGATGCGTATTTTCTACAATTCATGTCTATTGAACTCATAACTAGTTAAAACATGTCATTATCACTTAGTTATAGTTGAATAATGCTTTATATTACAAGAAAAGAGCAAGTAAGAGGTTTTGGGAAGCAATTTCAACCAAAATGGCTCAAGTAAGGCCATTTTGGCTAATAGGATGCCTATTTTCTATATTTCTTGTCTATTGAACTCATAACTAGTTAAAACATGTCATTATCACTTAGTTATAGGTTACTAATGCTTGAGATTACAATAAAAGAGCAAGTAAGTGGTTTTGGGACGCAATTTCAACCAAAATGGCTCAAGTAAGGCCATTTTGGCTACTAGGATGCCTATTTTCTATATTTTTTGTCTATTGAACTCATAACTAGTTAAAACATGTCATTATCACTTATTTATAGGTGACTAATGCTTGAGATTACAAGAAAAGAGCAAGTAAGTGGTTTTGGGACGCAATTTCAACCAAAATGGCTCAAGTAAGACCATTTTGGCTACTAGGTTGCCTATTTTCTATATTTTTTGTCAATTGAACTCATAACTAGTTAAAAAATGTCATTATCACTTAATTATAGGTGACTAATGCTTGATATTACAAGAAAAGAGCAAGTAAGTGGTTTTGGGACGCAATTTCAACCAAAATGGCTCAAGTAAGGCCATTTTGGCTACTAGGATGCCTATTTTCTACAATTCATGTCTATTGAACTCATAACTAGTTAAAACATGTCATTATCACTTAGTTATAGGTGACTAATGCTTCAGATTACAAGAAAAGAGCAAGTAAGAGGTTTTGGGACGCAATTTCAACCATAATGGCTCAAGTAAGGTCATTTTGGCTACTAGGATGCCTATTTTCTACAATTCATGTCTATTGAACTCATAACTAGTTAAAACATGTCATTATCACTTAGTTATAGGTGACTAATGCTTGAGATTACAAGAAAAGAGCAAATAAGAGGTTTTGGGACGCAATTTCAACCAAAATGGCATACCTCTTCAAGCTGACGTGTGTCTGTACAATGACTCATCACTATGTCATACATGAATCTCATCACGTATAGGCCACAGTCAACTCCGTTTTCCTGTTGTGGGCACTAGCATGAGGAACAAAGCATATGAATCAAAATGCATAGCAAATAAGCAACATCTTAAGCATTGTAAAGTAATAAAATCACAACATCATGGGTGAATTACCTTGGGTGCTTTCCATGTAGGAACTCGAGGAGATCGAGGATTTATCTTCTTCATGGTACTACAAAAAATCAAAGTAATAAGTTCAAATTTGACGTTTATAATCAATGCATATGAGTTCAGATATGAAAATGAATAACAAGAAGTGAAACAAACTGGATGCTTACTTTTGCAGTATGGACCTCACGAGGCGCTTTCTTACTTGAGGTAATCGAGCAGAATTAAAGTAGAAGATTGTGTTACTGGAAACACAAATCACAAGTAGGGTCCAATGATAACTACACACGAGACAAACAAATCAATAGTTAGCCTTTTACAACAAATAAACTGGGAAAACAAATAAACTTGACTAGCATAATCAGACGTACTCCTCATAGTATGGGACGAATATAAACTTGTCTCCTGCACTCACTGATTTCCTGATACCCCTTTCAGCATAGTACAACACGTCAGCTGAGTTGCCTAAGATTCTAGCAGTGGACATCTGCTCAGGGCACAACCACCCAACTTGACAAGGAGATTCAAGCTCCCATATTTGCTCCTGGAGTGCTCTGCATGCATGATAACACAATGTTAATCGAAAACCAAACGACAAACACCACTGAACTGAATAACATAAATTGAGTACCAGTTGAATTACCTCATGGATATTTGAATGAGGGAAATGTTAAGCATTGCACCACTTAGAAATTCCTTCACATCTTCTTTGAATAGCCATGCCGTTGCATCATCATCGTAGTGGAACATTTCCTTAGGAAGTTGAATTTGGATGGGGCTGTCATTAGGCAACACGCAAACACGGTTGTGCAAATAAGCTAACTCTTGAGATAGCGATTGAAGCACTGTGTCTTCAACTAATGGAGTAGCTTGCGTAGCTGAGCCTCGTGAAGGGCTCTTCAACGACGCCTTTCCACTCACCGAGCCATGTTCACTTCTGTTCTTTGGCCCCTCCATCCTCTTCTTTGGCGTTTGGCTTTTCCTCGATGGCTAATAAGTATGATCACACAAATGGTTAGAAAAGATTTCCATCCAACACTTAGGAAGAAAGGATTAAAGCGTGAAATCTAAATCTTAATTACCTGGTTCATCAACCGTATCCAAGCAGATGGCCATTGCACAAAACTACCTTTTGCTGCCCAGAGTGTAGTGAACTCATCCTCCTCCACGGGCACAGGTATTAAAAGGTCCTTGGACCCGGGAACCACAGAATGGATCCCAACAGAATAATGCTCAGGCAGAAGAGGTCGAAGATGGACCGTACCTTGTTCGGCCGGTTGTGCACTACCATAGGCAACAACATGCAAAGGTCCATCATATGATTCGCCCGGGTGAAGAATTTCACAACGGGTCTCTTCCTGCACCAATTACGAAGATACTTCATTTACATATTCATAACTAAGTATCTTAGGTGTAATATAGGAGTAAAATCACGGAAAATGGGCAAGTTAGAACTCATTTAGGCCATTTCGAGCTGTAAATACTGTAAATGAACCTTAAACTTGTGAAATTGCTTTTTTAAGGTCGTTTCAAGCCATAAATATTCATAACTAAGTATCTTAGGTGTAATATAGGACTTAAATCAAGCATTGAGCTAAAATCACGGAAAATGGGCAAGTTAGAACTCATTTAGGCCATTTCGAGCCGTAAATACTGTAAATGAACCTCACACTTGTGAAATTGCTTTTTTAAGGTCGTTTCAAGCCATAAATATTCATAACTAAGTATCTTAGGTGTAATATAGGACTTAAATCAAGCATTGAGCTAAAATCACGGAAAATGGGCAAGTTAGAACTCATTTAGGCCATTTCGAGCCGTAAATACTGTAAATGAACCTCACACTTGTGAAATTGCTTTTTTAAGGTTGTTTCAAGCATTACATATTCATCACTAAGTATCTTAGGTGCTAGTTAAAAAAAAAAAAAAAAAAAAAAAAACCAAAACGAGTGCAAAAAAAAAAAAAAAAAAAAACCCGAGCGCGAAGGGCAGCAGCTGCAGGCTGCACAGCTGCTGCGAGCCTGCACAGCGCTGCATAGCTGCTGCAGCCCCTCCGGCAGCCTCTCCTACCTTCTCCGCTTCCCAATGAGAAAGAGAAGGAGAAGGAGAAGGAAAAAGAGAAGGAGAAGAAAGAGAAGGAGGAGGAGGAGAAGGAGAAGGAGAAAGAGAAGGAGAAGGAGAAGAATGAGAAGGAGGAGGAGGAGGAGAAGAAGAAGGAGAAGGAGAAGGAGAAAGAGAAGGAGGAGAAGGAGGAGGAGAAGAAGAAGGAGAAGGAGAAGGAGAAAGAGAAGGAGGAGGAGAAGGAGGAGAATGAGGAGAAGGAGAAGGAAGAGGAGAATGAGGAGAATGAGAAGGAAGATCAAACAACAACAACACATGACATCAACAAAGCATACTGACAACACAACACAGCGAACTTGACCATTTCACAGCCAACTTAACCATTTCACAACACAATCCAAAAACAAATATCATTATCCAAACAAGTAAGCACAAAATCACCTGTAGAATAGGAAAGTGATGAGGTGTCGGAGTATCAAGCCCCCTTGAGTTCGCATGTGAAGGAGTATCAATCTGCAATAGTGTATTGATAGTGAAACATTAATTAGAACCGTACCCACGTAACTCAACATATCAAAACTTATAGAGTTGAATTCTAATCATTTACCTCTTGTTCTCCTTCTCTTCGTGGGTGGCTACTTGCGTCGGCCGGCGGTGTTGTCTAGGAAAAGGGCAAGGTCGGCAAATTCATTTGCTTTGCCCATGCATTGAACTCTTCGCGCATCTCATTGCGCACTTGTTCTTTAATTGATGCCACTGTGGCATCGAAGTTCTGTGGCGAGTTCACACTTGCTCGGGATCTTCCAGATTTGGTATATTCGGGACCCATTACCTTCTCCCATCCTAGAAAGCTTCCCCCAGCAACTAATACCCGTCCCGGATGGTAGGGCTTTCCCATAGCCAAGGTGAAGGGGTCATTCTCTACCGTCGGGACGATCTTGCCTTCAACAAGCTCTCCGGTGTACTCAAGCTGTAGCAAAAACAAAATGGCAACATGAAGTCAGTGTTTATATAAAGTGATATACATGAAAATTGATAATCTAGTTCACTAGTTCATAGTTTCTTACTAGCTTATCTGTCATTTCTTTGGTTTCCGGAGCCTTGATGGACCATTTTCCGGTCTTCTTGTCCCACGAATGCATAGAGCAAAAGAAATCCCCAGCACGACTCGCCAAAGTACTGGTCGTGGAGTCAGACGACGCTGTGGAGGACCCTAGAAGCGCAGTGGGGTATACTCCTTCACTCACCCACGTATCCCTCCATTCATCATACGTCATTGCTCCCATATGATGGTGGTATTTCTTTTGCAATGCATTCCTGGAATTCTGCTCCCTCATTTCCTACATAAAAAGATATATATGTTAGTTTCATTACTAATAAAAAAGACGATAAATTACAACACAATTTTCATCAGAGTTCTTTAAACTTACAATTTCTTCTTTTTTACATTTTTGATGAACGAAAGCCTCCCAATCATCCTTCGATATGCTAGGCCATATTTTCCAAGGGAGTTTCTCTTCATCGATGACATCATCATCACTGCCACCTCCTTTCTTGTTCTTTGGTTTCCTTACAAGTTTCTTTGTGATAAACCGACGAACTAAGTTACACTTGAAGCTTCTGAATCTTGCCGCAAGTAAGGATTCAAACACCCTTCGCTTGGCGTACTCATTTGGAATGTTAAATAGACTTTGCAAGCACAAATAACAAACATTATTGGTTTTCCCATAACATAACAATAAATTGAAATTGTTTATAAATAATCACATCAAATCAAACTTACCCTGGTATCATTCCAAAACGTGTCAATCAAGCCTGTAGGTACGTCGCTCATACGAAGCGTAATGGGGATTTTGCGTGCACAAATCCCAACTTGACCAGCATACTGACGACGCCATTTACCTGAGGGTTGCCCTACCCTGTCATACTCCAACACCATAGGACCGACAGGTTTCTTGAAAGATGTCTTCGGACCCCTCTGCTTTTTCTTCGCTGGTGCCTGCACCCCCGCTCCACTTTGATCCTCACGAAATGGCTCCACAATGGCATTATCGATTGGAGGCGCTTGCTCAGCTGCAATTTCAACGTCATCTATCATTCTCTCCAATACATCTTGCGCCTGATCTTCTGGCTCACCCAAATCAGTTTCCTTGTTCACATCATACGGCTGGTCCCCATCATTAGATGAATCATCTGAGTTAGATTCAACATCCTCAACTCGAACACTGAATCGATCGTCCGCCATTAGATGTTAAAACCTGTCATTACAAACATAACACGTTATTAGCTGCTGAATTGTAAGGTAAACTTATAATCATATATAAATTGCTGAATTATAATACAAATAAACTCTGAAAATGGTGATGCATGTTACTTTATTCATTTAAAAGAATATAAGAAAAATGGGCAAGTAATTCAACAATTTCATTCATTTTCACCTAAAATGTGATTTTTTTATTCTTTCTACGCCTGCAATTCAAACTAACAGAAAATATACAGTACCTCAATCTAATATTCCTTCATCGTGGTCGGATCTCATGTAATTGGCTTGGTCGTCTATCTCATTTGGCACAGCAGGTCTAGGAACGGTGAAAGGTGCTGAGTCATCAAAGGCATCATATTCTTCCTCATCCTCGACATCTCCAACGCCAAGGATTCTTCTTTTGCCGGCTAGCACAATAGACCATTTTGAGTCGGCAGGGTCAGATACGTAAAACACCTGCTTAGCTTGAGATGCAAGGATGAATGGTTCCACACTATCATTCAGGTTGCCAAGATCTACAAGAGTAAAGTCATCAAATTTGACGTTACGCCTGATATTATCAACCCACTTACACCGGAAAAGAGCAATCGTGAAGTCATAATAATCAAGCTCCCATATTTCTTGAATTCGACCGTAGTATGTCAACTCTGCATCAACGGGTGATTTATCCTTAGCACTTGCAAACTCCCTTGACGATTCCACAACCGTTACACCACTGTTTTGGGTCGAGGACGATTTCAAATCTTGACGCTCAGTCCAAAATGTGTACCCATTTATGTCATATCCCTCAAATGAGCGAACAT
Source organism: Chenopodium quinoa (assembly GCF_001683475.1). Lineage (NCBI taxonomy): Eukaryota > Viridiplantae > Streptophyta > Magnoliopsida > Caryophyllales > Amaranthaceae > Chenopodium > Chenopodium quinoa. The sequence continues at coordinate 8,349,454 of NW_018745684.1, forward strand.
CATCCCTAGGACCATAAGCAAGCCACCTTACTGTAGCTGTGACACTCTCATCCATTCCACCCATCACTCGATCACGAAACCAACTCACAAACTTTTTATTGTGCAACTGCATCAGTGCCCTTTCACCTTTCGACGGAAACTCATCACGCAAACTAGCCATGTGCTCGTCTAAATATGGGTGAACATCTGCAACATGGTGCAACACATATAGGTGTGCTTGTAAGAACTTCTCTCGATCAGGTGACATTCGTTTCGACCCGATTGTGCCATGACCATCAAGTCTCCCTTCATGTCGAGAAGTAGGAATACCAATAGGTTCAGCAACGGCTACATAGTCGGCCACAAAATTACCAATCTCCTCGGCCACGGTCCCTTGAATCATACTTCCTTCCGGGTGAGCCCGATTCCTAACTTTATCTTGCAATGTACCCATGTGTCTTTCAAAAGGATAGCACCACCTCAAGAACACTGGACCGCACAACTTAATCTCACGCACCAAATGAAGAATCAAATGCACCATTATGTCGAAAAACGAGGGCGGGAAGTACATCTCAAATTTGCACAAAGTAACAACCACATTCGCCTGTAAAGCATCAAGGGTACAAGGATCAAGCACTTTGCTACATATTGTATTGAAAAACGAACAGAGGCTTGTAATAGCTTCCCTCACGTGCTTTGGAAAAATACCACGTATTGCAATTGGTAGAAAAACTTGCATCAGAACATGACAATCATGGGATTTCATACTTGTCAGCTTCAATTCTCCATTTAAGGATACAAATCTTTTCATGTTAGATGCGTACCCTGATGGAACCTTAATGCCATACAGACATTCACAAAACCTCCGTTTTTCTACCCTTGACAATGTGTAGCAAGCCGGAGGTAAATAGGCCTTCCCCTCTTTGGCTTTTCCCTCATTTTTCTTCTTCGACGCATCCGCGACCTTTCCCTTGCTCTTCCCCTTTCCCTTTTTCGAACCCATTTCTTTTTCCTTTTCCTGTTCCTTTCCCTTACTAACCCTTTGCTGAACCCACAATTCTGGACGCACCCCCATCTTTTCCAAATCTAAACGTGCACCCTTTCCGTCCTTTGTCTTGTTTTGAATATTCATCAGCGTTCCCACAAGAGCGTCACACACATTCTTCTCTATATGCATTACATCAAGACAGTGCCTAACGTCATGTTCTTTCCAGTACGGGAGCAACCAAAAGATTGATTCTTTTTTAAAGAGAGCAACTGATTCCGCCGCCTTTTCAGATTTCCCAAATACTGTTCGTACACCCTTGACCCGAGCGTAAACCTCCTCACCAGTTAGTGGCCTAGGAGCAGTCCCCTCCTCCACCGTCCCATAGAAAGCCTTTTTCTGCCGACGGTACGGGTGATCGCGCCTGAGCAACCTTCTTGTCCTCAAATACACCTGTTTGAAAGAATGATCAAGGCGTCTGCTTGGCGTATCATCAATACAAATGGGACATGACTTTTTCCCTTTATTCTTATACCCAGACAAGTTGCCATATGCAGGAAAAAAATTAACGGTCCACATAAGAGTTGCACGCAATGTGAACATCTCATTCTTATGAGCATCAAACACGGAAACCCCTTCGTCCCACATCTTTCTCAAGTCATCAACCAATGGCGCAAGATACACATCAATGTCGTTTCCAAGTTGCTTTGGCCCCGATATCAAGAGTGAAAGCATTACATATTTCCGTTTCATGCACAACCAAGGAGGCAAATTGTAGATCACTAAAAGTACCGGCCATGTGTTGTGCTGGGTACTAAGAGTGCCAAATGGATTCATCCCGTCCGTGCACAAACCAAGCCTTAAATTTCTGACTTCATCACCAAATTCCCCAAACTTCATATCAAGGTTCTTCCATTGCGGGGAGTCGGCTGGGTGCTTCAGCATTCTGTTTTTCTTTCTTCCCTCTGCATGCCACCTCAAGTTTTTAGCGTCTTTTGGTAAAGAGAACAAACGCTTAAACCAAGGAATTATGGGAAGATACCACAACACCTTAGCAGGAGGTCCCTTCGTACCAGCATTGCAACTCTTACGCTTGTAGCACGACTTCTTGCATCTTGGACACTCCTCCAATTTTTCATATTCATTTCGGTAAAGAATACAATCATTAGGACATGCATGTATCTTCTTATACTCCAAACCAAATGGACACATGAGCTTCTTAGCGTAATAGTAAGACTTAGGAATTTCATTTCCATTTGGCAACATCTCACTTAACACGCTCAACAAGGAAGTAAAACTATTGTTCGTCCACCCATGCTTCGACTTAATGTTAAAAAGAGTTAGCACGGCTGATAGTTTGGAGTATTTTTTGCACCCATGATACAAAGGCTTTTTAGAAGCCTCCGATAATGACTCAAACACGTCACCTTCAAAACCACGCATCATCTCATCCACACCTTCATCCTCAACCTCATCCACATGATCATCCTCAAATCCCTCCTCAGCACCATCATCATCAATATGTTCATCATTCTTGTATTCCTCGTCCACACAGATATCATTGCTTCTATCATCATGCACATCATACCCAATAACATCCCCACTGTACTCTCCTTCTTCACCATGCCAAATCCACACATGATATTTAACCCTAAACCCACGACAAACTACATGATCTCTAATGATATCAACACTATTGACCACCTTCACATTATTACAATCAACACAAGGACAATAGAGGTACTCGAAACCCATTCTGCGCTGATAAGATGAAGCCGTCTCGCAGAACTCTTGAACCCCATTAAATAATTCCAATGTATCACGTCTACCATACATCCATCCACGATCCCTCTCCATTAAGTAAATTGTCTCTAAACATGGCAACATATTACGAATAATGTATAATTGCTACATCTATTATATATACAAATCAAATTCAAACACACAACATGCATATAACATTCATATAGATACAAAAATGTATATATGCTTCCAAAGGGTCCTTATCACTCCAACCTAACCCATCCTTGAACGTTTACTCTCACTAGTGAATGTATATCAGATTTCCAATTTTAAGGAAAATCCGGCAGCATTTCCCCCCAGTTCTCCAAGTACACGACGTAGGTAATTACTTACCCACATATGTACCCAGAGAACATGGTGATCCAGGAATTGCTAAGCCAAGATGTTCCTTAAAATCGAAAAAACTGACATACATTCACCACCTAAAAGAGAGTAAACGTTCAAGAACAGTCCCAACCGGGGACTATTCAAGACTTTCTCCTAATGAGAAAGCCTTGAACGGGTATCTAGGCATATGATGATACATGCAATCAATTAAAAACCAATGGTTTAATCACACATCATGATAGAAGATGCACCAAAGTTATATCACACACCATCTCCACAAAATTGTGCAACCAAGAACTTATTTAAAGCACATAAAGTTATATATATATATACCTGAGTACCTATAAAGGCTCAACACTCTCAAATAGAAGGTCAATGCCAAGGTCTATGCTTCGCCCAAAAATTCCTGATAATCTTTTTCAGTGTAACCTATATAGAACACAAATAGAAAACCAGATTAAGGGAAAAGATAAGAATGATATTAGTGAGCAATGCAAGAACAAGGACAGTCAGAGTAAGATACCATACCAGGATGTTTTCCGCCCACTCTACAAACTGATGATCTTACCCTAGAAGCCCTTGACACCCATTTCTTAGCCTGAAACACGCATATATATAGTGAGAAGCAACTCATAAAGAAAAGTATATTCAAACCCTAAACCCTAAACCCTTAACCCTAAACCCTAAACCATAAACCCTTAACCCTAAACCCTTAACCCTAAAACCTAAACCCTAAACCCTTAACCCTTAACCCTTAACCCTAAACCCTAAACCCTAAACTCTCAACCCTAAACCCTAAACCCTAAACCCTAAACTCTATACCCTAAACTCTCAACCCTAAACCCTAAACCCTAAACCCTAAACTCTCAACTTTGTTCTTTTAAATAAAAAGGACTAAATTATCCTATAAACAAAATAAAATTCTCAACTTTATTAGTGATGATAAATAAAGTTCTCATAACAATTTAGAAATATAGGTAAATGTAGCTTGTACTAAATACAATAACAACTGTTTTCTATCCATGTCTTTGGCTGAAATTCAGCAATGAAAGCAGCAACAAGGTTGAGGGCAGTTGGTGCATTGCTAAAATTTCATTCAATTCATTCGAAGCCAGTTTGACAGACACGGTATCATCACAAACATATGTCAAATTATAGTAATAAGATACAAGGGTATATCATCTTTTCAATACCAAGGAACTTCTAACTATAAATAACTCTATTCAAGTTCCAACATCACAGACCCAATTCATGCTAACACAAAAGACCAATTCTTGACAAACCCTAGCAATTACAAGCAACTTGCATAGTCAATATTAACTAATTTAAAGACCAATTCTTCAAAAACCATAACAATGGAGGAGCGCTATTATGACTTACCTAGCAATGAGGAGCGCTATAACAATGGAGGAGCTGCTACATACTTCAATAATGGAGGAGCTGCTATATATGGAGGGAGGCAGAGGAGAAGAGCTGAGTGCGTGCGTGCTTGAGGGGTGAAAGCAGAAGAACAGGGGAGTGCGTTCTTGAGGGAGGCAGAAGAACAAAACCCTTCAATGGAAGCTTCAATTCAATGGAGGAATGGTTTGGGGAGAGGAAGGCGCGCGTTTTTGGAGGTGAAGAAGAACGTTTGCACAGCTTGCTGTTTGTATTCAAAAACCCGAATTTTTTTTTTAAATTGGCAACGGTTAACCGTTGCCAATCTACCCCTTTTAATTTTATTTTTTTTTAAATTTTATCAATTGGCAACGGTTAACCGTTGCCAAATAAAACCAAATTTTTTTTAAAAAAATGGCGCTCACAGCAAGTTGGCAACGGTTTTCATGAACCGTTGCCATAGGGGGGTTGCCTAATTCTTTTTTTCTACTAGTGATTACAGGGTTTATTCGGTCAGTTTTATAGGCATTACTTTGTTCGGCCAGATTGTGTGCCTAGCCGCATACAAAATGCATTGTTAGAGCCAGATTAGCCCTAGGTCTTAAGACTCTAGGTGACATCATCAATTTTTGATTTTGTGGTCTTAAGACAAGACTTAATTTTTTGTATGCATTTGTGTGGCTTGGTCTTAACAAAATCTCAAGTGGAGTCTTGAAAATTCAAGACTTAAGTTAAGACTCAACTTAACACTTCTACACTTTGTTTTTACCTATATACACATCAAAACACAGTGTTTTGATTATATAAAATTAATTAACTTTTCTATTTTTTAAAAACATTAATTATTTGATTTACATAAAAAAAATTGTAAACAAAGTGTATATATGCATCCAGCTGCAACAAGACTCACTAGAAGACATCATCAATTGCAACATGATTTGGTTGAACATTTGTGGAGTCGTTTTGGGGGAAATGATATTTGAATTTGGATCAATTTTACATTAGTCAATTTTACTTTACATAACAACTATTTTAATGCAATATGTGTTTTTTTTATGTATTTTTTATGTATTTTAAAATCTTTTAATGTCATGTAATTCCATTATAATTTATTTTTATGCATCATCTATATATATTGCATAATGTGAATTTTAATTTTAAAATATAATATAATAAAGAAAAAAATAATAATTAATTTTTTAAAGAAATCTAGAATGAGTCTTAGGGATGAAAAGATAAATTTGGCTGAGTCTTAAGGAGTCTTAAATTAAAAAAAAAAATTAAATTTAAGTTAATAATTGATGTGGCAACAGATTTAAGTCTTAAGACAAGACTGCGCTAATCTTGCTCTTATTTAACTTATTTAAGAAAACATTATAGAATCAATAAAATAATTTCTAATCAGGAAAAAATTATTTTAGTTTGGTGAAAATACTTTCAGTTTTATGAAAATAATTTAAGTTTAATAAATATAATTTCAAGTTAATAATAACATAGATATTTATTTACAAACAAAACTACAAAAAGATACATCATATCTAAAAGATACCTTCACCGTACTTTGTCATGATGAAAAGCATATGTATAAGAAGATACCAAATCATCCAGATATATATTAAGGGATTTGTTAAACATCGCCCGCAAATCTCCACATAAAGCCCACAAAATTCACTTGATTTGACAATATTGCCCTTGACCTAAAAAAAACACTCACACTCTCATCACTCACACTCTCATCGCTCATCTTCTTTCAACATCTCAAAAAAAAAATATTCAAACAACGGCAATGTCGAGGCGGCAAGGCAAGGAATTGGCTGCGGCGGCGGAGGGAAGGAGGTCTCAAGGAGGCAAGGTACAATTTGTTAAAAAAAAAAAGGGAAAACCGCCGTGACGGAGGAGGGGCGCCTTGGCCGGACGCCCAGCCAGCGGTGGTGGCGCCAGCTGCAGACGCCGCAACCAGTAGGCTGGCGCCTGGGCTGGACGCCATAGCCACGGTTGTGGCGTTTATTCATGTTATTAAATTTTAAAACTATGTGCAGGTGAACTGGATGCCTTTCAGCCCGAACCCTAGTGTTAGGGTACCCAGGACCCTGTACACGGGACTCATTCAGTATCGTGAGATCGTCGAGGCGTACATGCCCCAGCGTTGTCTTCGCCAGCTTGGATTTGTCCAAGTTGTCCCTCCTCCCCCGGCATGCCCGATGAAGGCGGTCCGACCTGCATCGTCGAGGGACTACGTCGTGCAATGGCCGGATATCATGACCGGGACGTGGGACCAGTTTCCGATGGTGGCCCGCTTATGGACTGCGGAGTTGCAGCGGCCGCCCTCTGGGGTTCCTCACAGTCGTTGACGATGGCTGCTGGATGAACATTAGGCCCGATGTAGTTTCTCAGCTTCTCCAACACCCAATAATAACTTGGAGCCGTCTCATCCTTGATGATTACATGACCAATGAGAAAGTTCTGGTTCTTCGGAGTCATCCCCATGATCTCAACCAGTGGGAACTTGTACTTGTTTGTCTTGTACGTTGAGTCGATCAAAATCACAAATGGCCAAGACTTGATCATATCAGCACAATCAGGATGCACAAGGAAAAGATGAGTCACCTCCGTTGTATCTTCATTAGAATCAAACCAGAACAGGTAACCACATGATTGTGCCTAGTGTAGCAGCTGCTGTATAGGGTTCCTTCCCTCTGACCGTTCAAACCTGAGTTGCTGTCTGACGTTGTAGATGTGTCTTCGGTTTGGATGGTCTTCTGGAAATTTCTCTAACACAGATGCTAATATTTTAGCAGGCTTGACTTGAGCATCACTCATTTCTTTCACAACTAGTTTCGCAGCAGGACTTAAGCCGCTCAGCTGTCGATGACCCTCTTCATATACTATCATCTCATGGTTGTGATACCCCCATTTAGAGTAACCAATCACTTCCCAACCGTCACGACTCCGTAGTTGTCGAACCTTTACTCTGAACTCACACCCACAACCTTTCCGCTTTGTATCAAACCGAGTGGCTGTACGAAAATCTCTTTCTTCTCTTTTGCGATAACGGTCACATATCAAAATGCGATCCATTCTACCATCCCGTTGAGATTTATGAGCTACTACTACCAAGCAAAATCCAGCTGCAATTGCAACCTGTTTTGCCCAATCAATCGCCTGTTGAGCTTCTTCGAATGGACCATCATGTCCAAATATCCCACTGTAATCATTTCCGTCTCCACCATAATCCTGCATCAATTATATATTATAATAAATACATTTAACGGATAATACATTTAATTTCTATATTTACACAGAATTAACACAAAAAAAAGCATAATTATGTATAATCAAACTTAATTTTTATAAAAACCCAATTCGAATTTTCAAACTAAATTTAAAAAATATACCATTTCGAATTTTCAAACTTAATTTTAAAAAAACCTATTTTGAATTTTCAAAATTAATTTTAAAAAAACCCATTTCGAATTTTTTTAAAAAATCATTTTCGATTTTTTTAAAAAATAAATAAATAAATAAATAAAAAACAACAAAATCAAAAAAGAAAAAAAAAATTAATATATAAAGGTGGCGTCTGCCAGGGCTGCCACAGCCACTGGACTGGCGCCTGGCAGGGCCGCCTCAGCCAGTAGAGTGGCGCCTGGCCAGGACGCCAATCTGGTGGTCTGGGCGTCTGGGCTGGACGCCACTGTGGTGGTTCTGGCGTCTGGCTTGGACGTCCAGGCTACGGTTTGGGCGTCCATCCTAGGCGCCGGAGCCACTCCGACGGTAAACCGTGAATTTTAACGGTGACTTACCTCGTTTTCCGTCGACGACGACGTACCTCCGGCGTCCCCCGCATCTCCGGCCTGCCCTCCGGTCTCCCCCGGCGAGCCAGTACGGCTCCACATTTTTTAAACCGAGATTATTTCAATTTTAGAAAATGGGCATAATGGTCACACCAAGTCATATTTGTGGGCTTTATATGGTAATTTGCGGGCGATGTTTAGCGATTCACATATATTAATCGATATCTAATTTTCGCCAAGTGTTGCGCCACGTAAACGCCAACTAAGCAATACTTATTAAGATTAAAAAGTTAGAGTTTAAGTATCAATGTAATTCTAATAATATTTAATTACAAAATAATTTAAAAATTAAATTAAATTGGGTTTACTTATTTAAGATTAAAAAGTTAGAGTTTAAGTAACAATATACTTCTAATAATATTTAATTACAAAAATTTTAAAATTAAATTAAATTTGATTTACTTATTAACATTAAAAGGTTAGAATTTGAGTTTAAATATACTTCAAATAATATTTAATAATAAAATAATTTAAAATGAAATTAAATTGGGTTAATGATTTAAAATTTTATCACAATAATTATACAACAGTAATATTTCAAAAACTTCAAAATTTCAAATACAAAAAGTCTACAACAATAATTAAAACAATAATATCACAAACCATGTTACATCAATTATCAAGCAATCATTATACAAGTAGATTGCCTCCTCATCCCCCTTTGAGTAGAACATTAATCATCAACAAATTCCTGATGGTAACATGATTGTATTTGAATTTTTTTTAAGGATAAAAAAAATAAGTATTTTACTCTATACGAAATATAATATCCTATTAACCATATAATTTTACTCCTACATAAATACACCATATATAATTACAATTCTAAATACAGTCAAGCATTATTAATTTTCTTTCACTACCATCAAATCTTTTATCAATCAAGTATTTTTATCCCAATTCTAAAAGTTAGTTCAGTTTCAATAATTTTCTTATATGTTTGTGATTTTGTTTTATATAAAAAAATTATGACTTTATTAATTCATAGTCCGTAGTTTTTATATGATTTTTGACAATCGAATTAGTATGACAAGTTATTTTATGATCCTTGCTATCGTAAAAAAAAAATAAAAAAAAAATAAATGAAAGAGAAAGGATAAACTAGAGAGTTGAGAGTCTTGACTCCTAAGACCATCTACTTATTTTTTATTTAATAAAAAACCATAGTCAATGTGTTTAATCTGTTTATGTGTAATGTGTTTGTCAATTATAGACTAATTAATTAAAGAAATAAATAAATAAAACAAAAAAAAACCTTCTAACACAAATTATATACGGAGTACTAGACATATTGCAGATGAGTGAATGACCCAATTAAGCCACTAATATATTATAAACTAGATGGAATCCCGTGCGATGCACAGTGTTTTTATCTAAGATTTTTAATTATTTGATTTATTATATTTAATAATTTCAGACAAAATTACAAAATTTTAATATTTTTTTTACTATAATTTATATGAATTTATTAAATATAAATAAATTGTAAATATGATATTTTTTCCGGTAAAATCTTTAATTTGAAATGATAAATTTTTAATAATTTAAATCCTAAATCATTATTCATTGTTTTATCATATCTTTTATTTTGATAGAATCACCAACCTCATCCACAACCAACCTCTACATCGTTAAACAAACTGAAATTGATATAAATTAAATCCTTACATTTATATAAAATAAATCAACATATTTACCAATAAATGAAAAATTGTTGTAATATAAAATCAAATCTATGCATTGGAATTTTTTCATCATCTCCATAAATAACCAAAGCCATCTAGGTATTAAGTATATATACAACATCTAATCGTATGCCATTACATAAACAAATAATCGTTAAATATCCTAAATAAATACAATGTAACCAATAATTACAAATATAAATTAAATATAAGATTTTAAAAATTACCGGGACATTGATGACCTAAAACTAACACAAAATTCGCTTGATGGGGTTTTGTATTAATACGAAATTTTATTTGTGTTGAATGATGTGTTAGATCTGCATGTAAAAAAAATTTAGTAAATAAAACATAAATATATAATTGTTGAGTATCCCAAATTAATACAATGTAAGTAATAATTAGAAATACTAATTTAAACATAGGATTTTGAAAATTAAGCTAAAAATTACCCGGCCATTGATGACCAAAAATAACAAAAAATTACTAACACAAAATTCGCTTGATGGGGTTTTTTATTGATACGAAATTTTGTTTGTGTCGTATGATGTGTCAATTTATAATGGTTGGTATCACAAATTTTAATTTAATTATAATTAACGAACAATTTGTATTTCTTATCATAAATACTATCAAAATTTATCTTATAATAATAGGTATCAAACTTTATTATAAGCGTTTATCATATAAATATTTTATATATTTTTGTTTTGGATTTCTTATACTCGTAGTATCGTATTGAATTAATAAATTTATCTTTTCCTATATTTTTACTTTTTTTTCATTAAAATAATTTAATTCATGGATTATAATCTACGTGGCATTAAAATTTTAGATATATCAAATCTAATTTGTTACTTTTATCTAGGTGGCGACATAATTTTTTATCACCCGGCCATTGATGACCAAAAATTAACACAAAATTCTCTTGATGGGGTTTTTTTATTGATACGAAATTTTGTTTGTGTCGTATGATGTGTCAATTTATAATGGTAAGTATCACAATTTTTAATTTAATTACAATTAACGAACAATTTGTATTTCTTATTATAAATACTATCAAAATTTATCTTATAATGATAGGTATCAAACTTTATTATAAACGTTTATCATTTAAATATTTCTTAGTATTTTTTTTGGATTTCTTATACTCGTAGTATCTTATTGAATTAATAAATTTATATTTTCCTATATTTTTACTTTTTTTTTCATTAAAATAATTTAATTCGTGGATTATAATCTACGTGGCATTAAAATTTTAGATATATCAAATCTAATTCGTTACTTTTATCAAGGTGCAGTGGCGACATAATTTTTTAATTCAAAAATAAAATACAGATCTTTCTTTTTATTGGTCGAAATAAGTATATTTCTTACGTGGTGCTCCGAATGCTCTCCAAAAATGCCTAATATATATATATATATATATATATATATATATATATATATATATATATATATAATATATATGTATGTATATATATATTAAATTTATACTTTATATATTATTTTTTCAATATAATTTATCTAAATGAATCAATTGATTTTATCACTTAATGTGTTAAATAACAATGTACGATTTACAACAACAATCGTAGTTTTGAAAAGATATTTTTATTTGATTCAATTGTTATATGTTGGTTAGATTATGAATCAATCTTTAAAAAAAATAAATAAATAAAAATATATATATTTGATAAGCAATATCTTAAATTTCCAATAACTAAAAATAATGTAATCATTTACACAATTTCAAGTAACCATAGTACATTGTTCAAAATGGGAACCCGGGGCATTGCCCGGGGCCTGTACTAGTCATTAATAAATAAAGTTGGTCTCCCAACCAGTCCACAAGACAACAACACTTAGCATTCCAGTTTTTCGCCAAGTGGCATGCCACTTAGGCGACAAATAAGTATTATGACCCATATTATGCTAAGTAAGCGAAATTTTGATAGATTTTTAAAGATAAATATGTTGTATAGAGTTTTATTATCTATATACTTCTAATATTTCATATATACAAAATTAATTATAAATTTTAATAAATATCTTATAACTCGATACTATTTTCATCATAAAATTCGTGTTAAAAAGTTCTTTAAAATAAGATCTATATATAATATATATCATTTATTTACAAAAATAATAGAGAATTAGTGAAAATAAGTTTTAAACAGGAAAAATAATTTTAGTTTTGGTAAAAAATACTTTCAATTCAGTCAAAATAATTTTAGTTTAATAAAACATCATATCAGTTCTGTATGTCTAAATATCCTGCATTATAAAAGGGATTATATGATCGTATTTAACATACAATCTAAAAAGTTTATCCTAAACTTTTATATATCAACCATCTGGGCATCCTTCGGCACAAAACTAGTGTTCTAATAAAATAAGTTTTGAACAGATAAGTTATGATTAAGGTTATAGGGCTATCTAAATACAATTTACAAGTAAAAACAAGTTTTAATAAGTTTAAATAAGATCAGATAAATTCAAATAAGTAAAAAAAAAAAAATTTACAGAGTAATAAGTAATTACAATTAAAAATTAAATGTTAAAATATTTAAAATGTACAAAAAATTTATAGGATAGAAAGCTAAAATTCCTAGAAGTTCTAGAATGGCTCTTCATATGAGGCTTCCTCATCAATTTAATTTGTTTCAAAATTTGATGAATGAAGATGTGATCCATGTCAATGGTCACGTGCTCAAGAATCAAGATTGTAGTTTTGTAGGAACAACATTCTATTCTAGATGATGAGTGATGCATTAAATTGGATTGTTGTAGCATCAACATTTTAATCTAGATGATAAGGTGATGCCATCAAATTGGATTGTGAAGTTTAATTTGTGTGAAAGTTTATGTACTTAAGCTTCTTTATCCTTTTTATCTATTACTATATCGAATCAGAGCTTCTCATAGGTCAACTCGCTCTTAGTACACGGACAAGGCCATTAGGAGTTAGGGTAGGGTCGGGTAAAGGTAGGTAAGGGAACCCCTACAGGCCTATCCCCAAGTTGTATATATTGAGGATGATCCTACAATAACCTTATGATTGTGAGATAAAAATCCTTCCTACCAAACCAAGTATTGCTTGGCCTGGTGTTCAACTCCTTTATTCATTATCGATATACATATATATAGTGCATGTGTGTTCACGCACGCGGGCACACATGTGCACGCACGTTTGTGTGTGTGAGAGAGAGAGAGAGTTCCAAATCATCAAAGACTACTCTACCAATTTCTTATGACAAAGAAGGATTAACAGAAATAGGGTTATTAAGAGTCAAGTTAATTGTATTGAAGTATTATACTATTATTTATAGGGTTTTATTTCTCAAGATATTTCTTAGTACAACAGAAAAATCATCATCTTTAATCTCAAGTTGTGAATAATGTTGTAAAATTGTGGTGTATAAGAAATATGGTTCCTTACAATTTGGGTGAAATCATAGTTAAACTGGACAAGTCTTTCATTCTAATAATTATACTGGAGAAGACAACTACCTCAATCTTACACCAAACTGGAGAAGAAAGACTATTCGTTTTGTGCGCTAATAATTATCTCGGCGTGCGTGACACATGCAAAAATGAGGCATTTTTTATAGCTTTTTGACTTCAAATCGAGCTCAAAGGGCCAAAATGACCACTAAAACCTTAATGAAGCAAGTTTTAAAACGAAACTTTTATTTAGAGGTTGTGAAATCTAACGCTTTTGATTTTGAGAGATGGAATTTAATAATCTCGTAAAAAAGGTTGGCTAGTTCTAAATAGGCTATTTTGAGGGGTGGTTATTTACAATTTGTCCTAATTCAATTTCAGAAATCATCAAAGAAAAAAAAAAAAAAAAAAGAGAATTTCAAATATTATTAAAATAAAAAATAGAATTTTAGAAACTATAACAATTCATTTTCGAAATTATAAATGAACTCTAAAAATTAGAAAAATCATTTTTGATTAATTTTAAGATTAAAAAAAAAATTCAAACAGAAATACTAAGTCATCAAATTTTGGCCAATGAAAATGCACCATGTATGCAAGTTATGATAATCATTTTAAAAATGACTAGTGTAAAAATTTTTACTTGAGAATGTTAGCTTTGTAAAGTACTTTGGTGTTGGTAAGTGAAAATTCATTATCGCCAATTTGGTCTTCACTCGAGGTAAAAAGGAAGGCTCATTATATTTTATACATGGATGTCTATACAAGGGATTTGTTAAACAATCACCTGCAAATCTCCACATAAAGCCCACAAATTAGACATGGTTTGACAATTTTGCCCATTTCTAAAATTGTACCCAAAGTGAACAAATCTCGATCTAACAAATGTGGAGTCGTACAGGGTTGCCCAGGGAGACTGGAGGGGAGGCCGGAGAGGCGAGGGACGCCGGAGATACGTCGTCTTCGACGGAAAACGAGGTGGCGCCTAGTTTGGACGCCGGAACCATGGCAAGGACGTCCAGGCAAGGCACCACAACCAGTGCACTGGCGTCCAAGCCAGACGCCACAACCAGTGCACTGGCGTCCAGCCCAGGCGCCTCAACCAGTGCACTGGCGTCCAGGCCAGGCGCCACCACCAGTGCACTGGCGTTTCTGCCAGACGCCGCCGTTACCGTTTAATTTTTTTTTTTTTTTAAAAAAAAATAAAATTGAAAATCCGGAATTCTATTAAAAACAGTTTTTATTTTTAAATTATGTTTAATAAATTTATGTTTTGATTTAGGATGTGGAAATTTATGTTTTTTATTTGATTTTATAAAAAATATATATACTAGACTTATAAAAAATAACACATAAAATTAATAAATATTAAAAAAAAATCAAACACATTAAAAAAAATTAGATATAAAACAAAATTATTTAAAAGTAACACAAATTTTCTGATTTTCCAAAAAAAATTTAAAAAAAATTAAAAAAAAAATTATAAGGCAGGTGGGCAGGCGCCTGGTTTGGACGCCTCTACCGTTGGCTGGGCTTCCAAGCCACACGCCACGCCACCGACACTGGCTGCCGGAGCTGGCGCCACCGCCAGTTGGTGGGCGTCCTGGCCAGGCGCCCCACCTTCGCCGCTTATTTTTTTTTTAAAAAAAATAATTTAAATAATTAGCTTGCCACCAAGTCGCCGCCTTTCCTCCGCCTCCGCCGCCGCCGCCACCTCTTTCCCTTGCCGCCTCGACAGAGGTAGATCTTCTGATTCTTTTAGAGAGATGTAGTGAGTGGTTTTTTTAAAAAACGAAAAGGGCAATAAGGTAACTTCAATACAAATTTGTGGGCTTTATGTGGAGATTTGCGTGCGATGTTTAGCGATTCACCTATACAAAGAGGAAGCTACTAATGTTGCCCATGACAGGAAACCCGGGTTATTACTTAAGTACGAGTAGTTGTTTTGTTAAAATAAAAAAAAAAAAAAAAAAAAAGGTACTAGTATTTGCTAAGTAATTCAACGTGTAGTCTTTTAGACATAGTTTACAATGTTGTTTGGTTAATAGTTTGTACTGCTAGAAATCTGTAATATTGGTTAAATGATATCATCAATTTACTTAAGATGAAATCATGATACGTATAGGTTACTTATCAGTCTTACCTCATCAATCTATACATGCAACAGTTTATTAGGGACCAAAGTTCACACCTACGTGGTACATACCTTTTACGTACCTATAATACCCCCACTATCCTATAAATACCTCACTATTTAACATACAAAGGTATGTACGCAACAATAAAAAACACATAATTATTGACTTTGCAAATTATATAGGACATCTTCAACAAAATATAGCTATGAAGGTAGTTGTTAGCCGTGTAAGTAACTGTTAGCTGTCAATAAGCTGTTAGCTGTAAAGATAGATAATTAAAGTATGAGTCTTCGATAAAGTAGCAGTTGACTAGCTTTTACATATAAAATCAATTTTTTTTTCTTTTTTTTTTGAAGGGAATTTAGTTTACCTAAAACTAAAGATAAATTTTTCAACAGCTACCTCTAATCTTCAAAAACTAATAATTCTAAATTTTGATAAAAGATATTTCTGCCACTAAACACTATTCCCACCACTATGTTGTCTAAAGCTCAAAAGCTAATGTCGAACACGCCCATAATCACATAACAAACACCTACCATCTCTAAACACAAGTTCAAGTAAAATTTCTGACTAGTAGCAAGATTAAGTTCGAGTATATTTTTTTCAACAAAACAACTCGAAAAAAATAGCAAAATCACTTCCGTAGAGAGTCGGACACCTATACGCCTGTTATGGATAGACGAGTTAGAAAACTCTCAGGTCAGACAGTCCATTTATTGAGATATATTTAGGAAATATTTAGGAGCATATTTGTTTTGGTGAATATTTAGTTTGCCTAGGATATATTTTGCCATAATTATCTTAAGCTTGCTAGTTGTACACTGTTTGGTGAGGCTTAGGAAACTAAGCATATTGTATTATAAATATTCTACGGATGAATGAATAAAAATAAGCCAAAGTTTTATCACAACTTTACATGGTATCAGGCCAAAGAATTTTTCTTTTAAAGCTAATTATTAGCCGTGGCAAGCGGTGATGAAACACCACCACCACCACCTACAAAAATTGAACCCAATTCACCATATTACCTCGGTTCGCAAGACTGACCAGGGGATTTCATCACTCCTACTCGCCTTACAACAGAGAATTATGACTCTTGAGCTGCTGACATTCAAACAACATTAGAAGCTCGAAGAAAGTTTGAATTTTTAGATGGCTCGATCAATGCACCATCACCCCCTTGTACGAAGTCTGATTGGACGACGATCAACGCAATGCTCATCTCATGGATCACCAATACAATGGACCCCGAATTAAAATCAACTTTGTTTAAATTCAGGGAAGCTAAATCTCTCTGGGATCACCTCAAGCAACGATTTGCTTAAACTAACGGTCCGCGTATTCAACAATTGCGTTCTTCAATCGCAAAGTGTGAGCAAAAAAAATTAATGCCTGTTTCTGTGTACTATGGCAAGCTCCATACTTTGTGGCAGTAATTAGATCGTCACGAGCCGTTGATTTCCTGCTCTTGTTGTGCTTCTTGTTTGGCTGGGAAACTACACGAAGAACACCGAGCACAAGCGCGTTTACATGATTTTCTAATGGGGTTATATTCTGATTTTTACTCTCCCTTACGCACAAATATATTGTCTCAAGACCCACTTCCAAGTCTTGACAGAGCGTACCAGTTGGTGACTCAAGAAGAACGTGTTCGTTTATCAAAACAGGAAGCCGAATCCACACCCACTGAGGCTGTTGGGTTTGCTGTGCGTACAGGGTCTGAGGTGGCAGCAGGTGTGGCTCGTGGTAAGGGTCAAAACTACGACAAACTCGTCTGCAATAAGTGCCGCAGAACAAGACACGAAATCTCTAGCTGCAGGGCAGACATTGTGTGTGGATATTGTAAGAAAAAGAGCATCCAGAGAGTCATTGTTATGAACTTGTGGGTAGGCCTGAGAACAAAAAGCCGTGGCAGGGACGAGGACAGGTACGTGCTAATGCGGCTGCCAGTTCGACTTCTTCATCTAATTAAACTATTTACACTGGAGCAATGGAAGGCTATTGCGGGAGTTGTTGGTAACTCTCAAATTCCAGAAAATAGATTAACCAGTAAGTTTGATGCCTCTTCTTGGATTATCGACACTAGTGCAACTCATCATGTCCTGGAAATAATTCTTGGCTATTTGACACTCAAAAATTTGATTTCCCTATTGGGTCGCCGAATGGTGCAAAAGTGGTAGCTACTTTGATGGGATCCGTTCATTTGTCGGATAAAATAACCCTCACTGGAGTTCTTTATGTTCCAAACTTGAATTGCAATTTACTCTCTGTCTCTCAACTTAATGATGATTTACACACTATTGTCCAATTTGATTCTAATGTTTTTGCTATACAGGACCAAACGAAGAAGCTGATTGCAACGGGAACTAGGAGAGATGGACTATACTATTTTAGAAAACCAAAATTTGTGTCAAGTGTTGAAGCTACATCAAATTTGGATTTATGGCATCTTCGACTTGGTCATCCTTCCGAAAAAGTAGTTAAGTTAATTCCTCATGTTAGTAGTAGTAAAGATCATTTAGATATCAATTGTGAAGTATGTATGTATGCTAAGCATCTGAGAGATAAATTTCCTTTGAGTGAAAATAAAGCTTCTAGAATATTTGAGAAAATACATTGTGATTTGTGGGGTCCATATCGACACGATTCGTCATTTGGAGCTCGTTTATTTTTACAATTGTTGATGATTTCTCAAGAGTAGTATGGATCTATTTGTTGGTAGATAAATTGGAAGTTTTTCAAATGTTTATGTCCTTTGTTGCTATGGTTGATAGACAATTTTCTCAAACAATTAAAGTCGTCCAAAGTGATAATGGGACCGAGTTTAATTATTTACTTGAATATTTTACAACCACAGATGTTTGGGGGTAAAAATACACCTGACAAATGGACCTATGCTAATGCAACACGTGCCCCTAAGCTCAGCGCTCAATGAGCCAATTAGAGCATGACACGTGTCATTCAAAGGGAAAAACGGGCCTTAAGCCCATAACCCTAGAAACCGTAAAACGGTGGAAGCCTATCAACTAGGTTACATAACCTAAGAGGCACCTCTCCCAAAAACTCTATAAATACTGATCATTTACATCAGTTGAGGGGACATTCATATTGAATACACATTCAATCCACACAAATCAGAGAGCAAAAAGCTCAGATATTGAGGTTGTCTCAGACAGCCGGAAGATCACTCCTTCTAAGAGGAGCCTGATCACATTTACATTCCGCACTTTACTCCTCATACACGTTCTAACTTGATCGTCAGAGGCGGAATTCTCACCCTTGGGAGACTCCGTTGTTTTGCAGGTACAGGCAGCCGGAGAACAGTCTTGGTGTTGTAACTCTCCCGTAGGACACTAAAAAAACCCCGAAACATTTGGCGCCGTTTATGGGGAGAGTACTACTGAGATGGCTTCACAGCAGTCTGTACCGCCTGCTGATAAGAGGCGGCCTACGGTCGAGGTAAAAGACCGGGTGCCTCCTCCCCATCTTAAATGTCTGAGTCGACTTCAACGTCGACCAACCCAGACAACTTCCAGAATACCTCAATGAGGCATTCATGATCAATCCGAGGGGGTTAGTTAGGCGACTTGTCCGTTCATTCTGGTCCTCAGATAATCCATTTGGCACAGTATGCGCTTCAGCAGCCATACATGTCGTATGGACAGTCATGTATGCAGTCGACCCTCTTCAGGGGGCAGGCGGCACAAAGCGTCCAACATCTGGACATGCAGCTCCGTCTGCGAAAACTTGCTGAACAGCCTTCTGTGTTCTCCAAGGAAATAACCTTCTAGTGCAAAAGCGTTAGACGGCCATGTAATATAGGCGTCATCAGGCCAACTGTCAAGCACAATAGGCATCATGAGGCCAAGCGACAAGTGCTACAGGCATCATGAGGTCAAATTGTCCTATGCTTAGACAGGCGGCTGATAAGTCGTGTTTTGTGCATATTTGTTAGCTTATTTTTGGTTGGTTTTATTAGCTTAGTCGAGTGTTTTAGTCTATTTTGGTGTAATTTGGTTTAGTTTTGATGATTCGATACTTTTATGGGTAGTTTCGTTGTTTTTGATGTATTTCAGGATTAACGGAGCTAATTGAGTGAAAATGAAGCAAAACGTTGATGAAATACTTGACAAATATGACACCTGTTCACTATTATGCTCATAACTTTTGATATACAAATGATAATGGAGTGATTCAAATTGCATTGGAAATTAGACTTGAAGACCTTTCCAACAATATATAACACGCCTCAAACAGAGCTTCGGATATGAAGTTATGACTAATTTAAGATGAGTGATACGCGCAGCAGGGGAGGCACGTCCGTGCCCAGGACTGCAGTTAGCACTCGTCAGGAGGCACGTCCGTGCCTCACCTAGGCACGTCCATGCCTGGAAGTCAGAAGCTACCCAAGTTAATGCACGCAGATAGGCACATCTGTGCCTATGAGAAGGCACGTCCGTGCCTCCTGGGATTCTTGTGCGCCAAGCCTTTTGCCGATTTTCTTATCTTTTCTAGGCTTATATTTACACTAAGTGGTGTTTTATTATTTCATTAAGTTTTATTCTAGCCTTTTATTTTTTACGTTATTAAGAACTAGTTCTCTCTATTTTTATTTTCTTTACTTTTGTAATTCAAGATTCAAGATTTACACTTTCCGCCTTCAATTCAATTCAAGATTCGGTATTTTCTTTTAATCTCTTGTTTCTTAACTATGTTTTCTTCAATTATTATTGTTATTGTTTATTTAATTATGAGTGAGTAGATTCCCTATTCCAAGATCTAGGGTAGCCCAATTATGATTGATGCATGAATTAAATCTTTAAATTCTCTAATGACTTTTGCAATTGCTATGATAAATTGATTGTGATTATGCCAATACTAGTTTAGAGATAATTAGTATTTTTATTATTCCATTGTTTCTATCACAGCGAGAGTTGGGTTTAAACGGAATTAGGTAGATCAATTTAGGGTTTGAGATTCAACATGAGAATAGTTGGGTTGATAATTGGGAAGTTAGAGTAATGTGTTTAATGTCTCTAATTTGCATGATACCATGAGAATAGGCTTGATTGTATGTTAGGGAAGCCATTGATACTCGAGAGAGGTCCTTGGTATTGATTAGGGTTTACTTTTCCCCATTCGATTGGAATCGTATATTAGGGGTAGAAATATAATTGCATCGATCGTAATTGTGGTGATACTTGATCTTGGATGTTTTAGTTATTTGATTTATCATATTCGTTTGTTATTTCTAGTTTTCCATATTTTAGCATATAGTTTAATCCACCATTGTTGATTCTTGCTTAGTAATAACTTGAGTATAGATAATTTTAGGTGAACCATAGTCTCTGTGGGATCGACCCTGACTTACCCTACTACATAGTTAGGAGGATTAGTTAGGTTATTTTTGTTAGGTGTGCGACCGCCTATCAGCGGCATTATTGTAGGGTTTCGTAGTGACCCGACACTACGCGGAAGGAAACCCACCAAGACCCGCCCCTTAATTAAAGCAATTAAACAAGCATAATAAACTTAATCAAACAAGATTAAGAACAAGAATTATACCTTTGACGCGTGCTTCGCTCCTAAAGAGCTCTTACTTCAAAATCCCGAAAAGACGAGATCTCCGACGGATCGTACCCTCGACCCGACCTGAGCGTCCTAAGTCTTGAAGGTTAGTCAAGACCCGGACAAAAATAACTATGAGTTTTACGAATCAAAGGTTTACTCTTTTCAAGAGTTGCCTTTTTAATTCCACTCAAGGTTGTATCAAATCCCAATACCAAGCTTGGTATTTATAGGGAAATGATCCCTTAATTCTCAATCTCCCATCAATGTGGGAGAGTTGGTAAAATTGACAATTATTTAATTCCAAAATTAAATAATTAATCAACTCAATCACAAATCGACACATGGCACAAATATAGAGAAAGCTAAGTGAGGACCAAGGCTTGGGGGGACCATTGCCTTGATCCACAAGGCCATGTATTGGTCCCCACACACCATGCCCAAAACCGGGTCTAGGTGTGCTAGCTGGCTACCAGCTAGTGTGCCAGCTGGGGCTGCCAGCTAGCGTGCCTTGCTGCCCAGCACCCAGCCATCCAGCCAGTGCACGCTGCTGCTGGGTTGTGCTAGTGCTACGTGCTGGTGCTGGGCGCTGCTAGCACCTAGTGCTGGCACTGGCCCCCAGCAGCCCCATGCACACACGCACACTCTTCGCGCCTCATTGCTAGCACAGCCAGCATGCGTGCTGGTAGCGAGCCACGCATGCTGGCTGCACTGTCTCTCGCACCATGCGCACACACACGCCTCCTTGCCCACACGCATCAATGCGCCTGTAGTGCGAGGCTGCTTGTGCGAGGCCTAGCATCACGCTGGCGCCCAGGCTCTCCCATGTGGTGCGATGCTTGGTGCTGCCATGCGAAGGCTAGCACACAAGCATCCACGCACATGGTGCGCCATTGCCAGGCAGCCAACCATGCTAGCACTTGGTGCTTGCGAATGGTGCTGCCATGCGCACCCAGGCACCCATGCTAGCACGTTGCTAGCTTGCGATGGGCTGCTAGGGCGCGCCTAGGCTGCGATGGTGCCTAGGACACCATGGTGCGCCTAGCACACACATGGCGCGCCTAAGCTTGCGTTGAGCTAGCCTAGCCTAGCTATGGCTACGCTCATACTTGTCGATTGTGATTTTGCGACGTTCGGTCTCGACGCCCTAGGCTCGATTTCCGACGTCTGTATTCGTAAAACTCTGTCGACTCATTAAATCCTTTTGGATAAATTCGTCGTCTCGGATCGGAGATTCGATTTGGTTCGACTCGAAGGGTTCAGTTAAGATCAAGCTGTAATATCAATTGTACCTCGATATTACTGATCGGAAGCGGCCTCCACCTAGGCATTCCAATCACTTGACCTTACTGAAGAATTAGCTCTGTAATAATTCTGAACCCTCTATCGGAATAATACACTTGTTGGAAGGACATCATTCCTTTCAATTATGTCACCAGGCGGTCTCTCGATCAGCCGGCATGCCTAAGCATGTTGGCATACAAGTGGCAGTTAAGCCGATCAATGAAACAAAGTTCAAATACTTTTGAAGCCCAGCTATATGTAGGCGACCTCTGTGCAGAGTCCAATGGGTCCGTCCATGCATGTGAGCAGGAGCTGCTTAATACGCAGTCGTCCACAAGCTCCCTTGTAAGCATACCATATAGTCGGCACTCTCCCTAACAAGAGCATGCAATTGCACTCAATAGGGGCAGCCGGCGTAATCCATGCCCAAACTTAAATGTCAGCAACAGGCGGCATCATAAGCAGCCGGCCAGCTTATATAATCAGGCGGTTGTATGTAAGAGTGGCGCATGGGTTGCAATAAAGAAGCCGGCCGCAAGTACATGTTTCAATGCCATGGCCATTCAATGACTAAGAATCCGGCCATCTTGTAACAAGTCATCCGATCAGGGTGCTGAGTCGGCTGTATGCAATGATATTTTAACGCCATCAGCAGCTAACACACAAGCGGCATAATAAGGATGCTTGTGTGCTACTTTCTTGGATATAGGCGGCAACCGTATGGTTATAGCAGCCGGCAACATACCAGTCTCCAAGCATCCGACCAGGCGACCATGTACTACAGGCGTCATATGGCCGAATGCCAAGAGTCAGACGGTCAAGCTTGTAAGTTATTCTTATTATCATATTATTTTTATGATTATATTAAAAAAAATGATAGCTGGACAACACCCTTGCGGCATCATAGAAATTGAAATGTTGATGAGCATGGCTGGATAACACCCATGCGGCCTTGTATGTACCAGCCACGTATGGCTTACTCCCATTCTTCTAAGTCCTTGACAGCTAGCTCACTAGGTGGAAAAAGAAAGCATGCAGCACTACTTAAGTATATATTGTACAATATATATACAAGGGTCAGACGGTATATATATAATACAAGAGTACCTTCCATATTCGGCATATTCGCAAAGTACTATTTCTGACTACCTATCTATGCTAATTCTACCTTACATAAGTGCATACGGCCGGTTGAGTATGCTAGAAAACCAACAAGCTTTCAACGCCATATATACAAGCAGCAAAGCTCAATAAAGTGGGGCGGAGCCGTATTTAAGATCGCTCAACAAAGAAGCAACTGGGCACATCAAAAAGCCATTCGGCTTTGACATGAATACTTGTGAGCCCGAGCTACTTGCTTGAGGATAAGAAAGCAGCAGCCGTATGATTGTAGCAGGGGGCAGCAGCTATTAGCATTCGGCTCTTCAATGCCAAACCTTGAATGCCAACAAGCGGCATACAAGCGGCATTATGATGCATGAGGAGGCAACATTATGATGCAATAAGCTTGATTTGAGAGTATGCAGTCAGCAAGCCTCCATTTTCGTGCATACACGCGGCCATTTAAACCGGTCGTGAGTGTGAGGCTGAGCATGGGCGCCTACGCTTGAGTAGGCGGCACCTAAATGTCGTACCTCAAGCTAGCAGGCGGCAGCAGCCTTATAAAAAGGCCAGCAAGATTTAGCGAGTAGCAGGCCAATTCATATAAGCAGGCGGCATTCGCAGCAAACGCATCAAGTGTATGTGGGGCTCGGTTGGTTAAGTTTAAACAACTAGCATTAAGCCGGCTGTGGAATGCGTGAGTATATGGTGTTTGACCACACAGCCGCAACCACCCAACTCCTGGCCAGGCGTGGTAATCAAGTGGAACAGCTGGTGTTTAGGGAGGGTAGCCTCAAAGAACCGGCTGTATGAGGGTGAAGCATCCATAATTAGCCCGAATGGGTATGGCGCCTGTGTTGCACCTCTGAAAACCGGCTGTGTTAGCATGTGTTGCAACGCCATGCACTTCTAAACATGAATCTGGCAATCATAACAGCAGCCACCAGCCCCCATTCCCGCATATACAGCCGGCAAGCATCCGGTCAGGCGGCATGTCCGGCTGTACAAGAAGGGTGGCGCATGATTTGCCTCCGTTTGAGTGAGCACAAGCATGGAATAAGTTCAATTTCGGATGCCCACTAGCCAGCTCTAACCACCAAGAAGCCGGTTATAAAGCATTAAAACTGGTTGTATTATCATCCTTCAACGAAGGTCTTCATGTTGTGGTTATCAAAGGGGGTTAGCTGGTTTCTCGTGGCTGGATACCCATTGGGATAACTTCGAAAGCCGGTTGTATGTAAGATAGCCGAGCAATAGCCCGGACTGAGTAGTATGATGCACCTAGAAAGCCAAGCATCTGGCCAGCCCAAGCCACACAACCGGCATTAGCACCGGCTGTATATATGCGAGCTAGGCCATGGGCAGTCCGAATTGGAATGCGTGTGCTTCGTCCTCCTTTACTCATCTATATTTGCACGATAATCCAGTAGAGGCATGGGTCAGGTGGCATCATAGAAGATGCCTCCCCTCTCTTCCACTTCTGTTAAAAAAAAAAAAAAGCTTTTCCATCCCCCAAACATTAACCGGCTGATTGTCAAATTCCAATGGCTGCAACGCCAAGGCTGGCTGTGGTGCACCGCTACCAAGCGACCTCTTGTGAGTTCAAAATTTAGGCGGCATCCCTAGCCTCTTGATTGAGTTTAAAATTAGCGTGCATACGTTACGCCACTCAAACCGGCTGTGAACACATGTTCCAGCGCTTGTGCACTGCATGAATTTTTGCCTCATGTATGTAGATTGCCACCACAAGTGCTCATCATTATTATGATTCAAAAAAGAAAATTATCATTATGGGTATATTTAAATACCATGAGCCTATGTACGAAAATATAAGTGTCACTTGCATGTGACCATTTAGTTTGAGTGGGAAGTGTCCCAAGCGGCAAGAAGCTCGGTCACTTGAGCCCTGGGAGGAGGCACTTCAACCCTATTCAAGCAGCAACTATTCTGCCCAAAAAAAAATGGCTGCATATATCAAGCTGAGCCATGCACTAACCGGATGGGTGGCGCATATTTTACTCCATTAAAGCTGAATGTATGTATATGGGTTGAAGCCTAGCCAAATTGGGTTAAGGCCTTGTCGCCTGAATCAACCGTCTGGGGTATCATCAAGCAAGGCTTCAAAGAAACGCTTGGGTACCTAACAAGCAACTGATTGACTTCCGCCTGCTGATTCAGCTAGCCAACCTTTTTCATTTCTAAAGCATCTTCAAGAAAAAAAGGTCTAGAGATGGTGCCGCCTGGGTACCACAACAATTTCTGGTTCTTTCCGTGTGTATGTTGCTTGAAGTCTTGCCGCATGTATATGGGTTGTCAACCCACCGGCACTTGTATTTGAATCTGAAACCAAGCGGCATGGTAGAATCAACCGCCTGGTTTAGTTTGGTTGGCATGAGTAATTTTCAAGGCAGGAGGCATCTCAATAGAGAGCCGCCTATATAAGCTGAGAGCAGATTCAATTCGTTGAGCCGCCTGTATAAGCTGAGAGCAGATTCGTTTCTCGAGCTTAGTTACTCGGCGTCCCATGGCCGTCTGTCATCATTTGAAGAGCTCAGTATCATGAATCAGCAAGAGGCATCTCAATATCGTCCAACATATTGACAAAAATCCTCCATCGGAAGGTACCATTCTAATAACTCAGTATGAGTATTGTGTGCTTCCTTATTATTATTGATTGGTTCTCAATACCACATCCTACTTGATTTTTTGAAAACATTTAATATTGGTTTAAGTATCCCTCAAAGGCAGCATACCGGCCGAAAAAGGTCTAAAAGTATGTTGAATTGGCTTCAGTAGAACCACCGCCTGTGCAATGTGCTGGCGGCAAAATTTAAATCAACCATCTGCTCCAACATGAGTAGATATAAGCTAATTCTAAACAACTTAGCGGTTGTGTTGCTTCTTTTAGAACAAACGAATTGAGGCCTATGGCCGGAATGATCAAATCAAGGCCAATGGCCGGATGATCAAATTGAGGCCTATGGCTATGGCCGGAAAGATCAAATTAAGGCCTATGACCGAATTATCAAATTGAGGCCTATGGCCAGAATGATCAAATCAAGGCCAATGGCCGGATGATCAAATTGAGGCCAATGGCCGGAGTGATCAAATCAAGGCCAATGGCCGGTTGATCTTATTAAATTAAACAATCCGTCTGCTCCAACATGAGGAAGCGTCCGACGACGCCCATTTAGGTGAATTCATCGCAGAGAGCATCTCCCATTCGGGTGGCACATTGCTCTATAAACTTAAAACAAATGGCCCTACCGACTGTCAAAAAAGGTAAGTTCGTAGCCATTTGAATCGATCAAATGAGACTAAAATAACAACACTATTGGCTGTTAAATACCAGCGGTACCCAGTTACTATCTTGGTCAGATGCCGCCTGCTGTTGCTCAAAAGCAATACCGTCGGCTAAATTTGAGGATATAAGCTAAGTCAAAAACTTAGCGGCTAAGTGTTGTTCCCTTTAGAACAACTCTATGAGGCCAATGGCCAGATTATATTGAGCGATTTACCCCCTACTCGATGGTCGATAGTCCGCCTGGTCTGGGGCTATCAGCATAGTGGGGCTAAAAGAAATAAGAGTCGACATCTGTCTAGTTCAGCGGCAATCATTATTATGATTTGATTAACTTTGAAAATGTCATACCGTTCAAGGTATCAAAATTTTCCAAGTTAATCAAATCCCTCTTTCATTGAACTAGACAAATGCCGACCAAAGAGGCTTAAGGGGTCTCAGATTCGAAAGGAACAATCCCTCCTAAAAGAGAGATTACTCCTTCCGAGGGGCTAATGTTTAGGGGTAAAAATACCCCTGACAAATGGACCTATGCTAATGCAACATGTGTCCCTAAGCTCAGCGCTCAATGAGCCAGTTAGAGCATGACACGTGTCATTTCAAAGGGGAAAACGGGCCTTAAGCCCATAACCCTAGAAACCGTAAAACGGTGGAAGCCCATCAACTAGGGTTAAATAACCTAAGAGGCACCTCTCCCAAAAACTCTATAAATACTGATCATTTACATCAGTTGATGGGGCATGCATATTGAATACACATTCAATCCACACAAATCAGAGAGCAAAAAGCTCAGATATTGAGGCTGTCTCAAACAGCCGGAAGATCACTCCTTCTAAGAGGAGCCTGATCACATTTACATTCCGCACTTTACTCCTCATACACGTTCTAACTTGATCGTCGAAGGCGGAACTCCCACCCCTGAGAGTCTCTGTTGTTTTGCAGGTACAGGCAGCCAGAGGTCAGTCTTGGTGTTGTAACTCTTCCGTAGGACACTCAAAAAACCCCGAAACAACAGGAATTTTATTTCAAACATCATGTGTGGATACTCCTCAATAAAATGGACGTGTAGAAAGGAAACATAAACATATCTTGAATGTAGGTCAAGCTTTGCGATTTCAAGCTAAGTTGCCAATTTATTTTTGGGGGGAGTGTGTTCTCACTGTAGCTCACATGATTAATCGCACCCGATCCCCACTCTTACAAAATAAAACACCTTTTGAAATTCTTTTTGACAAGCCTCCCTTGTTTGATGCTATTCAAACCTTTGGGTGCCTATGCTTTGCTCATAATAAAAAAACCAAGGGAGATAAGTTTGCTAGTCGTAGTAAAAAGTGTGTCTTTGTGGGATATCCGTTTGGCCAAAAGGGGTGGAGATTGTTTGACTTGAATACAAAAGAATTTTTTGTTTCACGGGATGTGAAATTTGTTGAGGAGGTCTTCCCGTTTGGGAGTCCGGAGGTTGCGAATATTCACAATAATGAGTATGTTGACCAACAAGTCCATGAGGATTTTGCAGAATTAATTTTAGAGGAAGGGATTGAAAGTGTCGACCAAAGATGTGAGGAACAAGTCCAACCACTCATCAGGCCAGACCCAACGCCTATTTGGCCCAATCCAGCACACGCTGCGTCATCTCAAGACCAGCCCAGCTTGCCTATAGTTGAGTACTAACTTTCAAGCGCCTGATGGGCCCTCTCTACAGCCCAGCTCGCCTTCTGTTAAGGCCGCTGGGTTTCCAGCGACAGATGGGTCGCCTCTTCGACCCACAGTCACCCCTTCGATTGATGATGGGCTAGTCTCTGATGGGTCATTAAACACGCCTTCCGTTGTAGACGATTCTCATGAGCAACAATTGGGTCGTGGATTTAGACAAAAAATTCCCAACGTCAAGCATCGTGACTATGTGACACATACGGTTTTTGCTAAAAGTCCACTCTCTCTTCCTTCCGATCACTCCTCTGGTACTCCTTATCCCTTAGCATATTACATAAATCGTGAAAATATTTCCGTAAATTATCAAAGATTCCTTGCAGCTATTATTAAGGGTAAAGACCCAAAATATTTTAAGGAAGAAATGCAATATGATGGACGGCGCCAATCTATGAAAGAAGAAATATGTGCTCTAGAGGACAATGGTACATGGATTTGGAGTGTCTCCCTCCTGGGAAACGTGCTCTTGGTAGTAAATGGGTCTATAAAACCAAATATTTGTCCAATGGCGAAGTTGAGCGTCTAAAATCAAGATTAGTGGTGTTTGGAAATCATCAGCAAGCTGGAATTGACTACGAAGAAACTTTTGCTCCGATTGCCAAGATGACTACGATTCGTGCTTTTCTCGCTATAGCAGCTTGTAAAAAATGGGAGTTACATCAAATGGATGTTCATAATGCTTTTTTGCATGGTGGCGTAGATGAAGAGGTCTACATGAAGTTGCCTCCCAGATTTGAAAGTTCGGATCCTTCTTTGGTGTGTAGGTTGCGCAAGTTCCTGTATTGTTTGAAACAACCTCCCCGTTGTTGGTTTGCAAAATTGGTGTCGACTTTGAAAAAGTATGGCTTTCTCCAATCCTATTCTGATTATTCTTTGTTCACATATACTAATGGCAAATCCCAAATTAATGTCTGAGTTTATGTGGATGATCTTATTATTTCTAGGAATGATTCCGCTACTCTTAAGGTTTTCAAGGCTTATCTTAGTGATTGTTTCAAGATGAAAGATCTTGGAACTCTTAAATATTTTTTGGGCATTGAGGTGGCCCATAGTTCTTCTAGGTTATTTTTGTGTCAACGAAAATATACTCTGGATATTATTTCTGAAACAGGTTTACTGGGAGCAAAGCCTAGTGGGTTTCCCATTGAACAGAATCATAAGCTTGCTCACGCAACTGGCAAATTTATGAAGGATCCCAAAGCATATCGTCGTCTGGTGGGACGACTCATTTATCTTACTGTGACTCGACCGGATTTAGCATATTCGATTCACATTTTATCTCAGTTCATGCAATCCCCCCGTGAAGATCAATGGAAGCGGCCTTGAGGGTCGTTCAATACTTGAAAGGGACTCCCGGTCAAGGTATATTGCTACGTTCCGATAGTGAACTCACATTAGAAGGATGGTGTGACTCGGATTGGGCGGCGTGTCCTCTAACTCGTCGTTCTTTGACAGGTTGGCTAGTGTTTCTAGGAAAATCACCGATTTCTTGGAAAACTAAAAAGCAAGATACAGTTTCTAAATCTTCTGCAGAGGCGGAATACAGGTCCATGGCAGGAGTCACTTGCGAGTTAAAGTGGCTTAAGGCTTTATTGTTGAGTTTGGGTGTGTAACATCCTAAAACTATTAAATTATTTTGTGACAGTCAATCGGCATTGCATATTGCAAGGAATCCAGTTTTTCATGAGCGAACTAATCATATAGAAGTTGATTGTCACTTTGTTTGTGATGCGATAAATGAAGGATTAATTACTTTATCTCATGTGTCGATTACTTCTCAATTGGCGGACATTTTTACAAAAGCTCTCAGAAATGGCGCAATTTGATTTTCTTCTATCCAAGTTGGGCATTTTCGAACCTCATGCTCCAACTTATGGGGGATATTGAGATATATCTAAGAGCATATTTGTTTTGGTGAATATTTAGTTTGCCTAGGATATATTTTGTCATAATTATCTTTAGCTTGCTAGCTGTACACTGTTTGGTGAGGGCTTAGGAAACTAAGCATACTTTACACCATTGCTTTCTCTCTCATACGATACACCATCGATCCAACCGGAGTCCATACTACATTCCCAAATTCCTGTAATTTTCTTCAATTAATCTCATATTTTTTCAATTTTATCATCGAAATTTAATTTTTACTTATTGATCAAACGAACCAATTTACGATTATCTGCATCAATTTTATCAATTTCCTAAAATTTGATCGAATTAGGGTTTTTACAGAAGAAAAGATGAATGACGAATTGCCCAATGTGAAAAAGTGGGTGGTATTATACCCAGTATACATCAATTCGAAGAAAACAATTGCTGAAGGTCGCCGAATTTGCGCTACCAAAGCTTGTGAAAATCCTACTTGCGATGAAATTGGAGATTGCTGCAAATTTCTCAATCTTCCTTATCACAAAGAGGTTTGATTTTTGTTTGTAATTTTTGTTTTTCGTATTGAATTTTGGTGTTAATTTTGTCAATTTGTTTGTAATTTTTGGTTTTCGTATTCAATTTTGGTGTTAATTTTGTTGATTTCGTTGAATTTTGTGGTTGATGTATGTGATATTGTAATTGCAGGCTGAGAAGGCGTATCCAAGGGATTTTATGCAGAGAGGGAGGGTGAGAGTATTGCTAAAACAAGAAGATGGGAGTTTATGTAACCCTGAGATTTCGTCGAGTAAGAATTTCTCCATTGTGCCCTTTGTTGATCGTATTTTGGTTGCTTATTGTGTTGTTTTTATAACATAAAATGTGTTTTTTGGTTCGTATATAATTCATTCGTTGCATGTGGAGATCCGGTTGAGAGGGTTTAAGGCTTTAGACTATTGATGGGATCATTCTGCTTAGAAATTATGGTGTTAATATAGAAGTTTAATGACATGATAATCAATTATATTGAATTGGAGAGGGGTGTGACTGGGGTGAGATGGATATTTTTGAAACAGCACTGGTGTGTTTGTGTGTAGAACAGTGGACTTGTTTGAGGATCGGTTTGGTGAAGGTAGATAGTGTATGTCTCGATGCACCCTTAAAGAGCTGAGATTAGAGGTAGATAGTGTATGTCTTGGCTACTGGAGTATATTAGATTTTTGATGATTTTTGTAGGTAAATAGGTATCTGTTCTCAATCTTTTCATCTTCAGTGTGACAGTTCTTTGTTGTACTACTGAGCCATAGATTCAGTGCTCCCGTTCCACCATTCCAAGTTTGAATCTGCTAGGATTCGTTGATGTCATGAGCTTTTGGCCAGTTTAGTTTTAGTGTTTTACCTTTCAAACAAAAATACAATAAGCAAGTGGTGGACTTGGTTTTATGTTCTTTATACCGAAATTTCCTTTCATAGCCTTGGGCAGAGAATAACTGATTTATTGGGTGAAAAAGTGAAGTCCAATGTCTAGGTTCCAATTTAATACACTGTATACCGAGCACTTCTTATGTATTTAACGGAAAAGACTGAATTTGTTGGGCACTGAATTGCATCTGTAAAGACTGTAATCCATCTTATACAATGTGATCAGCTTGACATTTTAGGTTTAAAAAGTCCTAGAGGACATTGGAGGCAAAACTTCTGTTCCTGGGGTTGGAAGTTTAGGGGTAGGCTTACCTCATGTATATATCTCATATTTTCTGATCAACTGCTATTCCTGATATTCTGACCAGCTGCATTGGTTTAAACTTTTGAAGATTGCCCTTGATTTTCAGAAGTAACCACTTTTATATATTATAATGGCATCCTACTACTTTTCATACATAGATGTCCAATGTGAAGTTGTGAACTTATAGCCTTGATCAATTGAGGTTATTAGTATTCCAATTCCAAAAATAACTCTCCTGTATTCCTTTTTGTTCACAAAGAAACTTCCTATTACTTAAAATGAAAACTTAACCTACTCAACCCAAGTGATGTGGACCCTAGCAGCCTTAGTTTTAGAAAGCGAGGCGTTAAGAGCTGGGGCCTTAGCTTTATGAGACGGAAAGACGTACAAAAGGCGTGTGCCTGTGTTTTTTTCTAGGTTGCTTCTTGCGCCATATGTTGACATTCAGACTTACTCAAATACTAGAATAGAGAAAACCTCATATCCCTTAATCCCATTTGAATAACCCTAGATATTTATTACATAGCCCATTCACCTTTTCTCATTATTCAATTTTTAGATTTATACAAATTAAACTAATTAGTTTTTATTATACAAAATATGTTCCTCGCCTACAAAAGGCGTGCGTCTTCACTTTGCGCCTAAGCTCCAATGACTTTTACACTTAGCACAATCTCTTTCTCTCACATATTTTTTGTACATCCCATGTGATGTGGGCTCTATCACCACTAACTATCTCTCAATCAAAATTTTACTCTTATTTCTCCACTATCTAAAAAATAAAACCTATCCCACCCTACTATAACCCTTAATATGCTTGCCTAAACCTAATAGGAAGATTATTTGTGGACAAATGAGTCTCATCAACCCCATCATTTAGCATATATCACCATGAACGTGCTCCATTTTGTAGTATGTATGCTTCATAGTTGTTTAGTCTTAACTTAAACTTGTCCGTGGTCTAGTTTGCTTTTGATATTTGCTATTTCAGCCAGAGCTTTGATATCCAAGAACTTGGTTGACCCCTTTAGTTGCGTTTACAAGTGAAAATGCAACTCTATTCAAATAGTGTTTTACTTGGTGATTGCCATTTCGACTATTCTAGTTCTAGTCTTTACTCTTTAGGACACCTGGCATATCTTGGTCTGAGTTGTATTGGAAGAGTAGACATTGTTTTGAGTTTTGGTTTCCTATTTAATCCCAAACTAGAGTGCTTGGAAATGTCCATGATTTTTGTGCAGTGATTCTTCCTTGGGATCACATGTTCTTTTGATTTTTGAACCCTTTCGCATTTATAATACCTTTGCTTACTCGTCTCTCTTGAGTCTGCATTTGGTCTTTCCCCTACTAAAGGGTATCCTCCTTGGTTCTTTTCATCTGAATATTGGTTTTTATTGTTTGTATCATAACAGGATATATCACCATTAAGATTAACTTTAATGATTAAATAAAAAAATAAAGCCCTGTACTCAGGAAATGTACAACAATAATCCCAATTGTTATGTGTGTTATGGGTGGTGGATAAGGTGTAACCTTTTCCTAAAAAAAAGGAGTAACCTTGAAATGATGTTGCATTTCTTATCAATAATTGCTTAAGTGTGGACATATGTTTCTTAAATAACATTGAAAAAGAGAGAATAATGAGACAAGACTTGAGAGCGCTATTTTGAAGGTCTAGGGGCTCTTTGATGGCCTTAGTTAAGAGGACCATTTGCATGCAGGAGGAATGATATCATTAGCTCTGGTCCACCTTAAGTAGCAGAGATAGTTTTGTTGTGTGAGGTTGTGAGTGCAAGTTAGTGTAAGATGAACCAAAGAAGTGGAACATTTTGTTTTACAGTGCGGATTGTCTTTGTTTGATTGCCTATAATTGGGGTTATATACTTTTTAAAGCGGTAGCAACTACACAGTATAGATCCAAAATTGAGAGGGTAATATGTTTATTAAATTTTCTCTGCGAGAAGATAAGATGGAGGGAGAGGATTGTTAAGGTGCATTCAGCAGGATACTTCTCTCCCATTCATGTTGGCTTTAGGATTATTTGCAGAAAATGGAGATAGATGAAGTGATAAATGTATTTATATATGCACTATCTGATAGATGATTGCAAGTTGTAAAATGATAGAAAGATGATGGAAACTTGGAAAGTTCATGATATGTACTTATCTAGAGCAAGAAAGAAAAATTTACTCATTTCTTATAAACAAATTAGTTTAAAAATAACACTTGATGGAATATAGATAAAAAGTTACGTTTTGGTATTTCTGTAGCCATTTGGAGTGGCGTAGGATTGATGACTGATATCATTCTTTTATGTTGTAATACTCATATCTGCAAGCGTAAGAGGTGGAGTGATGGTTGTACTAACCCTATTGTGTTTTTCCACATCAAGAATATCTCATGTCACAATTTAATCTTTGAGGCATTTTTTTTTAACTCTGTGTCTAACCTAACTATTCTAATCATCTTAATTGATAAACATTGTACAATGGTGTTTGGAGTTTGGTATGTAAGGGTAGTTCCTGATATTTAATAGTTCTTATGCAAGTTATTCCTGTTGATTAGAAAATTTCGTGCTAAATAAAATTAAGCATTGAGTAAGCTAGTGACTTTATTTTCCAAATTCATGTTCAGAATCTCTTGGTTTAAAGGCATGTCATAGATGCATTCCATTGTTTTACATGTGTAAACATTTTTTTGAGATTCTCTTGTACTTTCCTTCTTTTTTTTTCCTTAATATTTTCTATTACCTTGGGAGTAATTTAGTACTCTATGAACAATCTTGTTTAACAGTAGGTTAGATTATCATCTTCATACTCCCCCACACCCCCAAATTAAAGTCCAAATTCACCCAAAATCTAGTTCCTTAAGAAAAGCCTCATTTCTCTACAATTTTTTCTTAGTTCTTTTTAGTCGTCCAATCCTTACATCTTTTCTTATACAATTTTAATCACCCAATCCCTAATATCTTGTTTTTTATATTCACCCAAATTCTTTTCATTCATTTTTAATCAACCAAATCCCTTTTTTTTCATCTTCTTAAAAACATGTGTAGAAAGGCAAGTGAAACTTTTATTTGGGGTGAGCCAAGGAGTATAGAAAATCAAGAATACGTGAACATTGTAAGCACTTGCAAAAGAATCTGATTTGCATTTAAATGGTTTGATGGTTTGGATATGAATGCATTTTGCCATACAAAATCTGTTTCAGCTTTTGACTTTTGCATTAGAGTTATAATCATTTTTGTGCTGATACACGTCAAATTGCTGGACGTTCCAAGTTTAAAAATCAATAATTACCACTATCAAGATGATGTACAAAAATTGCCCTGGTATATTGATACGAACTTAATTAGCTACTCCCGACTTCCCAAGTATGGTCCTGCTGTTGGTGGTTGTGTCTGAGGTTGAGTTCTTGATGAAAGCAATTATCTCACAACTTGCCCAGTAATTATTTGAGTTTTCTGTTTGAAAAGGAAAGCTTCCTGTGTGTTCTGTTGATGTTTTGGATGACAATAGCATGATCTCAAAAACTTTTTTCACCTGTATATATATTTGGTTTAATGACCAAATAATATTTGCTTTGGAAGATTAGTATACAATATACAGTATGCTGGACTGTACTGTACTGTTTAAACTTTCGACATCTATTGGCTTAGCCTTAGAGCCTTTCCTCTTCCTTCACTAATGTGAATTTATTGTTCTTTCTGATTATTCAATCCACTATTCAATCCTATTTACTTTATTTTTTTTTTTTTTTTTTTGAACTAAGGTATTCGATTTTCTTGTATAAAAGTTAGGAGCACTCTTTCTCCATTCTCCTCCCTCTGCTATTAAACTGCTATGCCCTGACATGGGTCACAATGCCAAAGTGATTTTGTTGAATGATAAAAAAATGTAGGGAATACGTATTTTTGTACCTTGTAGAGGGAAACTATGCTGGGTGGAAGAATGCTTTTAATGAAATTTCGTCTCCCATGTGCAGTGTTACCTATATTCTTGCTGCAACATATTGATTATATTTACGTTGGTATTACAAATGTAATTTTTTTCAGTGACTTATTATCTTCACTTTTTGACTGCCACTATACAGGAAAGCATCTGATGCTGAAAATTGCAGAAATGGTACCTCGTCATATTGGAAGAACTACAAAGAAGCAAGAATCAACTTCTAGCTCTAGTAATGCACCTGCAAAATCTGGCAAGGGTGGGAAAAAGAAAAAATAGATCTGATTTATTGCTTCACCAATCCTTCTTGTTCAACTTCACATTAGAAAATGAACTGTAAATTGCCAGTTCATATGTGACGAGTATTAGAAGCATTGTGTTAAATGTCCGGTGATGAAATTCCAGCTGATCTTTGCCATGTCTTTTGCTTATCACGGATCATTTCTGCTAGGCTTTTAGCCAATCACAAGAGCTCAATCTTGTCCAGAAATTTTTTCTATATACATGTTTGGTTTTTCTGTCAGGGAAGTTCTGTTTTACTTTTGGTGATCTATTTTGAGTTTTTCGCATTCCTAATATGGAGATCATAGTAAGAGTACGAGTAACAGAAGGTGGATCTTTTGAGAAAGTATTGCATAATAATGTAATAACCTCAATGATTTGATGCATTCAATCCAAATGTTTAAATTATCATCATCATCTTTAAGTTACCAAGTCAGAATGATCCACTCGTCCAACTATGTACCACCCCTCAGACAGGGGATCGGACGAGAGAAAATAACAATGGCGCAATGCTGCTAGCCTTCTTGTGTCGTGTGAGTTGGGAGTGATCTGGGTTTAGACCATTTATATACACCAACATGTCAACTTCATCATCTACAGTCTTGTGTTACCGATCACTTGAAACTCATAACTTGGCATATTTTCGAAGATGTTTGTCTGCATCCTTTGCATGTTCTGGCACAGGAAGGTTGCAAATCAGAGTTACACGGGAAGATGATACCAAGGATTTGCTCTCTGAGTTGTTGGGGTTTGTTTTCCATAGTTGCACTTCCCACACCTGAACAAATGCGACATATTCACCATTAGTTACTCTTGCACATTGCAGTCAGTGCGTGACTCCGTGTCATTTTCATTTTAACTTTTACATTATTTATATACATTACTTAGACCATTATTAATAATTGTATATAACTAAAAACAATCACTTATAGAACGTTTTTCATTTGTCTAAAATTTTACAGTTAACTAATCTAAAAAGCTCTACTTTTCAACTTTTTACAAATTAGCTAGTTGAGGTCAATCAACTCGTTAAAAAAGCTCTTTTACCGAACAACCAAAATACTCTGTAGCTTTTATGTGGATTCAAGCAATTAAACCTCTAAACTAGTTAAATTAACACAAATTTTTTCAAAATTCTTCCCAAAAAGATGTGTCATCCTTTTTCCACAATTTTTTATCAAGGATGATTGGTTCAGCCACTTCAAGGAACTCCAAAGTTGTTTCACAAAAACATTAAACACCCTCCAAAATATCAGAAGGGCACTTGGTAATTGTACTTGTATACCCCACTTGATCATCTTCAACTCCAATCGTACTACCATTTATACCGTACATAGGTTTCAACTAAACATTATTGCTAAATAAATGAGAATGTTACATTTGCATTATACAATTGGTTGTACCATATATGATAATCTACGTATGAGGCTATGGCATGTCGGTAGCCTAAGGAAGATGATCCATCAATCTTTAATTAGTTTTCATCATTTTTATTTGCACGTTACTAATAACAAACAAAAAATCGTGTACACAAATACATTAGTCACTTTCGTTGCTTGGAAGATGCTAGCAAGTCAATAATTATTCCCACACCTAACCTCAAATTCTCAATTGGTAGATGAGGATGGACTTAGTGGACCTCCTAAATTTTCCCATCCTAGTTAAAGTTCAACGTTTTTTTTATCCTATAATAAAGACTTAATTAAAAAGGGTGGTAGTATGGTAGGTGGAATTTTGCCTCTTACTAAAATGTATCTAAATCAATAAATCAACATCTATCACAAAATATAATTATACTTTACTATGAAAGTGTTAAGAATTTCTTGATACATCAACATCTTATACTAATATTCACCTAATTGTCCACCGCCCTCAAAATATTAATTTTAACACTTTGTACAGGTAAGAACTTTAGATAGACAGGATGATATTCCCATCATTTTAAGTTTTTGAATGAGAGATAGGAGGTTGGATTAGTTTACTAGTTTTTTGACTTTTAGATGTGAGGCAAAGGTTAAATTTCACTGAGTTATTTTGCTAGAAAGTAAATCAACCCCCCTACCCTCTAGGATGGGCCTTCTCGCCATAAAAAAAAAAAAGAAGAAAAAAAAATCAAATTATTGTGACTATAAAACAAATTATAATTATTGTGAATTTGTGATAAGAGTTTGTTTCATGTAATCATACGGTATAAAACTTGGTTCAAAAGGTCACAAGGACAATAACTAAAGCATAAATAAAAGAAACAAAAGCATAAGAAAGACCTGAATGGTACGGCCAAGTGTGATGGGAACGGCCTCCGCAAGAACAAGGTCACCTAGCTCAGCCCGCTTCACATGGTTTATGCTAAGGTGGATTCCAGCCACTCGCTTTAGCCCACTTGCTAGATGTGCTCCCATACTCGCCAATGATTCTGATATCAACGCCGATACTCCTCCATGTAACACCTTGAATGGCTGCGTATCCATTAATCATTAAAGATTATTACTAACATATTAAAACTTATCTGAAATTATTAACCTTACAAGATTACTAATGACAGTACTCATACAATATCATGCTAGAAAGTAACAAATAATTGAATAAGTACTTGTACATTATTAAGTTTGTACCTCACATTAAAGTAACAAGTAATATTCCCCAACTTGTCAAAGTAATACTGTATCAGTAATGCTCAAGTGCTGCATCAAAGTTTCTAGATATACATTTGACATATTTGTAAACAATTTACTAATACGAGTAAGTAATTTCAAGTGGAGAGTAATTATAAAATCATTTAGAGCATGTTTGGTTAGTGTATTTTTTGGATTGGAAACGGATTCGATTAAACCGATACCGTTACCGAGTGTTTGATTAGAAGGTTTGGTAATAATTATCGTGACTTAAGGGTAATGGTTACCTCTCATTTGTTACCTCTCAAAAACTTAGGGTAATAAATACCCTTACCCTCCTCAAACACAAACAAAGGAAGTAAAGTTTAACCGAATCCTTTCCATGGTCAAACCAAACAAATGAAAAGATAATAATTAAATGATTTATTTCCCTCTTCTTATTTATTTTCTTTCCATTATCCGAACCAAACCCCTCCTTAGTAATACTGTATAAAATAAAAACTTATTTGCATTTTGCACATGTTTTTTAAAAGATGAATAAAACAAAAATAATGAGATGATAGAATTTGAGTAATTATGAATGTTTTTACCGTGGTTTTTTGAAATATGACTACCATAATATTAAATAAATAAATTAATTTAATTAAAAATTATAATAAAATGAATTAAAAATTTTGAGTAGATAAGATGAAATGTGACTTTTATTTAAAATTTAGAAATATGACTTTCTGGATAAAATGAAATTTTACCGGAATAGTACCTATTTTTTTTTAACCTACAGGAGTAGTACTTGGGACTAAGTTTTTTTGGGTGAAATAAGACCATATTATGAATGATTAATTTATGACGAGGAGAGAGTGAATATATGTTTCAAAAAAAAAAAATATGACGAGGACAGTATGATATTTATTTTCATAAAGGTTTATATCACATCTCCTTAAAAATTCTTTGGTAGCTCAGTTTGCCCATATTATGAGACGGAGTATTTTAGGCCACAAAAGAAATTAAGATAAAAAAAAAATTAAAAAAAAAACACAATAAAAACAAAAGA
Organism: Chenopodium quinoa; assembly: GCF_001683475.1. Classification (NCBI taxonomy): domain Eukaryota; kingdom Viridiplantae; phylum Streptophyta; class Magnoliopsida; order Caryophyllales; family Amaranthaceae; genus Chenopodium; species Chenopodium quinoa. The sequence goes on from NW_018745684.1 coordinate 8,389,497, forward strand.
TTGCTAGTTTTTTTTTTTTTGGTTGAAGAGAACATGATATAATTTTGGACCAAAGAATCAACCAATTAAATATCAGCTAATAAATTATTATTAATAAAATAAATATAAACCCAAAATGCAACAAACTAAAAATAGTTGGAAATCTACTTGGTAAGAATTACAGAACTATAGTATTACGATGTTACGTACCAATTTCTTAACCAAAGTAAATAAAAAGTAGCAACTTTTTTAGGACAGATATAGCAGATAAGAAAGTAACAGCTGAATTATTGCTGAAACTGTGACACTTCTAATTTAGCCAATCTTTGTACATTGTACTTTACTATGAACTCTACAAAATCATCATCAAATTCATCCACAAAACAAATCAACAAAAAAATTGCAAGGAAATTAAAGTTACCTGGCAACATTTGTAGGTGACTAGAAGACGTCCGGTGACTTTAGCGGGAGACACTTCGTCGATTTCGAACCCGATTGCGTGGAGTGGAAAGTCAAGCTCTTCCGTCTTCGAAGAAGAAGGTGGTTGGTATTCCATTTGGTTTTTTCAGCGTTGGCCAACTTTGGAACCTTTTGCTTTTGATTATTTATTGTAGATAGAAATTGTTATAAAAATATAGTGTTATTATGTTGTGGGTGTCAATGTGTCATGGATGTGATGGAAGTTTTTTTTGGTATATTGTGTGTTTTTTGTTTGGTGCATCTTTTTCGGTAAATGTATATTATCCTAACTTTCTTGTAATTTTGTATAGTTGTAGACTTGTAGGTATGTAACTCGGCCAATGCTTTGGGTTTAATAATTTTTAAGTAACTTGACTGATTCTTCTAAAGTTTAAATGTCAAAGTATTTGAACCACAGTATGAATGGGTTGTTCAAAAAAAATATATTATCAATGATTTGTCCTATATCTCATTTTAAGGTCATCCCTAAAAGATTGGTTCATTCAATTTAGGCGCGCTTGTGGTTAAGTGGGATTTCAATGGAGTTTAAATCATCTTTTTGTGGTGGTTGTAGAGAAGTTTGGGGGAGGGATGAATTTGTCCACTTGTAGGGGCATAGGGAGTGACTAAACACGTTTATCAAACTATAAATATGGGAATTAAGGTAGTTGAGAACTTAGCATCGTTAGGTATAAAATAATACTGAGTACAAACTCATGTATCCATTCGTTGTACTCCATGCCAATATATATACTTTAGTTATACCAAGTATAAGATGACTATTTGACAGTGTTATTTTCTTTTTACGTGTAGTAGTATATTGTCTACTCCATCAGTAGCGTTAAATTTGTTCATCATCTTATTATTAGTTCAGTTTTTCAGTTGAGATTTGGACATTTATTCAAAATCTCTCAATATAAAGAGGTGCGATGTGACTATGTGAGATAATAGAGGTTGTATTGCTAAGAAATTGACTAGAAGAGATCAATTAGGATTTAGGAACAACATTTAGTTGATTGCGTTTACTGAAACTGTCTATTGCATACGAAGACAAAGGAATAATGAATGTTTGGTAAAGCTTTGTTGATCAATCAAGCTACTAAGGAGATATCTTTAAAATTTCTTGTAGAGTTTAGTGAAGTGAAAAACGATTGTTACCGATGTAAATTGTACATGATGGATTGTCTTTCACCCATTGTAATGCAATCTTGTTAGTAGTACGAGCTATAATGATATTACACATAAGTATGTAACTGACCTTTAGCGATATAGAGTTCATTGGCTTGTTTGTATTTTTGCACCAATAAGATTAAGGTCTTGTATAATAAAGTGTTTTTTGAAAAGATTTTAGCTTATCGAACACTATTAAAAATTTGACCATTTTAAAAATTCAATTTTGGTGTCTGGTAAATAGCTTATTAAAAGAGTTTTTTGAGGTCAAAAAGATCTTTAGAAAAAACTATTATAAGAGCTTTTTTAAATTAGCTTATTGAACAATTAACTTTTTGAATATTAAATACATTGAAACAACTAACAATAAATAGTTATTTACCAAACATTTTTACACAATCAGCTATCTACAACCAACTAGTCAAATAATCTAATATAACCAGGTAGTCAAACCAATTAATACAATTAGCTATATCAACCAACTAACAACTAATTACCATACAGGGCATTTGACGATCACAACGGGAGTACATAATTACTGTAGTTCTCAAATCTTCCATCTTTATTGCCCCCATAAATCCATAATCAACTTTCGGAAACATTATGGCACCATTAAGATCCACTAGGAATAATAATTAGGATAATAACATAATTGGTCCATCTAATTTAAGTTTATTTCTGAAAATCAACCTGAAATAATGATAGCCATAGCAGAAAGTCCTATGATCCAAACGTTAATTATCAACTTCCATTTCTTTGGCCTCTGCTACGTATTCTATAAGTGTATTGCGAAATGTCTTACTAGTCGGCTTTGTTTGGTCTTTCCGAGTCTAGTAGATGATTTTCAGAATGCTTTTGTCCCTAGTCGCCTGTTATCTGATAACGCTTTGGTTGCTCATGAAGTAATTTCTTTCATGAACAAATCAAAAGCGAAGAAGAGATTTTTCGCGGCCATTAAGTTGGATATGAACAAGGCTTATAATCGAGTTTGTTGGGATTTCTTATTTACGATTTTAGAGGTTTATGGTTTCCCTCCTTACTGGATTCACATTATTCGACAGTGTGTTTCCACCGTTTCTTATCAGGTGTTGGTTAATGGTAATCCTTCCACGACTTTTCAGCCTTAGTGTGGTCTTCGTCAGGGTGATCCTCTTTCCTCTTATCTTTTTGTTTTATGCATGGAAGTTCTTTCGGCCATGCTTCGGAAGGCGGAAAAAGGGAATCTCTCATTCAGGGAATAAGTATCGCTAGGGGTTCACCTTCAATTTCTCATTTGTTCTTTGCAAACGACTCGTTGTTGTTTTTGCAAGTCTCTCCTACCATTTGCGACAACCTAATGTCATTACTTTTTGATTTCTATGGTTTGTCGAGAAAAGTGATTAATTTACAGAAGTCGTTGGTTAAGTTCAGTTCAAATACTCCTGATGATTATAAGGATTATCTTTCTCACAATCTACACCTTTAGTGAAAACTTCTCTAGGCTCCAATTTAGGACTTCCGGTGGAGTTAAGTCGAAGTAAAGTCTCTGACTTTAGTTTTCTGATTGATAAGGTTGTTAAGCGTCTTTCTGATTTTGCAGCTTTAGGCTTTTCCTCGGCAGCGAAATTAGTAATCCTTAATTCGATATTGGTAGCCTCGTTCAATCATATCTCTTGTCAGTTTTCAAGGTTTCAGCTTTAGCCTGCTCCAAGGTAGAATTTCTGTTAGCAAGGTTTTGGTGGAAATCTGAATCTTCCTCTCGAGGGTTGGCGTTACGTCCAAAGTCGCTTCTTCATTTGCCTAAAGGTTTGGGTGGTCTGGGTATTCATGATTTGGAAAGTTTCGCATGTTGCTCTTCTTTCCCGCCAGTGTTGGTGCATACATCATCATCCTCAGCTTTTGGTTTCGAGGTTATTTTTAGCAAATTACCCTTCCCTTCGGTCTTTTTGTATCGTTCCTCGTTCCTCCTAGACTTGTCGTAGCCTTCTTACAAGTTTGTCTTCTCTCTCTGGCGGTATTGCTTGGAAGGTTGGTTCTGGTTCTCGGGTTCGGATTCTTGAAGATAATTGGGTTCCTGGGGATCCAATTGCCTTTAGGGAGGTTCCGGGTGTGTCGGTTCTACCGTCACATGTTTCTTCTATCATTGATCCGCATTCTTACGCGTGGGACTCGACTTCCGTTCATCGTCTCTTTGATTCGTCGTCGGCGCTCTGCATTTTGGCCTTGGAGCGCCCACGCCAGTCGATGGACGATTTTGTCTACTAGAAGTTTTCTAGGGATGGAAACTTTTCCACGAAATCAACTTATGCTATGTTTCTAAGTCAATCACTAACTTTTACACCAACACCTATCATTCCACCTTTCTGATGGAAGCAGTTATGGGGTTTGCATCTTCTTTTGAAGCTTTAGTGATTTTGTTGGGAATTACTTAACAACGCTTTACCTCTTTTGGGAAATCTGCAACTTTGGGGATTGCCTGTAAATTCTATTTGTGTGTTTTATCATCAGGCACAAGATATTTCAGCTCATTTATTTCGTGACTACGCCTTTACCTCTTCTCTTTGGTCTCTGCTTCGACTTCTTTCACACCTCCTCTTTTACTTCATAAGCCCTTTCTGGCCTGGTTTGTTGATTTAATCTCTGATCTTCGTACCTCGAAAAATTGGGATGTTCTGGTTTCCTTTATCTGCTTTTGTTGGGCCATTTGGCTTGAGCGTAATTATAAGATCTTTAGAAGTGCAGTGGTGTCTCCAGCTATGATTTTCCATTTGGCAAAGGAATGGACTGCTAGAAGTGCTTTGGTGCGAGAATTTAGAAGTTGAGTGTTTTCTTCTGGGAGCATTCTTCATTATAGGTATGATACAATTGCTGATTGTTGCCTACAGGGTTCCTCTTCTTCTGGTTTTGATGTCTGCATTATTTTTTATGGAGCGTAGAACTCTCGGAATTCCCATGCAGGAGCAGACTGGATTTTTAGAGATGTGTGTTCACCCTTGGTTTTAGGAGGTTGTTCCAAAGCTTGCCTTTCCTCTTTTTCTATTTAGTCAGAGCTACTGACTTGTTTATGGACCCTACGGGCAGCTGATCGTTGGGGTTTTTGTCGTCTTTTGGTCTACACTGACAGCTCGACCCTTTTTTCTTTCTTGCAACCGCAACGTGATGGGGATGTCTCTTGCCAGTGGATTCTTCAAGATATTCGATCTTCGTTTCAGCGTTTCCCTGCTTGCGTGATCCGTAAGGTGCCACGTTCCCCGGTTGTCCCAGCTCATTAACTAGTTGTTCAAGCTCGTCGTAGACATTTGCGTTTTGGTCTTTTTAGTTTATGGTTTTATCGTTATGTCTTGTTTTTCTTTTCTAGAGCTTCTTGTCAAAAAAAAAAAAAAAAAAAAAAAAAACCTTCCATTTCTTTAGTATACCCCACAAAGTTAAGCAAAATTGGTTGAATTCCTGAATATTGTTTGTAATCTTCTTTTTTTTTCATGGGGTTGGGCTATTATTTTGGGTTTTGATATAATTTTGGGCCTAGTTTTAGGAGGATAGTAGTAAACTCTAATTTAGTTCTATTTTATTGAATTTTAATCAGTTGGGTACTAATTCAATTTGGTTGGGATTGGATTTCAATTTTATTTTTTTTTGTGTTCCATTTGGTTCACCCTTTCGAGGCTCAATTCTGGATGGTTAGGTTTCAATCCCTTCCAAATTCCCAATTGTTGTTGTGAGGGATCGAACACGCGGTTCTCACTACCAAGTACAGCTCCAATTGCCATTGCACCAACATTTAATTGGTGGACTTATTTTTATCCGAGTATACGTATCACACTTAGTTCTGCTATTGTTTCATTTTAGCAATTGAAGAACTGATTACTTAGAAATTGATTTTTCCTTGCAAACAAAAAAAAATGTACACAAACCAAATTCTTTTACAAAAAACGGAATACTGATTGAAAATCATACGACGAGTGTATTTTGATTATGCACTTCTACATAATTATTGATAAAAAGATTTAACAGAATGCAGAATCGCAGAGGATAAAAATCAGGACAAGGTCATAACAACTTGCTAGCCCAATCATTCTTTTCTTTACATGAAAACATCCAAACCTGAGTATTTATCTTAAAACTGAAATTATACACATTTTTTCTACCCAATAATAAAAGAAAAAAAAGAACAAAGAAACACTGAAAATTTGCATGATCTTGTAAAATTGGCAATGTAAAATGTATGTGCATTTTTCTCTCAGTCCTGCTGCTAATTCAATCACAAATAAGAGAGTAAAACATTAACTGCAAGACCACCATTCTTTGCAATGTCAAAACCTACAATTTTGCATATTTGCGAAAAGGTTTTGAAGCCTCTTTTAGATGGTTGGGTACAGGGAGGTTGCAAACAAGAGTAACCCTGGCTGATGATATTATGTGATCCTTCTTCATACTCGTCTCATCGGCGTTCCATAATCTTACCTCCCAAACCTGTCAATAACCAACATTTCAATGAGATAAATCTTAGGTGAATGTGTAACTATCTCGCCCTTATGATTTTACACAACCTATATAGTAACTTCTAACGCGGTCCATTGTAAGCTTTTTGTAACCTCATAGAGTCATAGAAACAACTAATTGTATAAGAACGTCTCATATAAAATTTTGTCTTTCATTGTAAACAAGCTAGTATGGGTTCGTTTTGAGTCTGGTTAGTTTGGGCTGGGGCCGCTGGGCTCCACTAAGTATGGGAGATTTTGTAATCAGTAGGTCATAAGTGTGTAACAAATTAAAGAACAAGTGGTACTTAAGACAAAACCTTTCTTTTGAAGTGTCAATCCCTTTCTCAAAACTTAATTCATATGGTCCTAAACAAGTACTCCCTCCTACCACGAAACTCTTCCCAACTACTTGTACTAATCTAAGGAAAATGAATAAAGTAATATAAGCGGTTACTTGCACGTGTAATAAAAAGACTAGCCTCATAAAATGGGTCAAGTAGGGTGGAATAATAGAATTTCTTTGACAAATCAAATGCGAGTAGAACTTAAAAATGTTTTAAAACAAAAAGTTGGAAAATCTTAGTAAAACAGAAATAGTATTGAATTCCCTAATTTATAAACAATCCTGTTATGTTAATTAATTGTGAAACACAGGGGCGGGGAGGTGTCTATATCACTCACCTTATAGATGACATGATCCAAATGACAAATCGCTTTCATTTATCACTTGGGGCTAGTTTGGTTGACAAAAAAAAAAATGAGGAAAGTGAAAAATCTTGGGATTTTGTAATTTGGGTAGTTGTTAGGTTGGCACAAAAAACAAAAATAGGGGAAGTTGAAAATCACGAGAATTTTTACTTCCTACAAAACATAAGAAGTAAATTACCTAGGCCCTCCTAGGTCAATCAAAATTCATGGGAATTCTAATTTCCCATTGTCACAACCAAATAAGTTAAAGAAATTTCTAGGAATTTCATTTGGGAAATAATTTCCCATGAAATATAACTTCCTATGGGAATTTATTTCCCTTATCAACCAAACAAGGTCTTAGTTAAGTGGGCTACACCCGTGACTAGGTTTAGAAGCCATCATGCCATACCACACTAATTAAAGATGAGAAAGCATCATCTTATCTTGATATATGGCTGAAGATAATGTCCAAGCACCATACCATATTACTAGTAGTTGGGCTTACCTACCTATTTAAGAATAATTGTGTCTTTTCTTTGGTGTTTTATGATTTGAGCCATTTTTAACAACAAAAGCCAAGACTGTCAAGCCTGAGAGATCGAGAGGCGGTCGTGAATGAACAATGAATTCTTGACTTAGTGGCAAAGATTGAAAAATTGTATATAATACGAAGTAAGTTACATCTTCAAACCTCTCTTCCTCCATTTGTAATATGTAATGCTATTATGGTTCATTTGGGCCATAAAGAAAGTTAAAAGTTGCTTCAAAAATGAATTAGATTATAGTCAATAAGTTGATGTATCAACACCTAACAATTCTCCTAAATAAAAGTAATTTATGACTTATTAAATTATTAGTAGTAGTTGAATTAAGTTAATAGGTCAATGGAGTAAATCGTGGGGCATGTTTAATTACCCACCTAGCTTTAGTTTTCTAATGTTCATGGCTTTACTAAGGCTATTAAGGCACATGCTAGTTACTATTTACTGTTTAGGCTTAATAGCGTTCTTTTTCAACTAAAAGTTAGGCATTAAATGTAATCCATATAAATGTAATAAATACATTGAAAGTGTGTTTTCTAAGTCATAATTTCTCTATATTTTGCTTAATATCTCCAATAAATACGGAGTATTAGCAATCCACCAAGAAAATTAGGCTCTTTAAACACACCACATGCTAATGATAAGGGTATCCATACACTTTTGACTATCCTTTATCCTTTGAAAATTCAAAATTCTTCAAACCCCTATCAAAAAACTACTCAACCTAATTTAGTATTGTTGCATACTTCTTGAATTTCTTTTCATTTATTATAATACTAGGAGTTTTATGCTTATCAGTGTAGATCTTATGTGGATATTGATTACTCCCTCTTTTTTTTTAGTGTTACATCACTTACATGCACTTTAATCAACAAATAATTTTATACACTTTCATTGACTTTAATGTAATAAGCGATAAATGGAATATTCGGAGTTTAAAAAACGAATTTTTCACCATACACCCATGAGTAATTTTTTTATTCACCATAAATCCGTGAAAATTTTCAAATTCACCATATACACTTGAGTTTCACAAAATTGTCACAAATTGCCCTTAATGACTCACGACAGTTAATTTCGTTTGTCATTAGAATTAAGTATGCCACGTGGCGCCATCTTATTGGTTATTTAAAATTATTTTTTTTTAATATTTTAAAAAAAAACTAAAAAAAAATTCAAAAAAAAAAAAGAAGAAAACCACCTCCAGCCACCTTCCGCCAACACTAGGCCACCTCCCCACCACCGCCACCAAGCCCAGCCTAGCCTCCCTGCCGCCGGTGACTAGATTCCCCTCCCCACCGCGCCGGCACCGCCCCTTCCCCCAGCCACGTGTCGATGCCCCCACTTCCCCTTAACCACCATACCCCCTCTCCCTTGCCTTAAACCATAAAAACCTCTCCCCGCCTTTCCACCTTCACCGAAAACTAACCACCACCCCGAAACCCTTTCGCTAGCAGCCAGACCCCTTCCCCTACGTCGCTGCCGCCTACCTTAGCCAAAAATCACCACCCCGAAATCCTAAAACCCCAAAATCAAAAACCTAGATTTTGATTTTAGGGTTTTTTATTTTAGGGTTCCCGCGTGGTGGTTCGGGGTGAAGATGGAAAGGGGAGGGGCGATTTAGGTTCGTCGGCATAGGGTAGGGAGGGTTTTTCGAGGGAGAAAGGAGGTTTTGAGGATTGGGGAAAAGGTGGTTTAGAGGAATGAAAGGGTACCGGCACTGGGTAGCTGGGGTGGGTCGTCGGCGTGGGGGTTCAGAGGAAAAGTCGCGCTGGCGCGGGGTGACGGGGACAGGGTGGTGGTTGGGGGTTCGGCGTTAGTTGGGTTGTGGTGGGTTGGTTTTTTTTATAATGAATTAAATAATTATTTTAAAATTTAATTAATTTAAAAGACAACCAATAAGATACAGCCACGTGGCATACTTTACTCTAATGACTAACGAAGTTAACGTCCCTTAGTCATTTGGGCATTTGGTGACATTATTGGGAAACTCAAATGTATATGATGAATTTAAAAAATTTTATAAGTATATGGTGAATAAAAAATTAACTCAAGATTATTTGGTGAAAAATCCATTTTAAAAAATGACCGAAATAACTAAATGAACTAAAAATCCAAAAAGTACAAAGTTTCAATACTGTAGACCCACCTAATTGACGTTGAAAAAACATATCCTAGTCTAACACTTTTTTTTTATAACATATCCTAGTCTAACATTAAAACTCTAAAAGTCTAAGATGATGTTTTGTACTTCTCTACTAGCTAGACTACTACACAACCAATAAACAATTTAGAATTGACAATAGAGGTCAGGATAATTGAAATCATGAGTTGTCATCTTGTTATCCAAATAGTAAGCCGTTAAATACTTAGTTTAATGTATAATACACCTAGCTTTAAGTACACCCAAGTGTTTAAGATGTACGTGTACTCTATATCAGACGAAATCAAAATTTTGGAAATACAGGAACATAAATTTAACTAGTTTCTTCGTTTTTTGTTGTATTATTTTGGCCTTGTTTAGCAAATGGCTGTTGGTGGTTGATGATTGGCTGGTTTACTTAGCTTGTTTGAGTGTTTGACCAGTTGGAATGTTTGGTTGTTTATAATGGCTTTTGAAATTGGCTGTTTAAGCCAGTTGTTTATAGAAGTGTTTGGTAAATTTAATTGTTGGCTGTTAGCTTACTATTAGATAATTTGTGGGCCAACAAGCCAAAAGCCAAAAAAAAAAGCTACTCAAAGCAGCTTTTTCATTTTGGCTTAAAAGCCATCTTTTTCGTTGACCGAAAAGCCAATTATCAAACACTTTTTTGGGTTGTTTGACCACATAAAAAAGCCAAAAGCTAATAAAAAAACCACCAAAAAAAACCATTTACCAAACATGGCATTTGGTTTTCCCGGACTCCTAGACATTTTTGGAGTATAGAGGGATTAAAAGAAACAAAATTAATAAATTGAGCCCAAATACTACCTCCATTAACTTTTAATTGCAACAAAGGGGTAATTTTTGTGAGATATAAAATATTGCAACTAAATATTAACGAAGGTTGTATAATTTTTTTTTTTGGAAAAAATACACTTTAATAATCCCAACTATGGGCAATTTACTTTTAATAATCCCAACTAAGGTTCATTTAATAATCCCAATAACTATGCTATCAGTTTGCCTCTAATGGTCCCACTAACTGATAACCCGCTGAATAGTTTTTTTTTTTTTTTTTTTTTGGTTTTAATAGGCACGTGTCAACACGTGATTAGTCCAAAAATTAAAAAAATATAAAAAAAAAACATTAAAAAAAACAAAAAAAATCCCAGCCACCCTTAGCCACCGTCAAACCCTAACCTTATCGAAATCCGGCCGGCCACCTCTCCTTAACCACCTAAACCGGCCGGCGAGCCCCTTTGACCCACCCCCGATCCCTGAAACCACCTCCCTGCTAAGACAACAAAAACTCAAAATTCCGGAGACGATAAGTCACCGAAGCTGCCTAGGACTTCGCCGCTACTCCGAAGCCGTTGCAAAAGAACACGCTCAACGTCACACCACCTTCTACCTCATCTTCAACCTCCAGACCTAATCCACGCCTGCGACGACCTTTAAGGTGGTCGATTTCGAGGTTCACCTCGCTAGAAATCGCATCCTTTAAGGTGGTTTTGGGGGTCAGAGAGGGCTAGCTGGGCGGTTTCAGGGGTCGATGATGGGTGGTAGAGGCCAGCCAACCATTTTCTGTGGTTAGCCGGTCAGTTTTCGGCGAGATTGAGGGTTGGGGTTAGGGTTCCGACAAGGTTAGGGGCCGGGGTGGAGGTGGGGGGAGAGGGTGGCTGGGATTTTGGGTTTTTTTTTATGTTTTTTAATTGTTTTAAAAATTTGAACTAATCACGTGTTGACACGTGTCATGGTCTCCTGTTATAACACATTATTAACTCATCGTTGACCAGTTAGGATTATTGGAGGCAAACTGACCCCATAATTAGGATTATTAGAAAATAAACCTTAGTTGGGATTATTAGAAGTAAATTACCCATATTTGGGATTATTAAAGTGTATTTTTCCTTTTTTTTAACATAAGGAGAAGGCCCTTCCAGACCAGAGCCTCTCACAAGCGGAGCCCAAGTGACATGGAGTAACGGAGATACTCCTAATTTAGTAGGAAGGGGAAAGACAATTCATAAATACTCCGTAACACTTACTCTTATTGTCCTAGTTAATGTACTAGCTCCGTATATAGAAAGATTAATTATACCAATTAATGCATAATTTTGACATAAATGAATGGATTTGATAATCGAAAGTTACCTGAATTGTGCGACCAGAGCTGAGAGGGGTTGCTTGAGCAAAAACAAGATCACCAACTTGAGCACTCCTCATGTGGTCGATGCTTAAATGGATTCCAGCCACTCTTTTCATCCCACATGCCAAATACGCCCCTATACTCGCCAGCGCCTCCGATATCAATGCCGATACTCCTCCATGTAACACCTTGAACGGCTGTCCCAGTATTTCATTAGATTTAACATATAATTTTATAATATTAACATTTATAATTTTGTAAATACGTAATCTATGGCCTTATTTGGTTGACAACATAAAATAGGAGAAGTGGAAATTCATGAGATTTGATAAATTGAGGAGTTATTTGGTTGACACAAAAAAGCAAAAATGAGAAAAGTGGAAATTCATGGGAATTTCAATTTCCCACAAAATAAGGGAAGTAAATTACCTAACCCCCCAGGTCAATCAAAATTCGTGGGATTTTTAAATTCCCACGTTGCCAACTAAACAAATTTAGGAAATTCTTAGGAATTTCATTAGGGAAATAACTTCCCATGAAATGCAATTTCCTATGGGAATTTAATTCACATGTCAACCAAACAAGGTCTATAACTAATACTAAAGTAATTACCGCTAGCATCATCACTTTCATGTGGCAGCTTCTTATAATAAATTTTCCCTCCAAAAATATTATTGACATCATTTAAAAAATAAAAAATAAAAAAAAATGGTAAAGCTAATATTTGAAAATGATTGATTTATTATGTCCTTCATTCTAGCTCAATTAATCTAACTAGAGAGACCACGGTTTGTTATGTTTTGCTTAAAATATTTATATTACACACAAGAAATTTTTTATTATTAAAATCGTGCATCACACGGAACTGACCTATTTAAATAATATATTAATGGTCAAAATAACATATACTCTCTTCATTTTTTTAATTGCTATTTTTGTCCATTCTTTTCTAAAAGTTACACTTCCCCTTTTGAAAACCTTTACCTATTGATGGGAAATTATTTTGACACACCAAATATGATTTTGGCACACCTCTATGTAAAACACAGTTTTCTATGCTCTTCTCATATGAGGGTGTGCCAAAATTAGTTAAGGGTGTGCCAAAATCAATTTCTCATTGATGGTGCGGATGCCCACTCACTTTTATCATTTCTCACTCCTCCAATAAGACAATAATCTCCACTCCTTCTTACACCACTTTACTTTAAAATAAAATAATAAACCACTATCTATACATACTCACAATTTTTTACTCCGTATAACCTAGTCTACCTCACTGACATCTTATTTTATTAGATTTCCTAAAACTCTGTGCAATCTCTACTCTAACTAAAAAAAAAAAAAGGAGTACCATAACTTATATTTTGGAATGAATAAAGATGTACTCTGTATAATAATTTTATCGGAAGAAAAAATAAAAACCAAAAAGATTTGCGTTTTGAATACGGTATTATAACCTGAGATGAAGACTTGAAAATTACATAATAGACCTGGATGTACCATGTTAATGAAAACTTTTTTTTTTTTGAATAATGTTAATGAAGACTTGTACGAAAACGAAAAACAAAAATCCCAATTCCATAAAAATTAAAAAAATAGTAATAAAAAAAAATACTTATACTGAATGTGAATGTAAAGAGGGATGCATGTAAAGTTTGTAAGGAGAAAAATAAAAATAATTTTCGTAACAATTCTAAACTTTAACTTTTGAAATAATAAAATAATGTTACAATTAATAAAGAATGGAACTTTAAGAATTGACGGGAGGAAAAAAGAGGTAAATCAACCTGGCAACATTTAGGGGTGACTACGAGGTGGCCGGAAACACAAGAAGGCGACAACTCATCGATTTCGAACCCGATAGTGTGGAGTGGAGAGTCAAGCTCAGCCGTCTTGTTGGTGTTTTTGAGGTCGGGAACAGCGGATGAAGGCGGTTGTTGCGGCGGATTTTCCATAGACAATATATCTAGATGTTTTTGTGACTTCGTTTATTGTATATTTAATCCTATGATTTTAGTTACAATTGTTTGACAAAACTAGGAAGTTGGAACCACTAAATATGAGAGGGAGAGGGAGAGGGAGAGGGAGAGGGATGTATGTTACGAGAGTATATATGGTCAATATGGAGAGAGAAAGTGGTGACAAAGTGCGTGCAATGTATCTCACATTAGTCACTTACTAACTAACATATTACGTCTAGGACCTAAGACGGCATAGTATTATACTACGGAGTATGTATATTTTATACGGAGTATATATACTTGTTCTATTATGAAAACAAAATAAATCACTAATAATCATTATGATAAGATTTGATATTGAATTATACAAGTCTTTTTGACCAAAAAAAAAAAAAAGGAAAAATATAACTTAAAGTGTTTGATTTCTGAATTGATAGTTATCATTTACGATGAAGAGTGTTAAAAAATTGATTAGAATTAAATCGAACTTATGACAACTATTTCAATCTAATAAACAATAAAAATCGATATTGAATTGAACATATTTTAAATTAAATTAAATCTATAATGTATCCATGTTAAATAAATATATTCCTTTGTGATGAAAAATAATTTTAGTTGAAATCCTTACAAAAAAATAAATAAATAAAAGTTTGAAAATAAATTGTATAGATTTTAAGGATTAACGATTTGAAGAACAGATGAAAAGTTGACAAAATGACATCCTAGATTATGCATTCAAGAGTTTTTTTTTTTTTTTTCTTTAAATGTTAAGTGATTAGGGGATTTTGCTCCCACCAATCGGAATGCGCCACGTGGTCCAATCAGGTCCTGCCAAGTGTCCCCCAGTTGGAACTGTCAGGGCTTGCCACGTGGCACACGCTTATTCGTCCACCTTAGACCTATTATGTCATGACACGTGGCATACTCCATGCCTAATGGAGAAACCGGCCACCCAGGCCCAACTTCCGAGGGAAGCCCAATCAGCCCAAGGTTAACTTAAACCTAGATTGACACGTTTCCCGAGGTTATAAATACCTCCCTTAATCCTCATTAAGGGAGATTACAGGCTGATCACGCTAAAAAGCAGATTACCTACATTAAACACTCTCACCTAGAGAGACCCAATCATTTTAATTTCCGCATTAATTACTCCTTAATCTAGTACTAACTTGATCGTTGGAGGCGGAGCTCCCACCACCAGGAGACTCCGTTGTTTTGCAGGTACAGGCGTCCGGTTCCAGTCTCGGAATTGTAACTCTCCCGCAGGACATCAGAAAAACCCGAAACATTTGGCGCCGTCTGTGGGGAGAGTACTTTTGAGATGGCATCCACGTTTGTACCGACTCCTGAAGAGAGGCGTCCCCTGGACGACCCACTAGTTCAGTCGGACCACGATACTGAGAATGAATTTGAAGTTGAAGCTCACACAGCTTCAGACGGGACCCTAAGGGCCCGACGTACCCGTCATACCGAAAGGAGGGAACGGGAACATCTTCAAACTGGAAGCGAGCCAGCAGGCGCACCGCCTGTTCGGCAACAGCCGACTGACGGGTCTGCTCCCATCACAAGGAACGAACGCATGACCTTCATGAGGGACTTCAAGGGAGAAATTCAAGAGTTGATCAACAAGAAGCCGCCTGCTCTGGACAAGGAGCAGTCGGCTAAGAAACCCTCCACTTCACGGAAGAGGAAGCCAGTTCAAGGGCGAGAGGCGACCCCTCATCCTAAATCTAGGAAGTGGGAGCCACCTGCCCTTGATTTCACAAAATACCGTTTTCCTACTCCAGGAAATAGGAAACCTGTTCGTCATATTCAGGCGGACGGGTCGAGGAAAACATACACAGACGCTCGGCTACTGCTAGAGCAGAAGAAGAGTGACCGATTGTCAGAGTCGGCCTCTACTTCAAACTTCCAAGACAGTCTGCGAAATACCTCGATGAGGCATGCTCAGTCGTATCATGAGAGTCAGTCAGGCGGCACCTCCCGTCAGTACGGCTTTCATAGCGACCAGGCGGTACCAAACTTACCGTTTGTACCGCAACAACAGTATTTCTTACAGCCACCTCCGTTTGGTGGACATGCAGCAAAAAATGTCCAACCTATGGACTGGCAGCTACGGTTGCTTAGACTTGGTGAACAGTCGTCGGCCTTCTCCAAGGAAATTACTGAAGCCGCTCAGCCGGCCAAAGTGAAAAATGTATTAGTAGGCGCCTATGACGGCACTACTAACCCAGAAGACCATCTGATGGCATTCACCAACCTGATGTACCTTCAAGGGTTGGGTGATCCCACCTGGTGCAAGTGTTTCCCAGCGACTCTCAAAGGAATCGCACAACAATGGTTCGGCAACCTGCCGACTGGTTGTGTAAATAACTTCAGGACGCTTGCTTACTTATTCACCTCCAACTTCGCCATGAACATCCCTGCGAAGAAGACGACCCTTGATTTAGGAACAATTCAGCAGGGCGAGAAGGAGGGGCTTGGTTCTTACATCAGGCGGTTTAACCTGATGAGAATACAGATTCAAGGGTTACCGGATGAAGTAGCCTATACTGACTTTTTCAGAGGTCTCAAAGACGGGTAGACCTTCAAATTTGATTTGGTCCGAAAGAGGGTGGCGACTCTTCAAGAGGCCTTGATTGAAGCGGAAGCCTATATACAGGCGACTGATCTTTGTAGAACGGGAAAACAGTCGGACGGGAAAAGGTTCGACAAAAAGAGAAGGACGACAGAAACAGTCGTCAAACAAAGACGAGAAAAGAAAAGAGGTCTGGGCGGCTGATTCCTCTAAACAGCCGGCCCAGAAAAAGAAAAAAGAATTCATACCATACTCCCCAAAGTATGCGTTTAACAAGGATAGCCAGTTTATCCTAAAGGAAATCAAGGGACGGATCTCAATTGAGAAGCCGGTCCCCATGAAGGGTTCTGCAAACAACCGGAACCAAGATAAATTCTGTGCTTATCATGAAGATGTTGGTCATCACACCAATGAATGCATCAGTCTCATGCGGTATCTGGACCGCCTGGCTGAACAAGGTGATCTTGACACTTATGTCAAGAAATCTACGAGGAACACTTCCTCAAAAAAGCAGTCGGCCAAACAGAATCAACAGGCCGACAGCTCCGATACAGATGATGCAGTCGTCTACACCATTGCAGGCGGCTTCTCAGGAGGCGGCCCCACTATTAGGGGCAACAAAGACAATATGAGGCGGTTAGATGTAAATTCCGTTCACCAAGAACGCCCCTCCAAATATTCATTTCCTGAGATTGTCATCACTGAAGAAGATCGAGGAGGGGTAAGAGGGCCGCATGACGACCCAATCGTTATTGAATGTAAAGTGGCCAACCAGAGAGTTGGCCGAATCCTCATAGATACCGGAAGCTCCTCAGATCTCATCAGTAGCAAATATTTGTCGAAACTAAAATATCAGACTGATTGCATACATCCGACATCCCACCCTTTAGTAGGGTTTGGAGGAGGAGTCGTCCACCCAGTGGGACGAGTGGATTTACCCATCCGCCTGGGCGAAAAAGGGGAAGGACGACACATGGTAGTCTGGTTCCTGGTAGTAGAAGAACTCTCGGCTTACAACATGATTCTGGGACGACCAACCCTGAATAATTCCAAGGCTGTTATAATCCCATCTCTTATGTTGCTCAAGTTTGAGAGGGATAATGGAACAGTCGGGTCCCTAAGGGGAGATCAGAGGATGGCCCGAGAGTGCTATCTCTCGGATGTCAAGCCCACTGTTATGGCCACTGGGTCGAGTGGTGGAAAAATAGACCTTGACAATGTCAAGGAGAGTGCGCCTGTTCAAAAAGCAGGCGGCAAGAAGAGAAAGGCATCCCAGACAGGGGCCGCAAGAAAAGACAGAAAATAGCAATCATTGGCAGAGGAGCGGTCGGATGAATTCCGCCCTCAGCCGGCTGGTGAGCATACGGACCTGATCCTAGACGACTCGCGTCCTGACCGAACAGTCAAAGTTGGGACGACTGCTCTGAGAGTCCTAGGTGACGACATTCACAAACTATTGAAAGAATACAAGGACATCTTTGCATTCGAAGTCCATGAAATGCCAGGCATTAGTCCTGATCTGGCGGTACATAAACTGGTCGTGGATCCGAAAAAGAAGCCGGTACGGCAGAAGAAGCGGAACCATGGCGAAGAAAGAATTCAGGCGGCAGCCGCCGAAGTTAAAAAATTACTTGATGCAGGGTTCATTCGGCAATGTTACTTCCCAGACTGGGTTGCAAATGTGGTGCTTGTTAAAAAGCCGAATGGCACCTGGCGAATGTGTGTAGACTACACAGACTTAAACAAGGTGTGCCCCAAAGACAGTTACCCTCTGCCTAAAATTGATAACCTGGTCGACTCAACAGCCGGCCATGCTTTGATGAGCTTTATGGACGCCTACTCTGGTTTCCATCAAATTCCTTTATGGAAGAAAGATCAGGAGAAGACGGCCTTCGTCACTGATCAGGGGTTATACTGTTACACGGTCATGCCGTTTGGTCTTAAGAATGCCCCGGCTACCTTCCAGCGAATGATAAACACTGTGTTCTTTGATCAGATTGGGAGAAACGTCGAGGCATACATTGATGATATGATTGTCAAGACTAAACTTCAGAAAGATCATATGTCGGACCTCCGAGAAACTTTCGCCACACTCAGGCGGCACCATGTCATGCTCAATCCCAAGAAATGTGTCTTTGGAGTTGAGTCTGGGAAATTTCTCGGATTCCTTATCAATCAGAGAGGAATAGAGGCGAACCCTGAGAAGGTGCAGGCGGTCATTGATTTGCAGTCGCCTCGTACCATCCGAGAGGTTCAGAAGTTAACAGGTTGTCTGGCGGCCTTGGGAAGATTTCTAAGCCGATCAGGCGACAAATGCTTATACTTTTTCCAGGCAATTAAGAAAAAGGCAAGGTTTGAATGGGGGCCAGATGCTGAGGTCGCCTTCTAGAAATTGAAAGTTCACTTGCATTCCTTGCCGAGGCTGGTTAGCCCTTTGCCCAAAGAAGTACTCTACATGTACCTGGCCGTCTCTGATCATGCGTTAAGCGCTGTTCTCCTTGCTGAAAGAGACGGCTGTCAGCTCCCGGTCTACTTTGTCAGTCATGTACTGAAAAATGCCGAGTTGAGGTATCCCTTAGTGGAGAAATTTGGTCTTGCACTCTTCATGGCTGTTAAAAAATTGAAGCCCTACTTTTTGGCACATGCAGTCGTCGTGTATACAGACCAACCTATCAAGCGGCCACTGACCATCATAGAGTCGTTAGGCCGAATGATCAAATGGGCCATAGAAATTCAGAGCCTCGAAGTTACATTCGAGCCTAGAAAAGCAGTGAAGGGGCAAGCCTTTGCTGACTTCATTGTTGAGATGACTCGTCCTCCGGACTCTCAAGTTACAGACCAAGTCTGGAAGGTATATGTGGACGGAAGCTCTACTTCAAATGGTTGTGGAGCAGGCGTCATATGTCAGTCGCCAGAGGGCGACAGGTACGAGTATGCTCTACGCTTCAGTTTTCAGGCCTCAAACAATGAAGCAGAATATGAAGCTTTACTAGCTGGAATCCGCATGTGCAAGGCGGCAGGGGCAAGAAAGATAGACGCCTGTTCCGATTCACAATTGATAGTGAGTCAGTACAATGGCGAATACGAAGCAACCCATCCGGCCATGATCAAGTATTTACAGGCGGTCCGACAAGCAGTCGGCTCCCTTGAGGATTTCCATCTGATCCAAGTGCCGAGATCAGAAAACAACCAGGCGGATGCACTTTCAAAATTAGCATCATCCGCCTCCTGTGATACTCCTCGAACTGTTTTTTGGGAAGTAATGGAGAAGAGAAGCATCGAGGAAGACCCTATTGGAATTCTAGACAGAAGCTCAACCTGGATGGATCCAATCAGGGCATATCTGACAAACGGTACCCTGCCGGATGATCATCAACAGGCGGCAGCACTGGAAAAACGAGCATCCAGTTTTGAAATAATAAAGGGAGAACTTCACAAAAGGGGGTACCTTCAACCCTTCTTAAAGTGTGTTACTCCAGAAAAGGGAAGAGAGATTCTAGACGATCTTCACTCTGGTTACTGTGCTTCTCATATAGGCGGTAGGACGCTTGCTCAACGGGCAAGGCGGCAGGGCTACTTTTGGCCTACTTTAGAAGCAGATGCGATGGAGATGGTGAAAAAATGTGACAAGTGCCAAAGGTTTGGCAAACTAATTCACCGTCCGGCTACTGACCTCACTACCATTCATAGCCCACTACCGTTTGCTAAGTGGGGCATGGACATTCTGGGTCCATATACGCCTGCTACAGGCGGAAGGAGGTACATACTTGTTTCCGTCGACTACTTCACTAAATGGGTAGAGGCGGAGGCTGTAAAGGGAATCAAGACGAAGGATGTAATTTCATTCATTTGGAAAAATGTCATCACTCGGTTCGGAGTTCCCATGTCTATGGTTTTTGATAATGGTCCCCAATTTGAGGCGCCTGTTCTCAAAAGCTGGTTGGGTGACCAAGGAATTGCACACTACTTTGCATCTGTCGGCCGTCCACAAGCAAACGGCCAGGTAGAAGCCTTTAATAAAATCATCTCAGACGGTCTCAAGAAAAAGATTGAACGAGCAGGCGGCCTATGGGCGGATGAATTACCACATGTTCTCTGGGCCATTAGGACGACTGAAAAAGGGGCGACTGGAGAAACTCCATTCCTCCTAACTTATGGTGCGGAAGCTGTTCTTCCAATAGAACACTACGAGCCGACTCTTCGAGTAATGCTATATGACGAAGAGGCAAACTGGGAAGCCATGCGCCTGGCATTAGACTCACTTCCTGAAAGGAGGGGCAATGCTGTCTTGCGCCATGAAATTTACCGCTTGAGAATGACTAGATCATACAACAAAAAAGTACACAGGCGTCCACTCAAAGTGGGGGACTTTGTACTTAGAAAAATGGAAGCAGTTGGTAGGGCGAATGAGTCTGGCAAACTAACTCCCAACTGGGAAGGACCCTACCGAATCTGTGAAGAGGTCAGGGACGGTACCTATCGTCTGGAAACACCAGACGGCCAACCGTTGCCTCGAACTTGGAATGTAGATAATCTTAAGAAATATTTCTTTTGAATGATGTAAATAGTCAAGGGCTACTTAATAAAAGTTTGCATAATATTCAATTTTGTACTAAGAGGGGCATGCCGTCTGTACCTTTACAGTCGGCTACTCTCCATTAAGTATTTTACTCTATCTTCAGAGGGGCATGCCGTCTGTACCTTTACAGTCGGCTACTCTCCATTGAGTATTTTACTCTATCTTCAGAGGGGCATGCCGTCTGTACCTTTACATTCGGCTACTCTCCATTGAGTATTTCTCATCTTCAGAGGGGCATGTCGCCTGTACCTTTACAGTCGGCTACTCTCCATTGAGTATTTTACTCACCATAGGGGCATGCCGTCTGGACATATAGTCGGCTACTCTCCATAGAAGAGGGCCGACTGGTTCCAAACACACAGCCACCCCCATTATACTTAACTAAAAATCATCAGGGCCTGGCCGACCCTGTGCCTAAACAGGCGGCTACCCTCCTTTTACTTAGCACCTACGTTCACCAAGAACTAACCAAGGCCACAGGCCGAATGATCAGTCCAGGCGCCAAGCCAACTGATCCAATCTTCAAAACTAATACGACCTGTCCCAACATCATAGCAGGCGTCCGGCGGCATCCCTCCGGATGAAATTCATCGCAGAGAGCAGCTCCCTTTTGGGTGGAACATTGCTCTATAAACTAATTACACGGCACCTATACGACTGTCCCCAAGGGCAACCACGTAGCCGTTTTTGAGACAAGGATAACTCTATCACTAACCAAACCAGTGGTAGCAGTTGACATCTGAGTCAGATGACCGCCTGTATTACTTGGGATAAATGCAGGGGGTACCTCTTGAGTTAATAGCCAACAAACATTGGCGAATCAAAAGGTTCAGCCGGCCTCAGCCGCCTGGTACTTTTACTACTCAAGCAGGGGTGACGACGACTGAGTAACACCAAAGTTAACTCATAGTCACTCTCTCAAACTTAGTATGGAGCCTAAAAGGTATGAGTCGTCCGCCTGTTTCTAACAAAGAGGGGCTCTCAACCACTACTCCTGCTAGGTTAACAACCTATGAGTTTTGCCAACAAACATTGGCGAAAAAAGGGGGAACAACCGGTACCCACCGCTTGATACCTCTACTACTCAGTTACTTGGCGACTAGGTAACAACCATGTTTATTTGGTCAAACCACTTTCCTACTTGGTTAATTTTACAAATGACAGGACCGCCTGCCTAAAGGGGATCCAGTAAAATGGTTCGAATACCGATTGGATAAATGGCCGACTGATCGTCTAGCCTGGAAACAGACAACCAGTCGTCCAGGGGCATAGGCGGCGTGACTAACTATCCGTACCTATCTGCAACTATCGGCCATGTAAAGCAGTCGGTATAGTGTACAATTGGATATCAGAATATTCAATACTTAAACAAATTTGAAGCAAAACAAAAAATTCATTAAAAAGAAGCCGGTCATCAAAGACCGGCAAAATATTCAGAGCCCCGGCCCCCTGGCCGGGTAAATACAAACAAACGGCACGCAGGCCGTGGAAAGAAGACTTAAAGCTTAAGAAGGGGGCAGGTCTTCAATATTAGCAGCTGCCGCCTGGTCAGCACTCTTCTTGTTGGACTCGGCTTCAGCTGCATCCTTTGATGCATTACCCCCAAGTGGCACAAGCGCCACTACCGGCTCCTCCTCCAACGCTTCCTCCAACGCCTCTTCCTCAGCAGCCGCCAGGATCTCTTGATTATATGTATCAGAACATTGGCGGTACGTTTTTTCCCATGAGGAAAAGTCGGCATTGGGGAAGAGGCGGCCCCAAGTCATGCGCTGGATTTGAGCAGAGTCTTCCATCATCTCCCGGACCAGCTCTTTCTTCTCTTGCTCGGCCTTTTCCGAGAGCTCCTGAGTAAGACTCTTCTCCTGGGTCACCAAGCGTACCTTTACGCTCGCCAAGGATTTCTCCAAGGTTTCGTATGAGGACATCTTTTGGCGAAGAGGTCTCAGCTCGGCCTTGAGGCTGTTGATGGTCGCCTCCAGCTCGCTATTCCTCTTCTGGGCCGCCTCTAACTGAGCCCGGATAGCGGCGGTAGCCTGCGCCTGATAATAAAGAATATCAATGGTCAGAACTTCATTTTGGGCAATTTGAAACATTGCCTTATCACAGTCAGAGGCGGCCATAGCTTTTGCAGCCTTTACCTCTTTGTTCTTCCGGTCAAGCGGCTTGCGAAGGCCGTTCACTCGGAGCAGGGCCTAAGTAAAAAGGGGAACAGGCGTCAGTTTCCAAACAAAAAGAAAACAGGCGTCCTGGAATTCAAATACTCAAAAATATGCCAAGTATACCTCAGCAAGGACCCCTGCAATCCCGTCTAGGTCAAGGGTGCCGACACCCCTGACCGCCTCCCTTTCAGCTGGAGGAACGACCTTGATCATAGACTTGGCCACCTCGACCAAGTCAGGCTCCTGAGGGCCGGCTGCATCAAGCATAAACAAACGGATTAGACCTAGTAAAGAAGGGAGCAAGTCTAAAATTTACAAGGACAACTTCATACTTCTAGGCGGCCCAGCTGGAGTTTTAAAAGAAGTGGCCGGCTGTTTCTCAGCCGCCGCATGTTTCCTGGCAGAACCAGGAGAGCTCGCAACAGTCGTCCTCCGGGCCTTGGGGTCCGGCTGTTGGGAAGAAGAAGCTCTTGGAGCGCCCGTCTAAAAAAGAAGAAAAGTCAGTATATGCATAAACACAACTCCAAAAAGAGGGTGAAAGGTTCGAAGCCCACCAAGGGTGCCCCCTTGTTGGGGGAGTCGGTTGAAGACTATTGCATGATGGAGGCCCGCAACATGGCCGCCGCAGTCTTGGAGGCGGTAATTTTGCTCATGGCGTCCGCTGTAAAAACAAATATCAAAGTTAATAAAAGTCATAACAAGAAATGCACGAAACAACAGAGTATTCGACAGGCCGGCTACCTCTTGAGCACCGACTTCTGAGGCCACAGGCGGCCAAAAAGTACTCGTCGTAGAGCCATTTGAAGCTCGGGACGCAATGCAGGGGTACTTGCTCTCGTACCCCTGAAGTAGAGTTCACCTTCGACTCTACTTTGAAGAGTCCTTTATCTAGGATCTCTTTCTTAGCCTTGGGGGGAACAGGCGGCATGCTTCGGCCGCCTGCAAGAAGGGGCGGATTCCTGTTCCACCTGTTGAAGCGCTTGTTCAGCTCTATGTCTGAACTCTCAATGATGAGGAAGGTGCTCCGCCAGTCCTTCCACTTGTTTGCTTTACCTCTCGTCATGAGGTAGCCCCTGTGGCTCGTCAATTGATACCAGTCGGTACCGCCTGCCTTAGGGGTCCGGCTGAGATAGTTCATGTGGGCGAAAGCCTCGAAGCTCGGCTCCACCCCGTGCAGTTCGCACCCGGCCACATAGCCGAGTACGTTGACCCAGGAGTTTGGGGCTAACTGCCATAACCCCAACTCATACCCATCCAAGATCCGCTGAACAGCCGGATGTAGTGGGAAGCGCAGCCCAGCCTTGATGGCCGCCTCGTAGCAGCCAAAACAGGCGCTATCATAACTGGTACCAGCCGGCCAGACGACTGTGTCTTCTGGATCCGGCACAAACACTAAAAAGTCGGGGCCCATTGTGTGGTTTGCGATAAAGCTCTCCACTTTCTCTTGCATGGCCGTGATCCGGCCCCGAGGTACCGTGCAGTAGTAGGGGGTATTTTGCTCTCGGTGAGAGGCGGATGGCTCCGCCCAATCGTCCCCCTTCTCAACTGCGTGAGAAAGCCTCGCCTCTTGCAGGCGACTGTTTTTCTCTTCTGTGTCCAGAGAAGCATGGCCAGAAGAGCTAGACTCGGAATCGTCCTCTGACGAGTCCGAAGAGGACGACTCCTCCCCTCTCCCGGAGGGGCCCGCCTCCTCCCCTTTAAAAGGAGCAGGAGAGAATGAAGAATTGTCAACTGTAAAATGGGAAGGGGTCACTTTGACTCCTCCCTCAGAACTGCCGGCTTTCAAGCCGCTTTGTTTCACTTCCCCATCTGGCGCCTGGTCAGATGTTTCACTAATCGGCACCCTGTGGGAGGAGCCGTCTGAGTTTGAGATCCTGGCAGTCTTTTTTGTTCTGGCCATCATGCTCTGCATAGACACAGATACAGTCGGACTTTGTATAAAGGGCAAAGATGGGTCCGGAAAAGGGCAGGCGGCACTCCTAGTCCTAGATTCAGCCGTCCCCGGTGACCGGCTGATCACTAACCTAGGTCGTGTCGTGTGCTTCCGTGGTGCCATTTCAAAAAAGAATAAAATAAAGGGAAAATTAAGAGTAAGAGAATCGACGGTTACCTGAACGAGTGACGTTGATGGAGTTCTGAAAATCCTGTGCAGTCGGCTTGTCAGAGCAGGCGGTAGGCAGAAAGGGTCCAAAATGTCAGAGCAAGTTCAGGGGTCCGAATGTTCTCTCAAAAAGTTCTCAAGTGTGAATGACTGAAGTCAACACTCCCTTATATAGGCGAAGTGAGAAGGCGAAGGGTCACTTCCAGAATTCATAATTTGGGCGGGAGAATCTCTCGGCCTTTCGCCGAGTGACACCTGTAGCAGGCCGTCGCCTGTTACAGTGCGACACCTGTCACAGGTAACACGTGACCAGTCACGTGCCACCTGTGAGGGGCAAATGATTAGGGGATTTTGCTCCCACCAATCGGAATGCGCCACGTGGGCCAATCAGTTCCTGCCAAGTGTCCCCCAGTTGGAACTGTCAGGGCTTGCCACGTGGCACACGCTTATTCGTCCACCTTGGACCTATTATGTCATGACACGTGGCATACTCCATGCCTAATGGAGAAACCGGCCACCCAGGCCCAACTTCCGAGGGAAGCCCAATCAGCCCAAGGTTAACTTAAACCTAGATTGGCACGTTTCCCGAGGTTATAAATACCTCCCTTAATCCTCATTAAGGGAGATTACAGGCTGATCACGCTAAAAAAGCAGATTACCTACATTAAACACTCTCACCTAGATAGACCCAATCACTTTAATTTCCGCATTAATTACTCCTTAATCTAGTACTAACTTGATCGTTGGAGGCGGAGCTCCCACCACCAGGAGTCTCCGTTGTTTTGCAGGTACAGACGTCCGGTTCCAGTCTCGGAATTGTAACTCTCCCGCAGAACATCAGAAAAACCCGAAACATTAAGGGTATAGAAAAATTGTTGTACTAATTAATCTAATACCAACCAACATTTTTTTTTTGGTAAATAATACCAACCAACATTGAATTGAATGGATACGCCACTTAAGCGTTGGACTTTAGATTTTCTTTTTAAAAACTTTGGGTGCGTAAAGTGTTTTATAGTTAGGGGCAGCTGGCAATTCAAATATGGTGTAATTCTTCGTCAAAATAATCCTCTTTATCAATCAAGTATAAAAGCCACCAAAGATGATTGAAATTTTGATCATTATCTCTAATCATCTTTCTTTAGGGGCGCTTGTAAAATACGACTACAAAAATTAGAATTAGAGTTTTAATCTAATTACAATTTAATATCAAGTGATGTCATTAGTCTATATTTTTTTTAAGTAAAAATTAACAATGACGATTAAACTGAAGTTATAAATAGTGCCAAAATTAATTCAATCTACTAACCATGGCGAAGCTAAAGTTCAGGTCTAAGAGGGTCATGGCCCATGTGGTGTCGCTTTTTAAAGTAGCATGAATGTATATTACACCGGGTCTCATCCTCAATCGCGCTTATTAAACCGGCCCTCTTTTTCAGTCAAGTTTGACTTTGTCCTCGCTACTAAGTACTAACATCAATATATAATGGAGGTAGTAGAAGTGTCAAGTGTGGTTACTTTTTTTATTTTAATTTTTTTATTTTTTTGGTTGGGTGGAAAATTGATGAAACCAAACGTAATTCACTTGAAAGATATTCTATGAATCGTAGCACTCGACAAGTCGACTGTATGAAAACATCTAGTCATATCCTTAATACTAGACTACTAGTAGATCCAACATTAAATTAAAGCTAAGGTTCATTACAGTAATAAAAACAACACCAATTTCTTAAAGTGAGTAAATTACTAAATCGGATGTTTAATTAGAATTTCACAATGTCGACTATCGAGGAGGTCACAGAGTAGTACTTAAGCAGCTTTGGCGAATCCAAGTCGAAGATTCCCAAAATCGAAAACTGTGTGATAAGCTCCCAAAAAGATGTTCCCAAGAATCCTACCACCAAAACAACAATTAAACGGTTGTAAAAACCACAGGATATATGTATATACAAGTAATACTCAACTTGTAAGTTAACAAATAGAGTACCAATAAACTGAACTGTTTTTTTTGTTTTGGTTGGTAAGGAGAATGGTTCCATCGGATCAAAATCTCTCACAGGTAATTTCGGTTTGAATTAGCGGGATAGGCACTTCGAAAATAGGGGAAAGGGTTAGGAAATCTCCACCCCAAAAGTGTCTCTAGTGGAGTTTGACGTGAGATGCAAATTTCTTCATTAGACCAAGCTTGGTAATATGTTGTACTACGTACTTCTGATTTTTTCTACTTGAAATTTCTCAATTCTCGATACATATCTTGTAATATTTTAATTACATTAATTTGATATTTTAAAATCACAGAGTATATATTAAGATGAATCAAACAAAGAAGTACCGAATATATAGATTATACAAGTATATGTTGTAAATACTCGTAGAAAAAACGAACAGAGAAAGTACATGTATAAGATGACTTACCAAATAGGCCCTTGTGGTGGAGGGACGTCAACACCAACAAACCCATTGAGACACACATGTGAACCACTTTGTTTTACTTTGAGGATGTACTGTACCATTTGGAGACAAATGCATTAGGGGATGCACTTTTTGTTAAGACTTTAGCGCAAGAAAAAGTTACATATGACAAAGAAAGAGACCAAATTGTACTTATTCATGATGGCGTATTATAATAGCCAACTTCTTTTCTCAAAAAATAAAAAAATAATAGCCAACTTCTTCTTAATCCTACATCCAATCTTTAGAAATTTTATGTATTGTATTTATTTATTAACTTCGTTTGTGATTGTGCTACTTTAAGGTCTTTAACCGGCATATTTATTAAGACATGACTTTTAGTCTTTGACTATTAATATCTTTAATTGTCTATATTAATAAAAATTGTTTTTAAAAAAAATGAAAATAAACATTATAACTAATCTAATGATATATTACATAATCAAAGTACTCAGTGTGACATTTATTCATTTCACAAAGTACTAGTGTGACATTTATTCATTTCATAATAGTAACAAAATTAAGTACTCAATGTGACATATATTACATAATAAACATTGTAACTAATCTAATGGAGTAAAATTTATTCATTTCATAATAGTAACAAAATTAAGTCAAGAGAATATGTTAATTGTGCATGAGTCAAAAATATGAAAATATTAAAGAAATAGAGGAAGTAGTTATTGGGTGAACTCAATGTGAAACGGAGTCACTCCTTAAGGCCAATACTTTTTGTTCTAGGAAAATAATTTTTCACGGAAAAAATTTCAATGGGAAACACAGTTATAAAAAAATATTTTTTATTTGTTTGTTTTTGTACATGCTAGAAGGAGGAAAGAGCATTCATTCGTTTCAATAAAAATGTTTTTCGCTCTTGCAAAATTGTTTTCCAACCTTTATAAACCATACAATAAAAATTAGAAAAATACACTTTAATAATCCTAACTATGAGTGATTTACTTCTAATAATCCCAACTAAGGTTTATTTTTTTAATAATCTTAACTATTAGGTCAATTTGCCACTAGCAGTCCCAGCCGCTTATCAACCTAATATAACAGGTTGTTGTGACACGTGGCATCACGTGATTGGTTCAACAAAAAAAAACCTCTCCTCCCTACCAACCACCCCCATCCCCCTAGCCCAGCCGGATTCCGCTACCACCTCACTAGAATCCTCCCTTTTTCCCTTCCACTCCACCGAAAACAATCACCTTCCCCAGCCCCACCCCCGAAATCACCTTAAACTAACCCTCAACCATCCGTGAAACCACCACCCTCCCTCCTACTTGCCCGCTCGCGAAACCACCCCAACCTCCCTCCTTATCTTCTTTTCCGCCTAGATCCGCTAGCAAAATTTCCCAACCTCCCTACGTCGGTTATTGGAGGTCGAATTTAATTGTTGTATGTGTCGGTGGCTGGTGGTTTTGGGGGTTGGAGGAGGAAGGAGGAAGGAGGAGGGGGAGCGTAGCAGTAAGGAACAGTGGTAATTCAGGTGGGTGGCGCTGGTGGTAGTTCGTCAGCGCGGAGGAGAGAGAAAGAGGCACGAGAGGGAGAGAGAAGGGAGTTTCGTGGGTGGTCGTGAACAACAGCGTGGGGCTGCGGGTGGTTGGAGGGGACAGGTGATCGGGGCGATGGTGGTGGCGGCGGAGCCGCAGTGTTGGGCGAAGAAAAAGGGTAAATTTTGGGTACCCTATACGAGAGAGCTGCAATGATCTAAGGTTTCATGGTGGGTTTCACGGTGGGTGAAGGGAGGAGGGGGTGGCTGGGATGGTTTTTGTTATTTTGTTATTTTTTTTTAATATTAAGTCAATCATGTGCTGACATGTGGCGTTTAAAAATTAAAAAAAAAGGTTTACGTTTTCAGCAAGTAATCGATTTTTGGGTCTACTGGAGGCAAAGTCAGGTCATAGTTAGGATTATTAAAAAATAAACCTTACTTGAGATTATTAGAAGAAAATTGGCAATAACTGAGATTATTAAAGTGTATTTTTCCTAAAAATAAAAAAAAAAAAATTAATTTTGAAAAATGTTTTCCATAAAAAACGTAGTCATACATTCGTACAGCATACATCTAGATTTTGGCCTTTTTTTGCGGGGATTTTGGCCATAGATAGCACACCAAGGAAAAACATCTTTGCAAAACTAAATTGTCTAAATTAGACATACAATGTGAATACTACGTATGTCAATGTCATACATAGTTTTCTCCATATCGTGTTGTGCAAAATGTGTTGCACGAAAAAAAAAAAAATTGATATCAATGCTAGCTATGTATACCATGATGATCATGCAGTGATGCTCCATTTTGTTGGAACTCTTGGGAGGAAATTCAAAAAATTGATATGTATAGGGCTATAGGCAAATAAATTAACTCTTTCACCTTCTCTTATCCTTAATGACGGTTTTTGGGGTGCATTAGGTGATCGGCGGAACAGATTCCTTAAATTTTAGTGGTCATATAAATGGTCTGTGTATTTAATATATTGAATAGAGAGCCCATTATTATAAGTTGCACAGGGGCCTATAAGCCTTACGTCATTAATTAACTCTTTCACCTTCTCTTATATTTAATGATGGTTTTTGGGGTGCATTAGGTGATCGGCAGAACAGGGTCCTTAAATTTTAGTGGTCATATAAATGGTCTGTGTATTTAATGTATTGAATTGAGGACCTAATACAATAAGTTGACAGGGGCCTATAAGCCTTACGTCATTATAGCCTCTTTATTGCTTATCCCACTACATGTATTTACCTATTTATTTATAAGATCAATAAGGAGAACCGGCGGAGTACATAATCATACATATTAAAAGAGAAATTGTCAAAAGTATGTCTTATAGATCCTTACAAGAAAATATTGAACCTAAATTCTGAATGATTAAATATTTACTTATTTATAAGTTCTCTATTTGAAAAATAAAACAAGTTCCTTTAGGGCTTTCACCAATGCTTTAAAACATAAAAGTTGTAGCAACAAACCAAACACATACAAAGGGTAAAATGAGTTGAGAAAACTAACTTGCTCTGGCATGAGAGGGAAGGCTTTGTCCCCGATGGTGAATGAAATCGGCGGCATGGATCCGATTTTCTTGCAGTCGACAAACGATTTTTGCCCCGGGTTTGGAAGTTTCTCACATAGCTTGAACAAGACTATGATCAGTCACAGATTACACAGATTCACCTGGACATTTAAAGTGAAACATTATCAATATGTTACCTTATTCATAAAATTGAGTACTATTTCCTTTGCTTTCCGTTCTCTTATTTGCACTTGTAAGTAGATTACTGCCATCTCACAGAAACTACAGTATGCAGTGTTGTTGACAGTTGATGAGTTCTCCTCGTATTCACCATCGACAACTGTATGAATTCCGTCGCTGCATGAGTTCCAAGGACTTGGTTAGAATTCAACAGAGTGAACACAATTGATTATATAAGATGTAACAAGGCAATCGCGACAATAACCTCATATAACTCGTGTTGTTGTTGTACAAACATAAGCCGACTGCTGTACAAACTCTTTCAGGTTCTAACTGGAGATGAGTGAAAAGAATGTGACTAAGTTTCTCAAATATACAAGAGAGAAGAAACTAGCAGATATCGAGTAAAAATCAAATAAACGCCGGACAAACCCCTGATATTAGATGATCCCATATTTGAGACCCGTAGTTTGAAACAACAGTTTTACATTCCAAGCTGACTATTCCTTCTGCTCCAATTGCATGATTAATTTCTGCGATGATCATCTGACATAGATATCAACTGGTTAAGAACTGCCTAAGTTATTATCAAAACAGTCGCGAAATTTCAAGTCTATAAAGCATACTGTTGGACCAGCAAGTAAGGATGTTCCAGAATCGATTATAGCAGCACAGCCCTCCGAACAGTGACCTGTATATTGTAAGGAAATGACAGTCTCAGCAAAATCCAAAGGCGGATTAAGTGAAGTTTATTGAGAGACGGAGGGAGTATATGATTCCGGCCCTCTTCTTACATATCATTGTAATAATTGTATAAAACCATGAACGTAAATTAGCTAAATATGCAGCTGGTTAATGTACCTGTTGAACTGTTTGCTATGTCAAGACCATTAAACTTGATCTGTTAAGACAATAACAAAGATCATGGTTGAAGTATCATGAAAAAAGAACAAAACAAGATATCAACATTCATAACCTAAATTATAAATACCTGCCAATATTCACTATTAGCCATTGGTACATAAATATGATCACCCCTGTGACGTCTCCAGTTAATACCACCGAAAACAATTTCACCCCCAACTTCGGTACTAAGTGGGTTGTGATTAAGCCATAGAGAAAAGATTTGCTGGTTCACAAGTTTCTGCTGTATCATATTGTACCTAGTAAAAAGAATGACAGATCACTGTTATGATAATGCAACAACAAGGAAGCAGAAGATATGTACAACAGGTGAACAGGAGCAGAGATCATCAGAGGCAAAAAAGCTAATTCAGCATCTATGGGCATTTTAAGTTGCATTCTACGCGCCAATCAGATAGTTATTACAGTAGCTGCAATAAGGGCTTGATTAGTTTAAGTGCTTCTACAAATTTAACAATCTGTCTCTCTGGTCTAACTTGATACGAATTAATAGCCTGATAGGTTGACACGAACCAACACGAGAACTACAAATTTTGCTCCGTTGGAATTGAACTTGAAAATGAAAATAAAGTGGCAGTAAAACATACAGAGTTCTTCCAAAGTTTATAAAGGGAGTACAGTAGGAAGGTCATTAGGATGAGCTTAGTTCTAGTGAGCAGTGACCACAACACTCCACAGGTTTGTCAACCAATTGAACAATTGAAGCAAGTTATTATGGGTTTCCTTACTCGTTTAATTTTGACCTGAACACAAACCTGACATGACCAGACCATTTTTGAGCTCTACGAAACTTCATTTATATACAAGCTGGAATGTCGAATAGATGAAACTAAGGCGATCATTGTGTATCAGGAAAGGAAAAGGAATAAAGTACATACAGAATGCGAATAATATGTACCATAATGGTGCCTCTGACCCAACAGATATATCCTGTAATCCTAAGCCAAGCACCCCATCAAACTTCATAAAAATTAGATCTATTGATTTTTCTGCCAATGCTTCGACAAACACCTGAAAGACATAGGCAAAAGTTGAGAAGAAGCAGCATTGAAATTTGTGGTTAGCTATACACCCCACCATAAAAAAAAAATAATAAAAAAAAAATGGAAAAAGAAAAAGAAACAACAAACCTGATCTTTGACAATAAGACCACCAACATCGACATTATCCTGGCTATAGATGCCCGCTATATATCCAGAGCCATACGGTATCTTGTAAGGTATGCCTGTTGAAAATCAAATAAGCAGCTCAGCACACTTGGCGCTTCCTTGGGATATATAGACGATGCTTTCAATTATCTTACAACTTTTTTTTTTTTTTTTGACAAGAGCTAGCTTACAACTTATAAGTGAAAGGATGTTTTAATTGTTTAGAAAATACAATGCTTTCATAACTATCCAGTTCTCCATTCGTTTTAAGTAATTCCTCGTGACAAGAAGTTGTAAGCTAGGTGAAAAATAGCCTCACCAAACACTATGCAACAAAAGTTCTTGGCATCAAAAAACATGAGTACTTACCAATCTTGGTGTATGTTCTTGATATCCTTGAGCTGTAACTGGAGTGAAAGTAGCAAGCAATCTGCTCGTAAACACAAAAGATGTAATATAAACACTCTGATTGCTGATGTTAAGTAAAACCAATTACATGTAAAGCAACTATAGCACAAACTCACCGAAAAGAAACATTTAGTAGACGGAACCCAAAGTTTTGAGCTACCAGTATCAAAGACCACATTGAACTTCTGAGGAGGGGTGCCTATGCTAATCTCACCATAATATTGAGTATCCATGAAGTTCTTCAAATATACAATGGCTGAATCTAAATCCTTATGATTACGTCTAACATTTATGCCTGAAGCAGTCACTCTTTCCAGGTCTAATTCCCACTTCTTTAGCTCAATGCTAATCCATTCGTTAGATTTTTCAACGAGAGAAGAAGACAATGTCCAAGAGCAAAACCATATGACCATGAACGTAAGACATAGTTTCCTTCCCATCTTCTGATTTTTCACTAAATACTCGAGTTGTACCTTTTAAATTACCTATCTCAAACCGAGTACAGGAAAAACAGTCTTTCATTAGCTCTTCTGGTTCAAGTGAATATATAAGATCATATTATAAACAGATATGATGCACAAAAACTCTCATAAAGCTCATGATTATCGCGAAGAAAACTCAAGGGTATTGTCTTCTTCATATGACTTGGAAGTTCTTCCTACTTGACCCTTGCGGATCTTGAAATCCCGAAATGAGCTTTCTATACTACTGCTCCCTATAAACATACCCAAACTAACTACTGTACGACACATTGTTTGCATTTTAAGATTACTCAATAAGGTTTTACATCTTCAAGCGAAAAAAGTTGATTTGTTGTATTAGTGTTTCCACATTTCCTATTTGTTTACATGAAAGTTTGTCTAAGTGTTTCCTTATCTCTCCATTTCTACAACTTCTTTTCGCATTTCCATTTCCATGCAAGTATGCAACATTGTAAGACACTATCATATCGATGATCTTACAACGCTCTAAGGGGATCAAATGTACTCTAGAAACCGGAAACTCAGTAAGATGTTTGATTAAGAAAATAAACTTGCCTGATAGTAGTAAGTAGTAACACAAATATAATAAGATATAGGCCATATAGAGTATAAGTGTATAACACATAAACACTTTTCTTTTTAGGCTTGAACGGAAAGTTTTTCACTAGTATAAAGCCATACGACATTTACAACCAAAGTTCTCCCTAAACAAGAATTAAACAAATTCCTACATATATATGTTTCAACAAAAAAAAAACAAAAAAAAAAAAAACACAAATTCCTACATATATAGCTCTAATTTACAGTAAGTAAAAAAAAAAAAAAGCATTACTTCATTGCATACCTGTACCCAAAAGCTTGTAAGTTGAAAGAGTGAGACCAAGTAAAAATGAAAGCTTAAAACTATTTATACTTATAATTATATTTTGTTGTATTGCTTATCTAATTGAAGATTGAAGCTGAAGCTTGAAGTGGGAAATAACAAGGAAATTTCCTTGGTGGACTTTCATAACATAACAGTATGAAAAACTCCAAGCTAGAATTTTGTCAGAATCATTGAGCATTTTGGATTTCTGGGTTTCAGCTGTTGCTGTCGTCCTGGTGGCTCGATGACTAATTATCCATTTCATGCCAGCTCCGAAATGGTTATATTGACCTTACCGGAGATAAGAGTACTTTCCGTATCTCCCTATCAGTTCATTCACGATGTTTGGATCCACTTCAACGTGACCACTATCAGTTTAGTTGCATTGTTTGGATCCGGTTCAACTCAGGATACGTTAGGTGACGAGTCATTCAATTTGAATATTGTTCGTAAAAGCAATTGATGGTCATACTGTATTATGGTGTGATCAAATCAATTTAGTTTAGGCCGGGTTACTTGTGTTAAAGTAGTCATGTATTCAAATGAAACATGGAATTACAATAAGTTTATTATTGACGAAGTATTATAATCAGTTCTTCTTTAAAGAACCATAAGGGCAAACGAAGCATCAACAATTTTCTAATACAAATAGAAAGAAGAATGAGGCACAATACTTTGAATATCAACGAGTTTAGTTAGTTAAAGTCTTAGGACTCAAGAGTGGTATCCAAAACCTAATCGATCCATTCAAACTCATCCTTCAACCATGCTTTGTCAAACTAAGTGCCTTCCTATAAGCATATATCACAATCAAATTTGAAATAAAGAACACGTTTTTCTTTAAAGACAAAATTATACGAAGTATCTTTTAGATCTTGCAAGAAAATTGTCATATAGGTTGATTTCCATGTATTCTTCTCACAAGTGCCAAAATTTTGATAATGAAAGTCTTAACATAATTTAACAAAAATTCTGATGCATGTTTGCAGATCGAATATCTCCTTGTAATACAAATAGTGAAATATAATACTGTTAGACAACATCTTGCTTAACTCACAGCATTATCTACAGGTCTCCGTTTCCTCCAATACCAACAGTAAAGGAACACTCTCTTGACCAGGCCAGTCACCCGTTGCCTACTTCCCACCCTTGGCATAGCTGTCTCTTAATGTGACTGTGCGATTAAATACCAGTTTCTCCGGAGTAGAGTCCTTGTCTACAGCAAAGTAACCTAAACCAAAAATAGCAAAAAAAAAAAACAAAAAAAAAAAACAATCAGATGATGCAAGAAAAGTATTGCTTTGGAGGAGTCAACTCCTTTTTGTAAAGAGAGTTTATTTGAAAGATAATTATAATGAGATCATGAACACAAAATCATGCTTTTACAACGTAATTATTATTATATTAGTTTTTCGGCCCGGGCGATGCCCCGAGTTACTGCATTAATTTCATGATTGAAATCATTATTTATATTTAACTTTAATAGAATGACATATAATATGGTAATAGCTTAGTGGCTAACATTATATTTTTAAAACTAAAGGTCGTGGGTTCAAATCTTGTACAAGTCATATTTTTAAGCACAGACTTGATTGATTGAGAAAGGTGCCATGTGACATCTAAACTTCTTTAGAAACGCCTTTTAATATATAGCATAGATGAGTGTACAATGTTTGAGCTAGAATTGGGAGATCGGGAAGTCAATGAGCATACCTAAACGTTCAAACTGAAATCTATCACTGAGTACAGCATTCCGGAGTGGAGGAACTGCATACGCCTCGGGTATTACAACTTTTGAGTTGGAGTTTAAATCACCAAGCCAATCATCAAGCTCAGCAGGATTCTGAACAATCAAAAATTAGAAAAGTATTGATTAACTGATTATTACTGGATATTTATTGTAAATGGAAAACAAGTTCCAGCTCTAACTACCTCAGAAGAGAAAAGTCTGTCAAACAGCCTGACTTCTACTTTAAGTGGACCAACATCCGGAGAAGGCTCAGCAACCCAATGGAGGACACCCTAGGAAAAAAAAAAGTAAATAAATCCTCAATTGTTAGAACAGAAATACCCATACATGCAACTATGTAAGTATTAACGAGAGCGCAAACCTTAGGTTTCATTTTCTTCTCAGGGTCATACTCCGCACGAATTTCAACAACCGTCTCATTGTCATCACCAACTATTACATCCGTGCACTTAATGGGAAACGCATATCTGCATATTGTGGATAGAATTTGACTAATTACTTTTAAGTTCCAAGGGAATAAAACTTTAGGATTTGTTTATACAAATCTAACCTCAGCAAGACAGATTTTCCTGGAGCAAGGCCATAATAATCTTTCGAGTCTTTCATCCGAAAATCAGACTTTTCAATATACACAACATTTGAAAACGGCACCTGAGATGAAGTCACCCACACTATTATTCAGGAATCTCCCAGTAATATGACACAAGTGTTGAAGGACAAAAAGCAACAATTGAAGCAACGGCTAAAAGAGGCTGTTTTTGCTTGCATTTATTTTAACATTCTTTTGCATAACAACTAAAGAAGTAAAATTGGTGCTGACCTTGTACAAGGCTGAAGCATCGTCTGATGGAGCATCTGGCCACCTCTTAGCATCAAGGTCAATAACTTTACCAGCTTCTAGATTGGTGATAACGACCTAAAATTAGGAGAGCCTATAAGACACACGAGACAGATACTTGGGCTTAGGAAAATGATTAAAGGAAATATTCCAGACCTTCAAAGGACACAGGACCACCATCGCACGAGCTGCAGTTTTATTTAGCTCTTCTCTGACATGATATTCAAAGCGATCTAAACGAATCAAACTACTATCACTGCAGCCAAAGAAAATGGGAGTTAAATAACACACAAACAGTCAATATCTACCTTCTATCTGATTGTCTCTCCCATTGTAGAGAGAAGCCCCCCCATGACAATCTACTTCCATTGTCAAGAACTAATACCTCCCTCACAACTATTAAGAAAAAGTATTCAATAATATATGAGAGACCAATATAATGCCAAAGTAATAGTATGCAATAACAAAATTTTCAATCAGTGAAAATATTAACATAATGACCTAGGGACAAAGCAAATGCACGCAGAGAAACAGCAAAAGTTTCACCTTCTAGTAATTCCTATACCCCTAACAAAGGCATTTATTGCTGTTGGCGAAACCCCCCTTCGGCGCAAACCAGAAAGTGTCATCAATCGAGGATCATCCCACCCATCAACATACTTCTCAGTAACAAGACAATTAAGCTGTAGAGCACATTGATATTAAACTAAGTCATGTTGCTGAAACACAGAGATTTTTTATATATTGAAGTTATTAGGAATTACTAAATTGAGAATGTTAC
Organism: Chenopodium quinoa; assembly: GCF_001683475.1. Lineage (NCBI taxonomy): Eukaryota > Viridiplantae > Streptophyta > Magnoliopsida > Caryophyllales > Amaranthaceae > Chenopodium > Chenopodium quinoa. The sequence continues at coordinate 8,427,317 of NW_018745684.1, forward strand.
TTTTCTCTTTGACATCACAGTATTCGTCACATTCAACCGCGAGTACTCCCATACATAAGGCATATACAGGCCAAGTGCATGCAATAACCAATAATATGAAGCCCGGCGTGTCTCAAATTCCAGTGTGCAGAGCTGCATCAAAAATTGAAGAAAGTAGAAATAATATGATTCAGATAATAACATAAGAGACAGAAAAGGATCAATATTATGTCCTGGGATGAATATGAAGAGGGTAAATCCCATATCAAAGCAATCCTGTCAAAATGATCAAAGAAATAATATTCCGTGAGCATGAAAATGTGATGAAAACGCTGGTTTTTCAGAATTATTGAACAGGACAGTTCCCAAAGAACTTAAAATATACATGTTGTCAATTACGACTAGATATTTCCACTTTAAAATTGTCTGCCTGCACAGTTAATCTGCTCTTCATGAGAAGACAATTTCCATAAACCTAGGATAATGGTTATTTATCCACGGACCCAGCATCTTTAGTAGCCCGAATTAAAGAAACCGTCAGTGGCAGAGATTTCTCCACTGATTGAAATATCTTTTGTCTTCATGAAAATGAAGTTTTAAACTTCAAACACATCATGATTTTTGGACAATTTCTTTATAAGTCTCCACGGGCAACTATTATTGCTCTGGGTTGGATATACCATCAAATGATGATTAAATTATGGAGTTCATTAATTCTACAGATAAAAATATAAACATTTTCCTGTCTAAGAAATCAGTCTTTGATCAGATTCAAGGCATACTTGTCATGCCACTCTCACTCGAACTGAAACATTCATGCCTTAAGATCTTGATTGAACCTAATAGCCCTTACATGGGTGATTAGCTTAGACTTACTCAAAGAAGTGCATTCACCGGAAAATCTATTCTTATATTTCAGAATTCCAACAAGTTTGGCTATGTAAATGAATGACATTAAGAAGGACACAATATCCCACTCCTTCTGCCTTTTTGTGGTATTTGGGAGAAGAATAAGGGAAGAAGCTACGGCAGCAACTCACGAACTTCATATTGGGGCAACAAGAGCATGCATTATGATCTTTTTCCGCTGTTAGTCTTTTATTAAGGGGTTGATTGAACTACGTTAGGCAAAAGTACCAGTTGCAAGCAGTCATAATGTAGCAATCCAGCAAGCATTTCATCTATAGTAGCTTTTCAATCCCCTTTAGTCCAAGAAGCAGAGAGTTGGCTCATTGCATACCTAAGTGGTATGAGTGTATGACGTACTTCTTCGTCGCTCACCACATGGCCTATAGGTCAAGGAACTACTCAACAGCACCAAAGAACCCTACTTCTTTCTGTCAAGCAGGCAGACTACCTTAAAGGCAGTTCCAAAGTTCCTACAATGGTCATTTTTTTAGTCTAACATCGGTAGCAGGAGACATAAGGACAGCTAAAGTCAAGCTTTTTGCATCTCTGTCCTCTCAACAGACTTCGATGGATTGATGCTAGCACGGAATGAATGAGAATTAAAGATAGTTAGGATTAAAAGAGTTTGCCTTGGACTCTATTAGACTATAACAGCTACCAGTAGTAATGACAATGTCGGACTGGTTAGCATTGGCCTTTGAAAGGTAAAGTGCATTAAAAGCCTAAAAACAGTAGAGGAAATTCCAATGGAAAAACACGGCTTCTCCAGATAAAGAATAATGAATCAATGATAGCTGGTAGGGGTGAAAATAAAACAGAAGTAGGCACAATTGAAGGGAAATTAAAGAGGTACACGTACACATAATGGTCCATGACCATCATGTTTGCTAGCATGAGCAAACCATCTTTGACTTTATCAAAGCAAAACATTCTCTAGCAAATTCTAAATTACATTAATATAATTTCAACAAATACTACTATACGTTCCACTAGTCAAGCAAATGTATTGACAATAAACAACTCAACAAGCTAATCCAGAAAGGGGGATAACCACAAATTCTTAAGTAGATAAGTACCCTTAGTCGGTATACCAGAAGTAAATAGCCAGAGAGAGAGAGAGAGAGAGCGTATAAACATATAAAAAATAAATAAAAAAAGTACTTACCGAATGAGTTACATTTTCAAGAGAATCTACAACGCAGTGTGCAAAATCGTAGCTAGGGTAAATACACCACTTATCTCCTGCTTTAGGATGAGGAGTAAACTGCACGAACCCCATAAGAAAAAATAAACGAATCAAATACAGAAGGTAGGTTGAGGGAATATTATTTCACATAAGTATCACTATAAATAGTATAAAAGTCAAGTAACAATTAGTCAGGTATGTGTACAGAAACTACATAGCACTTGCCTTGATACGATATGCAATAAGATCATACATATTACAATTGTCATTTTGCATATCTTGCTTCATTCTTAGCGTTGCTTTTCCTTCCTCAATCATTCCCCTTCTCATTTCCTCAAAAAGTTTTAATGATTCTTCTACTGGTCTATCTCTCCAAGGACTATTTAACTTTTTTTCTCTGTACTCCTTTACTTCATCAGCAGTCTGCAATCCAACACTTCGTAAGGGAAATAGATACTACCTCCGTTCTTGAAAGTTCTTTATAGTTGCTATTTGCACACAAATTAATGCAATAGGTGATTGAGTGTTGATGTGGTGAGTGAGTGAAGGAAAAAAAAAAGTGCATAAGTAGGACAGAGAGTGTAAAAAAGGGGGTGGGAGTAAGAAAAAGGTGAAAAAAGCAAAAGAGAGATAGTAAAAATGTGGTGGTGTAAGGAAAAAAAAAAGTAGGAAAGGTATGAGAAAGTGAGTGGGAAGACTCTTGTCAAAAATAGATAGATAATGTAAAAGTGTGAAGACCTTCCAAGAACGGACTAAAACAGAGAAGTTTCAGGAACGGAGGTAGTACATGTCAAGCACAAAAATCCATATATGTCCAATGAAAAGACGAAAGTTTATCACAACCCAAAAATAAAATAAAAAAGAAAAAAAGAAGAAGAAAGAAAGACCAATAAGTATTCATGAAGAAAATAATAACACAAAGACAGAGGATATAATTGCAAACCTGATGGTCAACGTAAGCATGACCTCTTCTTATAAGTTCAACAGCTAGTTCATAGAGATCTTGAAAATAGTCACTGGTATAAGTTTTCTGCAAAGTTTCAAGCAGGAGGGTAAGATTCCTAGTCTTGCTGGTTTGCTCTGTAAGGAAAGCAACTGTATCGTTTGTGTGGTCAGAATACTTTACCTTGAACGGCTCCCATCCCATCCACTTGACTATCTCTTCAATATGATCAATATACTCTTTCTTTTCAGCCTCAGGATTTGTATCGTCATACCTATAGTACACCTTAGGTATATCAGAGCTCACAAAACTAAGTCTAATAATCCCAAAAATCAAGCTTTTCTCAGAACCCATAAACAGTTATACAAAGTGCTCAGACTTTCCTAGTATGCTATACAGCACAAAAGAGTTATCAAGTCCATACACCTCAAATAATGAAAAGAATGATACATAAGACAAATAGCACGCATTGACAAACATGCAGCTATGAAGTACAACATACCATAAACATTGCGAGCTAAAGAAGTAAATGAAATCCATAGAAAGTTGAAAAGGGATATATTGAAAATTACTGCAGCATAGCAGATAATGAACCAAACAGATATTTTCACAAAATTATCAAGTGACAAAGTTTTCCACCTCAAATAGCAGTGTCCACCTCTATCCTTTGCCAATCCAAAATCAACAAACATTGCCTATAACAATAAGAAATTAAGAAAAAATCATTCTTTATTTAACAAAGGGTTTAAAGGTTTCAACTAAATTGACAGCTTCAAGTTGCAAGCTACCTTGGCATGACCAATGTGAAGGTACCCGTTCGGCTCAGGTGGGAAACGGGTAAGAACTTTTCCCCCGGTTACTTTTAAGTGTTTGGCAAGAACTTCCCTGGTATTGCAAGCTCTCAAAACAGAACCATCGCTAAAAAACACTTCGGTGTGCACCTGAAAACATAAGTATCACCTTATCAATTCCTTGCAGATACAGCAAGCACATTAAGGCTTGAGATCAAAGATCTTGAAAAATAAGCAGACCAACATAAAGACGGCCGTGAATGAGAAAGACAAGGTAACTACTTTAAAATGGTACAATGTCACACAAAGGAAAAGAAAATCCTTGGTATTTTCTCCAAAAGAAGCTATGTTTTCATAGCTCTTTTTACTTCACTTAGCACAGTCATTTGCTTGGAAAAAGTCCATGCATTTGACTTAACTGAACCAATCAATAAATAAATTTTAAAAGTTTAACATTTTCTGTTAATATTAATAATTAATAAAAATGAATCACTAATGAAAACAGTTAAAATTCAGCACTATAGATAAACTCTAGGCTTAAAATGCTATCAGGTAGATATTCTTATGCATAGAAACTTTGAATAGGTAATAAGAAAAATTCTTTATGGCATGCACATAAGCCCCTTCAAATACTACACATTGAAACATAATAAGTAGGGAAGATACTGTATCATCACTTGCGCATAAATGAAACACAAAATTACTTAAATTTATAACAATAACATAGTAAAAGAGCAATGCATATTAAATACTCCAAAAACACCTTAAGATTTTCTTCCGGAGATGGAAAGATAGAAAATGGGTTAAGTTCTTCTTCAGATGGCGGAGCTGCAGCAGCAACGACAGCTTTTTCCTATACAAGACACAAGAGCAGGGTAAGGCAGCACAGTAAAATTAGAAAAGAAAAAGGAAAGAAAAAAAAGACCTATATCTCTCAGAAAACCAACCTCAGCTTTTGCAGGCTTTTCCTTCTTCTTTTTTACTGGCTTTTCATCATCTGCTGCAGTCCTTTCACCAAGTAACTCACGAAGCTTTGTATCTACCACTTGCTGCAACATATGAAACCATGATTGATAAAATAAATATTAAAAAAAACATATATATAATTCACTCATTTATGTATATATATATATATATATATATATATATATATATATATATATATATATACATATATATATATATATATATATATGTCAATATTCATATTAAGTTCAAAAATACCTTGACAATCTTTGGATCAGCCCATGGTTGTCTCTCTCTAACACGTCTAAACAAGTCACCAACTGAAAAAACAAAAGAATGAAGTATTATAGCTACTAGCTAACCTAACCTAACATGACATGACTTAGTCAAAGAAGATTGTTTGACAAAATGGTTTTTTTTAAGAAACTTATACACAAAACTGACTACTACAACAGTCCCAAATAAATGCAAGAAGCCAAGCATTACTTGAATAATACTCATTATCCCTATCGATTCCTAACACAGGAATTCTTAACACTTACATATTATACATTTAGCAAATGAGTATATTAACCATAACATCGTTACAAAATGAGATACCAACCATTTGTTTTATATCGTTGCTCCAAAATTGTTGTCTTAAGCTCTTCAAAGATTTCACCAACAGTATGCTCGATCTCTTCATTAGAAACCTCAATACCTGATCAATATATGGAGTTAATATTTAACATACATACATACCTATTATAATTATAAACCCATCTATCTGAAAAATATAAGTCAACCCATCAAGATGAGCTATTTACCAACTCCACAATTTTTCTCAAAGTCACTTAAGCTGAATTTTGCAGGACCCACACTCATGAAAAATGAGAAAGCAGCTTCTAATTGCGCAGGTGTCTTAACCTACAAAAATTCAACTGCAAAAATAAATCATTTGGGAAACAGAAGGCTTTACAAAAACATAACAGTACTAAAAATAACTTTTATATTGTAGACATCACCGTTAATTCGCTAAATAATAAACTGACAATATTATTTAAAAAATAAAGAATATTTGTGTAGCAACCATCCCACCACTATAAGTTGAACACAGGCAATAATATTTAAGATATCCAGCGCTAACCTTTGAAGAAACAACATACTCACAGAGGGTTGGCCGATGCACAAGGGCATTGGCAGGAAATTTCGTAGCAACCTGTCATTTAAATGCATGAAGAAAGGAAGAGATGATTAACATAATTATATTTCAAGCAGGTGACAGTATGACTCTAAAGATAGTAAGCAAGCCACGGGAAATTTTGACAGGAACTTTTCCCCTATATACATAAGTAAGCTCCAAAACATTTTCAATCACCGTTGAGCAAAGCAACTTTATTCAATTCAAGATACATGGAGGAAACACAGCAAAAAGCCAATCTCCGGGCAGGTTTTATTCAATAACTTGAACTATATGTCATCCTTATTTTAAAGTTAGGTGACTTACCGTGTACAGAAGATTTCCAGTAGTCCGGTCGCAACCATCTGTAACACCCGCCTGATTTCCCAGAGAGACGGTAAGAAAAAAAGACACATTGACATATGCAACGGAAACAAGTGTACAGGATATAGTTACTACCTCATGAATCACGGCCAACAGATTACTGGTAACCTTGTTGTTGGCAATTGTATTATGAGCCACTTTCTCATCTAATCCTATTTTAAGGAATAGCTCCACTGCATTATCGGAGTTCTCCCCCGTTTTTGTAGGCATCTTGATGAAACTTGGATTAAGCACTAAACCAACACAATGCCCAGAAGTAAGGTATACAGAAAATTCGGCAGCTTGGATCCGGTCTTATGCTATATTTCGCATATATGTTCTATGAATTTAAAAATTAATTTGCACCCCAACTTCCCAAAACTCAATCCTAGAACCTGAAGTACTCCATTGGCATTTGGGCCATTTGGCAACACTCTAAATCTATAATATTCACCACACTGCAATTAAAGCATGCTATTTAAGCACTATAGAATCATTAGAAAAACAAATTCAGGTATTAGAATCATTAGAAAAACAAATTCAGGTATTAGGAAAATCCCATCCTCCAAAAATATACATTAATATACCCAAAAAAAAAAAAAAAAAAAAAAAAAAAACATTTTTCATCTAACAAAATATACATCAATTCAGCAATATTCTAACATGCAAGAGGGAAATTCATGAATTCTGTAATCAATTACAGGTCTATAATAACAGCTCACTTAATGTATTAACTAGTTTTTAAGTAATTATATAAGCCTTACTTGTTGTTTTGCTTTGAAATCGAAGAATAACGGCAATTAAGCAAAAGTATAGAAGAAATAAATGGAGGGGCAAGCAATAAAAGTAGAGAAAGTGAGAGAATACAGATGAAATACCTGGGTTCAATCTCTTGAATGGAAGAGAATGGCTGTTTTGCCTGTTTTGCCTGTTTCAAGGGTTTCGCAATGAAGAGGATTGTCAGTTAACTGGTTTAATGCAAATCACATAGTGCAACCGGTCAAAAGGACTAATACTCCGAGTGGGGGTGGAATTCGGGTGTATAGGTCAGGTTTGATAAGGTCACATCAAGTTTGTTTTAAGGAAAATTTCACTTTTGTAACCATTAAAATACATGTATTTCACTTTTGTTATCTGTTTAAATTTTTATTTTATTTTACTACCACACAAAAACACCCTCGTTAAAATTTGCTATTTGTAGGAAAAGTCTGTTAGTGTAGCAGTTTGGGGCCCACTTCAACGGGTCTTTTGTCATTCTCCTCTCTTTAAATAATTGCTTCTAACCTATTTTCCCCAACGTTCTACTCTTACAGAAAAAATAAACAAAAATCAATCAATTCCCCTTTGACGAAAAACAAATTTTGCCGGAGAATTTGACAAATTCAATCAATTGCGAAGCGATTTAGCTCATATGGTGGACATTGAGTTTGAAATTTAGGGCTATTAAGGTGAGCACCTTTAATTAAGCCAATTAATTCCTTTATGTGAAACCAATTAGAAGATTAAATTGCACTTTACCTTCAAATTATTGCTGGTTAATTGTATTTCTGAGTGTTTAGGAATGATACAGAATCTAAATTTGATTATCAATTGGTTTAATTGGTAGTTAATTTAATTTAATCGAATAAGGGTTCATATCCCAATTGAAATTAGGGGTTTTCAATTGGGAAATGCATGGACGAAATTGATGGTGATGTTTGGTAAATAATGAATGTATGGATGTAATTGTTGATAAATTTGGTTGAATTACAGGCTATAATGTCATTGATTAGGTGTTCTCCCTTCAAACAGAGGAAGTGTGACTGTGGAATTCCTATGGCTAGGCTGACATCATGGACAAGAGAGAGCCCTGAAAGGAAGTTCAAAGCCTGCAAATTCTATGATCCTAAAATAGAAATTAGGGGTTGCAAGTGCTTTAAGTGGGTGGATGAGGAAGAAGGCACTGACTGGCAAAGGGATGTAATCAATCAACTTCTACTGGACAAAAAATTGCTAAAGGGAGAAATCAAGTCACTGCAAAGAGAAGTTGAAGATTTAAGTGGGCAAAGAAGGTGTTTGCTAACTGAGAATGACAACTTGCTAGTGAACTGCAAAGCTCTAAGTTCTAAGAGGAAGAAATACAACAAGCAAGGGCAACAAATCTATGTTGGTGGATGCACAGCTGTCCTAGCAATTACCATTTGTTGTGTATCTTTGATTGTACTTGTTTTAGTTGTATTCAAATGAGATTAGGGTAGTGCAAGTGGGTCAGAGGTAATGATTGTGTATTTAGATGATGTTGGTTTAAGACAACAACTTCCATATGTAAGACTTTGAATTATTATATGAATGAAAGTTGCAATGTTATTTTGTAGCAATAAAATAGTCTTCCTTTTCATAGCAGTTTAAGCACTAAAGTGCATGGAAAACATCAAAGTTAAATTCTAGTACTTAGTTGTTACAAACAATTTTTAATGCCAAATCAAAGTTCACCTAAAATAACTAGTAGCATAGTTGCAGAGTACATTAAACACATGGATAAAAGTCTAGGTACTTAAAAAACTAGTACATCCTAATTTTTTTCTTTTTCCATTTCCCTTGCTTGGTTGCTGAGTGTGTTGTTGCTGTTGTTGTTGTTGATGCCTAGGTGCTTGGGTGCAGGCTGTAGGTTCTTGGGATGGTCTCTCTTGAGGGAATTTTTTGTTAGCTATGCTCCATGGACCAGTAGTTCCACCAGTCTTTATTAAAAATAAATTTTTTAAAGAAGAAGAAGAAGAAGAATTTCCACCAGTCTTTATTAAAAATAAATTTTTTAAAGAAGAAGAAGAAGAAGAAGAAGAAGAAGAAGAAGAAGAAGAAGAAGAAGAAGAAGAAGAAGAAGAAGAAGAAGAAGAAGAAGAAGAAGAAGAAGAAGAAGAAGAAGAAGAAGAAGAAGAAGAAGTAGAAGAAGAAGAAGAAGAAGAAGAAGAAGAAGAAGAAGAAAAAGAAAAACCATCAAAATCTAACAGTTTATGCAAGTTAGAAAAACTAGGCCAGGATAATTTACATACCTTCCTAGCATCCTTTTCCTCCTTCCTCCTTCTTTGTTCCTTCATCCAATCATTTTGCAAAACTGGTTTGCATGCTTTGTTGGCCTAAGGTGGTGCTACAAGAGCTTGCATTGGTGCATTACCACAAGTGTTGGCATAATGACAAAGTTGTTCATAATTGCCATACCTCTTCTGTCTTTTCTGTGCTTTTGGTTGTCTGTCACTGCACTCAGGTGCTCCCTGTCCTCTCTCCATCTTTCTTTTCTTTGACTTTGGCCTCCCGGGCATAACTCTTACTGCTGGAGGCAGGGGCTCTTTGAGATGATGCTTCTCCCAATGCTTGGGTCCAGGCATAGGCTTCACAGCTTCCTCATATGCATACATATATGTCTTCCTTGTGTAATACACATCCACAAAGTCTTCTAGGTCCACCCTCTTGTCTAATATGCATGCAAACCCATGTACACATGGAATACCGGTTTTCTGCCAATGGTAACATGTGCAAGTCATCTTACCTAAGTCAACTAGCACTGTATCACCATTGAGCTCAACCTCATAGGAGTCTCTTCTTGAAACTTGCACTATGTAGTGCCTTGCAGCCCTCTCAATCCTCTCAAAAAGCTTAGTCACATAGGGCATCAGCTTCCCATCCATTTTCTTGGCAGCCTCCCATTTCTCATTATGCCTCTTCGTCATATACCTTCTTATCCACTCCATCTGAGTGAGTATTGGCTTGTCCCTTGCATCTCTTATAACAGCATTGAATGTCTCACAGACATTGTTCAATAGCATATTTGATTTGCAATTAGAAGAAAATGCATGCCTAGACCAGTGCTTAGCAGGAATGTTATCTAGATACACATATGCATCTTCAGACAGGAATTTTATTGATTCCATTGCCACCTCAAAGTCAACCTACCACATCAAACAAAAAATAGGAGAACAAAATCAATGTTTCATGTACCAAAACTGACCAATGTGTCCAAATTCAGCCAAAAGTAGCAAAATGAATCAAACCACTTTGAACTCAGGTGACAAGATTGACATTCAAATCAGCCCACAAGGTTGACATCAAAGATTAAGCAAGCAAACATTCAACTCAGTTTTAGCAGATTGGCATTGAACTTAGTTTAAGAAATCAATCAAAGTGTAAGCATTTCCTACATTCAACTCAAGTTTAGTGACTCACCAATGTTGTAGCCCTAGCAGCATTCCAGAAGAGCTCTTTGAAGGTTGATCCACTTAATTGAAGCTTGAAGTTGGCCCAGATATGCCTGACACAGAACCTCTTCTTAGCAAATGGGACTTGCAATTCAAAGGCTTCAAGGAGACCCTGTATTAACAATCAACACATTAGTGCATAACTACTCACATCATATTAGTTACTATATATAGTCTAATTAGGCCATATAAGCTCACCTTTTGTCTGTCAGACATGAATGTCCAACCACCACCTTCACACACATCACCAAGGTCCTTTTTCAAACACTCCAAGAACCAGCACCATGTGTCCTTATTCATTCTCCACTTCAACTGTATCCCAAGCAATTTGATATATGTTATTGTTTCCATCTTTTCCAACAGCCACAAGTATTTGTCCTAGGTAGGCTCCCTTTAGATGACAACCATCAACACCTATCAGAGGTCTGCATCCTTTTATGAAACCACTTCTCAATGGTTGAAGACAAATGTACATCCTCATAATAAGTGGTGGTTCAGGGCTGCTTTTTTCCCCTTCTACCACTATGCACACCCAGAGCAAGGACTGTACTTAATTACAGCTTTTCCATAATCCCAAACCCTGGCATATTGCTCTACAACTGACCCATAAATCACCAGCTTTTCCCTAACTCTAGCAAGCCAAGCTTTGGAATACCCCACTGTTATGCCCAAGTCACTCAACACCCTAGCCCTAAAACTTTCTATCTTCCAACTTGGGTTGTGCCTCCATTCCTCAACATACTTCTCAACAAGATACTCAGCATTATTCTCCATTGAATTCATCTTACTCCTCATACACCTATGCTTTAGCCTCAAATCTTTGATTTGCCAAGCATAACTGTTGTACAATCTTTTAGCAGCCACCTTAAAATTGCACTTTTTAACCTTATCACTACACTTGCAGCTCCCTGACACTTTGCTTCTTTTGGAATTTCACTCACACCTACACCTTCTCTTACAGAATGTGGTTATCTTATCACCACCATTGTGCAGATAGTAATACTCATATTTGTTCTCTATTGCATGTGTCCTCAAGGCTTTCCTTAAAATAGTGTTGTTGGTGAACTACAACTTGTTCACTAGCACAACTGCTTTTTTGAAATCAGTTTCTTCATGAAACTAGGGACTATCATCTTCTTCCTCATCTGACCCATGTAAACTTCTAAGCTCATCTAATTCATAACCTTCATCATGCACTTCCACTTCCTTACAACCAATGTCCTTAATTAGTTGTTTCAGTTTCTCCTCCCTTTCCACAACTACACCCTCTAAAGTTCCAGCCCTATGTCTCACAACCTCCAAGCTACATTCTACTGCAGTTAAGATGCCTTCTCTAGTTTGCCTATGCCACTCATCATCAACACTGTTTGCCTAATCTTCCCTAGGCTCCCAATCAATTTCTAGATCAGTTGCATCTGAGCTTGATGACCTAGAATCTGATTCATCCTCTTCTTCCAACTGCAGAACCCTCCTTGCTTTACTTCTCCTAGTTCCCTTCCCTTTACCCCTGTGCAGCCTCACATCAGCATCATCACCTTTTTCAATCAACTTACCCTTCCCCTTATCAACAAATCTTGGGCTCCTTCTCACAACAAGTTGATCAGTTTTTTGTGAATTTTCATGGGTTTGAGGTGGGCTAGAAGTCACAAAGCAGTGTTGTCTTTGGGGTGGATGTGTTTGAGTTGGGTTGGATACAGTTTGAGTATGGCCTGACACTTGTGGAGTTAATTTGGATGCAGTTTGCTGTGAACTGGAATCATGTGGGTTTGAGGTTGGGTAATTATCTGGACCTACAATCTGCTAGGGGTCCTCACTAGGGGTAGGGTCTTCAGAAACTGTGCAAAATACCTCTAAATACCCATCCCTGTGCCTAGCTTCTAATAACCCTTGTACATCCTCAATAGTTTCTATCTTCCTTTTACCAGTCATCCAAGTCTTACCCTTTTCTTTGTACCACAATACATATATGTTAGGTACATCCCATCCAATGTCCCTAATCCCTTCAGCACATAAGTATCTTAAATATCCTACAGATAAGTGAGTCAGAGGAACATCTATTTTCCAATAAGTGAACCCAACTTCATACACTTGGTACTGGATCCCCCTACGGTTCTTAAACACAAAACCCCCATATATTCTAAGCTTAATATCAACATTATCATCACCATCAACCATTTTTTTAATCTACAATATAGCAATAAAAAATCAAACACTATTTAACTCCTAATAGTAACTAAATCTATTCAATTGCTACAAAAAAAAGGCAATTTCATACACCCATACCCTACCACATGACTATGTAAACATCAATTTTTAATTAGTCAAACAACATTGCTTAAAATAATCAAAGCTCACTAATCTAAGGCTTACTGCAGATTCTCCCAAAAATACCCCAACTCACATACATTATTGCAAAATTACCCCCATTATTGGACCACTATAAATAGATAGGGTTTCGTACCTTGTAATCAATCGTTGTCAGAAGAATCAACAGCTTCCAACAATAATGGAGATAACGACTCCTTCCATTTGGTCGTCCTCCCCTGCTTCGTCATACTAGTCAAAACCTTCCACGCAAGCTTGTTAAACCTTCAATGAGCAGAAAAGTTGAGATAAAGAAAGATGGAGATGCTGATAGATGAGAGAGAAAGATTCGTGGTTAAAAAAAATACTCAGCTTCAAGGGAGTTAAATTTGGGGGTTGAGGGAATTCAATACAAAGAGAAAGGGAGTAATTAGGTTGGCGAGGGGTAGAGTCAGGGGGAGAGAAGAAGATAAGGGAGGGTAGTTAACTAAGTGGGGCCCCCAAACGCTAACAGTCACAAATTCCGTTAAAAGGTAGCAAATTTAAAAAAGGTGTTTTTGTGTGGTAGTAAAATAAAATAAAAATTTAAACATGTAGCAAAAGTGAAATACGTGTATTTTGATGGTAGCAAAAGTGAAATTTTCCTTATATTAAACTAGTTTTGTGATTGTTTATTGAATTTTAAGATAAACCTTTTTTTTTTATCTATAAGCAAAATTTTAAAACATATAATTAATACAAACAATGTTATGTAAAATGTGAATATTCCTTTTTATTTAGGATGAGTGCAATACACATTGTAGAAAAATATGTATAATATATATATATTTTTTACTCATGAAATAATAATCCATTGACAATCATACTTGAAAAACTAAAAAATAGTTTACCGCTCATAAATATGTGGGTGGTTTTGGGCAAGGAAAGGGTTTTAGGCTATCTGGTAGCTCTTGAAAGTGACACAAGTAGCATGGCTAGAGCAATTAAAAGAAATTAGTTTGGATTCGTTGCACCTATTTTCATGTTATTGGATTATATGATAAGTTGTCTTTAATTATACTCATGTTTGACAGGCGGGTAATACGGCCGCCCATATATATGGAAGCTAAGTAGGAGATTGATATGAATTTAAGATTTAAATAATCTTAAATGGATCTCATTTATAATTACCTTTTAAAACAAATTTTAATATATAAAAATACTCCATAACATATTTTTAAGATATTTTTTGAAAGTTATGATTTATTTTGACATAAGAAATGTTGGAAATTTTTTTTACAAAAATAAAAAGTCTAACATTAAATATTAAATTAAATTAATCGTAATTATTAGTACATTGCAACGTATGTAGCTTCCCCTAACTCACCAATTATGCCCAGCTTTGCTAAAAAAAAAACATTCAAATTATAAACCCTCTTTGCATGAAACCTCTTTTTTGTCTCAAATCTCTCATATCTAAGCACTCTAAGGGGGTGTTTGGTATGGGTGGAAACGAAATCGGCTTACCGTTTCCCTTACAATGTGTTTGGTTCAAGGGTAAAGAAACAAAATCTGTTACCATGTGGTAACCGTTTCCACCCTTTGTTTCCTGGGTAAATCTTGGGGAAACGATTAACGTTACTTGCCTTTAACACAAAAAGACAAAATATTCTCTCTCCTCTCGTTCTACATTTTTCATGAGAATTCCCAAATTCGTTCGACAATTATCTTGAGAATTCTCCTAAGAAAACTGCTATTGTTTAGATTTTGCTCCATATTTACAATCTTCTACCTCAAATTTGTAAGTTTTTTTGAATTTGTAAGTTATTTTTAGTATGATTGTTTGTATTTTGATTTTATATATTGAAATTCATGGATTTCTAGTGTTAATATGATATCAATTTCTAGGGTTGTTCGTTGATATCAATTTCGATTTCACAACATCAGTTCGATTTCATAACATCAGTGACTTGCTTGTTTGTTGACATTTTCTTTTCTCGTTTGTTGATTTTCTGCTGAATTTGATGGTTTATATTGCTATTTTTGCCTATAATTGCTGGTTATATTGTGTTTCCCCCTAAATTTTTTCCCATGATTTTGGTTTATTTGCTTATAAGAGCAACATGACTAGATTACTTACCCATATTTTGAATCAAAATACTCTGCTACTGCCCGATTACTTACCCGGATTATTTAACCAGTTAGCTTTAGCTTATGAATTATTGACTACTAATTTCGCTCATACGATTAGAATTATGAAGAACCTTATAATTTGGAAATTTCTGGTGATACA
This sequence comes from Chenopodium quinoa, assembly GCF_001683475.1. Lineage (NCBI taxonomy): Eukaryota > Viridiplantae > Streptophyta > Magnoliopsida > Caryophyllales > Amaranthaceae > Chenopodium > Chenopodium quinoa. Next base: position 8,442,418 of record NW_018745684.1, read on the forward strand.
TGATGGTTAGATAATTCTTGAGTAGCTATCATCTACCTAAAGGATGGGGGTGATAGTGGATAAGATGATCTGGTCTTTAGAGTTAGAAACACAAGTCTTTTACAGAAATGTAGTTTGCATGCTGATTCATCTGCTTGTTCTGGGTGCATTTTCCACAATGTTGAAATGCGCTTGTGACTTGTGAGGGATTATGTTATTCCCTATCAACTTGTCAAGTGATGTACTATTGATGTAAATCAAAAATATAGAAAGAAAGCATGAAATATGGCATAAAAAAATACTGCTATGTATTGAAATATTTTAAATTAATCCACATGTGGGTAAAATTTCACTGGTGTTTTCTTTTTGACATTGATGGCTATGGAAATAATGATATGTACATTGAGGTGTCCTATTGATGGAGTTAATGAACAGAAAAAGAAGACAACGAACCATGAATTTTGTATTTAAAGAACCTTTCTAGTACCTTTTATGTTTTGTGGAATTTTGCAGTAGACCATTGGTGACTGCAGAGTGATCAAGATATATATACTATACCTATTTGTGTTCAGAAAGTCTATTTTCATATGTTATGCTCTTATTGTATTATTGCTATAATTGTTGATTATTGCTATACTCGCTCGACAATATCAATGACTCTGATTTAGATATATTACAATGTTGTATTTGCTAATCTGCGTGATTAGTGGAGCATTCTTTGTTGATTAACTAGATATTGATATAATTACAATGTTGTATTTGCTAATCTGCGTGATTGGTGGAGCATTCTTTGTTGATTGTTGTTGTTTTGCTGTTTATCGGGTTTAATTGCGATTTATTTCAATGGTTATTATTGTTTTGATGATGTATTGGATGTGGCATATGATGTGTGTTGTTAAAATAAAGGGTGTTCAATTGAAAGAAAGAAAAAGAAACAAAAAGTTGCTACGAATGTTAGTTTTGAGAGGGCTTTATAGAGAGAGTGATGTGAAATGCAAGAGTGAGCTTCGCGTTAATAGAAGAACTTTCAATATTATTTGTGAGATGCTTAGAGACATTGGGGGTTTGAGTGGAACAAAAAACATGTCGCTTCAAGAGATCGTAGCCATGTTTTTATACACGTTGGCTCACCATAAGAAGAATAGGTCTATTGGACAATATTTCTTTAGAAATGGAGAAACCGTGAGCCGACAATTTCACTTTTGTCTAAGGGCTTTTCTCAAATTACACGAAGTATTGCTTTACAATCCCACACCAATGTTGGATGATTGTGAAGATGAAAGGTGAAAATATTTCAAGGTATTGGTCTTTTCTAAGCCCCTAAATTTTGCTAGGATTTTCTTTTTGATTGTTTGTAAGTAATATTTTTTCTTATTTTTGTAGAATTGTTTAGGGGCATTAGATGGGACTTACATTAATGTAAATGTGCCTTCTCAAGAATGACCCAAATATAGAACAAGAAAAGGAACAATTGCTATGAATGTATTGGGTGTTTGTGCACCCAATTTGCAATTTATTTATGCTATTCCTGGTTTGAAGGTTTGGCCCATGATATGCGTGTACTTCACAATGCTCTCTTTAGACCAAACGGTTTAAGGGTACCTCAAGGTAAGTGAAGCTCATTCTTTTGTGAGTGTATAAGTTTTGTTAGTTTTGGTAGGTAGTAATCCTTTTCTTTAATAACTTTGAAGGTAATTATTATTTGGTTGATGCGAGATATACGAATTGTGAGGGCTTTCTTGCTCCATATAGAGGTCAAAGATACCATTTAAAAGAATGGACGGATCGACAACCCGAAAGTGTCGAGGAGTTCTATAACATGAAACATGCTAGGGCGCGAAATGTGATTGAGAGATGTTTTGGCCTACTTAAAGGAAGATGGAGTATTCTTAAAAGTTCTTCATTTTTCCCTATAAGAACTCATGAACGTATCGTGATGGCTTGTTGCTTATTGCATAATCTAATTAGAAAATTCATGCCTACAAATGATATAAACGAAGATGAATTGAATGAATCCGATGATGATTCCGAAAGTGAGTCCAATGATGAAAGGGAATTTATTACAAGTGTTACTACTTTGGATCATTGGACCAATTTTAGAAACAAATTAGCCCAAGATATGTTTAATGATTGGAGGGCGAGAGGTAGACATGGTCAATAGCAAAAAAATGTATGTTTGTTTTCCCTTCGATTACACTATATATATAGGTGTATTTTCTGTTTTTATTCATATTGAAGCCACTGCCACTTTGAATCTGCCTTTTGTTTTGTTCATTTCTAATCTGCCTTTTGTTCTATTCACTTCTAATCTGCCTTCTGTTCTGTTTATTTCTAATCTGCCTTATGTTATGTTCATTTTTAATTTACCTCATGTTATGTTCATTTCTAATCTACCTTCTAATCTACAATTTGTTTAGAATGGAGGCTAGCAATCGAGGAAGAGGTAAAAATAAAAGGTATTGGACGTATGAAGAAGATGCGGTTCTAATAAGATATTTGCATGAGTTGAGTTGCGATCCGAAGTGGAAGTGTGAGAATGGGTTTAAGAAATGTTACATGAATAAGTTGGAAGTGATGAATAAGTTGGATCGGATGCTGAAAAGAAATTGTTGCAAGTAGAGAAGGCCGTGTACGATGAATGGGTGAAGGTATGAACTGCTATTTCATTCCTCTTTGTTCATTTTTTTCTTCTTCTGAAGATTGTAATGCTATTAAAGGCCAATCTGTAAAACTGTTATTGGACAATTTATATGACATGAGTTCATATGTAGTACACTGACAAATATTAAGGACTGCATGATGTGATCCACTAATAGTTACATGGATTCTATGTTCAGTCATTAGGTAAGCAATGCTAGTTAGATTCTTGTACTTCAGCTTTGTGAATGTCTCATGCTATGATACTAGTCTTATCTTAAGACTTATGGAACCTATTTTATTGTTAATATAGTGTACAAACATGAAAAGGATTGATCTGCTGATACTGACATTTGGATTTGTCATGTAAAAGCCTGAAATTTTATCAGTTACCTGGTTCAGTTCTGATTTTCATGTTTTGACTTGTTGCATTCTCTTATATGGTAGACTCATAAGAAAGCTAAAGGGTTGTTTGGAGTTCCATTCATTCACTATGAAACTCTTGCGGAGATATACGCAAAAGACAAAGCTACTGGAGATGCAAGTAAGTCGTTTGTTGAAGCTATAGAAGAAATGGATCAAGAGATTGATAAGCAACCATTCAATGTCGAGAGTGATGAAGAAGATGATGTGAATTCTACTCATTCGGACACTTATTCTTCTACAAGTCAATCCGAAAAACGCCCCATGAAGATAGAGGATGATCATATAACTCCTTCAAAAATGGCAAAAGTGAAGGCTTCTACAAGTCATTCTTCCGCAAGTGATTCTACTACTCAATGCGGAAAACGCTCTATAAAGGCGAAGGAGACTAAGGTGAAAGGAAAGAACAAGGTAAATTTGAAGAGTTTGTGTAGGGATGATGATGATGATTTGGTGGCCTCCCTCCATGATGTTTCCAACAATTTTGGGAAGATATTTGAAAATATCAATGTTAATCTCGAGACTATGGCTAGTGCAGGGTGTAAAGCGGAAGAAAGGGAGCAAAGGATGGATGAAAAGGTGAACAAGGTATTGGACGAGGTGATGAAGTTAGATGGAATTTCTCCATCCAAAGCTTTAGAGGTTGCTACTATTCTGATGGCGAAAGAACATAAGCTTTGCATCTTCTATCAAGCACCATTTAATATGAAAAAACAATATGCAATTGATCTTCTTAAAAAGAAGTAGCATTTGGTTGCTGCCATGTCTTTTTTTTTTGTTGAACATTTGCAACTTGAGCAATACAAGTTATGTGTTGGGATTATTCATATGATGATGGACATTTATTAGTCAATGTTTGGATAATTAATGAGTGCCAACTTTGCTTTATATATATATATTTTGTTTTTTTTTAACCGTAAAATATGTAGCATAGACAATATTTTTTATCTAGGTTATTTTTTTTAACCGTAAAATATGTAGCATAGACAATATTGTATTATTTTTTTCTTATTTTTCGTTTCTGTTTGTTATACCAAACAAGAGGAAACGAAATGGTGATAATTATTTTCGTTTCCTTTGATGTACCAAACAACTAGTAAGGGTAACACTATTTGTTACCCTTTCCCCTCCTAATTTATTTCCATTCCATTTCCTATACTAACTCCATACCAAACACCCCCTCATATCCTCCACGATGTTGCCAGTTTGTTAGTCATCTTCAGCTTGGTAACCTACCTTTTCCTTATTTTGATTTTATTATTTCGTCTTATATTATATTTCGTTGACTTAATACTATACATATCAATGTGTCACATTAATGCTTTTTTGTCGTGTGCGAGTGAGAAATTAACGAATTTATAAGATAATTATTTGAATTTATAATTTAATTTATACATATGAAATATTGAAATTTTATTGAAAATAAAACTCTAAACTAAAAATTTATCCTAAAACTAAATCCAAATTTTGTTAAAAATAAAAGTCTAAACTAACTTTTTTATCTTATAAAATCTATCTAAATATATCCAACAATTTTACCCTACATGTCATAATAACATAATAATAATATAACATACTAAACAGACACCAGGAATGACACGTGTCTCTTCCTGGTGCTGTTTTTTCCCTCCAAAACCTCCCTTCCTTTTTAGCAAAAATATTTTATTTTTGGAATATTTGACTATTTATATATTAAAACTATATTAATATTATTCCTAATTTTATATATTATCTTTAAATGATTGTATTCCTTTTAATTTTGTGTTCTATTTACTTAAATTTGTTACACAAGATTTTGAGACCTTTTAATTAAGGGAGAATAAGTTATAATTTAGAAGGTTGAAATATTATGGAAAGTATAAAATAACAGAGCCAAAAATACAATATTAACATTCAAATGTACCATTATATATAGTTGTACAATGGTGGGGTTTAATGGTAAAAAAAAAAAAAAAAAAAAAAAAAAAAACTATTTATTGTGTTGATTTTGAAATCTTATGAACCAATAATAATTGAATAGTTATGAAATATTTGTGGATATCCATTATCCTCCTTGTATCATTCCGGAATATTCTAGATCTATGGTTTATTGTTATCTAAGCAAACCCTAGTTATATTGTATATATATATATATATATCCGTACTCTATGGAATAATAAATTGATCTATTCTCTCTCCATTTCTCATATTTTTCTCCTTATTTTATAACACGTTATCAGCACCATTACTCTAGATTGATTTCAATATCAATTGAAGCATCTCAAACGACAATCAAAGTAACTCCCAACATGCTCTCAAATTTTCCCCAGTATTGCTACCTCTTGATTTCACGAACACCAACCAGAAAGGTAATTTCCCAAACCCCTCTGCCGAAACCACCGTTGCTCTGCCGATACCACCGGTTCTTGTTCGTCGGGCTTGTTTGTACACGTTCTTGCACTTCTAATTTTAAGGTAACTACTACTATCCCTTAGATTAGATTTCACCTAGTTTAGAATGCATGATTTAGGCTTACCTTGTATAAAATCGGTTTTTAATTTGACGAAATTATGGACTGTTTTCCCCCTACCGATTTTACGCGACTTATATGCATCATGAGCCTGCTATCTTCTAGTTTCTTGTCTAATTTTCAAGAATCAAAATCCATGTATAAATTATGATCATTGTAGTTGATAGCTATTTGTGCATTTCGGTTTCGTGGTGTATTTATATCACTTGGATTTGATGATTTCATGGGGTTTATGTGAAACAGGGAGTTGACTTTCATAACTTATAATGATTAAATTAGTTGCTTGAATCTTAGTTTAATTGGGTCATGGTTTTAATTGATATAATTGGTGTTTTATGAAGTATAGAACGGTTTTCGAGGAGTAATTTAGAGTGAGTTGTTGCCTGCAATTTGTGTAAAAATAGCATGGGATTATTACCCTGATATAAAAGTTAATAATCAGATTTCATGTGTTGTGGCGTTGAAAATTTGTAGAAAGGTGTAATCAATTTGATAACAGTTAATTGGCCATGAGTTTTCCTAATTCTTGTTTGTTAATTTGGTTGATTAATAGTTTTCTCTGGGTGTTACTGGTATTGACTCAAATTAGAAGCCTAATTTAGGTGATGGTGGATTTTATTAGTGATTATTACTATATATATATATATATTTCATCTTAGTTCCTAATTTATAATATTGTTTTAAATATCAGTGAATCATGTGAAACCTTGCAAAACTCGAATTTGTTGCTCTTGATATTACTAGAAACAACTATTTGTCTTGGGTGTTAGATGCTGAAATACACTTAGAAGCAAAGGGACTTGGTGATACTATTAAAGAAAACAATACTGCAACAAGCCAAGATAAGGCTAAAGCTATGATATTCCTTCGCCATCACCTTCATGAAGGCCTTAAGACTGAGTACTTGACTGTTAAAGACCCACAAGTCCTTTGGAGTAATCTAAAGAAAAGGTATGACCACCAGAAAACTGTGATATTACCAAAAGCTCGTTATGACTGGTTACATTTAAGATTACAAGACTTTAAGTCTGTGAGTGAATACAATTCAGCCATGTTTAGAATTACATCACAATTGAAATTATGTGGAGAGAAAATCACGGATGCAGAAATGTTAGAAAAAACATACTCTACTTTTCATGCAAACAATGTTGTCCTGCAGAAACAATACCGTGAAAAGGGTTTTACAAAATATTCTGAATTGATATCTTGTCTTCTTGTGGCTGAGCAAATAATGAACTATTAATGAAAAATCATGAATCACGCCCAACTGTCTCTACTCCATTCCCTGAAGCGAATGCGACATCCCATAGTGGGAAAGAGCAAAAGGATAGAGATCACGCCAGCAGTCGTGGTCGAGGCCGTGGTCGAGGTCGTAGTCGCGGCCGCGGACATGGACATGATCGTGGTCGAGGTGGTCATTTTAGAAAATCATACTCTCACCAGAAGTGGGACAATAAAGATGGAAATAAGAATGAGAAGGATAAATATGAAAATATATGCTACCGTTGTGGAGGAAAAGGCCATTGGTCTCGTGTGTGTCGTACACCAAAACATCTAGTAGACCTTTATCAACAATCAATCAAACAGAAAGGAAAGAAAGTGGAAACAAATTTGGTGTACGAGGATGGCGAAGGTGATTTTGATTACGGTGATAAAACTCACCTGGAAGCAGCTGATTTCTTTCCTAATTCTGAAGAAAATAATTGAATAAATTATGATCCATTGGCGAATAAACTCTATTAATTAGCTTGCATTTATTATAGAATTTTATCGTAGTACTATGATTTTATGCTTTATGGGACATTTGTTTTTAGATTTTTTTTTATGTTATCGGATATTTCATTATTATTATTATCAGTCATTTATTAATTTAAGTTATTTGGTTTAGTGAATATTATTTTAGTTCCTTTAATTCTATTACAATATTAATTTGTGAATTTTTAGTATAAAGGTTCATATAATTGGGCAAGAGGAACAAATATGAGTCTTATAAGAATCATTTTACTTTGCTTGATACATGCATTGATAAAAGAATTTATGGCTTAAAAGGTGCAAGAGATTTAAAGGTAGTTGGATTAATTTAATGCCCCCACATGCAAGGATTAGGGGGAGATAGTATTTATACCATTATTTTATGTAATCCTTGCACATAAATAATAAAATATATTGATGGTCAGTTTGATAGATACATTAACTTATATATTAATGTTTTATTTAATAAAAGTGGCCACATGTTAATTAATATATTTCAAATGATACCATCCTGAAAATGGATATGAATAGATTTCATCCCTAAAGCACGCCTAAAGCGTGGTAGCCATAGCCGAGCCCAATAGATTTCGAATATAAGAATCTTCAAACAGAAAAAAAAAAAGCAATTATTGACAATAGCAAATTTGAGGAAGTAATACATTTTGATAGATCTTTATAGAGATTATATTTAGTAAAACGGATATGTATCATGATTATATAGAGTACTCTAGAAGAGTATAGAATTATCCAATAAGCTTAGCATATATCAAGATTATAGTCAAAGCTCCAGCAGAGTATAAAATTTTAGATCAAGTATTAGTTGATTGTCTTGCCAATTATATAAAGAAACACATTTTGGTGTTCTAATATCACATCATATTCATGGTCATGCATAAAGTAATTTAAGCAAAGTGGTCACTAGTGTTGGAATACTGACTAGAGTTCAAATTTAGAGAAGGGACTGGATGTGATAATTAAATTAGGCCATCCGGGTTTAATAATTACCCGTTATAGAAACTTGAAGTTTCATTTGATAATGTGCTGACGCTCTCTCAATGTTGCATATATGAAATGAGTTAAATGGCAAGACATAACATTGAGATTGAGCTATTATGGAATAGTGATTTATAATAATTTGTATTGATGAAAATGTCAAGAGTAATGGGTGACCAGAAGTTCACCAGAATAACAAATATGTTATTGTCAACTATTAGGTGACCAGAATCTCACCAAATACTCTATTTAAATCTTTAAAGATCTCGAAGATGACTACCTAGTAGAATTCCAAGCAAGTGATTTATGCTTGTATAATAATTCTTTTGATTGGGGCTATTATATGTCAGCACATAAGAAATTGGAAAAGAAAGAAAAACGTACAACTGCACGACACATATCTCCCCATTGACATTGATCTCCAGAAGAGAACATATTATGGAATGTGTTACAATAAATACACATGCAATGTAAAGTTAATGAAGAAATGATTCTTCATTGAAATTGTTCTCTAGAAGAGATAAAACTTGTTTAATACAAATCTTCAGAGATAATTATTTTGATTGTGATCCTCCCAATGAAAAGAATTTATTGCAAATTTGTATACTAAGTTGGTATAGAATTAGACGCCCCTATAAATAAGATATTTTACCAACTTAGGGGGAGAAGAAATAGCAAAAGTTGGAAAATCGGAAAATATAATTGATGATCCCTATAAAAGGTAGTTTGAAAAGTTATATGCCAACTTTTGTCTATATATTATCAAGATATGTTGCACATTTATGATTTGATTTGTATTTAGTTATGACTCATGTTGCATGGCGTTGAAGATACTTTTTGGTCATATTATGTGTATACATTGAGATAAAATCTTGCCAATTATATTTGAATTACTACACCTGAAGTGTGGGTTGTATAATTGGTTCCAAAATAAAGATATGATATGTGGCAAGATAGTGCAGTTAACACTTTTAATAGTGTAATAGTATATAAATACCATAGTGTATAAATACCAAAAGGTGGTATAGATATTTGAATTATTACAATAGATGGCTTATGATGTAAGAGAAAAAAATTAATGATGGTACCAATGAAAAATGTATTCAGATATCATTGTCGAAATAGCATGCAAATTACAACTTCACCCTAAGGAATTATATGATGATACCGGTATATGATGGAACCGACAAATAATGCATATGCATGATAGAATGGACTAGTGAATAAGGGATCTGGAATATATGTCCATTTTGATGTTGACATATAATGATCAAAAGTTTATTATGGACCAAAAGTTCAATGAAATATGGATTTTAAATCCACATTGTCCAGTGTCTTGCATTATTTTGAGTCCTATGTATGTTTATATGCATGTATAAGTCATAGGTTAACGGATTGTTCATTGCATATGTCAGTAGTTGTTAGATGCATTACTTATTGTACATTTTCCTTAATATGTTATCATGTTTTATATATCTCATATTGCATGCATTAGTTTATATACAATATTTGTGGTGTATGTGCATGTTCATTCAAAGTATAGTAAAGCATATTTACAACTTTGATGGAAAATTAGAAAGACATATTTATATTCCAACGGGCTTATAATTATGATGAAATTATACATGACGTTGATCTAATATTATTTATAAATCATGTAAGAGAAGTTCCCGAAGAACTTATATGCAACGTATTTATAGCCTTACAAATTTTATATCTTGAATATTGCAATTATTATCAAACTCTTGAAAAGTCTATGTGACTACATCATTGATTTCTCAACCTGAAGTTTGAGCATATGTAAGTTAGTGAGATTTGCTTTTGTATTTGCAAGAGAGCTATCGTGTCAATTATGAAACATTTAGGGATATCAATGGAATACTTATGCGTGAGAATTTTTGCTTATGGTCCAGAAGAACCATGATTAGCGTATCTAAATACATGTGTTATATTACAATTCATATGAAATTGAAGAACGACATCAATAATATCAAGTTTTGTTATCAAATTATTATTAATGAATGTTTGATCAAATAATGATCATCAATTTCTATTATTCCCGACCTCCAAAAGAAGGCCCAATCGCATAAGTTTAACTTTTAAAGTAATTTTATTCAAACAGAGTTTGGAATGATTTAGAGATAAATACATGTATGGTGAAATGAAGACACTGCACATGTTCACTTGAAGACTTGGAGATGCACTTTCAGTTTAGGAGGATCGAAGACCAAGAATGATATTTGACTGCATATTAGAAGATATCCAATCATATTGGATTCATTGTTGCGACACTAGAAGATCTCAGGTTATGTATTCATCAGGGGGAGAAAATACGCGCTGCACTCTTTTTCCCTTGACCATGGTTTTGTCCCACATTGGGTTTTCCTGGTAAGGTTTTTAATGAGGCGGCATCTCGAGCGTATTACGAAGAATGTTGTACTCTTTTTCCTTCATTAGTTTTTTTTTTATCCCACATGGTTTTTCCTAATAAGGTTTTAACGAGGCACACTCTTCGATAATGGACATCCAAGGGGGAGTGTTATGAAATATTTGTGGATATCCATTATCCTCCTTGTATCATTCCGGAATATTCTAGATCTAGGGTTTATTGTTATCTAAGCAAACCCTAGTTATATTGTATATATATATATCCGTACTCTATGGAATAATAAGTTGATCTATTCTCTCTCCATCTCTCATATTTTTCTCCTTATTTTATAACATGAATTAGTTTTTTGTTAAATATTTCTGTAATAATTTACCAACTTATAACTTTTTTCCTTCAAAAAATCTATTAACTATTACTAAAACAGGTCATGCTTACATCAATCATTTTAGAATTTGGACATATGTTAGGCTATCATTAAAAAAAATATGAATACAATATATGATGTCAGCTTTAATTTTTTATTTTTTTTAAAAACTATTCTACTTAGCTTATTTTTTGGAAGTATATTGTATATTTTTTTACTAAATTAATAAAACGTCATACGACATCTACATTGTATAGTTTTATTGGGAATAACATGCATCATTAATGTAATATAATGTATACTATTTTTAAATATTTTTAACACAACTAATCAACAATAAATTATTTTTCCCTCAATTGTAGTTTTAATAATTTTTACCTTATTATTTCATCTTTTTTATATGCATTACATTTTTGTTATTCTACATGAGTTGCCTCATTTTTATATTATATCACAAATAAATTATGGGAAAAAGGATTATTATTACCGTGCACCGCACGGGCTCTAATCTGGTACTAATAATTAATTTGTGGCCTACACTTGGCAAAAAGTTAAAACGCCAAATGTCGTTGTCTCGTGGTCTGGCTAAAAATTTAGCTTTATATATTAGTTATATAATTTGAGTCATGTCTATACATACAAGTCAAAATCAGAATCTTCGCAGTAATTTTGTTTCATACTTAGGTTATACATTTTATTTAGTTATGTTTATTGATGCATAAGTAAGTAATCGTATAAAACTTTGATATTTGAAAAATAGACAGATGAAAGTATGAAACTAATAAAACTCACATGACCGTGTCCTTCTTAACACTTAATCATACACAAAGGTCTCGTTTGGTTGACGTGATAATTAAATTTTCGTAGGAAACTGCATTTCATGAATTTTATTTTTTAAGAAATCATAAAAAGTTATTTACCTAATGAAGGAATTTCCAAAACTTGTTTGCTTGCATGGTTGGCAATGTGGGAATTTAAAAATCCCTTCAATTTCTATTGACCAATGACGGCTTGGTAATTACCTTCTCATGTGTTTTGGCATGAATTTCCACATCCTTTTTTTTTTTTTTGTGCATGTCAACCAAACAAGTATCCAACTTATGAAATTCGAAAAATTTTCATTTCCCCTATTTTACACTGTCAAGTAAACATGGCCAAAGTTAAAGTAAGTTATGTGAATAGTGTCCAAAGTCAAAGTAAGTTATGTTAGTGTTTGAAGTCAAAATGTATCAACTAAAATGAAACCGATTTTTTTTTTTTTTAAACTGGACAAATATGTTATTTAAATTTGTACTTGGTATTCTTTTTAAGATGGACCATATTATTTTGGTTACTCATATGAATTACTCCATTTGTTTCTTTTCTAAAGTAACGTTTGATTTTATTTACAAGTATTAAGCAAGATGTTTTGGAAGTAGGTAAAATGAAAATATTTGTTTTGGAGGTAAATAAAGGTTTTGATAAATGGAAATATATTTGCTTTTAGGTAAATATGAATAGTTGCTTTGGGATTATGAAATATTTTGGTAAATGAGAATAGTTGCATGAAAGTTAGGTAATTATAAGAGTACTCCGTAACCATAGAAAACAAACGATGGCGTACTACTATATATTACGAAGTGAGTGTTTTGTTTTATAAGATTATTATACTTCTGAATATGATTTTATTTGTTGTTCATTGTGATCAATGGATGGAAAATGAACATATATTCTTAGGTTTTGAATTATTTATTTGGGTTTGAATATTTTTTTTTTTGGTGTGAGCTATGGGCCTATGTATGACCTTATACTTCATATTCTTATCAAAAGATTATGAATCAAAGTGAAAATTGATACAATTAAATTCAAAAGAACATAACCTAAAACACTATATTAACAAACATAATATCGTACTTCATTTGTTTATTTAATTGACACATTTTGACTTTGGGCTCTATTACTCAATTCTTAAAGCTTGCCTTGACTTCTTTTGTTATTATTTTTTTATGTAAAAAACATGGTTATCCGAGCTCTTTAGAAGATTTGATCAAAATCTACCTTTCAAAAATCAAATTTTCATAATTTTTATTGAAGACTTTTTTATTTGAAATCATGAGTTGGCAACACACATCTAAAAGAAATATGCCAAAAAAAAAAAAAAAAAAAGAGAGAAAGAATTGTTGATTTGCTTGTTATCCCTAAGTTTTGCTTATAAGAGAATTGTTGTTTTAGGTCGGGTAATAGTGGGTTTTTGGGAGGGTGGGGGTGAGTTTATTTAATGGGTATTGGGTAATAACGGATAGGGTTAATTGGTAAAAAAAAAAGTAGGGTTATACACTTATACATGATGGTGGCAAAGCTAGTGTGATTAGTAATGTAGGTGGGGTAATAATCGAGAATGTAATTTATGTTTAGTCTCTATATCCTTATAGGATTTTGTTTTTAATTTCTATGTTATATATTTTCCTGAGTTTGTGATACTTTTTTTTTTGGATGCAAGGCAGGGATTAGATTAAAATAAAACGTACATCAATAGATAGACATATTCAATTTACAATTATTCGCCAAAAGATCTGCTGCTTTGTTAGTATTCCTCGATTCATACTTAATCTCTTCGCCAGTCAGCCTATCCAAAACATCCCCTATGTGTACTTGAATCTTTGCCTTTGTAGATGATATCTAAGTACAAAATCCCCCTTGATGCTTTGCCTTTACAAAAACATTTATGAAGAAAAAATCACATCAGTTGAGGAAGACTTTACTTTTTGACACCATCAATTTGTGATATTTTTAAAGTAGGTTTCTTTCTTTTTTTTTTAAAAAAAAAAGTTGGGTGCATCGTACACACTTATGCTTTTGAGGTCATCGTTAATAATCAGGTGCACCATCTAACTTAGGGATGTCAGTGGGGCGAGTCAAGTAGGAGACCCACCTTTGGGGATAAAAACCATACCCGCCATGGGTGATGGGGCGGAGATGGGGATGAAAACCATACCCGCCATGGGTGATGGGGGCGGGGGTGGATTTTAGGTTGTACCCGCCCCATCCCCGCCCTGCCCCAGTTCGTACCCGCCACATCCCCGTGACCCATACCTGACTCTATATAATTTTAAAAACAAAATTATATACTTTTATAATATTTTATAAAAAAAAATTTGTTAAATAGTAAATATAATACTTTGTAATACACTTATATTAAAACAAAAAGGTGTGTAACATTGACATTGATTTATTTTTTTTAAAAAAAAAAAATTTGTATGCTATATTAATTATGTAGTGTATATGTGAAGCGGGGATTAGGCGGGTCTTAGGTGAGGATTAGGTGGATGTGGATATCCAAATGGAGGTGAGGAGGGGATGTGATGAAATTTGGACACGCCGCGGAATAGGGATGAAAATTTTAGATGAGAATGAAAATGAGAAGCCAATATCCGTCCTAACCCGCCTCATTGACATCCCTAATAACTATTTGCTAGTTCCTTTGTCGCGAAGTTCGGAATATTTAATAGGGGTTCCACGTTACACTTTTGGAATGACAAAAGAAGAAAGAGACGTCGCAGTTTAAAGCGTACTACCTTTTTAAACACTCTTGATTTGAATTCCACACACAAATGAACATTGCCTAAAACAACTGAGCAGCAGCAGCGGAAGAAGAAGATAGTGAGAGAAAGTGTAAAAATGGAGTTAGATGAATGGGATTTGAGTGCAGAACAACTTGAATCCCTCGAAAAAGACGCTCTTCGTCAAATTGCTCTTCGTAAAAACTCCAATTCCAATTCCAATTCTACTACTAATTTTGCATCAACGACAACGACAACTCCTAGCGTTTCCGGCGCCAATTCGCAGCTTCCGCCATTACCAAATTCTCTCGCCCCTTCTTCTACTCAGACTTTCAAGGATTCTTCCAGAATTCCAACTCAGGTAATTATTTCTTGTAATTTTTTTGGGGTAAGGGGTGTTTGAGGGTTTAATTGAACTGGAATTTGCTGATTCCTTTGCCCTTTTTTTCATTTTGAATTTCATTGAAATTTTGAATGTTGCTAGCATGAAAAAGTATTAGTTAATTTGCTGAATTACCTTGAATTTTGTATTTTTCTTTGATTTTTTTGGGTTTGTAATTGAATTTTTTGCTTTTTGGGAGAAGGGGAGATGAGTGAAGTCAAGATATTAGAGAGACTATCGCGCTTAAGCTCATGAGAGTTATGTTACTTATGTATATATTCTGTTGCAATTACTTTTAATGAGTGTTATGTATTGATTGAAGGAGGAGATTCTTAACAATACTGTTTGAATAAGGGTTATTTTGGGTTGTCGAAATTTTTGTAGTATGTTTATTATTTGAAAGGATTGTATAGGTGCATGCAGTGGCGGACCCAGGAATTTCCGACTGGTGGGTCACAATCGATAATCAAGTATGTAAAAAAAAAAAATTACCGAACAACCAAATAATAGTACTAAAAAATACATCCAATTATTCAAACAGTACAAAATACAACCAAATGTTCATATAATACTACTTAGCACTATACTCAAGCCAAGTCCAAGTATCAAACCACTTAGCACAAAAGCGACGGTTTTTGCCAAAAATTGAAGTTTGAGGAAATATAAAGTCTTTGGGCTGACAAGGCTTTCTTTGAATGTAAATTCTTCTCACTAAATCTCTATCATCTTTATGGAATTGACTCATCTTTCTCCTCTTTCCTGGATCTTGTGGAAGATTAGCAAATTCATGTTCACTTAATCTTTCACCAAAGATTGGGGCATTAGGAGAACATTGGCCTTGTTCATTTTGAGGGGAATTTTGAGTTGAATAATTAGATGGAGATGAATGTTGTTCACTTTGTTGAGGTGGAGATATAGTTTGTTCACTTTGTTGAGGCGGAGATATAGTTTGTTCATTTTGTGTTGGATGTGGAAGAGAAGTTGAAGTAGGATTCTTTTTAGCAAAGAAGCTAGTAATGTTTTGCATTTCATTTGGAGTGCGTTTTCTCTTCATTCTGAAAATTGAATGAATAATCAACTAAATCAAACAATATTCCCCAGAAAAATTATTTACAAAGATCATTAGATCATCCAAATAGAAAATTGACAAGATTACAATCCTAACTAATAATTAACAAGCTTAAAAAATTGACAAGACTAAAATCAACAAACTAATATCTCCACTAATCTATACGACTATACGGAACTTCAAGCCGAATATGCGACTAGCACCACTAAGCACTAACCAGTCCACACTGTAATCTAATTATAAATTTATAATCTTCCTTACACTAATAGTTAAATAGTCTAATTGTTGTCTAACACAATGTCCGGCAATACCGACATCACATATTCACAATTTCAAATAATGACATAAACAGTAAAACAGATAAACTAATAAGTTCAATTTAACAGTCAAAACACAATTTACACAAATAATGCAAATTCAATGAACATTCATCGTATATACTAATTTTAAGAGACAAGTAATGCAAATTTGATAAAAAATTCACAAAAAAAAAAGAATAAATTGATGAACATACCTTGCCGGACTGCCGTGCCGGAGGCGGCAGGCGCTGATTGAGGCGACTAGGCGTCGGCGAGCAGCGGAGCAGCCAGCAGCACAGCCCGCACAGCGAAATAGCGAATTGGCTGAATTAAATTGAAGATTGCGATTGTAGTTTAATAAAATTAACTAATTAGAATGAATTAAATTGAAGATTAGAAATTAACAATAAAAATTACAAACTTACTCTTTGATGAAGAAGTGAAGAACTGGAGTTGCAGATGATTGATGAAGGATTGAAGGGAAGAGGCGAATTGGCAATGGCGAAGAGAAGAACTGAAGAAGGCTAGGGCTTGAAGTCTTGAACTGAATTCGTGTTTGGTTTTTTTTTGGGGAAAACTGATTTTAATTTTTTTTTTTTTTTTTTTTTTTTTAAAATAACTTAAAATTTTTTTTTGGGCCTGGTGAGTCACTTGACCCACCAGGTCTAAGCCCAAGTCCGCCAATGGGTGCATGTATATGTGAAAGAGAATACACTAGTTTGTTAATCATATACAGAGTAATTGATTTTCAAGCATAGTTGAAATGGAGCGAAACCTAGTAGCAAGTAAAAATTCGAATATCATTATAACAGTAGTGCTCAAAAAATTGTTATTTAGTGATAGTGGTGATTGGAAAGCCATTTGATGCTTTGAAAAAAGTTAATAAAGCTTTGGCAACTTTGGTTATGCCATATATCAAATTGATATTGTGTGCCAAGATGCTAAATCTTTGTGACCGTTGGGGTTTGCTTTAAGAGAGATTTGGAGTTTCAATAGTAATGCTTTTATCAATAAGGTGCACCTTTGTTGTTAAAAAATCTATTCACTTGAATACTCTATAGTTGCTTGAAATTACTGAAATTTCACGCATACGAGTATATCTAGTTGGGGTGTGGGCCAAAAAGTGGTTGAATATGAATTAAAAATTATTGAGATGGATTAAGAGTAGAGAGAGATTGTGAGCAAAAAAGGGTTGTTATGATGGATAGAGGAAAAATCGGTGGTGTTCACATCAGATGACGGTGGGAATTTAAAGTAGATACTAGATAGTAGGAAGAAATTTTAGGATATCCCATTTTCCCATTATAGTATATTAGAAATATAGAGATGGGGATTGAAAGAGTAAGATTTTTGAAAATAATCAGAAGTATTTCAGATAAGGGCTATCTAGTTCACTTTTCATCTAGATAACTTCAGAATAGGGTTAATAAAAAATGGCCAATAAATTCAGGCAAGGATATTGCACGTGAAAAGAGTGAAGCCTGGATTACAGGCAAAGATGATAGGTAAGTTGTCCTATGAAAGAGCAATTGAATATTGTGATCCATAACCAGGAGAAAATGATGCATCAGGTTCAAGGACTAAGTTTAGCTGTTTAGGACTGCTTATAGAATAAGATATTTTTGTCATATCACCAGAGTGCATCATACTTATAGGAACTTCTATACTAATGAACTTCCTTGTAAAGCTTCCTAACCTTGGTGGAATATCATCAGTCATTCAGTAAGTTTTGCACAGTAACATGTAATCAGTACTCAGTTGGCTGTTTGGATGCCTCAATGACATCAATGAAATTCCTGTAGTGATTGAGGTTCTTTGACCTTTTTAAAAAAAAAAAAATAGTATTCAACGTATTTGTTGAAAGAGTATAGACATGATTAGATGGATGCTTCATATAACAGAAAATTGGATCTGGTAGAGATGTCATAAGTAATCTTTGATGGGGCTTTTTCATCAATATTAGACTCTTGGAGGGGGGAAGGTGTGAATTGTGTGCTAGCATATGTTAGTCTCTATCTGTTTGTGTTCATGATAGACTGAATTGTAATACAGGTATTTTACAAATGTAAAATGTTCCCGTTAAGCTAAACTATAATTAGTATTGTGCACAAGTAAGTAGAGAGGATTATGAAATGAGAAGACTTAAGTTGAGTACCAGAATAGAACATTGGGAAAGGGAATAATACATAATTTTGTCGTTTATACTGAGATAAACTTTTGACCTGGATGCTTGGATATAATTATGCAATAAAAAAACGACAGATTATTAGATGAGAGAAGGGAGAACCTATAATGTCTTAAAAAATTTAAGATTGTTGGGAAGGAAAACAATGTTATCTAGAATGACTTGAGAAAATGTCGTAGAGTATGCTATAGGCCTGACTCTTGAGTTTGAATTATACGAAAAAGGGAATAGTGTTGATGCATCTCTAATAAAGTAGTAGTGGTTTGGTGGTGAAACGTGAGGATGCTTTATAGCTAAGTTTGATGCTACCAGGTGATGATTCCACTTTTCATTTTTCTTACAATATGCGGTGGAAATAAAAGAAAAGGTCTATGCTACTGGATGATAATTCCTCTTTATTCATATAGAAATAAGGCGGAGAAGAAGAATGAAAAAGGATAGGATAATTAGTACTCCGTATTTAAAATCCTACTGTTGTGCTTTATTACTGCTAGTTTCACCCTATTTGTTGCATAAGATAATGCACTTGTGTCAATCTTCTGATATCCAGGTGGATGGCCCTTCAGGGTCCAGAGTCTTGCCACCATCCGTGGCACCAAAAACAGCTGGTGAGTTTCTGTAAATTATATGTCCATGCTAATTCAATTTTGGTTCTCAAGCACATTTTCACTTGTGATGATTTGCATGGGCTGAAACCTGAAAAAAACAATAGCAATGCTTATGGTTCAGAGTTCAAGTTTTATGGTTACTACAAGGTTAATAATAGCTCAGTGCAGCAGAATTGTGCATATCAATAAAGTACAAAGAGTATATACTGCCATAATAACACTCATAATGTGGCTGTGGCTTGCTGGAAGTGGAGTTCCACGGAAAATTATGGCTGTTTTATGTTACAACACGAGCTTTATAATCACAGTATATATAAGCATTTTAACGGCTTAAGAGCATACTTCAATGTTGCTTTAATTCTTGATGTCTGATTAGATGACTCTTCAAAGGAGGGACCAAAGCATTCTGTCAAGTTCTTTCTTCATGCTAGTGGAAGTATAGCTATCAGGTTTCCGTATAACCAGGTATGCTGGCCATTATTTGTTTCGGTTATTTGCTACATTCTCAAGGTTGTATCTGACACTGCCATTGCTCACAAGGTTCTTATAAATGCTGTCAAGAAGATTCCTAAAGCTACCTGGAATGCAAAAGAGAGGTTTTCTCTTCTTCTTTATGTGTTTCACTGTTTCTAAAGACCTGGTGCTTACTTGCTCTATGATATGGTGCTGAAATGACAGGCTATGGTTATTTCCGCTGTCTTCTTTGTCAACTGCTGAAGACATTCTCAGGGAAACTCCAGGGTTGAAAATTGAGGTGAAGCATTTCCTCTATCTCTGATACATCTAGTGGCTGTTCAAAGTTCGAACTGTACAGTAATGTTGGTCTCACGGTTCTTTTTCTTTCTGGCTTATATAAGTCATTAGTTTTTCATTGTTTGTTCCCTTAGGTTAAAGGTGTCCATTAACAAAGTACAAAGTATATTTCTTTCACAATATGGATATCTATTTAGAATTGCTATAAATAGGTGAGAATCAGCTAATTTATGATGCACTTTCGTGTTGTGACTTCTAGGTGGAAAATCTGGACCCCTTAGTTCGGAGAGCTATAACTGCTGCAACAGCTGCTCCGGATCTGCAAGGTGAATCTTGACTGGCATTGTGTTGTGAAATGCTGTACTCTTTGTGCTCTCTCTCTCTCTCTCTCTCTTCCTGGTGAGAAGCATACTTAATTGGAGAGATGAGAGAAGCGTAATTAATGTGAGAAGCATCAGAAGTCCAGATACATTAAAAATACGTTGCAGATATTAGCGAAACCACATTCTAGATATATCACAGTACAATACAGATACATTAAAATTCTAGCTTAGCTACATCAACTAATCACCATAGGAGAACTATCAAACAAGATTCTTATTGCAAGTGTACAGCTAAATAAAATATAAAAAGAATAGTGAGCCCTGCATGAAGAGCATGAAGCTGTTGAACTAAGATAATCTTTCATTGAAGGAGGGTCCATGTGCCTTTCATGATGCCGCACTTTCCCAAATATTTAGCACAATTACCAAACAAAATTGAGATTCAAAACCAATGTTAATCGGTTTCTGGTTGATATGGCCAGCAATGATTAACTTTGTTGACAATTTGACATAACATCATAGCCTATAAATATATTTGTCCTGTTTGTTGAAAGAAAATAACTTACAGTATTAAGGGAGAAAAGCCTCGTTGTAGAATGTTTGTGATTGTGTTTGTCTACCGTCTTCTCATTTAGTAGGGAGGACAATGTGTGCCGGTCTTGCCCCGGTTTTAAAGAAAATTAATGATTTTATCTCTAGTTAGTTTCCCTCTCTTGTTCTAGGAACTGGGTAATTGTGCATAAGATGATGGCTCAAGGTATATTACTGCTTTGCTGATTTCGAGAGTAGAGAATGAGAAAATCTCTGTGGATTGGTTGTCTTTTATCTGTCTATGCACTGGAAAGACATTCTTTATCTTATGGCTCATGCTTGGGGTGTTATTTAGTGTGCATTAATAATAATATACTTAATCTTTTACTTTGCAAGATCAATATGACAAGATTCCAAGCTATATAGAAACGAAGCTTCTACCATTTCAGCGGGAGGGCGTCAGGTACCTGCAGACTTTAGATGACCCTGATACTGCTCTGTGTAAATCTATATGAAGATTTTCTGTCCTTGTAGTACTGCTTAAAGAAGGACCTTTTTCTAATTACAACAGCTTTGCTGTCTTTCATTTTTTAATCAAGTTTCTTGCTCCTAATTTAGACCTGCTGTAGACTCTGTACTCCTGTAGTAAGGACTAAGGAGCTGATTTCTGATTCATAATGCTATAATTTATCAGGTTTGTGCTGCAGCGGGGAGGTCGGGCTCTTATAGCAGATGAAATGGGTCTGGGTAAGACTTTACAGGTAATTGGAGGTTTCACGTAATTTGTGTGCGAACTCTGGAGGCTTGTAATTTGTATACAAATTGTGTTTAATATACTACTCCGAAAATGGATGAAGGCATGACTTGAAGCAATTCCATCAATGGGCTTTATATTTCTCAATATGCTGATCGCCTGTTTGCAGCTCCCACTTTGACAATATAATTAGAAGCAGCATTTGTTTTCAACATTTGATGCCGATTATCACTTTTATGTGATGGGAACAATATTGTTGGTCATCGTGATAATTGCCTGATTGGTGTATTGATTTCACTGATTGCTGTTCTTCCTTTCTCATTTCGACCTAAATGTGCAATGCCCACAGGACTCTTAGGTTGCAGTATGGTAATACTAAAGCTACCTGCCTTATTCACTAGATTGTTTTGACTTTTGAATGATGGTCCTTGGTGATATGCATCTGTTCTATTGGACAAAAAGGTTATAATTTGGTTAAATTCGTAAAATTAATCATTCTCTCAAGTTTAATTGCTAAAGCATTTTCATTGCTTTTCTTTCCTTCACAATTCTTAAAAACTGGATTTTAAACTTCAAGGGGAGGGTAAAACCAACATTCCCCTCAAGGGCAAAGTATATCACATACCGTTATACTTTCCGAATATTAATTAAAACTTTGTTATTTTAAGCTGCTGAGACAACGATGTCATGATGATACCTTGAATAAATGAATCTTTATGTTGTCTGTAAGTCATTTTGAGGGTAAATTGTTATGCATACATGTTTGATATGGCCGGAGTCTGTTTAACAAAGGTTGAGCATGGATTTGTAATCTACATGAACATCAAGGTGCGCATATGTAATTTTATATATCTGTGCTTCTTTAGTGTATACTTCAGTTATACATGTTTGTTATGGGTGGGAACTCTCCTTTGATTACTGCATGGTATTGTTTTCCCTTTTATTGTTTTAAAGTGAGCTTCCAAGCTGTTTAAAAGTTGCAAAAATAAGAGTTAAGTGGTTGCTAATTATTCAAAATATTAATGTTTGGATGCCATTTTCTGCAGGCAATTGCTGTAGCCTTATGTGTCCGTGAAGCGTGGCCTGTTTTGGTGCTTACACCTTCTTCTTTGCGTTTGCACTGGGCTTCTGTGAGTACTACCATTGGTGTTTTAAGTCTTAACTGAAAAGTGTATTGCACTGCAGATACATTTGTGTCGCCATCAAACTATAATAGCATATTTAACATACATAGAGCTAAACTACAACCGCTGTAGCTACTGTATGTATGAATGTATAAATCCATATTATAACAACTGGATCTCTGTTTAAAAGCAATACCTTTTCTCTGTGGCAGCTATGACATATTCACAGAACTTTCATTTGTGTATGGTAGTCTTACTGCTATGGCCTGTTCTCACTTTGCAGTATATCCAACTATATCATAATCTAGCTGCAATAGCCTAATGTAGGCGAACTCAGAACTGAGATCCTTTTTTCTATTGTGTTTCTTCTTGTTGACAGATGATACATGAATGGCTGAAGATTCCTCCGTCAGATATTGTTGTATGTATACTTTTTATATACTTTTCTGGATTTTCTTGTTGAAATCTCCTACTTTTTGTTGGTGGAGCGGGTAGGGTATCCTGCAGTTGGTTTCTTGATAATTCTGAGTTGGATGCTTGGGTTGTTTGTGCTTTTCTTTTACATTGAATAATCACATCTCAAACTCTCAAAAGAGGCTTTTGTGAATAATCACATCTCAAAAGTTATGCAGTGCTGGCCTGTAATATCAAGAGAGCTAAAGTGTGGAATAAGTGTCACCATGTCTCAAATGTTATTTAGGCTTTACTTGTCGTGGGAATCATTTTTCCCTTGCAGTTTGAAACAATGTATTGGTTTACCAATTTTTGCGGATTGGGAGGTGGGGGTATTTTACATAAGTTTCAATTGGGGACATGTTGACTTCAATTCTTACAAAAACCAGTCCTACACTCCTCCTCAGAGGCTCAGAAGACAATTTTCCTAAAAAGGGACAATACCTGCTATCTTCATGGATGTTATCCCACCCCTCCAACCTCTCCGTGAACAAGAGTGAGAGGAAGAGGCTGCCCTATAGGAATAGAAAGGCATCAATGATACCTAAACTTGCATACTCTAATTTATGTTTTGGTGAAGATAAAATGAATTTCTTTTGTTTGATTGAAGACTTCTTGTTCTCCATGTCTGTATGGATGTATGTGTTTATTGCTTTCTAAATTTGCATACTTGTTTCTGATTTGGTTGAGAAGGTGAATTTTTCTTGTTTATTTATGTATACCTACATCATCCTATTGTTTCATGTTATATTATGTTATCTCAATAAGCTTGCATTTTTTTCATCAGATTTTGACTGCTCTTCGGTTGCCTGTTATTGTTTGTGATTATCCTTGTTGGGGATGGCAAAATGTGTGCCTCTTTGTTTTGGGATCTGACTCGAATAATATGCAGGTGTTATTATCTCAATGTTCGGGATCAAATAGAGGGGTTTTTTCAGTGGTTTCCACAGCCAAGGGGACTGCTCGTCTTGATGGTTTGTTCAATATTGTTTCATACGACTCTGTTCCCAAGCTACAAGGGACTCTTATGGCATCAGAGTTTAAGGTGAATATATCTGTTTTTTTGCGTATGTTGAAATATGATTCATGGTGCCTTAATTTCATAGTATTTCCCTATTCTCCCCACTCACGTCTTAAAAAAAAAAGCTTGCATGTGGTGACTATATTTTTATTTTTAGCTGTAAACTGTTACTCTTTGATGGACTTGTATACAAAACTTTGTTCAAGGTGGTGGTTTTTACAGTAGTTTTTAATATGTGTCGGCAGTGTTAGTTTATTTTGCATCTTTTTTATATTTATTTTTTAATTTATTTTTTATTTATTTACTGTTTTGCAATCAATGAGCATGGTGTTGCTGGAGCATGGGCATAATAAAGGCATGAACCAAGAGAGCAGGCCTGAAAAACCAGAGTGTTATTTTTGACAGCGCTAATGAGCCTACAAACCTATTTAATCAACACGACAGGGTATTGCTTGATATTTCTTGGTGGCTAGGGAATGTGTTTTGGCCTATTGGCCTAGCATTCAAGCATATCTAGTAGCTTGGGAAAGTTTTGGCAGATAAAAATCTAGTTTTCTGGAGTTGATTGATTAGGGTTTCGTAAAGAAATTTCTTGGAGATCAAAATCCTTCCTAAGCCTATTTCTGGTATGCGTAGACCTCTTAGTTTACTTTTTAAGGAATATTTTGTAGTTAAGGAGAAAATTTGCATATGTGACATTGTTAAGGGAAAGCTACTTACTGTACATATTTAAGTAGTTTTTAAAAGGGTTTAGCGCTATAAATACAAAGTATGTTTTGCACAATGCATTCGAGTGTACTAGTGATTGCAAGTCTCACTTTTGCTCATTATATTTGGTATTGGTTTCTTAGCTCCCTCTCTTACCTCGGCCTGCTAGAATAAATCATTGATGTGGAATTGGGAACATGTAAAGCTTGCTGCTACCCTTGCCATTGATGAAATTTGTATTTTCTGATTCTTTCTTTATCTGTGGTTGATGAATTTACCTTATTATAAAAATTCAATAAATAAATAATAAAGAAAGCACCTCTGGAATTTATGTATTTACGCAGGTTGTCATTGCAGATGAGTCACATTATCTGAAGAATGCTCAAGCAAAGAGGACAACTGCCTCTCTCCCGGTTATAGGGGTCTATTTTTTCCCTTTAGATCAATTTACAGGAAGTGCTGCATTTTACTCCCTGCCCGTATTCTCTTTCTGCTGTTTTTGACCTGTGAAACTTCTCTGTTCAATTTCAGAAAGCACAGTATGTAATTTTGCTTAGTGGAACTCCTGCTCTGTCAAGGCCTATCGAGCTATTCAAGCAGGTGATTTTCTATCTACCCATGCTTGATACTTGACCTTAATTTGGCTCTTTTCTTGTTCTATTGAGTTTTTTTTAGTTATTATATTATCTTAGTTTTATAATTTATTTATTTTTTATTTTGGATACAGCTAGAAGCCCTCTATCCTAGTGTTTACAAGAATGTCCATGATTATGGCAACCGATATTGCAGGGGTGTAAGTGATTCACTTGCTTGCTAAACACATGCTTCAGCGTCCGAATTTGTTTACTTTGATGAGCCATGTAAATTTCTCCTTGATTTTCAGGGAGTATTTGGATTATACCAAGGTTCAAGTAACCATGAAGAATTGCACAATTTAATGAAAGCAACACTCATGATACGCAGACTGAAGAAGGATGTTCTTTATGAGCTTCCTGTAAAACGTAGGCAGCAGGTAACGCTGCTGTCTAGCCTGCACCACACTGCTGCAGTGCTGCTGACGCCTTTTGGTTTCTGATGGTTTTTGCCCATTTCATAAATTATGTGTTCAAAAATTCCTTTTGATGGATTGCTTATGAAGACTTCTTTTGGCTTTACTCTTTACCTTGACCAAAGCTAATGTTAAAATTGTTAAGATTTTCCTGTGCTTGATATTGTTCTTTGCCAAAGTACTTCAATGTGAACTCATCATGTGCCCCATTTATGGGATTGAGGCTTTGATTGATTGAACTCATCATGTGGTAATTTTTTGTTCTCGTATTACCAGCAATCACGGCATGATAAGGTGTCAGGAGCACCCCCTCCTGTAATCAGAAAGAAAAATGAAAAATAATAATTATATGAAGCATAGAAGAGGGGTTAAATTTGGAACTGGTGAATGAATTTTACATGTTAAGCTATAAATCAGCTATATCTTATGCATCCTTTTATTGGACTCTGATACAATAAATGATCTTCAATTTACTTGTAAGTGACTGAAGGACATTGCATGGTGATTATTAGGTCTTTCTGGATCTGGCTGAAAAAGACTTGAGACAAATTAAGGCATTGTTTCTCGAGGTAATGCATCATTTCATGGTGTGAATTAGCTTTCAAGTTTAAATGCCGAGTGATTATTTATTGTTGATTCAGATACTTGTTGCAAATGAATTTTAAAATTTTGGTAGTGTTGTATGAGTACCCTTACCAAGGACCCTAGGAAGTAGTGAAGTACATTGTTTTTACCACTTACTCTGTTTAATGCTTTAGCAATCAATTGAAAAATTCCTATCTTCTGAACACTGCAATACTTTTATATCTTTTCTTATAGCTGGGGGTGGTGAAAGACAGGATTAAAGCTAGCAGTTCCAAGGATGAACAAGAGTCTCTCAAATTTACTGAAAAGGGTTTGATTAATAAGGTACATTTTTTGCTTTATTCCTACTAAAATTCACGAACACGGTCACATTTAGCTGCATCTTTAAGCTATGTAAAGTAACTCTATGTTTTTCCTTCTTGCCTTGCTATTCTACAGATATATACTGATTCTGCAGAAGCAAAGATTCCAGCAGTTAAGGAATACCTGGGAACAGTCATTGAGGTGAGTTCATTATCAAAATAAGAATAAATTAAAGGAGGGAAACAAGGATCAGGAAAATCAATATATTTTTTTATTTACAGGATTACTCTAAATTTATTTATTTTGTCAATCTGTGTGATTTTACCAAAGAACTTTGGACTCTTTTAATTTTTGTGGAAAAGATTCTCATTAGAATAAGCCAATAAGGCCATATGGCAACTATATTTTAAACATATTTCCTGAACAAGTTAATATTCTTTTGAGTATTTTAAAAAAAAAAAAAAAAAAAAAAAAAAAAAAAAAAAAAAAAAAACCTAAATAACCATATGCTTGTTCGGCTTTAAGTCATGGTTAAACAAATATCCCTACAAAAATATTTAGCTGATTAGCATTTTAAAATATTGGAGATCTAAGCAACATGTGTAGTAGCTGTCTTGGGTTTAGAAAGATATCTGCAGCAGAACTTGCTTTAATTTACGTCAACCATAAGCCTACATCCACAAAGATTTCCATCAAGAAAAACATGAAGTTTTCTATATAGGGGAGACAAATAAATGACAGCATACTAAATTTACTCATGAAGTAAATAATTTATTATAATCAAGCAAACAAAGGGGCTGGAATTTGCTGCATATAATCAACCTGATTACATATTCGCTTTATTATATTTATAGTTTATTATTCAATTTTTTTGTTTGTGTGCGTTTACTAATTCCATACAATTGAACTTAGTAAGCGGAATGTCTGGCATATAGAGGAGGCTACGTTATATGCTTGCCATGGTTATTGGAAGAGCACTTAAGAAATATCATCATTCAGCAACACTAGCACTCGCATGCTGGATTCGTTCAAGAATAGAACAGATATACTTCCTCCGTTTCTATTTAGTTGACGCGTTCAATTTAGGCGCACATATTAAGGAGAGGAGAGAGAATGATAAAGCAAGTGGAGGAAGACTAGTAAATGCAAAGTATAAAAGTTACCCAAATAGGAAACGTGTCAACTTAAAATAAACTTCCTAAAATGGAATACGTTTCAACTTAAAAAGCCAGAGGTAGTATTACTAAAGAAAGGCTTGCAACTTCGAAAGCGGTTTTTGCTTTCGTTGGTTGGAAAAAGTGTCATTTTACTTATACATACACAAAAAATAAAAAGATGCGTTATTCTTCAGTTTGTTTTGTCTTCTCTTCCCTGAAGCTATCACCTTGTGGTTCTTTATTCTCTTTGGCCATTTTTTCAAGTGTTTCTTTGTAGTCCTTTTCTTTTAACACTTTGTTTGGATAGCAAATAAGGAAGGAAAGGAAGGGGAGGGAAATAAGGGGAAGGGAATGGAAAAGAAAGGGAGGGGGAGGTGAGCTCCATTTTCCCTCCAAATCTCTCCAATTTTGGAGGGATTATGCTTATTAAAGAGAGAGGGAAAATGGATCCCTCCCTCTCCTTTCTCTTCCTTCCCCCAATCCTTTACCCAAACAAGAGAGTTTGTCCCCCTCCCTTTCTCTTCCCCTCTTTTCCTTCCATCTCCTTCAATCCAAACAAAGTGTTAATTTTCACGATCTCTTATCCTTTGTCATATTTGGGTATGTTAGCTTTTGTGATGATTCTTTCATATTGCTTACATATTTTCCTTTTGGATTTATTGAGCCAGGCTGGATGTAAATTTCTAATATTTGCGCACCATCAGCCTATGATTGAAGCAATACACCAGTTTTTACAGGTAAATTTTGACTCCTGTTTTTCATAATTCATCAAATTCATTGGCCTATATGACCCACCCCTTGGAGCCAGGAGGATTTCTAATAGAAATAAAACCACAAGACCTCATTCTGAGGAGGGGGGTAGGCTCTACCACTGAGCTCCTCTTTTATTCACCTATTGGTCAGACCATTATTATGTATGTGCTATATAATTATATTTTTTATGTTGACATGTTCTTGATTCATTATTGAACTTCCAGAAGAAAAAGGTTGGCTGCATCCGCATCGATGGTGGTACACCAGCAGCATCAAGACAATCTTTGGTTACAGAATTTCAGGAAAATGAA
This sequence comes from Chenopodium quinoa, assembly GCF_001683475.1. Classification (NCBI taxonomy): domain Eukaryota; kingdom Viridiplantae; phylum Streptophyta; class Magnoliopsida; order Caryophyllales; family Amaranthaceae; genus Chenopodium; species Chenopodium quinoa. The sequence goes on from NW_018745684.1 coordinate 8,471,370, forward strand.
GCAATCAAGGCTGCAGTTGTATGACAACTCTTACCTTTTTTTTTTTTCTTTCTTTTTTTTTTAAAAAAAATTTTAATATTTTTTTTAAGCTAACTTCTAAGATTTACTTTCTTGTTTTCCTCTTTCAGCTGTCAATTAAAGCTGGAGGTGTTGGTTTAACTCTAACAGCCGCTAGCACAGTTATCTTTGCTGAGTTATCTTGGACCCCCGGTGACTTGATACAAGCCGAAGATCGTGCTCATAGGATCGGCCAGGTAACTAATTTAGCAAAGTAGAAAAGTTTTTTTTGAATTCTCTGTATTCAACCAGTCACATTTCCTATTAGTCGAAATTCAGTTATTATTGCCTTATATCATTAATGTACGTTTAGAGGTAGCCAAAACTTCCTAATCGTGGCCTTTTCTCCCATTCTGCTAGGTCTCTTCGGTCAACGTATATTACCTTCTAGCAAATGATACTGTTGATGATATCATCTGGTATGATGTGACTTGCATTATAATCTGTCTTGAATTTAGTAGAGTTATTAAAATGATCAAAAGATGATGATGCTAACTAATGTGGTACTTTTTTCTTTGTTTCCGTATTGAAGGGACGTTGTTCAGAGCAAACTAGAAAATCTTGGACAGGTTTTATTTTTTTACCAATTGCATGTCTATTTGTATCTCCTTAGCACTTTTTGCTTCTTGTTGCTAAAATGAAATCTGGATTTGTAATTTTTCATGGACATATTAGGTTCTTGACGGACAAGAGAATACCATGGAAGTTTCATGCAACCTACCAAGATCTAGCCCTGCAAAGCAGAAAATACTTAGCTCACACAGATCGCCTACTTCTAGCCCTCAGAAGCAGAAAACACTACACAGCTCGCCTACTTGTAGCCCTATGAAGCAGAAAACACTTGATGGTTACCTAAAACGATGCGGTACCTCAGATACAACTGATGCTGAGCCTAGTTTGAAACATCCGAGAAACTGATATATTTTTTTTACTAACAAGGTGATGTACTATATATCTGTATAATTAGTCCTTTTGTAAATGTACATAATTCATGGCGACTTTGTAAATTGAAGAAGCCATCTGTTGATATATCTGTATCCTAGAACAAGCTTGTGCATCTCAGAACTGAACTTCCCTTCTTCCCCTGCTATTCGTCTAGTTTGGAATTGTTGTTGGAATGAGTTCCTTTTGAATTTTGATAACTAATCACACTAATTAAAGAACCAATTTAATCACCCATTGGTAATTCATTCTAACCTCTCATTGTAATTTGAATGTTGCTTTTATCTCAAAACATCCCCATTAAATATTTCTCTCCTATATACTGATGATTCATATATATAATGAATATTCGTTTCTTTGTCCTTAATGTGTACAAATGAGAAAATGAGGGATGTGTTTGTACCGGGTTTTGTGGGTAATGAACTCAGACGGAGATAAAGAACCTAAGCTAGATTTTGATTCAAACGGATCAAAACCAAGTGTGCTCAATCAAATAGATCGAACAAACTTAGTTCATGTTTGCTGCAAAGGAAACCCAAGAGCTTCTTTATAAACTTTATTTCATAAAAAAATGCTCGTCTTTTAGAACACTTGTTTAAAAAACAAAATCAAATAAATTAGAAATAATAAATGAAAATTACAATTTTCAAAAAAAAAAAAAAAAAAAATTGAAAATTATTAGTAGTGAAATTTCTAGTTGAGTAAATAATCACTGTTCTATTCAATTTCTAGTTCTCTTGTTTCTAAAATACAATCAATACACAATACTACGTAGTATATAGAATACAGTAAATTGGAGTGTTATGTACAATGAACAGGTTTATCAAAAAGAAGAAAACCTTAATCAGAATCACACTCTCCAAAGTAATAATTTTAACATTGACAGGAATATTTCAGCTCCTTCTCACTAGTCTCCTCCTTCAGTTCAGACACTGAAATAATTCTTCAGACAAGTTCGGAATTCTTAATCTCCGTGAATTGTTTCAACCTGCATATCAGCTACACAACTGAATCTGAGACGTCAGCAATGGCAACAAAATTTCTTCAGGAAGAAACAGCAGCAACAGCAACGTGCAATTGATCCTTAGCCTGTTCCTCAAAGTAGTTTGCAACGATCAACTCTACGTCTTCTAAACCGACACCAATGTAGAGAGGGTTACTAGTTTTCACAGTATCAGCACCTACATTACCATTCTGAAGTCTGACATTACGTGCACTTTTACACTTGCCCAAGCACTTGCACCCTTCAACAACTCCCTCACTGCCTACTGCTCTTTGAAACTCCTCCATCAATGCCGGGGCACCTAATTTCTTGCACTTCCCGCCCATACAAACCTCGATCTTCTTCCCTATACTTTCCACTCTCGGCTGATGCAGCTGCAGAGTTTCCGAGTCCAGAACTTCGATTCCTACATCCTTGTTTAAGGTCAAATCAAGGATCATATTGCTGCACTTCTGCTCTGAGGTTAGAGATAGTTGCTCACTTGTACATTGAGCAGGTTTCTCACTGACTAAATCAATCTCTTTAGATTCATAAGGTCGAACAATGGTCTTGTTTTTCACAGTTTTCATGTCAATCACTTCATCACATTCACTGTCACTCGATTCCGAAGAGGAAGAGGAGGATTCACAGTCTTGTGATTTACAATTCTTCATCTTTTCTTCTTCTGCTTTTAACAGCTTCAATTGAGCTAACAGTGTCTCTGCTGCTTGCTGCACAAATTTGTCCAAAAATTAAACCAATAAGTACAACAACTAAAAGAGGGTTGGAAAACTATAAATTAAATATTTGTACAAGGATCAATTGCCAAAAACAAAATCGAAAAAGCTTTTAAAACCCTTGAATAATTCATTAGATTAAACTTCGTCCTTTCACAACTTAATAGAAAAACTGAAAACTACATCAGGAAATCCTCACTTAAAGAAACAAAATCCCTCTGATTGCAAATACCAATTCAAATTCCAACTTAAATTTCAATTCGACAATACACAATCTCCCCCAATCACATAAAAGTCGACCCTTTGCAATCAGGGCCGAATCAACATATTGTATACAATACACCCGTGTTAATAGAAGTTTGTGCAAAACTCAGATATATTAAACACACATACTCGTATTAATCATTAACTTAAGAAATAATTCCAAATTCACAAAAAACAACATAAAAAAATTGATAAGAAAGAAAGTGAACTTACAGAAATAGTTCTGGATTTATCATCATCAACAGCAAAACCCAGATTATTATCAGAATCCAAATTCAACCCAAACCCTAACTCAGAAAAGGCCGATAAATCCTTAACCAAACCCTTCAACAATTTCATCCTCTTTTTCACCGGAATCCCATTCCACCCTTTTTTCCCCTTTCCCTTTTTCTCTCCACAAACAGAGGAAACCGAAACCCCAACTCCAACCCCAGAATTATAATAATCTAAGTGCCCTTCATCTTCAAACCCACGATTCCCAACTTTTAATTTAAATTCCCTCAAACTGGGTATTCGATTCCCTCTTCTAAAACAAACTTCAGAATTCAAAAAACATGAATTTCTTGCATTCCCAGAAAGTTTTCCAATCTGGGTAGTGTAATAACAGCAAGAAGAAGAAGAGGGCTTCAGTACGACGCCGTTTAACACCGCCATTGATGATTGCTGAAGTTTTTGGGTGGATTTTGATTTTCTCTCTCCTAATTTCTGGAACTCTTGAAGGAAGAAGGTGAGGGTTGTGTATAAGGAGGATTTATGGGGTACGTGGCGGAAGGTAATTGGTTGGAGGAGAGAGAAAGTTTACATGGGAGTCAAATTTGTGGAGCGATTGCTGTTTTCTGTTGAGCACGCGTTAGCTTGTTCCCGCCATGCGTATGGGATGAATATTGGACGAGGGATTTTAATGGTCTGAGATTGATCTGACGTGGATGCCATGGTGGATATTGTATAATAAAGTTTCCATAAAAATGCAAAGGAAAAGCAAAATTGTGATTTTTATTAATTTTTTGTTTTTTTTTTCTTTTAGTTATTTCTCTATGTATTTCTTTTTCATTTTTTTTTTCTATTATTGTCATTCTCTTAAAAAAAAATATCTACAAATACATTAGACCATTAGGGTTTGTTTGGTATTGCTGTGATTTTTTTTTTATTTTTTTTTTAAATCATATGATATATGTCATACTTCCTCCGTTTTTGCACCATATCTATTTTAGGAAACAAAATATATGTATTCACAGTACAAATATCCAATATACCCTTACTTTTAACCCTTGATTCTGTAGTGTATGTTTATATTACGTGGATAATCTTGTCCTTTTACCCCTCTATCTCTTCCTTTTTCCTACTACCGAAAAAAATGTGTCCAGCCCCTATGGTGAAATAATAAAAGAATGAAAGAAGTATAATGAATTAAAAATTAGTAATCTGTGGTTTATACACACGGGTGTACAGTGCTCATCATACACCCGGATAAATAAAAAAAAGGCGGAAAGAACATCCTGTGTTTCATAAAGAACATACATGTATTTGACAAAGAACATGGTTGTATTTGACAAAAACATGCATTACCAAAGAACATAAAGATATAATAAAAAGAACGAGATAAAAGCTCGATAAAATTTTCTGAAAAATTACACATTATTAACGGAAAAAATTTAGAAGTGATAAATAATCGAGTAGGGCCGGGCCATATCATAATTTCTCGTGCTCAAACCCGTAGAAAAGTAGCGGGTTTTCGGGCTTTTTTCGAACCCGGATCGAGTTTTAACTAAAAATGCATTTTTAGGTTTGCCCAAACCCACCCTATTTCGGGCCGGATCGGGTCGGGATGTGAGTCATGCCAATGTTGATCACCTCTTAAAAAATCCTTACCAAAGATATCATTTCCCCAAAAAATAGTTTTCTATCTCTCCAAAAAAAAAATCAACTTCCCATAATAATTTAGTTTTTTTTACTCTAACATTATTTTCAATTAAAAATAATTTAAGATTTCAATATCAAATTTCAAAATACCAAATGTTAAAAAGAACATAATTTATATTGTAAAGTACATATAGTTAATACCTAAATAACACACTAATCAAACTCAAAGAATGTGCGATAATAAAAGTAACTTAAATATGACATGATAATAAAAAATAGAATTTGGGCGTCACTACGACCTTAAAGAACATACACGCCAAATTCAAAGAACATACTTTGTATTATTAAACCCAAAAAAAAATATGTTTATCAACATATGTTAAATAACATAAGTTATAATGTAAAGAACATATAATTTTACTCAAAGAACACACTGATCACACTCGAATAACATATTAAAGGTATGTTCTTTGTCAAACATAGGTATGTTCTTTATCAAACACTATATGTTCTTTCCGCCTTTTTTTGTTTACCCGGGTGCACCATGGTGCACCCGGGTGTATTATCTAATTTTCAAAAATTAGTTAAACTCATTCAATGTGATAATTTTAAAAATTGACAACAAAAAAGTGGAAACATCTTATTCTTGTTTCCCGATAACAAAAAACGATGTCAAACAAGCCCTTAATTGTTATATTAAAAGAGTGTCAAAAAATGTTATCATTGTATTATACTTAGGGGTGTACACCGGTCCAAAACCGGACCGGACCTGGACCGGACCTGTTTGGACCGGGGACCTGAATTGGGTAATTATGAGGACCGGGGACCGGACCTGAATTAACAGGTCCGGTTCCGGGCCAGACCTGAAAAATCAGGTCCGGTCCGGGTTTGGACCTGAATGGACCTGTTTTGTGTCTTTTTCGTTTTTTTTTTTAATACAAAACCTGTTGGACCTGCATATGGACCTGTTTTGTGATTTTTAGACCTGTTGCATAATTTAATAATTACATACAAACCAAAATTATCAATTACAAAACTACATAAAGTCTATAAAGTCCCGATTCTCAAACACCAAAAATACAAATGAGTCCACCGAAAATACAAATAAGTCCACAAAAACTCAGTTTCAATTTTTCAGAGTTTGGTTTTCTTCTTCTTTTTTTTTTTTTTTAATTACGATTTTCCCGGGTTTCAGGTCCGGACCTGAAAACCCCGGGTTTGGACCGGGTCCGGACCGGGACCGGGAACCTGGATTTTTAAGAACCGGGACCGGACCTGAATCAACAGGTCCGGGTCAGGTCCGGTCCGGTTCAGGTCGGTTCAGGTCCGGTTTCAGGTCCGGGCCAATTTTTGTACACCCCTAATTATACTACTACCTCTATTTCATATTATTTGCAACAATTTGACATAAAAGTGTGATTAGATAATATCTAATCGTTGCAAATAATATGAAATGGAGGTAGTAGGATATTTGATGCTATGAAAAAAATAATACTCTGTACTATTATTACTTCAATGAAAATATATGTTCAGTGATATACGAAGCATAAGATCATTTTCATTAATATCTATTTTGGATGAGCATCAAGAGAAAGAAAATAGAATATTGTTAAGAAAAAATGTGTATGTTAGGAGAGAGAACATGGTGACCAAGTCATTACCTTGAGCCCCATGATCAAAGAGTCGTCTCAAACAACTAACAGTGAGCTGCAAAACATATGTCTCACAGGGGTAATATGTCATTCACCCTTTGAATTTAGAGTAATATTATTGGGTGGTCAAATAGTACCACTGGATATTCTCAATGGTACTTTAAAAAAAATTCATCCTATTGTATTTTATATGCTTCCAGTGGTAATCATAATGTGGTCCTCTTGATTTTTAATTTTTTTTTTCTCTCTATTTTCACGTGCATGTGAATATGACGAGCGCACCCCCATTGATCTTGTTGATCAATTTAACTTGTCAATCAAAATGGCTCTTTTGTAAATAAAGTGAACATCAAACATCCACATAAGGGGAGCTATGAATGATGGCAATTAGTCAGCTACTGAGTAGGAGTGCAATTGATTTAATGTACGTTAGAGTGTGCTGTAGCCGAGTACGTTAGTGATGTAGCCGAGCGTCACCGTCAAGTTCTTATGTCATTGATTTTTTTTTTGAAATTATTAACACATATTTAATTTCAAATTAGTATCAAAGTTCAGAAACCAAAAAAAAAAAAACAAAAACAAAAACAAAAACCTTAAATAAAAAATTAAAAAAAAAGTTACGAACTGCTGGGTGGCGTCTGGCCGGGGCGCCACAACCACCAAACTTAAGCAATATGATATTGGGGTACTGTGTAATTTGTTTATATCATTATTATACAATTGGTTTAAATAAAACATAGCAAAACCAAATCTAAATTTGAGGTCATAGTGCTAAAACAAAGTAATACGCCCAATTTGAGGACACAATTTGGGTAATATCAATACATGAATTTAAAAAACAAAAAAATTGAATACCTAAAAGGGGAGTAGGTGCATTGATGAGATATGGGGTAGCTGAGGAGATAACGGCCAAAATTAACGTAACGGTGCGATAGATCAACCTTGGAAACGTCGTTACTCAAGCATATACATGTAGACGTGCGAGTGTGGCAAAGCTGTTGAGTCAACATAAATGCTATTACCCAAATGTCTCAGGTTTAATGATGGAAAAGACTGTTTTACCCTGTTGATTGACGAAACAAGTTGATCAAATTGATTAACTTGTATTTTGCGGAATATGACACAATATGTAACACCCTAGAAATTCCTTTCCTTTACAATACCCATTTTGCCCTTTTTAAAATACGAAAAAGGAAAATCTAAGACATTACCGCCACTGTGAAAACGGCTAAGGCAAATATCAAAAACTCACACACAGCGGAAGACTACTTTTAAAGCCATTTAAAAACAAGTCAACTTAAAAAGTCAAACCAAATGAAAGTAAAAGTCAAACAAAGTCAACCTACAATTTGGAACCATTGTAAGCCCTTAAAACCCAATCAAAATTTAAAACCTTTGCGTTAGTCTCATGATCATAATAAAATAAATAATATTCAAAGCAAATAAAACACATCATATTCCTATGAGAACTAAGCATGATTCGCTCTTCACTTATGCCCTTCATGAAAATGCTTCATCACCTGAAAAGCTTCTCTCTACTTGTCCCCGCTACTCACCATTAGAAATGGGTTCTCGTAGGGCCAAGGTAAAGACAAGGCCAAACAAACATACAAACACACAATCAGCAAAGCTGAGTACATAAGCGTAATAAAACACACTAACATGCTTTCATCCTAACATCACACAACTTACCGTGTTGCACCTGTTTACAAGCATACAAAACATTCAACACCTAATTAGACCAATACCAATGTTCATTTATTTTGATTACACATCGAACGGGTTTCCAACCAAATCCTTGCCTCAAATAAATTGAGGTAAACTACACCGGGAGCTAACTAGGTAGGCAAATGTCACATAAAGTGACTGAACGTCCTGCGCATAATATAGTAATAAAAAGGAAAATACAACGTCCTGTACTCCTAGTAGAAGTTATGGTCAAATATAAAGTCGCATAACAATATGTTCATACTCAAGGTATATACGTTCCAAGAGTTTGGTGTGTAATCTCTTTCACTTTACATTATTACATATTATTAGACTCAGTGATGACTCTCAAACCATAACATAATCAAACATTATCATTCATTCAAGCAATCAAACATACCAATTTAATTCTTGAATAATTAGTGACCACATAAAAGTAATAGTTGAACCCTTTTTAATCTACCTCAGTGTCAAAGACACCTTAAACGCATAATGCGTCGCAAATCCTATTCCTCGGTGCTAGAAACACCTTTAGTGCATATAGGCATCGCAATAAAAATTTATTCATGTGTACTAAGACACTTATTAACTCAATTCCCATGCTTAAAGCATCAATAAAAATTATATGAACCACAATAAAAATCCTTTTCAATAATCCAAACCAAATTAAACACTTAGTTTAAGTAAACATGCTCTCTATCATGCCAATAATAAAAGTGTGGTTCATATCCAACATGCCAATATAATTAATTCCAATCACCAGTTCACCATAAATAATTCATACATCACAATTCAATCACCAACATCAATCCAAATCAACAATTCCAACCAACACCTATCATGATAATACTTGGAATTAATTACACAAAGCCTAACATGCCTCTACATATTCAAATAGTTACTAAGTACGCGAATGTACCTTGAACATGATCTCAAAATCGCCATGACTAAATAAAATCACACTTGAAAGTCTCCTACAAGCCAAAATTATAAAGAAGTATTAATACCTCTTTCACACAAATTTCCAGCAATATATACTCTCTTTAAATCACTTATAAACCCTCTAAAATAATCTGAAATTTGATTTTAAACCCTTACTTTTATTCCCAATTAATGGGTAATTAAAAATCCTTTTAAGAAATTTAATTATAGCTTATATATAAAAATTCCAGCATTATTAAAACTTATAAAATTGCTGTAATTTAGTTTTAAAACATTAATTTCAATAGTTTTAATCAACCACAATCGAATTCCATCAATATACATTAATTTAGAAACCTAGGGTTTTCAAGGCTTTTTAATTTAAAAACAAATCTGAAAATTAATATACAAAATACTTATTATTAAACATCCAAAAATCATCACAAAACCCAAAAATAATAATTAGATTTAGGGTAGATTTAATTAAAAACAAAAACAATAATAATTTTTTTTAAGACCACTGGCATACACAACCACCTAAGCTGATGCTGGCGAAGGCTGGTGGTGGTGGCCGCTGGCCAGAGGTGGCGTGTGGTGGCTGACCGGTGTGTGTGGTGGTGTGTGGTGGTGATTAAAATAAAATATATATACAAAGGGGAAGGGGAAAAATTAAGGGGAAAAGAAAATAAGAGGAGAGAGAGAGAGTTTACCTTAGGGTGCACTCCACTTTAAGCATATGATGGGTATTTATACCCCCTCTCAAAATCCCTCCTACTTAAAATTCTTTTACTATCCTTAATGATCTCTTTCCTAGTCAAACTAGTATTTTGACTTTCCTTAAATACCATTGACTTTAAAATTTATCTTTTTATAAAATAATATGCCCCAATATTTTTAAATCATAAAATAAAGTATTTTCAAGATTATTAAATAATTAAAAATAAACTTTTTAATTAAAATAATTCTTTTTAAATTAATAAAACCATAAATAATTCATTTTGAATTATCTAAATACTTTAAGAAATACCCATTTAAATTAAAATACATATAAAAATACGGGGTATTACACAATACGTAGGGCCTACATCACTTTTTTTTCCTCTTCATTTGTCTCTTTTGTATGTGATTGGATATTATTTTAATATTTGTGAGGCATTGCAAATGCCTCATGACGAAAAGTCAATGGTAGGCATTTTTGACACCGCGCCACTAAAGAGGTGTATCCTTTTTGTATTTCTTTTCCTTAAACAAAAAAAAAATAAAATAAAAAAATAAAATAAAAACAAAAATTATTATATTATGCCTACTAATACGAAGGGCAGCTAATTAATGGGAGTATTTGGCATAAGTGACAAAGTAGGCATTTAGATGGAAGAGAGATATATTATTAAAAAAAAAATTATAACCACCATTGACGTGGACAATGAATGACTTTGCTCTACAAATAACATCATTTTCTTTTTTCTCCTTTGCCCACATGGTTCCCCCTCACTAACTTTTCCCCTCTCATATACAAGAAAGCCATTATAAATAAAATTCTTTTATCAAATGATAAAATCGTAAATAAATCAACAATTTCGTCCAATCAACATTGCATTTCAGTAAATAAATCAACAACTATGGTCCCATATTTGACAAAAAGTTGTTGATATATTTACGTTTTTTTCATTTGATAAACATATATTTTGTTTATCAAGGAGATAAACATGTATTTTCTCCCCATATACACCCTCTTCTCCTTCTTTCATTCTCCTTTTTTTTAGTACCCTTAAGCTTCCTCTTTTCAATACCCCTCAGTCATGTTAGTCCACATAAGTCCAAGTGTGACAAAATTGGCCTTATATATACATTCTCCTATCAGTAAACAATACCATGTCTAAATACTACAATGGACTAGATTTATATGATTTTGTCATACGTATGTACCGGATTATTGGAATATGATATTTGAGAGCATTAATCTCACAATTTTCTAATTCCAAACTTATTTTAATTTGATAATTTCTAATCTAAAAAAGTTATCTTGTCATATAATTACTCTCAACACTCAATCACAAATTTACATGTCACTACACTATTTAACTACTTCATGACTAACATGCCACTTGTCCCTAATTTATTTATCTATTTATTATCATTATTACAAGAGATTTTATTGTAGTAATCTCCCTACTTTCCCAATCCTCTTCACAAATTATCACCATGCCATTGTTACCTCCCACTTGTCCAAACCATTTCATCACCATCTAACACTCTACCACAATGCCACTAAATTTTTTCTCAATGACCATCTATATAACATTTTTTTTAATAATTTAAAGAACATTTAGGATTAAATGAAGTATTATGTTTAAAGTAACCCTAAAAATATAAAGCTTATATATCTAAAATTAGTAAAAAAATTACCCAAAAACTTTTCGAGGTACACTACTATTGTTATTGTACATGTATAAATATACTAATATAATTTATATTTATTATATATTATACCTTTTAGATTTAAACTAATTAATTATATATAATATATAGGTATAATATATAATTATATATTCCAAAAAAAAAAAATTAAAAAAATTACCTAGTACAATGGTTTTTTTAAAAAAAAAAAAGAAAAAAAGGGTCTAATACAACGGTACTCAAAAGAAAAAAAAAAGGACCTAATCCAACGGATTGGGCGAGCAACCCGTTGGATTAGGTCCAATTATTTCCAAAAAAAAAGGGAACCTAATCCAACGGATTGCTCAATCCGTTGGATTAGGTCACTTTGCCGTTGTATTAGACCTAATCCAACCCTAGAAAATGTGACGGTTGCTAGCCGTTGTATTAGGTCTAATACAACGGTTTTTGACACCTAATACAACGGAAAAAGCCGTTGTATTAGCTCTTAAATGTAGTAGTGTGGATGTACACATGTAATCAAACATATGCATTGTAATAAATTGTTTAATGAAAATATATGGAGTACAACACTATTTTAGGTTGTCAATCCTTTTGGTGTTAAGATAGCTATGCCCACATAACATAATATTGTAGATATAATCGCGATTCAAATCATATAATCTTACGATTTTACGATATGATTCGATTTGCATAACTCTCCGATTTTGCATATTTCTTTTTCCTAGCGAAAACCTTACAAATTTAAAACATACCTACAATATTTTTAAAGATATATTGTCAATTATTGGCTGCTACAATTACTTTCTATCAATAATAGATTTTTAACTTATAGTAATATAAACACCTTTATATTTTCAATAACCATCTTTCCTCTTCCATCTTCTACTATCTCAAACCCTATCCTTCATCAGTGAGTTGTTGCCTTGTTGAAGGGTCGGACTTCCACAGTTTTACCGATGTAAAGTCCTAATCTTAAATTATTTTTGTGTATTATTTCTTTAAGTTTGTTGTTTTTTAGGTCTTAATAATTCCTCTTCCTTTGGTGAGGATATTTTCTCCCTTGAGTTTTTCTCCCATCCTTTGCAAGAGATTTGACTTTATTTTTCTAGGATTTCAAATCTTTTTTAGGTTGTAATTCATGGAGAAGGTGATCTGGATTCAATAGGGTTTAAGGTTTTTTTATCCAAACAATTATACATGGAATCAGAATATAAAATCTCCATTTAGAAAGTTGTCAACTTGCAAAGACATTAAAAAATATTGCTCGCGTCAAGCTTGAAGTGATGGAATTGGAGTTGTGCTTAATTATGAAAGTTTTGTAAATTCTCTTTGTGTTACACCTTGACAATTGTTATAGATGTCGCATGACTAATAGAAATTATTTTCCTTTTCTCTTGATAAAAAAGAGATTGAAAAAGAAAAAATTACGGAGTATTGTAATGTAAACACAATAAATAAATCTTCGATTTGATTATAAAAGCCCCTTTTAATTCAAAGTACAATCACAATTTTTATAACTTTGATTATAGACGAAATTCAATCCTTGACATGGTCATAAGACTTTAACGGGGCGTTTGGTTGGAACGATGGAAATAAGAGGGATAAGAAGGGATGATAAAGATAGGGGATTGATAGGTGGGACAAGGATAAATAATTTTTATCCCATGTTTGGGAAGTATGAGAAACAAATCAGGGATAAGTAATAAATTTATAAAAATACCCTTACTAACTTCTACCTTTTCTTCTTACCCTTTCAATTTCATTAAGAGGGTCTTTGTTTAGGGGGATAAAAGGGGTGAGACAAGGATAAAAAATAGGAATAGAAGAAATGTAGTGTTTGTTTAGAGGGATGAGGATTAGAAGGGGTTAGGGATAGGGATAAAAACACGTACTTATTCCTCCATTTCTATAATTAAGGGAGGTGGTATAAAAGGAAGGGATAAAAAATAGATATTTAAAAACCAAATTACCCTTATAAGGCATTTAGTTGGAGAGATGAAAATAAGAGGGATAAGAAGCATTGATAGATGGGACAACGATTTAATCCCCTAAACAAACGCCCTCTAAAAGACTAATCTAGTTGGGCATCCACTAAACTGGAAATACTCCAATGTCCGTACTTCATCATTGACCTCAAGTCCACAATAAACCCACCATACTCATGCCTAAATTCCCAGTGTCACATCACCTCAGATATTTTTTTTCGAAGCATAAGCAACAAATGCAACCAACAAAATCCAGAATTTAAAGAAGAGAACATTATTCATCTTTACCAAATCCCAATTATTCCCAAGTAATTCTACACATTTCAAACACTACTACTCCAAATTCCAATTTTTTCTCAATTTGAAACAACAATTTCTCAAATTTTCTGCCATTACCAAAAATAATGCATACTCCATTGCAGTGGCAAACTGGTTCTTACCAATTTACCAAATTCTCCCCACTTACAACAATGGCGGCATCATCATCCTTTACTCCCATCTTTTCTCCTTTCACCGCATTTTCAGCCAACCCCAAAAAGCTGGCGCCTTTTAGGTGCGTTGCTGGGGAGAAGGCGGCTGTTACGACGGGTCCGGCTTTCTCTGTTACGCCGAGTAATAAGTCTGATGTTGATTATTTGGGGGAGAGCACTAAAGGGGACTTTAATGTCAATTTTGACAACTTTGGTATGGAATTATACTGATTTAATTTTGAATTTAAGGTTGTTTGATTGTTTGTTTTTATGGGATTTTGTTGTTGGATTATTGCTGAAATTGAATTTTGAAATTTGGGGGTTTGTAGGTGGTAAAAGACATGCTGGTATGGAAGGTCCAATTGAGGAATTAGCTAAATTGGAAGCTGATGAAGCTGAGAGGTTGCTTCGTGACTTGGGAATTCCGGTAAATGTTTGCTCCTTTGTGTGTGTATTACCTGTACGTGTGTATGTGTGTGCGCGCATTGTGTTGATGTTTTTGTAAATTGCTGTATTATTTTGTGTTGGTGGTGGGTGAATTGCATAATTTCAAGTAGAGTACGAAGTAATTTAGTTGGCAAAGTGATGGTTGTGCAAGAAACTCGGGTTTTTTGTACAGCATGTGCATCTATAGGCACATTTGCGTTATCCTGAACCTTAGAAAGAAAGAGAACAAGAGGCTGTATAGTTATGAATATGCATTGCAACTTGGCATAATGGCATTTCTCTGAATTGAAGGTTTCCAAGCTGACAGTAAAGTTTATATTTGTTCATAAACAGGAGTTTTCAGGATTTGATAAAAAGTGCATTAAAAATTTAAAGGTTATGAACAACATGTTCATACTGTTATTGAACCTGGCTTGTCTAAGAATTGGAGGTTTATTCTAGTAGGAACCGGAAAGGGGGCAGGTAATCTGATTTGTAGACTTCTTTTTCTTTTTTGGGAGGAAGGGTAATCAGATTTGTAGGCTTGTTTTTTCTTTTTTTGGGAGGAAGGACAGGGTGTGGAGAGGGGTCAAGTTGAGAGTTATATGAACTTTATCTCTGTTTACCTTTTCCAAAATATCTGTTTCTTCTGCATTTTGGATACTAGTAGGTGCTGCAAAGCGTTAGTTAGCCATATGATGTGTTATGATGATGCTTGGAAGCATTTCCTGATTCCTATTGCCATGGACTTTTGAGCTCTTGTTTGTAAGTTACACTATATTTGGGTGAGGAGAATCTTTTTATTTGATCTCTTGGGCCCTAATCCTTTTTTGTTGTTGCATGGCATATTGATTCGTATCCCTCTTGACATACCTAATATAGTGCTCATGTAAAATAGTTGTTGCTGTAACTAGTATTGATATCATTGACTTATGACGCAAGTATTTATGTGATTCTGGCACTGTTAATTTGTTGATATTCTATTAGCCATTGTCCAAAGACCCCTTCCCCTCTTCGCTAGGTTTTCCGTCATCTTAATAATCGAATTTTCTCTTTCCCCGAATTCTTACCGAGCTATAACCTTTACATGAACCATTCTATCAAATATATGATGCCTTATTGCCTATAAACTTCTTGCTCAGAATATTTCTCCATGTTTAATTTGCAGGCTCCCTTTTCTGCTACACATTCTCCTCGTGGTATTTTTTGCACGCGTACATTGAATCTTCGGTCAATAAGTGCTATTGGATATGACATGGACTACACCTTGATGCATTATAATGTCATGGTAATCTCTACTCATTTAAATCATCTTCTGAGCTCTTAGTAGAATATGCTTATCAATTTTGAGATGTTTTGTCCGCCTCAATTGTATTGTGGCATTCTGCTGCAAATTACTCTGTACATGTATGATAAGCATGAGTTGCATCTTACTTAGCTCTTATAGTTAGTTATACTGCCTCACATCTGCTTGTTCTGTTACTGCTCTTAAAGATTTTTTTTTTTTTTTTAATTAAAAATTTTATTTACTACTTCTGGTACCTTCATTATAGTTCACTTAGCAAGCTTCTCTTTCTTGAACTTTCTTTGTGTCTGTATTTCTAAAGTGGGCTTCTCTATCAGTCTTTAACTCGTTAATGGTAAACCATGTACTCTTAGACCTCTCTAGTTAATTTTCAGTTTTAGTTGACGTTTTAGATTATGTGCTAGATGTCCTTATATGAGCATGTGGTGAGTCACTTCCTATCAAACATATTTTGTGACACGGGACCTGGTAAAACTGGTTTGAGCAAGTTTATAGAACATTTGGGAGATAATCGCAGCACTTGGAATTTTGAACTAATCACACAAACTCCTTTTGTGATTTATATGTGGAAAATATAGCATGTGGGATCTTGTTAGATTTGTGTTATTATATACTTTCTAATATCAACTTTTTTTTAGTTTTTTCTAAAAGGTAATTAAAGATATTAATGGTATAAAATGTGCACTGGCAAGAGTGAAACTCCCAACGTTGCATTAAAAAAAGAGCGGAAGAAGTATTATATTCATTTGGAGTGACTAGCCTCTCTCAAGTAATCTCCCATTTTTAAAATATTGTGAGCTACTTCCATTCACTTAGGCATGTATTTATACTCTGGCTCTATTCGTAACACTTTGTTGGTGCTGTGTTCTTAGGCACATCCAAGCTCATTTTATTTCTGTGCTAGCTTTCCTACAATTGGTGTTCTAGCACTCACATTTCTGATTGGGTTGGGGCTTGTGATGGTTTGGGGGAAGGGGTATAAGTAGCTCTTCTATATTTTGTGCAGAATATGTAGTTATATTCATAATATTCTTGCTCTCCCTACATCCTTCTGCGTATGTTCGGTTTTTCTATTTCCTCTTCTCTTTTTTCCTCTTATTCTTTTTTCTTTTGCCCTTTCTCCGTGTTGTCTTCTTTCTCTTTTTTTCTTTTCTTTTCTTTTTTACATCTCATTGAACTATTATTTTCTTCATTCCTTCAATGTTCAATATGCACCATATAAAGAAAAAAACAACCTATCTATTTCTATGAGGAAGGAACAATAATCTTTTCTGAAAGAAATATATTCTTTTTTGAAAGAAACATATTCATATTTTGCCATTGCTAAATGCATTGAAATTCCATGTGAAAATTCCTTGAGTATCAAGCTATGCTCTGAACTGCATACAATAAACTACATTTGGCACAATAATTTGTATTATTGGAAATTATGTTTATGTGAATGATTTTGCATAGATCCTAAATTGTATATATGTGTCCCCTTCAGTAAAGGCTTGTTTCCGTTTCTGATTAAAGAAGTATGATTAACAACAATGTACAGGTATTTTATCAAGCCAATTACTGCTTAATAAAACATGCTCACACACAGCAAAAGCACATATATACATAGACACACACTGAGAAATGTGGAGTGTGGTTGGTAGGGATATTTGATCTAGGCAGCAGTTACTTGGGATTTTGTGGAACATCTGAACAGTAATAGGTGAAGTCACTCTTTCAGTTCTTTAGATGCTCTATTGTGCTTCAATATTAGGTGTTTGGATGTGGAGCTTTCACTGCTAGTATGGAGATTGAATAGCATATACTTTGTATTTGGCATCAAATTTAGGCTTAACATATTTTGGTTACACCTTTTCTTGTATCAAATTGATAGTCAGCTCTAATCCTACTGTATGACTTTTGTGCTCTAGGCCTGGGAAGGGCGAGCGTATGATTATTGCATGGAGAACTTGAAGAATGTGGGGTTTCCTGTTGATGGTCTTTCCTTTGATCCAAACTTGGTGAGGCTTTTTTCAGTTGTGCAGAATAACAGACAAGCTATTATGCGTGATGCTAATCAGATTGCATCTATGGATTGTATGCTTTGGCTTGCATCATCGTTTCATTCTTGCTAGGTTATCAGAGGCCTTGTCATAGATAAAGAGAAAGGGAACCTAGTTAAGGCAGATCGATTTGGTTATATAAAGAGGGCTATGCATGGAACTACAATGCTATCGACAAGAGCTGTGAGGTAATGATGAACTTTCCTTGAGACTCTGTTGAATATTGAAACGCTTTTGAATCTGTCTTCTGTATTCACTTGATTGGGAGGGATTTAGAATGGGTATTCATTTTGTTTCTTTTTTCTTTTACTGTTATTAAATTTTCATGTGGGGTGGTAGGGAGAGGGAGTGGTCTGGGTGGGTAGAGAGGAGGAAGGGGGAGGATTGGGGGTGGCTTTAACATACATTTCAATAATAATCTATACAATGCACTTCTTTGTGAGGAGTGAATATTATTTATATATTTTTGTTTTTTGAAAGATAGGAAGGAGCCTAGGAGTGGAAAATGTGGAATTCATTGTGTCAATCTTTGGGAAGATAATACAGTCTTGGTACATCGAAGCTGCAATTTTCCTTTAAGCCTCCAGTTATCCCATATCTCCATTAGTTTTTTTTTTTTCCCAATACTTCATTTCTTGTACATCCCTTCTCTTTCCAGCAATACTCATTTAACACCCCTCCCTCATTCAAGCATTGCTCATTTAACACCTTCCTCTCCTCTTCGTTTCTTTTCCCACTCTTATTCTTTCCCTTGTCATTTCTGAAGTTTTCTAGCTCTCTTTACAATTTATTTATTTATTTATTTATTTTTTTCTTTTCTTTTTTTCATTTTCTGTTACTTCACCTATATTCTGTTCATGTTTTTTCTTCCTCGTTTATTTTCTTCTTGTCAATTTTGTTTTCCTTTTCTTTCAAATCTCCTTTTTCATCACTGACGCTAAAAAAAGATAATGACTTGGCCTTTCCAGATACTACCTAAATAACTTCCATTGATCATAAATCACTGTTTCTCCTTCAAAGTAATACTTAGTTCAAGTGAAATAGCTAAATGTAATACAGCTCCGGAGCTTTTTCTTTTGAAAGGAAAGTGCTTTTATTAATAAATGGACAGTGCATCCAACAGTACATACGGGGAAACCTCATTAGAGAAATGGTTTACCCATACTTGCTCAATACCAATGGCGACTAACTTAATGAGGTGGTGGGCAACAAGATTCTCACCCCCTATTTACATGTATCCACTTAAGATAAGTAAGTTTTTTGCTAAGATAGAAAATATTCTCAAGAACCAAATCTAAATGTTTTATGACAAAGATAGAACTTTGGAGAAGTGATTCACGATAACCTGGCAATCAGACTAAAAAACCACCTCCTTCATTCCTTATCTACTTGCCAACTTAGATATTAGTATCCTTGACTGGTGTTCTTGTTTACATTATATGAATGAGCTACTGCTGATTAATTTGATTCTAGATCATATCATAGAGATGTTTCAAATAGCCTTTACCTTCTTTCATAAGTTTATGGCATAAATTGCAATCCTCCTTGCCAAGTGCTAACTAATATTGTGGCCTGCTATGATGAATTACTTGTAGAAGCCACTGATCAACTTTTTGACCATAGCTTCTTGTGCTCTACCTTTGAATTTTAACCTCAAATGTTGGGGCTAAGGATCTTCTCTGCAGGTTGGACTACTATGTTTCTCTTCTTGTTCATGGCTGTTTGGATTGTGTGATTCTTTAGGCTTCAATTCTTCTTAGTTGGCTGCAATCAGATCAGCTCGTAAATAATTTAGAAATTGTAAAGATCATGCTTAAAGAGCTGAGTGCATATTTTTGTATTTATATAGAACTGTGTTTCAGTTACCATTAGGTAGTTGGTCATGGCTGATTACTTTGAGATGCGATCTACTTAGAACTTCTGTATCCAGTTCTAATTGAAAAGATGCTAACTAGCTTGCCTCGAGTCGAAATAGAGCTTATACAGGCAAGTGTAGGTTGCACACTGAAGCTATATATTCCCTATTGTGGTTTCTGCTAACTATATTATGCATAATTCTATGATGTTTGTTTGTTTGTTTTTTTTTTTTTTTTTTTTTTTTTTTTTTTTTTTTTTGATGGTATTTATTCTTCCATGCAAGGAAGTGAAATATACGGGAGGGAGCTGGTTGATCTCAGGAATGAGAGTAGATGGGAATTCCTTAATACACTCTTCTCTGTTTCAGAGGCAGTAGCTTATATGCAGGTTTTTAATTCTCTCTGATCTCAACTGTTACTCTGGAGTATATTTCTTTTTTGGTTGGCTCCTGCCAAGTTATAATATTGATAAGACCAATCTTTTGTATGCAGTAATTACTTTTTCTGCTCTTTGCCTCTTGACTTAAATTTCATCCTCTGCTGTCGTCTAAATTAGTTTGCTAATATTTATGTGAATATGTTGCTTGTTGGATACTTCTATATGTGAGAATATGATTTGTCTTTGTAGTCCTTTGGATAAACAGAGGGATGAGCATTGTGCCAATCGAAAGAAGATATATTTTTCTACGATATATTTGTAGCTATTAGTTTTCAATTTGTTAATATTTTGGTTGCAGCTGGTTGACAGGCTAGATGAAGGTGCAGTTGAAGCTGCCATTGGCCCGCTTGATTATAAGGGGCTTTACAAGGTAATGTCCTGCTTATTTTGTTTTGTTTTGTGTGTGTGTGTGTGTGTTTTCTTTTTCTTTTTACTAATAAGGCGATTTATTATAATTATGTAACATGTTTGACACTTAATGTATTTTTTACAGGCTGTTGGAAAGGCCTTGTTCAGAGCACACGTCGAAGGACAACTTAAGGTGGTCATGTTCCTGTTCATCTATTTACATCTTTCTGAGAAATGCTATAGAAATTTCAGCTGAATCTGTACATTTCCTTGCAGAGTGAGATTATGTCAAAGCCTGAACTCTTTGTAGAGCCTGATCCAGATCTGCCTTTGGCTCTCCTAGATCAAAAGGAGGTATTGATTATTTTGAATTAAATTTTATTACCATTGTGAGCTGTGATCTAATAATGCTTACTTAATTTAATCAGGCTGGTAAAAAGCTTCTGCTGATAACCAACTCGGATTTTCATTATACCGACAAAATGATGCGACACTCCTTCAACCGATTTCTTCCTAATGATATGGATTGGCGAGATCTTTTTGACATGGTATGCTTATTTGGGATATTCCTTTGTATTTTGCTCTGTTAGTATTTGGTAGTGCTATTGCACATAACTCCTTGAAAGTTTTGGATAGCACTTGCCTTTCAATGGAAATAAAGCCATTGTAACTCCAATCATCTTTAGTTATTTACTGTATATGTGTTGACTGTTGACATCTATCTAACTCTGAAGAGATTGTCCACTAAGTGCTTGTTGAAATGCTGATTTTTATCGAAGCTCTAAATTTGTATTATTTTTGGTTCATTTTTTTCAGTAGAGATAATGTTTCTGTGAGACTAATGGTGTGTTCTATTAACCTGATTTTCAGTTATGGAATTTAATTGAACATATATGAACTTTTTATTTGATTTTTATTTTTTTTGTGACAGCCATATATGAACTTATTTTATTAGAACATACTTTTTTTTAGCTGTTTCTGTGAGACTTAGGATGTTTTCTGGTCATCCGATTTTCAGTTATGGAACTTATCTGAACATATATGATCTTATTAGACCATATATTAGTTGTAAATTGAACTTGCCTTATACTCGGTTGTGTTGTGTACTCATTTTCCCTATCCTTCCTTTCTAAAGACTATGACCAAATTTTCCATGCACTATGGCTGAACATTGTGTGAGCATAATGTATCATTTTTGCTTCAGGTTCAGTATATCCTCTGTTGGTTTAATGCTGTTATATGTAAATCATGTACTTCCTCCCTTTCACTAAAATTGCAACAATTTGACTTATATGCTATTTACATACTTTGTTCCGACTAACTTTTATGATTTATATAGTCATGTGGGATCTTGTTAGATTCGCCTCAATTTATACTTTCACAGTATCAATTTTTTATAATCTTTACTTATTGATAATTAGAGATATTACTGATTGAAATAATGCATTGACAAGCATGAAATGAGAAGTGTTGCAAATTTAGTGAAACGGAGGAAGTATTAAACTACAAATGACAGCTTTAGTAATTGGTAAAACTGTTCCACCAAAATTTGTTCTGTCCTATTAAGTTAAATTTCAAAATTCAAACTAAGAGTATATGCCTTCTTTGTGGTAGAATTCATAAACCCGTATGTCCTATTAATTAAGTCAACCTGCAAACTAAAAATATTTTGCAACCACCCACCAAGAGAACCCGAGAAAACTAAATATAATGTTTTGACGAGAAAGCTTCAAGGCAACTTGAACTCTTGAATAGTGGGTGAGCATTGATCTGTGAAAAAATAAACCTGGATCTTCTCCAGGGAATGGTAGTTGATGTAGTGATATATATGAACCTTTAATGCAGATTGCAGCTTTTTGTTAAATTGTACTAGGCTGTAAAGCGTAAACTGAAACTTCAGAACTGGATGCAGTCATGCAAATCATGCTGCTTAAGTATATTTTGGTGCAGTTTGGTTTGTGGCTTAGGCCATACATTTCTTTCCTCTAAATAAATTGCTCAATTTGAAATTATTGATGAAATGCTGCTGTGATGGAATATCTTCTTTGTTTGTGATAGAGCTCTATCATAGATGTGTTCTTTCGCAACTTATTGCTTTATTGTCCTCTGAAGGTGATAGTCTCTGCCAGAAAGCCAGAATTTTTTCAAATGTCACACCCAATGTATGAAGTGGTGACTGGAGAAGGCTTAATGCGTCCTTGTTTTAAAGCGTGTACAGGTGACGTCTACACTTTATTTTGTTATACATCCTGATAAGTGACATGGTTTTTTTTTTTTTTTTTTTTTCCCTTTTTTTTTGTGCAGTATATAAGATTGTTTGAATATGATGTAATCTCATGTATTCTATTTTTTTTAATCTAACTGCTTGGTAGTATTATGATATATATGCAGGGGGTCTGTATTCAGGTGGTAGTGCCCAGATGGTTGAAAGCTCTCTTGGTGTTCAAGGAGATGAAATATTATATGTTGGTGACCATATATATACAGATGTAAGCCAATCCAAAGTTCACTTGCGGTGGCGTACAGCATTGATTTGCCGAGAACTTGAAGATGAGGTTAATATATTAAAAGTCCCTGGGTTTTTATTTATTTATTTACTTTAAATTCATGGTGACAGCATAACTGATCTAAATTTCTCATTTGTAGTATACTGCTTTGATTGGTAGCCGAGCTCATCGAGCCTCTTTGATAGAGTTGATAAATCAGAAGGAAGTTCTTGGAGATCTTTTCAACCAACTTCGCCTTGCTCTTCAGAGGCGAATGAAAGATCGACCTGCTCAGGTATCTTTCCGTCTGTATTTGTTGCAATTTAGCATTTCAAACATCGCTCCTTTCAAATTAGGCAGGAACATGGTTAACAAAATAGCTCAATAAGGGACAAGTGCTTACACTTTTGTGGCCAATCGTTGGGTGGTGAATGAGTGTTCTAGAATTACTGGATATGCATAGCTGATGACTTGATGTCATTGGAGTTCTAAATGTTTCTTGCAAATTCTTGCAGCTCTATGTGACTATGCTCAGACACTCACTGCCTGAATCCAGCATGGAAAAAAAAAATACATGTGCATGTTTTTGAATTTTGGCTGTCTCTCTGATAGACTTTGCTGGGTTGGAACAATATAATCAGTTTCAATTGTAATTAAGGATCACGATGAAGTTGAATGCCTGAAAATTCAGGCATGATACAAGGTTAAACCTTCGCCAGTCTTATTCTAATCATAAAGTTATGGCCTTACAGACATTTGCTGCGACCAAACTGGATGATCAAGAACTCACAGAAAGCATGCAGAAGCTGCTTATTGTCATGCAAAAACTAGATGAGAAGATTGCACCGATGTTGGAAACGGATGGAGAGCTTTTTAATAAAAGGTATAAGATCTCAAGAGTTGTAGGATTCAGTCTTGTGCTGTCTGTGGGGTTGGTTTGGGTGGCTGCTGGCTGATTAGGGCTTACTATATTGGCCAGCTCACCAGGGCATAAAAAGAGAAAAAAAGTATGAAAATTGAGATTTAACCCAGCTTTCACGATATGCATATTGGTTGTATGATATATGATTCCTGCAAATGTATTAGCTTGACAACAGCCTTCACACATTGAAATAATGTTTTTAGTTCATGCCCTTTTATACTAATGCATGTGTATTTTTTGGGACTTTGACGTGACATTAACTCTTTTAACCCCTTGAATCAGGTGGGGTTTTCTTTCTCGTGCAGGCCTTTGGGATAAAAGCCACTTAATGAGGCAAATTGAGAAGTATGTTTCTCTCCCTGTGGATTTTAGTTTTATTTTTTTTTAAAATTAAATTGGTCTGAACCGGGGGGGGGGGGGAGGGGGTGGATCCAGTTTAAAATGTTCTTCTCCATAGACTTTATTTTTAAAAATGGAGTGGTTTTTTTTTTTTGGCCTATTGAGTGGGGCAGCTGTTATTTTTTTGCTTTGTATATTGTTATTGTTGGCTTTATGTGGCCTAACTTTCTTTTGTTTTCCTTTTTGTTCCAAATGCAGATATGCTGATATATATACATCTAGAGTTTCAAATTTCCTTCACTACACCCCATTCATGTATTTCCGCTCACAAGAACAGGTGTTCCTTTTTTCCTTTCTGTCTGTAATATGTTATGGTGTGTTTGCATGTTTGATAATCCTGCATTCCTGCTAATTTGTCAACTAAACATCCTTTCGAGCTTTTGATTCTGAGTGGCTTTTAGCCTTTTACTCTTTTCAAATTCTCTGCAATATTTGGGACTATTTTCTTGCAAATGTGTCCTGAGAAAACCTTCTGATTTCAAGTATCCATTTTTTGCTGCAGAACCTAGCTCATGATTCCTCTTCCTTCTATTGTACACATTCTGATGAGGAATAGAACAGCATGTTCTCATTGTAACAGAAGTATTCAATCTGACCAAGAACTTGATGCACCTTTGCTTTTTTACTGGTTATGGAAAGCGATGTGGAAACTGTAGATGATGTAACATTATTGTATCCATTCATATCAGATATTGGACAGGCAGACAGTCATTATAAGCGCGTACGCACATGAATAGGTCAGTAGCATTTGGTTATGGCTTCAGCAGATAAAATTATCAGTTTGATCTGTGTAAAATATAGCTTCTGCTCCCTCCATTAGTTCTGGCTCTCCACAGAAGTTACTAATTTATCTGCATAGATTCAGCCCATTTTTACGGTTTAAAGCTCCATGCCTGGCCCTGTATGGGTTCAGACGTTCAAACCTAGAAAGTAGTCTTATTATTTGCTAATCAAATGGAGCTGCACTCTTCTGATATAAAATTATACTTGAATAAAAAAAAAAAAGAGGGAGATTATATGATGCCCAAGTTTTCTTTAGTATGGCTGCTAGTTTGCAACTTCTACAGGTAGATACAGTCCCTAAGGACTTTTTGTTTATGATGTTTTTGTAACACGGCATGTCGTTTTATAAGTTTACTGTCGCAAATTTTATCTTGGTGTAAAAGAAATAAGCTTGCACACACCATTCATTCTACTAAAGTTCGGAGTTCGGATACTCCTATAAATCAATTCAATGACCTGGTGGAATGGCTCATAAATTGGAGGAGATATTCCTTGGACTCTCTTTCTTGCCATCATCGCTCAAAGTCTCAATTCCAACGGTTAATTACTGAAGTTTTAAGCTTCCGCCCTTGGCGTAAAGGTAATTTTTATCTTGTTTGATTTATTACTGTAAGGTAACTTCTTGTTTTTTTTTTTTAATTGCATTTTCAGATGGAGCTGCACTCTTCTGATATAAAATTACACTTGAATAAAAAAGAAGGGAGATTAAATGATTTAACCATTACTATTTTTTTTTTTTCATTGAAAGCAATTATTACCAAAATTTGTACTTACTAGTCAATAATTAAACACCATTTTTTTTTTGTTGTTTATAAAATAGTCATTTCATTAATAAACATAAAATTTATTTGGAAAATTGTAAGCAAAATGTTCCCAATAATAAGGTTGTTCACCTGTCTTAAATTGGAACGAACTTGGACAAAACAAATACCAAAATTTTCAAATTTAAGGAAAATAGGTCGAAACCAGACTTGCTCGAAATGGACTTGGATTGGACCAGCAAAATCGGTTCAAAAACCTGTACCAGACTGGTTTGAACTAATTTTTTTTATTTTTTCAATACTATTATACTATCATATTACGATGAAATAACAAATCAATATAAGGAAAACGATTTATAAGTTTTTTTCATATAGAATGTAAAAACTAAACATTACTAATGTCTTATTAGTAATTTTAAATGAAAAAAAAATGATATGGTTCAAGACCAATTTTTAAGGTGTTTTTATGAGAGCAATAAATTCTCTAATTCATGAAAAGTTGCTCTGTTTTTCAGAGCTACTCCAGTTACATTTTTAATGTAACTAAAAACACCACTAAAAGTTACATTAAATCGGACCAAATAGAATATCGATTTTTAAAATTCTCGACTCAGAGATTGAACCATTTTCGTTAGTCTCCATTTTTGGTATGAACCGGATTTTGAAGATTCTTACGTCTCAATTTGTAAATTTTTTAAATAATGAGTTAATCAAATTGTATGGTGCAGACAAATGTTCAAGCTTCTAATATCGTTCACATTAATTTTAGCGAATATAATTAGGTATCTTTATTTTTCAAAGTTTTTGGATAATGAATTAAACAATTTAGAAATATTATCGAAATTAATTGTTTATACATTTTTTTCTAGATTTGATTCACATAATTTTTGGTTCACTTTGTATTCACTCATTGTTAAGGTATGAGTGCTCAATTTAAGCGTAAAATAAATCGAAAAACCAAATTACAACCATCAAGCACTATGAAAAACCAAATTACAACCATCAAGCACTATGAAAATAATACTCCATAACTCACAATTGAGGTTTAAAGGTTTAGTGGATTAATACAAGGAAGAAGTATTGAGTGTGTATGTAAATATGTGGATGAATTTTGTTTTTGTTTTGTTTTGCTTTGCTTTGTGGATGGCCAACGCAAATGTTTAGTACCCATATTTATAGTGAAGTTTAGGCGGTGAATTGGTGCTCAAGAAGTGTGCAAAAGCTCCTACTATTTACCAACATAAGACGACTCTTGATGTTTTGAAAAAGGGTACACTAGTACACTATCCCATATAGACGGTCAATTTGGTGAATTTCTATGGATCATTAATAATCAATAATTATATCATATCACTAATAAATAAAGCTAGTCTCGCAATCAGACCATGATACGACGACACTTGGCATCCTAGTTTTTCGCCAAGTGTCACGCCATGTAGGAGATAAATAGGTATTATTGTGACACATGTGATGTTAAGTAAGCGATTTTTTTTAATAGATTTTTTAGGATTAAATTGTTACAAAGAGTTTTTATTATCGATAAAATTCTAATATTTCATGTATACAAAATTAATCATAACTTTTAATAAATATCCTATAACTCAGTTCTATTTCCATCATCAAATTCGTTTTAAAAATTTCTTTAAAATAAGATCCATTTATAATATATTCAATCACAAACTTTTATACGTAGCTGGTCAAATGTCACCAACTATAATAATATAAGAGTTACTTCGTTAGTGCTATACGGGTTACTTGGTCAGTGTTATAGTGGTTACTCAATCACGTTATAGATAGGGGTTACTTAGTCAGCGTTAGAGGTTACTCAGTTAGTATTACATGGTCGGGGTTCCTCGATCAATTTTATAGGGGTTACTTAGTCCAGCCGAAAAATATGGTTAGCCGCATACAAAATGCATTGTTATTTGATTTATTTTAAAAAAATATTAGAGAATCAGTAAAATAAGTTTTAATCAGTAAAAAAGATTTTGGTTTGATAAAAATACTTTCAGTGCAGTAAAAATAATTTAAGTTCAATTACAATAATTTTAAGTCCATTATAACATAGATATCTATTTACAAACAAAACTCTAAAAAGTACATTATTCTAAAAATAAGTTGTATGATACATATGTCTAAATATCTTGTATTATCAAAAGAGATTACATGATCGTATTATTGAACTTCAAGCCAAAAAGTTTATCCTTAAATTTTATCAACAATCAGGGCATCAACACAGATATCTACTTACAAACAAAACTACAAAAATTACACTATTATATGATATTGTAAGTCTAAATATCCTGCATTATCAAAAGAGATTATATGACCACATTTCACATTGAAGTAAAAAGTTTATCCTAAAATTTTATCATCAATCTGGGTATCGCCCGGGCACAAAACTAGTCACTAATAAACAAAAAGCCGGTCGCGCAGTCAGGTCACAAGACAATGACACTTGGCGATTCCAGTTTTTCGCCAAGTGTCATGCCACGTAGGCGACAAATAGGTCTTATTGTGACACATACGATGCTAAGTAAAGGATAGATGATTTTTAAAGATAAAAATGTTGTATAGAGTTTTAGTATCGATATACTTCTAATATTTTATTTATACAAAATTAATCCTAACTTTTAATAAATATCTTATAATTCGGTACTATTTCCATCATAAAATTCGTTTTAAAAAGTTCTTAGAAATAAGATTCATTTATAATATATTTAATTTATATACAAAAATAATAGAGAATTAGTGAAAATAAGTTTTAATCATGAAAAATAATTTTTGTTTTGGTAAAAATACTTTTGGTTCAGTAAAATTAATTTCAGTTCAATAAAATATATTTCAGTTAAGTATGTCTAAATATCCTGGATTATCAAAAGGGATTATATGATCGTATTGAACATTCAATCCAGAAAAGTTTATCCTAAACTTTTATCAACCATTTGGGCATCGCCTGGGCATAAAACTAGTCACTAATAAATAAAATCGGTCTCGCAGCCAGGTCACGAGACAACGACACTTGGCATTCCAGTTTTTCGCCAAGTGTCGCACCACGTAGGAGATAATTAGGCATTATTGTGACATATATGATGCCAAGTAAGCGATTTTTAGATAGGTTTTTTAAGATAAAATTGTTGCACTGAGTTTTAATATCGATAAAATTCCAATATTTCATATATACAAAATTAATCATAACTTTTAATAAACATCTTATAACTCAATTCTATTTCCATCATCAAATTTGTTTTAAAAAGTTCTTTAAAATAAGATCCATTTATAATATATTTAATCATAAACTTTTATACGTAGCTGACCAAACCGTGTCACCAGCTATTACAAGATCAAAGTTACTTCGTTAGTGCTATAGGGGTTACTTGGTCAGTGTTATAATAGTTACTCAATCAGTGTTATATATAAGAGTTACTTAGTCATTGTTAGAGGTTACTCAATTATTATTATAGGAGTTATTAATCAGTTTTATAGGGGTTACTTTGGTCGGCCAGATAGAGTGGTTAGCCGCATACAAAATGCATTTTTATTTAATTTATTTAAAAAAATATTAGAGAATTAGTAAAATAAGTTTTAATCAGTAAAAATAATTTTAGTTTGGTAAAAAATACTTTCAGTTCTGTGAAATAATTTAAGTTCAATAAAAATAATTTCAAGTCAATAATAACATAGATATCTTTTAACAAACAAAACTATACAATGTACACTCCATATGATATCGTATGTCTAAATATCCTACATTGTCAGAATGAATTATTTGACCGTATTTAACATTTAAGTAAAAATGTTATACAAAATTTTATCAACCATCTGGGCATTGGCAAAAAACTAGTCACTAATAAATATATTCGGTCTCACAGCCAAGCCATGAGACAGCGACACTTGGCATTTCAGTTTTTTTGCCAAGTGTCGCGCCACGTAGGAGACAAATAGCTATTATTGTGACATGTATGATGCTAAGTAAGCGAATATTAGATAGATTTTTTAAGATGAAATTGTTGTATAGAGTTTTTATTATCGATAAAGTTCTAATATTTCATATATACAAAATTAATCATAATTTTTAATAAATATTCTATAACTTAATTCTATTTCCATCATCAAATTCATTTTAAAAATTACTTTATAATAAGATCCATTCATAATAGTATATTTAATCACAATCCTTTATATGTAGCTAGCCAAACCTTGTCATGATAAGTGTCATTTATGACACATATTAGAGTGATTTTCTCTCTTGGCTTTAGGTTTATTTTGATCTATCTTGGTTAATTCTAGTCCTTTTAGTCTTGTTTTAGTTAATAAAGTCTTAGTTTATGTTTTTAGGTCTTAGTTTGCAATAACGTGCATTATGCTCAATTTCTTACTTAGTTTTACGTGTTTTCCTCTTTATTCTCTCACTTTTGCCTTTCTTTGATCCTTTGTCTAGTGCTTGAAGTGTCTAAGTGTGTCCATGGGACAAGGAGAGGCCAAGATTCAAAGGATGAAGCTTTGAAGTGAAGAACAATGGAGAAGAAGAGGAGAAGCTAACAAGATTAAGTGGAGAGGGTACGCATGGTGAAGGAGAGGGCGTGCAACTACATCAATCAAAAGCAAGAAAGTTTCTGGAGATGGCACGGAGATGGCGCGACAGCTTCTGCCGTGGCATGACATGTCCCACCGTGGTGCAACAACTTTTTCCGTAGTGCGGCACTGTTCACCGCGGGCGCGGTCGTGTCGTGTGCGGGCGCGTTCGTCTAGGTTTAGTTCGCGCTTTATTTTAGATTTTCTTCCTTTTTCTTCTTGGACTATAAATAGACTTCGGTTTTCCCATTATGGGGAGATCTTATTTTCCATACTTTCATCCCTAAAATTGAGATTAGGCATTTTCTCTCTCTAGATTAGGGTTAGATTAGGAGTAGTTTAGAGAGAGAAAGTAGTGTAGATTGTGATTTTCTCCATTGTAGCACTTGGATCTTCTTCAAGCAATGTTAATTAATGTTTTCCATAAGTAATCTCTTCTTCCCTATCTCTTTACTTTAGTTTACATATTGTCTTGTTGATTCATTACTTGCTTAATTGTTCTTGCTTGGTTGATTTTTATGTTCATCCTTGTTAATTGTGTTTTCTTACCTTGTTTAGTTTTCATGGCTTCCTTTACTTCTCTAGGTTAGGTTTTTAGCTAGGGGGAGGGGGTAAGGGCATGAATTAACATTGATTAATGATGATTGATTGAATTCATGCGATGAATTGATGAATGAATGATTTTTGATGGTGTGAGATTATTAGTAGCACATTATTCAATTTTTCCCTAATTTAAATGCATTGGAGTGATTTGGATTAGGATAAGATCTCTTTTCTCAATTTATTTGAATGATTTCATGGAAATGAATTGTTTAAGTAGAGCTTCATGTTTGGTGCACTTTTAATCTCATGATTTAATTTGTGTCTAATTGGATGCGCGGAAGTGATCTTGATTAGGCCAAGACCTCATTCATTGATTGCTTGGATAATTACATGGGAGTGAATTGTTTAGGTAGGATTTTGTATTCCATAGCATGTTCTTCATGATAATCATCATTGTTTATCTTTGTTAGTCGTGATTGACACCCCCGTACCCCTTAGCATTACTTTCTTTCGGTTTAATTCTCCATAATCTTTCTTTCTTGGTTGTTTTTAGTGTTCTTAATCAAAGAAAAACAAATATATATATATATATATATATATATATATATATATATATATATATATATATATATATATATATATATATATATATATATATATATTCTCCATTGACTCTTGCATTAGTGAATTTGGTGTTTAAACTCGTGTGCTTCCTTGTGGGTTTGACCCTTTACTTGCCACTAACTTGTTTAGTGTAAGTTTAGGTTTAAAAATTTCTAATTTGATTTAGGGTAGTGGACCAACGACTTACTTTTCCTTCATCATATCACCAACTATTACAAGAGTTACTTCACCAATGCTATAGGGGATATTTGATCAGTGTTATAGTGGTTACTTAATCATTGGTATAGATAGGGGTTACATAGTCAATTTTAGAGGTTACTTAGTTAGTATTACAGGGGTTACTCAGTCATTTTTATAGGAGTTACTTTGATGGTGTGGCTAGTCGCATACAAAATGCATTGTTAATTAATTGTACATTCAAATATTATTCATGTGTATGATGTGTAATCAAAGATAATAAATAAATAGTGCAAAAGGTAATAAAATGTTTCACCTATTGTGGAATGGAGGAATTTTGTGTTTTATTTAATAATATAAATTCATAAACATAAATTAAGTTTAGCAAATATATAACAAAAAGAAAGTGTGGTAGACATATCTTTTTTGTACACCAAATATAAAATAATATACATTAGCATACATCGAACAATTTTTGGGTAACTTTTAGCTAGTTTATGGTAACTAAGCTTTTTTCAGATAACTTTAACCTAAAATGATTAAAGTATATAAATAATGTAATGATTAAGTTTTATCAGGGCAATATACTTACTTTCACTCATTGATATTCAATATTTATTTATTTAAAGAAGGTAATTATATTGAATTATTAATAAAGCATAGATTACTTTTATTCAAGTGGGGGTAACTTTCATTTATATTAGGGTAACTTTTAATCATTTAAGGACAATTTTACAACAGAAATATAATATATATTGTTACATTCGATTTTTGAAAAAGTTTGTGTTTTTTGATGCCCATGAGTAGAGGTAGCCCTCATGCAGGCTGAGTGTCATAGGTCAAAGTTTGTTGGGTTGTGGGTTGGGATAGCTAACATAGGACCGAACAAGATTAAGGTAGGGTGGACTGGGTCAAAGAAACTAGACACGCTAGGGCTGGGTTCGTAGATTGGGTGGGTAGAGTTGGGTTCGTGGATTAGGTGGGTCGAACTAGTTCATGGATTTGGTGGGTCAGTGAGCTTAGTTAGGGTAGGTTAAGTGGGTCTATTGGGTTAGTGGTCGGGCTGGCCAGCATATCAAGTCGAGTCTAGTTCGTGCTCGAGTCTGTTTGGGTCCGGGTTAGAAAACCCCAACCTTAACATGACCTATTTATCTTTTTCGGGTTAGAATGCCAAACCTTAACCTAATTTGTTCTGGTTTTGGTTAACCTGAATCTCACCTGATTTTTAACTATTGTTTTTATGTATTAATTTTTTTTCTCTTTTGAACATGGTATTTGATCTATTGCAGATTTGAGGGAAGGATAAGTGCGACACTTTAAGTTCTCAGACATTGCAACTCCGACAGCCATCATCAGTTACCAGCAGTTAAGTAGGCCGCCGTGAGGAACGCCGGTTAGTTTTGGGATGTTTTCTTTTAAAAAAATTGAAATCCCCTCACTGAGCTTCTATAGGGCCTCTACATGTCAGCATCGTTGCACACCTTAAACACCCCCCAACACCTTTATTTCTTGGTAAGTGATGTCAATTGGATATTAGGGTTTCCAATCCTCTTCAATTTATTTCCCAAACCCTAACTTCACTAATAAGATTCTTAATTTAACTCTAGGAATTGTAGATTTATGTTGTATTTCTATACAAAAAGGAGTTAGTTCAATTAGAAAGGCAAGTGGTTTTTTTTAAGCAGTAATGATCATGTAGTTATTGGTGAATATGTATGAATAATTTGACCGAACGCACCTTTACATGTTAAGTAGTTGGTTTAAATTTTAGTAATATGTTAATTTAAATGACTAATTTATATGTCAATTTAATAAATTTATATGCTTTGTTTAGTTCATGCTAGAAAATTTACTTTGAATTTAAGTTTAATTAATTATTTATAGCTTACCTTAGTTTATATGTTAGTTTAGCTTCAAGGACGGATCCAGAAATATTTTATCGACTGGACCAATATTAATTAAATACGAAAATCAACCCACACAAATCAACCAATAGGATTGCTTGGACCATTAGGGTGTGTGTTCAAAAGTAGATTTTGCTTTTGTAAAATATGAGTCAATTGTTTTCCTCTTGTATACATATATATACATATATATATACATATACATATATACATATATGTATATATATACATATATATATGTATATATATATGTATGTATATATATATACATATATGTATATATATATACATATATGTAATATAATTCCACTAATTCAATGCTAACAATTGATTTATCATACAATTTAACACATGGAAATTAAAGATATCAAGGTAATTTGTATTGGGTTAGTAATAATTTAGTAAAAGTCTACAAGAACATAACAAATTGACAACATATGAAATATAATTATACAAAATTAATTATACTTCGTATTATGCAATTTAGATGACTTAAGCCTTTAGATAACATACCTTATAAAATAAATTAATGAAGGATGATGAATTGAGCTTTTTCACAATGAAGTATGGAATATCACGTCTAGGAGCACAAATTTTAATTTTAATTTTAATTTTATTTTTTATTTTTTATTTTTTTTGCTTGATTGGGCAATGTGATAATAGTCTGATAAAAGTTGTAGTTGTAGGTATTAGGCTTTTAGTCTTTTAGGAATTGGGAATAAAATAGTGGAAGGCGACAACAGGCCACACGGATATTAGAATAGCCCAATTAAATTTATGCATATTTGCTATTTGGGCCTAACTTTTAAACAAAAAAAAAAAATTAGCATAGGGAGGGCCACGACCCAGGCAGGCCCCCCCAGTCCATCTTTGTTTAGCTTAGTTTGTATGTTAATTTAATGTAGTGAATACTTTGGAAATTCAACAACCTTCTCAATAACACCACTAACACTCTAGTTAACTTCAATAAAACAATCCCACACACAAATTGTTAATAAACCAAAAACAACATTAGCCATTTTGAAAATTCTTAGGGTTTCAAACTATTTTACCTAAATTGAACAAGATGAACTCACAATGCCACAAAGAACAAGAACTTAAAACATAAGTTTCCGTTTCGCTTGCACTGCCTTACTACGGTGGAGAACTTAAAAACAGAAATTCATCCTCTTTGCCTTCACTAAGTATGATGATGGAGGGAATGGAGAGAAGCGGGAATATGGGGTGAAAGTTCGGTTTGCGGTGTGGTTTATAGCCCAAACTGGTTTTGAGATTTTTCAAACCACACCGCACCATATTACTATTGAAACCAAAGCAAACCACATCGTTTAAAATTCGAATTTTCAAAAGAAAACCGAATCACACCAAAATTTTTCGTCCTCTTCCTTTTTGCTCCATCTAACCGGTCATTTACTCCAACATCGCCCACATTAGTTGACATTCTAGGATGTTGAAAAAACACAAATTTTATTATTTTTTGGCTTTATATATGTAGGGTAGTAATTAGTATTGGGCTAAGCTATAATTTGGATATGAGCCATAATTCGGTTTGGTATTTGGTTATCAAATCTTAAAGCCGAAACCAAACCATATTAATTCGGTTTTGGGATTCCTCAAACCACACCCAACCATATTAGAAAAAAAACCGCACCACATTTCTAATTCGGTTTGGTTTGCGGTTTGGTTCGATTTTAAACCGCATTAGTTTCACCCCTAAGCGGGAACACGGAGAAAAAAATAAGAAGAATGAACATGAAAACTATGAAAAAATAAACAGAATCACGTGCTTTCAAGGAATAAACTTCTCAAGAAAGCCAAACGACACAATTTGCATTCTTAAGTCAACAAACTATACTTCTGCTAGAGTATGTGGCCTTTGATTGCTAGATCCTAAGATATTTGACAAGCTCTAGTCGTATCACCTTATCAAAAGAATTACATAAGTCCTCTAACTAAAGCCAATAGGGAAGTAAAGTCGAATCCACAGGGAAACAAAGTCTTTCTATTCCTAAATGATTAATATAATCTAAACTATCAAGTAACCAAGTTATTTTCTTATAAGAATTAAACTAAGGGAAAATAAATAACTAATGCAGATAAACTTAAGGAGAAATCAATAAATCAAAGCCTGGGGTATAGGTTCACTAATAAATAATATTCCATGGTAATTCATAACAATCATCAATGCATCAATTAATCAGATCATAAAAGCCTTTTGCTACGTATTACAATAACAGAATTGATCTATCGGTATTAAATTGCATCTCTCGAATCTTGACTTAACCATTTATAAATTAACCTGCCTATTGAAACTAAACATCAACTCTCATCTCTCGAATCTCGAATCAATATTTTATAACTCATACAATTAAACCTGGCCAAATCTAATTGCATACCATTAAATCAATCAATAGGAACTCAATCAAGCATCGACAATCAACAATAATAAATTACCCATTCATATTATTTATGGATCCCCAAAAACCCTATAAATAAAACAACTCACACATCTTAAAATCTAAACTAAGCAAAGCAATAAAACAAGACCTGATTAATCAAAGCAATTAAATTACTGAAAATAAAAGGGAAATAAATCGTTACCAAAATAAACGAAAATAATATATTGCATAAACCAAAAGAGTTGAGAGAACAAGAGTATTAATCAAAAGCTTAAAACTAAAATCTGGAAATTAACTAATGAATGACGTAAATATCTCGCTTAACAAAAGCGTATTTATACTTAAGCTAGAAATCCTAAACTAAAACAAAGATTAAAGTGGCAAAACATCACTCAGAAACTGGCGCTCGATCGGGTGCCATCTTGCTCGCCCAGGCCCGCCTTCGGCTGGTGGCTCACTCTTCCCACGTTCGGTAGGGCGCGCATCCGGGCGGAGGGCTGCACTTCCTTTCTGCCTCACCCGGTCGGGCGCGTGTCAGGGTGAGGGATTCCCCCGGTTGGGAAAGCTTCTGAGCATATGTGGACTTCTTCAATTGGGCTCTTAATTGGCCCAATCCGGATTTCCTCTTTGGGTCTTAACACTTGGTCCAAATGCCTCAGTCTCTTCTTCTTCACCGAGCCCTTAATCACCGGTTTGATTGCTCCAACCCGGTCTTAAGCTACAAACCGTGGTCATATAAATGCGATCCTACTCCAATGCTCGTAGTGGCTCAAATAAGTCCGGATAATGCTCCAAATCTGCAATTTCCTATAAAACAATACCAAAGCTACAAAAATACTAGAAAACACATATTAGTAATAAAAGTAGCTCTGTAGAGCCAAAAATACTCCTAAATATGACCAAGGGACTCCTAAATATAAAATAGATATATCAACATTCCCAAAATCAGAGGAAAGAGAAATTCAAGGAAGATGAAGAATTAAAAAAAGAAAATTAATGAAGAGAGAGAATTGCAGAGAGAAGTAGTGAGAAGAAAGTTGAAAAATGAACAATGAAATGACAATTAACAAATTAAGTACTCCAATTATAAGGAGCATATTAAAAAACCCAAAAAAATACGAAGCATAATAACGGGTTCCATTATAACGGACATAAGAAACGCACAATTACATGTTGTAACTTGGTCTTGTATGATGGTCGGCCATATGTTTTTTCCAGCCACATAAAATTTTGTGAAATATTACATAGGCGTATAAATATAAATTATTTGCTCATTTTTTTCCTTAAACATACAATTCGATTTTACTCGTTGTCTGACTTACATTCCGCTACCATCTAGACAGTTATAGAAAAATCTCTTTGCTTTTATAAAACGTATACCGACCTCTCTAGTAAAGCAATCTATAGGGTTTTGTTTCGCACAACCCACTTCTCTAGAATAAGGGAGTTAGAGTTTAAATTAATTCATAATCCCTTATTCGCTAGGTTCTCTTGAAGCTTGCTTTGAAGAGAAGTGTTTGATTTTCCTGACTGCTATGCACAAATTCATGTTGGGGAACTATCGATTAATTGGAAAGGTGATACTCTTCTCTATAAAGAAGTATATTGTAATCCTCACAATCAAATAAAGAACCTTCATCAAAGTATAAGAAACGTGATGAACCACCACATGATTCCTAATCGTCTTCCCTTTTCACCATTGAGGATTGTGACAATAACTAATTTTAATTTTTAATACAATGTTAAATTATTTTTAAATATAATAAATATCAAATTTACATAATTAAGATACAAAATTTAAACGTTGCACAATTAAAAAAAAATGTCAAAGAAGTGATATATATGATTCTTAGGAGAAAAAACTCAAAGAAATGACATAATGAAAAAATAATGACAGTAATATAACAAGTTGACCAACATTTCTTATCTTAAAAAGTTTAGAGGTAATTTACTCAAAATATAAATGGGATAAATTGGTTGAGTTTTATGACGGGTTTGTCAGTGTTTTTAGTGTTTAGGACATTATTCTTCATTCTGCTAATAGATCATAGTAGGCAATGAAAAAATATAAAATTAATTTGTTTATAAATGTTTAAAGGATCCTATTTGACTTTTTCTTGAATAAAGAAATCCAAAAGTGGTTTTTCAAACTTTGTGTTCTGGAGTGTTGAAATGCGGATTATGTATGTAATTGAGCTATATAATCTTTTGCAACATAATATCATCCGTGTCTATCCAATTTGTGCAAATGCTTTTGTTGATCTTATTGAAAAGATTTCTATTGATTTTCGTGAAATGATAAGGAGGTCAAATAATTCCATTCTCAAAAACTTGCTAATAAAGGGATAAAGAATATATTTTTATATTATCAGTTTGGAAAAACAACATGCGAAATGCCGTCCGTTTTACATTCAAACATATTAAGAATTAATCTTAATATGAATGATATATTAAAACAAGGTTTGACACGTATTTGAGACACATATCAACATGCTTTAAGAAATACGATGATGAGTAAACCTTTTAATTTCTTATATATAATTTTGATTATTATTCTCTTATAAATTGCTTGAAATTATGCATGCTTTTTATTATTTATGTACCAAAGAGATATCTAAATTTTGGCTTAGATGTACGGCGTGTGAATGAAAGGCAAGTTTAAATAACTACAACCAAAGGAATTTCTGTTTGCCGCCAAATATCTATTATGTTAGAGTTATTGTATAAATAAGTTATGTGGATTGACTTCAAATCTATTTTAAGAACCTTAATTTTTAAGGTGTAGAGAGAAATTGTAGTTGGTGGCCTTAGTGCATATAGTTTACTTTGTTGTCTCAAAAGTTGTTCCCTCAAGCACTTTATCGGGGTAATTTAAAATATTTATCTAACTCTTACAAAAAAAAAAAAAAAAAATATCTACCAAACACTTACCCAATGTAGTATGGGTTAAGTAATACTTTCTCCTTTCTAGTAATATTGCAACAACTGGACTTTTGAATATTCAAGCATGCTCGGGCAAAGAATTGGCTAAATATAATGTTAAATTAGTGACA
The DNA here is from genome assembly GCF_001683475.1 of Chenopodium quinoa. Classification (NCBI taxonomy): domain Eukaryota; kingdom Viridiplantae; phylum Streptophyta; class Magnoliopsida; order Caryophyllales; family Amaranthaceae; genus Chenopodium; species Chenopodium quinoa. The sequence continues at coordinate 8,510,390 of NW_018745684.1, forward strand.
GATAATGAAAATTATCATGTATGGCACGGGACCTAACCTAGTTGGTGGAAAAAATAGTCCCACCTTGACCCACCTCAAAAATTCTGAAAATTTCGCTTTCAAATGTTCTGGAATTAAAATTTAAATTTGAAATTTGAAATTTGAATGTCAATGTATATATGGCGATGAATTTGAGTCGGAGTAATGTGTCATTTAAGGAGAGCGAGGTGGTCTAAGAAGGGTAAGCGATGACGATGGACGAAATCAGGGAGAGTGAGGTGGTTCAGAGAAGGGTAGGCAACGACAATGGGCGGAGTAAGAGCCAAGCTATGGTGGGGTTGAGCGGAAGAGAAGACGGAGTTCAGGTGGTTTAAGTGGGTTAAGCGATTATTTTAGCAGAAGAAACCTGGATTTCATTTGTATTGTTTTAGTATGGAAAATGGAGTTGAATATTTTTAGTAATTGAAAGTGTCATCAAGTGTGTTTAATGATTTATTCATTCCGTCTTATGATTTATTTATTATGTTTTATGTTGTAGTTTTTATTACTTCGTAATAAATCACTTAATTCAATGAGTCATTCAATTACAACGCTACATGTAGAAATTACTAAACACATTTTTAATACTCCCCCTCCGTTTCACAATATTAGTCTCATATACTATTTTGGGTGTTTCAAAAAGATCTACCCATATTGAATATGTTCCATTTTTAACTTAATGTTTTTGGAATTAATTGGTTGTGGATTGATGACATAGCTCTAAGTAAGGAAATCTCTACCTTGAATTATGCATTATGACTTAAGCTTCCAAAAAAAAAAAAATATATATCAAAAAACTTAAATAAGGTAAACTAATTATGAATTATTTTGTACTTTAATGTTAGATTCCAGATATTCTTCTTTTCTTATTTTATGTTATTGATTCCATATGAGACTAACATATGAGATTCACAATATTAGTCTCATATACTATTTTGGGTGTTTCAAAAAGATCTACCCATATTGAATATGTTCCATTTTTAACTTAATGTTTTTGGAATTAATTGGTTGTGGATTGATGACATAGCTCTAAGTAAGAAAATCTCTACCTTGAATTATGCATTATGACTTAAGCTTCCAAAAAAAAAAAAAAAAATCAAAAAACTTAAATAAGGTAAACTAATTATGAATTATTTTGTACTTTAATGTTAGATTCCAGATATTCTTCTTTTCTTATTTTATGTGATTGATTCCATATGAGACTAACATAATGAAACAGAGGGAGTATATTTTTATGTAAAATGTTATATATAACCCTGAGAGCTACGTATAAGAAGCTAAAAGAGGAGAGTATTATAACATATATATTCATAAATTACACTAATTTGCGTGTGAATTTGTCATGCATTCCTAAACTAATAATAAAGAAAGGTATTTAATGCTTATTTGTAGCAATAAAAGCTATATATAGCATAACCCTCAATCTTATTATTCACGTCATCTGCTTTATCTCTCCAAAAACATTCAGTAACCCTTCATATACCCATCTCTCTCTCCCCTCCATTGAAGCAGGTTCTTAAGACTTGTTTCCTCCATTGAAACGAAATCTAAGCTTTTTCTCTCTCATTGAATCGACCTCTAAGCTTATTCTCCTCCATTAAAGTGATTTTAAGGTAATCATCACACATTACGAAAAAAAAGTCCAATTGAAAATGTCAAGATTAATTGAAATTCATAAATTATAACTTACTGGATTGTCGATTAGGAAGTTAATGTTGTTGATTCCGTTTGTTATTTGTGCTGTTTACTAACATCCATTTGTTTTCTTTAGATTTCAAGATATTTTTATTTCATTTTCATCTTTTGTAAAAAAAATAAGAGTTAATTTGATGAACTATAGACAAATTTGAAAAATTGTAGATGGATTTTGAAGTAATTTGCAAGTATTTTGGGATAATTTGATAATAATTTTTTAAAAATTTAATCAGTTTTTTTTTTTTTTTTTTTAATGCTTCCAATGTTTCTAAGTGATTTTAATTTGGCAATGATGAACTACTAAGGTGTTGATTTGGTGATTAGGACAATATAATTTTACTTGAAATGTATTACAAAGTATTATCTATATTGAATTAGTATTCAAGTCTGTAAGATGCATGAGTATTAATTTGCTAGTATTCAAGTCTGCAAGATCCATGAGAATTTAATTTGCTAGTATTGAACTAGGAGGTTAGGCAATTTTTATGATGTTCTTAGGATTTGCATAGAACGGTATTAGTATTAGTTTTTATGATGTTCTCAACAAATATGTTTGTGTTAATATTGTTCTTATAACCTTTGGTATGTTAATGTAATGGTAAATATTTTCTAAAATTTGATCTTTCTTCATTGATATTTACAAAAAATTATAGGTTATAAAATTGCAAAATAATTCTTTGCTCATTTATCAAATGAGCAAACTATTTAATGCTCATTTGTCAAATGAGTAGATATTTCTTGCTCATTTTGTAAGAAATTAATATTTATTCTTTACTAATTTGTCAAATGAGCAATTAATTTTTTGCTCATTTGTCAAATGAGAAATTAAGTTTTTGCTCATTTGTTAAATGAGAAATTATTATTTGCTCATTTGTCAAATGAGCAAAAAATTCAATGCTCCTTTGTCAAATGAGCAAACTATTTAATGCTTATTTGTCAAATGAGAAAATGATTCTTGCTCATTTTGTCAAAAAATAATCCTTATTTGTGAGTGTGTTTAAATGTTTTAAATACATTAGCCTACTAGCTCAAGGGTAGAGCATTGTGTAAATACACAAAAAATGTGAGTTCAAATCCCACGTAGGTTCATTTATATAATGTGGAGACACAAGTTTGTATGAAAGTTTAATTGTAACAAAGTTTATATAGTTATAAATCATTTCAAACCATTTTTTTGCTCATATAATTTAGTACGAATTTGATTTTTTTTTTAATTAATTTTGTTTATAAAGATAACCTATGCAGGAATTGAACCTACATCCCCTATGCATTTGCATAGTGCTCTACCAATTGAGCTAATATGTTTTATCATATGTTTTAAATCATTTTTTATGTTATAAGTTTTTAATCAGCTCATTTGATAAATGAGCAAAGATTTGTTTGCTAGTCTGATAAATGAGCAAAGAATTATGTGCTCATTTGATAAATGAGCAAAGAATTGTTTGCTCATTTTGTATATGGACAATGAATTTTTGCTCATTTGACAAAATGAACAAAAAATTGTTGTTCATTTATCAAATGAGGAAAGAATTATTTGCTCGTTTGATAAATGAACAAAGAATTGTTTGCTCATTTCATAAATGAAAAAAGAATCGTTTGTTCGTTTGATAAATGAGAAACAATTCTTTGTTTATTTTGTCAAACAAAGAATTGTTTGCTCATTTTGACAAAATGAACAAAGAATTGTTTCTCATTTGATAAATGAAAAAAGAATTGTTTGCTCATTTGATAAATAAGAAAAAAATTGCTTGGCTCATTTGATATATGACCTAGGAATTGGTTCTTGAAGAGCTTACACCTGAAAGCTACACTCAATTAGCATGTAAATTACAAAACTACAGCTAATTATTAAGGAAAACCTTAATGTACACCTGAAAATGGAATATATCCTAGCAAGAAATTACACATTTTCCATAGTAATTATTCTTTGCTCATTTGGAAAAATGAGCAAAGAACAATTTGCTCATTTGACAAAATGAGCAAAGAATAATTTGCTCATTTGAAAAATGAGCAAATCATTGCTTGTTGATTTGACAAAATAAGCAAGAATTATCTGCTTATTTGACAAAATGAGCAAAGAATAATTTGATCATTTGACAAAATGAGCAAAGAATGGTTTGCTCATTTGAAAAATGAGCAAGATTTGCTTGCTCATTCAACAAAATGAGTAAAGAATAATTTGCTCATTTGAAAAATGAGCAAATAATTACTTGCTCATTTGACAAATGAGCAAGTTTATTTACTCAATTAACAGATAAACGAATAAAAATTTGGTAATCTGATAAATTATCATTGAATAAGCAAATAAGACCAAAACATCCTATTATTAATGATACTATAATATGAAAGACTTACATTATTCTTTATGACTAAATTTTACTCCATGTGCATGAAACGTCTAATGGTATAACCTCTAAAAAGTAAATTTTCATAGCCATCACTGACTCGCTGTACTAAGTCACATTATCAATATAGTTTACATGAATTAATAAACAATTTCAGATATAAAAACTACTTGACACCTAATTAAAGTAGAATCACATAGATTTTTGCTAATCAAGATCAAGTTTTAGTTGACCAAACGTCACCAAGTTCCAAGCCCTTTACAAAAATCATCATATTTTCATCTTAACCTCTATTGCTTCAAGCCAGAAGGATCAAACATACTCCAGCAAGCACATGCAATCAGAATCCCTTAATAATCATCACATCATAAACAAGCCAAATTAGGCAAATATTATGCATCATCTCTTATAAGAAAATCTTGTAATACTTGAGGGCTAAATAATAAGACAAATATTATGCACCAATTTATTCCTTGTTTTTGCTTATTTGTATAGATATCCAAGAATTAGTTTGATCAATTGACCAAAGCTGTTATCTTACACCACAACTCCACCCTCACCTTACACCACAACTCCACCCTCACCTTATCCAATCACACGCGCAACTCCACCAAAGCTCTTATCTTACACCACAACTCCACCCTCACCTTGCCCAATCACACGCACAATAACAACAATAACACCACAGCAGGCCACACATCCTAATATCTGCGCCACCAACCATGCCCTGCTACAAGCAATTTTGCAGCCATCGTTCCTTGCCAACACTAAGCTGCTGCTACAGTCCTCACAGCCACGCCACACATTGCAGCACACCAACAACACCCTGTAACAAATCACCACCAATCACAATCCCATAATAGCAACCCAAACCACCCAATTTCCTCAATTCAACCCTTCAAACAACATGAATCAGCCACCTCCATCTTACACGAAACAACAATAATAGCACATGTTCCATTTCTACAAAAATAAAAAATTAAACAAAATTAAAAAATTTAAACCAAAGAAATTGCTACTTACCGATTCGATGGAAAACTTGTAATGGAGATCTATCCGTGCATTGTGAATCGATTGATTGGTCCACTAAAAAATTAAACGAAAATTAACCAAAAAAAAGGAGAAAAATTTGAAAATATATAATCAAAATTCGTAAATAAAAACTTACTTCCTTCTTTCATATGTAAGAACAGAATATGTCGGTTCTTGGTTCGAATTTGTAATTAAAACCATTTTCTGATTCACAAAGTAACATAAACTAGAGTTTTTTGTTCTTCAATTAGAAGAGTGAAAATCGAAAAAAACAATCCAAAAACTAAACAAATCTTAAAAAGGATAATGATAATTACCAGATTAAAGTGCGAATTTGATAAAATTGAAGTAGAAACTAAAAAACATGTAAAGAGTGGATCGAATTTAGAGAGAGAGATAAAGATGACTATTTTAGAGAGAGAAAAAAAACCAATGAAAGAGAAAGAAGAGAAGGGGGTATATCAGCAAGCAAATTACAAATTTTCCATTATTGTAGCATGTTTTGGGCGGTTCGATTGAATCTAATCAACGGCTAAGATGTATTCTCATATAAGTGAAGGTTCTCAGATAAAGAGTGGTTCTCACCGGATCCCGACCCTATATATATAGGGATCATATGAGACCACCCTCCATATGTGAGAACCCTTTTTTTATGTGAGGACTCATTATAACCGTTGGATCAATTACATCCAACGGTCACAATATAACCCGGTAAAATTAAACAAATTTATTTCAAAATTATTTTCCTGCGTTTTTTGTCTCTCCTCCTTCTTTTTCGCTCAATTCTCTCTCTCCTCCTTCAAATTTCGACGGTTTCTACTCTCTTTCTCTCTGATTTTTCATCACAAGTTCTTCAATCTTCATCAATTCTTCGTCAATGTGAGTTTATTGTTTACACATTTGTTGTTTTCCAATTAATTTTAGGTTACATTCATTGTTTATTTTCGTTTGATTTTCATTTAATTTGTTCTGATTTTAGCTCATTAATTTTAACATGCAATCCGTCGATTATGTTTTAGCTCATTAATTTTAACATGCAATGTGTTGATTTTAGTTTTATTTTCATTTTTTTTAGTAATTATCAAGTTAATTTTTAGTTTTATTTTGCTTGAATTTAGGTTTTAACAAGTGTTCTTTCTTTAGTTGTGTACTTGCGAAATTATGTTGAGGTTTTGTTGCGATTATGTTATTTATTTTCGTTTTGCTTTTTGTTTAATTGGTTCTGATTTTAGCTCATTAATTTTAGGTTACTTTGTGTCGATTATGTTTTTGTTTGTTTTTTTTGTTGATTTTACTTTTATTTTCGTTATTTTGAGTAATTATCAAGTTATTTTTAGTTTTATTTTGCCTGAATTTTGGTTTTTACAAGTGTTCTTGCTTTGGTTGTGTATTTGCGAAATTATGTTGTGGTTTTGTTGCAATTTTTGCTCGATTTAGTTGTGAATATGTTGCGTTTTTGTTGCTATTTGATTATGTTGGGGTTCTTTGTAATACATTGTTTCAGCAGCTTGAGTGCTCGACCTAAATGTCATCTTCTTGGTTAGTTAGAACTATGAACTGTGTGTTTGAGTCACTAGTCATCAGTCTTATGCTAGTAACCTGTTCTCACAAAGCTCGAGCTTCTTTGTAAACTACATCAATTCAATAGAGTAATTTAATGGATTTGGAATATGTATTATTCTTGAAATTGTGTTGATTATGTGAATCCTTGGTGCTTCTTCATCTAGCCTTGCAATTTCCATGTTCATAGTGTAATAAGACATTATCTGAAAGTAATACTAATGCAACATAAATCTGATTAGCTTTAAACACCTCAGATGGGAAAACCTCCTCATTAACATGTGTAGGTGTTTGTGTTTTTCCATAAGCGTAGGTGGCTTTGTAGGATTATGCTGATGGACATGTTACCTGATGCAACATTGTAGATTAAGTTAATGTTATACTTGGCTTTTGTTTTGCTTGCGTGCAGACCAAATAAGTTATGTGGGCTGTGAATTGAACCTTCTGATATTTTATATGGACTATTTAATCTTGTTAGTTTTTTTTTTGTTGGTAGGACACTATTTTCTCGCATTTAGGATCCTTTTCTTCTTGTTAGAAATTTGGTGAACCCCCCTTCCCCCTCTTTATTTCTCTTAAAAATTTGCTTCTTAATTTGATTTATCCTTTGTTTTAGTTATCTTACATTTTTTTTCGGGTTTTTTGTAACAGTGCTATTCTTCAGTTGCTACTGATCATAACAATGCTAAAGATTATACGGATGTACAATTGGAAAGGAAAATGTACGTGTTTTCTTATTTCCTCATTTTATGTTTTCTTATTAAATGCTTGTTGATTTAATGAATTATTACATAAATGTTTGCTCATTTGATAAATGAGCAATCAACTATTTGCTCATTTGGTAAATGAGCAAAAAAATGATTGCTTATTTGACAAATGAGCAAACTAATGTTTGGTCATTTCACAAACGAGCAACTAACTATTTGCTCATTGACAAATGAGCATCTATGTTTTTGCTCATTTTTATAAAATTAGCAACTAATTATTTACTTTTTTTTTATTGTTTTGTATGAGCAGGAACTTTATCGAAAAGGAGGTTGCTGCCGATGTTGGTTCATTAGGTGCTGCTGCTGATGTTGATTCAACAGGGCGTGCTGCTGATGTTGGTTAATCGGAGGCTGTAGTGGCAGAAGAGAAGCTCAGTGAAAAGAAGAAGAAGAGAATCAAATTAGTTGCTACTAAGGGTAAAGGGGAAAAGGTTGAAAAGGGATTGAAAGAAAAACAGAAGATTAAGTTGGAGGAGACGAAATCCAACAACGAAGGGGAAGATTTGAAGTCTCATGTTTATGGGACATTACATAGTCGGATGTCCCCTTCATAGATTGGTCAAGTTATTGAAAATTGTTCATAAAATCAGTTGAAAGCTATTAGAGCAATAGGATTCGGGTCTATGGAGTTCTTTAAGGTGACCCAACTGCCTTTGCAGTTAGGTTTATGGTTGGTTCATCACTTTGATGCTAACACATGTTGTTTAAACATTATTCTGAACCTTTTTGTATTAATGAAGAGCATGTGCATCAAGTACTTGGGCTGCCAATGGGTGGCATAGAAATTGACAAAAACAATTTTTCCAGAGATAAGAGAGTTATTCAACAATGGAAGAAGCAATTCAAAAGCAATTCACTCTCTGTCAAAATAGGGGAGTTGAAAGAGTTTCTAAAAGAGCATAACTTAGCTGGTCCTATGTTCAAAAGGAACTTTGTAGTGCTATGCGTGTCTACATTGATGGATGGTAAACTTCTTATTTTTATTTTGCTTATTTTTAGTTATAGTAAGCACTTAGCAGTTATGTCCTATATATAGCAATTATATTTCCTAAGTTGTTGGTCAAATATGTATAGAATTAGTTACTGCAAAAACAATAATCAATTACTTCCAACAACAATAAACTAATCCAATCTAGAGTCAACATCATGGTTTTAAATTTTATAGCAGTTTGCTCATTTTCAATTTTTTTTGCTTATTTCTATTATATTTTGTTCATTTAAATTTCCTTTTGCTCATTTTTCTTTTGTTTTGCTCATTTTTTTGTCAGGGAAACAAAATGTGAATATCAATTATGATATTCTCACATTTCTTTCCCATATTAATAAAATCAAGGACTTCAATTGGTGCAAGTATATCCTTGATTCACTTGTGAAGGCCAAGCTTTTCTGGGAAGAACGTCCAACTTGTTCTTTTCCTGGGTCTTTATCGTTTCTTATGGTATTACTATAATTTTATTTTTTTTAATGTAGTATTTCTTACTTATTTGTTGATTTTTAATTTACTAATTATTTTTTCTTACTTGTTTGTAGTTATTGTATGTATTAATTGTTATTTGTTTAATTTTAATATACTAATTTTTTTCTATCTTACTTGTTTGTAGCTTTTATATGTTGATCAGTTTGTCATTGAGGAAGTTAGAGCCAAACGAGAAACTCCAGTTCTCAAAGGTTGGACAACCAATATGTTGTCTAGTCGTGAGAAATTGGAAAATTTTAAGGGGAGGCTTGGACTTGTTGATAAAAATCTGAAGCTTGTTGGTCCTTCTGGCACCAAACAACCAAAAATGGTATTTCACTTATAACCAATACTTAGCTTTTCTATGTCTTTGGCAGTGCTTATAGAATTGGATTGGAACAAATATAGCACATTAATGGACCTCCTAAATCAGCAAAAAAAATATTTGATCATTTGTCAAATGAGCAATTATTTTTTGCTCATTTGATACTGTGTGTGATTTGGCTGAATTTTACTATGTGTGATTTGGATGAATTTTGTGTTTCTTGATTTTATTGTGTGTGATTTGGATGAATTTTATGTTTTTCTTCTTAACTTGTTCGACAACCTTTCAGTTTCTTAGTATTAAATAGTTGGTAGACTTGATACTCTTCTTAAATTTTTTTTTTTGCTCATTTGTCAAATAAAGTTCAATTTACTCAATTTTATATGACTTTGCTTATTTCATATCCACTTTGCTTATTTGTAAAATGAACAAATAATTAGGATATTTGCTTTCAACTTGTTCTAACTTTCTTTTTTTTTTCTTTTTTTTTTCTTTTTGCTTGATTTTAGGAACAATCAGATCCAATTCATACAAAAAATGAAGAAATTGATCAAGATCCAAAGAAGGTATTTATATGACTTTTCTGGAAACTTATATTAATTTGCTTATATTTATATGACTTTGCTCATTTCACATCCACTTTGCTCATTTCATATTCACTTTGCTCATTTCATATTTACTCTCTTCATTTATATTCATCTTATTATGTATTTTTTTTTTTAATTTTTTATTTTTTTAAAGAAATGCCTTATGGAGCTTGCAACATAATCTACAAATCTAGTCTTGGCATACATGGATTTCAATCAAAAACATGAAGCTGCCGTCAAGTATTTTCCAAACAATGAGAAGATTCAAAAGCCGAAGGAAGATGCAATGACCATTTGTAATGAGCAGAAGATGAGCTCTAAAGCTTTGATTGAAGATATTCCTCTCTCATTTAGCCAAGATGAACAGTATTGGCAAGATCTAGCTGTAATTAAAGCTTGGGATAGGTTTTTAGGGATTTCAGGCAATGAGCAGCATGTTAAATCTACAATAAATGCTAGGGTTAATCATCTGATTGAATCAGAACCAATCGATGTTACTAAGATTGCTGCTGAATTTGTTCAATAACAAGTGGTATATCTGATGTAGAAGCTCCATCCGTTATCATAGAGCCTAGGGTTGCTGAACATGTGTTTAAAAGACTTGGAGAGTCAAGTATCAGATATAGTTTAAGAAGTTCAGTTGCCAAAGGATGTGGAACTCCTTCATTCAGCTTAGGAATCTCTTCTCAAGAAACTAATTCTCAGGAGAAGTCCCCTAGCATTGCACCTACTGAGGAACATGTACTTGCTCCTGTCAGTGCACAAGTTTGTCCTTCTAAATCAGATGTTGATGTTGTTGTTGATGCTATGAATGCTCAAGAAGATCCAATTGAGCTTAAGAGAAAAGGAGATGCTGAAAATGAGAGTTGTATTCCAAAGAAGAAGCGTAAAGTGCAACCATCGTTGCAGATAAGATCTCCTTTTAAGTCTCGGATTATCAACATTTAACACCATTTACAGCAATTCAGAAAGGTGTCATGGATTCATTTTTTCATTAGAAAAAAAAAATCGTTTTTAAGTATTTATTCAGTTTTCAGTTCTGGAAATTGGCAATTAACCTTATTTTTCTTTCTTAAAACAAGTCTAGCTTTATATTCTTACTTTACATATCTTTGATTGAAATTATTTTAACTTCCCTAAATTTTATATGTAGTGATCTAGCGTTTTTATGCGAGGGTGAGTCTAAAAGTGAAGTAATGCTATTTCAACTTGAATTGCTAAAAAATCAGGAAAAAATTCATGGCGATATCATTAATGCATGGTCTACTGTTCTGAATTATAATGAGCAACAATTCTAGGGGACGTTTCTTTTTCAGTCTTACTGCAAGTGTAAGTTCAACTCGTTCATTTTATTTTGTTTATTTTGTTCATGTTCACTTTGCTGATTTCATATAATTTTTTATATTTGAATGTAGATGTTGTTTCGTATTTGCAAAAACTAATATTTGTTCTTTGCTCTTGTCAAATGAGCAAACTATTCAATGCTCATTTGTCTAATTATTCTTGCTCATTTGTCAAATGAGCAAAACCTTCAGTGCTCATTTGTCAAATAATCCTTTCTTGTGTAATTATTCTTGCTCATTTGTCAAATTATTTGAAATAATCCTCATTTGAGAAACTATTCAATGCTCATTTGAGAAACTATTCAATGCTCATTTGTCTAATTATTCTTTCTCATTTGTCAAATGAGCAAAACTTTCGGTACTCATTTGTCTAATTATTTTTCCAGGGACACTCCTGGACACTAACTTACCCCCCCCTCCCAAAAAAATAAAAAAGAGAAAAGAAAAGAATAAAGGAGAAGGATTAACTGAGAAGACAATTTACATAGCCCCAGAAGGCCTAGAGCCCCCTGCCCCATCCCTACTCCCCTGAACAAATTTCCCAAAGTTATCTGTAAATTAGTTTTAGCTATTTTCTATCCACCACAACATCAACTCAATGTGGGAATTCATGTATTTATAAGCAGATTTTCTATATCACCGCACTTCCATACATTACAGTGCATGTCTTTGACCATGCTCGCATCATTGTTTGTCAGCTGCATGCCCGCATTCACCCTTTTTTTTACCATAATACCAGCTGATTAACACTTCAAATGTAGTTAGAAGAGTAATCACAAAAAATACCAAGGTTTCCAGTCCAACTATTCTAAATTCATTCTGTATAAAGTTATCCTCCTGTACAAGCACCACATCACCAACCTGTAGACATTTAGAAATTCATACATAAATGACAAGAGCACAATTGCTATAACAATTAATAAAGAGTATTACTTGTGTTGCTTCAAAACAATTGATAAAGAGTATTACTTGTGTTGCTTCAACAATTTCTTTCATTAATATCAGAAACATATGATAAAAGAGGCCTGTAGCGCAAAAAACAAGTTGATCTTGTTGATCAATTTATTTTGTCAATCAACAGGGTAAAAATGTCTTTTCCTTCATTAAACCTCGGGTAAAAGTGTCTTTTCCATCATTAAACCTGGGTCAAAATGGTAATAGCATATGTTTGGTAAGGGTAAAAGTGTTTTTTTCATCATTAAACCTGGGGCAAAATGGTAATAGCATGTGGCTACTGTTCACGTTACTGTTCACGTTATTTACAATTTTGCCTGTTTGATTTGTTTTGTAAATTGATCAAGAAGATCAACTGGGGCGGCCTCTGGCCTGTAGGTGAATCTCATAACCAAGGGAAACTATTCAATTCTCATTTGAGAAACTATTCAATGCTCATTTGTCTAATTATTCTTGCTCATTTGTCAAATGAGCAAAACTTTCAGTGCTCATTTGTCAAATGAGCAAAACCTTTAGTGCTCATTTGTCAAAAAAAAAATTCAATTTACTCATTTTATATGACTTTTCTCATTTCATGTTCAGTTTGCTCATTTCTTATTTACTCTTTTCATTTATATTAATCTTATTTATGTATTTTTCTTTATGTACTTTTTTAGGAATGCCTTTTTCAATACGAAAGTGATCGTGCTCAAGAAAGGAATAAAATGTTTTGTGATATTGTGAAGAAGGAATTTAGCAAAACAATCATCCCAAAGAAAGATATTGAGCTTTTCTTTTTCCCAGCTCATGAAAAATATCATTATTTTTTGGTATGTTTTAACACCACCACAGAGCGTGGTACAATAGAGATTATTAATTATAGTGAAGGTCCTAGAGAAAACAAGACTTTCTTAAAAATATGGTATGGCTCAAGATTTTGTTAGATTATTTTAGAAAAATGATTAGAGTTTAGTTGTTTAAGTTGATCTTGTTCTACTTATATTTGTTCTTACTATATTTGTTCTTATTTTCAGAAAAGTGCATTTTCATATTTCATGGATGGTGAAGGAACTATACAAAGTGTTGTTTTGTCAAAGCAGATCAAGTCTATGGAGTTTGTAGTGATTGATTAACCATGGAAGTCTTCAGATGATGCTCATTTGCATTGTGGTGTTGCAATGATGAGGCATATGAAAACATATATGGGTTTGCAAAAGTGGAATTCAAGTTTAAAAAAAAATAATGTAAGTCTCCACTGCACTTTATCCATTTTTTATCTTAATTGCAATTTAGGTTAAAATTTGTGAGCAACTTGTTGATATGCATGCATGAAGCCATTACTTACCCTGAATTATTGCTTCATTTTTTCTCTTTGCAGGTCATAATCATTGAAAAACTTCGTTTGAAGTATTGCTTCTCAATAATTTCAAGTGAAGTAAATACTGTTAAACCTGTTAAACAAATTGTCCAAAAGAAAAAAAATGTTGATGAAGCAAGTGATATTGAAGAAAGCTAGGGGCAGCAATCCAAGAGCATTCAGCGGAGAGAATTGAAGACTGAAGTTGATCAATTGTTATGATGTTCTTAGGATTTGTATAGAACAGTAGAAGTGTTAGTTTTATGATGTTTTTTATGGGATTTATGTGACAAATGTTCTTAGTTGATCAAATGTTTTTATGATTTTCTTAATGGGACAAATGTGACAAATTGTTTTTTGCTCATTTGTCAAATAAGCAAAGAGATGCTTGTTTATTTAATGAATGATTAAACAAAATTTTGTTCATTTGACAAATAAGCACCTAACTATTTGCTCAATTGATAAATGAGCAACTAAGTTTTTTCTCATTTGTTAAATTAGCAACTAAATATTTTCTCATTTGACAATTGAGCAAATAACTATTTGCTCATTTTCTAAATGAGCAAAAATTCAACACTTTGTTCTGACTATATTTGTTTTGCTTGTTTTTGGTCTGCCTGTTTTTGTTCTTATTTTCTAGAAAAATTGATTGCTCATTTTCCAAATGAGTAAGTAATTGATTCTGTTAAGAAATATAAAATCAACAAAATATTAACAAAACTTAAAACACAAAATTTATAGATATTGTGATAAATAATGAGGAGATGTGCTAAAAATATTAAATCTTATATATATATAAAGTTATCATTACACTTTTTCTGGACAATTTCTAATATCATGATGACTCAGTTCACCACAACCTTTACATAATCTCTTCTTTTTCTGATTTTGTTCTACAACCTTTTCTTTTTCTCCCTTCAGCCTTTTTGCACTTCTACCTTTTGTTTCAATATTTGGCACATCAATCTCATCCCCTTTCTTTTTTGAAGTCTCTTCATTTGATACATGAACTCCAGTCCCTTTATTCTTTGAAATTTTTGAAGGTTTGACAATTATTTCAGTTGGTACACTAGCTCCAATCAATAGCTCAATGTCTTTTCCTTTGTTGTTTGCACTTCCAGCTGTTGTTTCATTATTTCTTGCAATCCTCTTAGCCTCCAAATCCTTTCTTATTCCTTGAAGATTTATCACAAGATCTTGAATATCTTCATCTTTGCCTTCTGCCAAACTTACACAAGTGTGTATCTCTGACCATAAATCATTTAACAATTTTTTCTTGTCAATTAAATTAGCACATTGCTCCAACAGGTTTCCACCCAAGTCAAAAATTGGTTTTTTCAATGCCATAGTAGTCCAACTGTGTAGCATATACTGCTCAGGAATGGTTTCAAACCTTTTTGCTTTCCAAACCCAAATCATATGTCTACATGGAATTCCTTGTCTATAAAATAGCTTGCAAGAACATGTGGTGTCATAGTTAGTTGGATTAAACACAACATCAAATGTTCTAATCCGATTTCCTTCACTTACTTTTGCAACTTCCAATCCATTTTCTTTCTTCAATTCATCAACACCACATGAAAAGCAAGCAATTTCAACCTCATATTGAAATTCATAAAAGATAGAGTTAGTATATAAATGTGAGGCATGTTTTTCTATCCCTAGTGGTGTTTTGCACTCGGGATATTTGTGCTTTGAATCATTATCATTCTGACCTTGAGTGTGTCTCTGGGCATCAATTGCAGCTTCATATCTCAAGTAAAACACAACAAGTGACACATGAGGGTTGATAAAGGAGCAGAAAAAGTTGTTTTCACTTTCGGATCTTGATGTTGTATCCATTATTCCTCTAAGAAACACATCTCTGAAATACGCCGGAATCCACTTGTTCCTTATCTTGTACATATAACCTAACCACTCATGTTCTTCCAAGTGGTATTCAACCATCACCTTGTTCCACCTTTCTTCAAACTTAGTAGGTCCAATTTCAAGATGCCAAACGCAAGCACATAATTATTTAAGGAAACCAGTTTTTTCTTGCATGATTGATTTCTCCACCTTATCTGGTAACTTTTTCATTATATGCCACATACAGAAGCGATGTTCAGTCTTCTTAAAACACATTTGTAACAAGAATTTTCATTGCTGGATCTTGATCCGTAATCATACAATTCGGTTCATTCTCACCCATTGCCTTGAGAAACGATCTGAACAACCACTCAAATGACACTATATCTTCCTTTGCTATGAAACCAGCAGCAAAAGTAATACATCTCTTATATCAACCCCTGTAAATGGAGTAAACACCATGTTGTACAAGTTTACACATATAGATTAAATTTTAAATGAGCATATAACTACACACACATAAATACACAGACACACGTACTTAGACACAGACACACACACACACACACATACACATACATACACGCACTCACAATCTGTAATAGAAACTGAAATTAGATTCAGAAATCAGATTTTTAAATCAGTTTCTAAAATCAGAATTGCCATTTGACAAATGAGCTACCGAAATAATTCAATGCTCATTTGAAAAATGAGCAAATAATTGATTGCTCATTTGTCAAATGAGCATATAACTCAATGCTCATTTGTGAAATAAGCAAACAATTATTTGCTCTTTTGTCAAATGAGCAAACAATTGAATGCTCATTTGTAAAATGAGCAAATAAGTCAATGCTCATTTGTGAAATAAGCAAACAATTATACTAAGCTCAATTAAAAGAAAGTCATTAAGTTAAGCCATATTTATAACATAAAAATGAATTGTGATTTTTATGAATTACCTATTGGTTTGGTATGTGATATCAAAGGATACCATTTCACCAAATAGAGCATAACTCTTTTTACAAAGGGGGTTTGCCCACAATACTCTAAAAAGGCAATAATCTTCATCCATCTCAAAATCAAAGAAAAAAGCATCACTTTCTTGAATGTATGCTTTTAAATCTCTATGAAAATTTTTGAAATTTTGCTTAGATGCACCAATGTTATTATATCCTCCAACAATTTCCTTCATCATTCGAAAAGTTGTAACAGGACCAATATTCACCTATTTAAAGAATAAAATAGTTTGTCAAATGAGCAAATAATTCAACGCTCATTTTTAAAATGAGCAAACAATTCAATGCTTATCTAATTATTTGCTTGCTCATTTGAAATAATTCAATGCTCATTTTTCAAATGAGCAAACATTTTAATGCTCATTTTCAAATGAACAAACAATTCAATGCTTATTTTTCAAATGAGCATACTACTTTTATCAAATCATATAGAGAATTCATGAAACATAAGAGACTTTGAAAGTGTTACCTTAGAATTATTCACAATTATTTTTTGTGCAATATGTTCATTTTCCTTCCTTCTTTTTGGAAGAGATTGCAACTAGGTGTATAAAGTGCATGAGTATGTCCCTCATGAAATTGTGACACTATGAATTTGCTATCATCACAATGCTTTATGACAATATGTGCCTTGCACCCAACACGAGTAACGTGTCTCTTCCTTTTGATTGAAGTTTTTTCTTCATTGCTTTCACCTTCGTTGTTATTTAAATCTTTTTCAACAGTAGCCTTTCTTTTCTCTTTGTATCCTTCCTTATTGCATAAGATATACTGTGATTTCAATTCTTTGCTTCTTTTTTGTCTTTTAGTTGTAGGCTTTCTTGTGTTGAATCCAGCAGCAAATGCATAACTTTTATAAAATTCAAGGCCCTCTTCAAGATTATTAAACTTCATCCCTATAGCTGGTTTCAACTCATTGGGGCATATTGGAAGCCATTCTTTTGTTCCTCCAGGAGTGAGAAAAGGTGCTACTTTAGGAGAAACTACTATTGTAGGAGTAGTTGGCACATTTGTGATGGTATTAGAATGACTGTTAAGTTCTTCGTTGTTGCTCATCATTTCTAACATTAAATATAATAGAGATAACAGGTCAGTAACAATTCCATAAAATAGTTTCAGGAAGCTCATTAAAAATCTCATATCAGAACATTATGTTGCTGAATCATGTTTTTAACCATACTAATTACTACTTACAGCATAACACTTACACTTACTCACACACACACACACACACACACACACACACACACAAATTAATTTCAGAAATCAGAAGTGCAAACAGAAAGATGAGGGGGCAGGGGGGATAGGTTCGTATAAGGAAGTGTAAGAAGGGAGTGTGGTTGGTGTGCAGGAAACAGACCCAGAAGAAGGGGGGTGGGGCTTGTGTGCAGGCAAGAAAACCAATGAACAAGGAACTCAATGCTTTGATAGCAGAAACTAGATGACTTGAAAAGGAGTAAAACTTGATAATGCTACTCTTCACTATGATTCGCAAAACCCAGCATATATAGAATTCAATTTAGCCTGATGTATCAACATCCTAAACATTTGACTAATCCTAACGTCAATAACCAAAAATAATATAGTAACACATACAACCATAAAAGAAACATTTTCAAGACCTCGGGTCAGTTGCTTCAGACTGCACTGTTATTTGCTCAATTTTTTTTTTAATATTTGCTCATTTTAATTATGTTTGCTCGTGTAATTTTTCTGGGACATATTTAGGTTTGCTCATTTTCAAATTTATTGCTCATTATATAATTTTTTTAAGTTCAAATGATTAAGAACATTCAATTGGAAAAAAATAAGAACATAATAAGAGCATTTAATTGAAAATTTATTGAGTAACAAATTTCAAAAACAAATTCGAATATTATTAGAACATGGATTTCGATAATAAATCATAAGTATATTCGAAAATAATCAGATTATAAAATTCGATAATTTCAACAAAAATTCAAAAGCAAATTCGAAAATTATCAAAACATGATTCGAACACAAGACAATTGTATCACAACAACACAACTTATTTTGCTAATTTTTTTTGTATTTGCTCATTTTAATTCTTCTTGCTCATTTTAATTACATTTGTTCAATTTGCATACCTTCAATTGAAATACTCAATTCGAAAATTGAGCTCATTCAACTGGACATAATAACATTAACAGACAATTTATTAGTTCTTAAATACTCAAATCGTAAATTTCTCATTGAATTTTAACGAATATAATCGAATTTTTTAACGAAAATTATCAAAAAAATTAACGAACAATTTGAAATTCTCAAACACGAACAATTTGATATTCTCAAACACTAAGATTAACATGCAATTGAAAAACTTTTTGTAAATTTTGATGCTAAGATTAAACTAAGATAATTGAATTTACAAAATTTACAAAACTAAAAGAATTACAAACCTCAATAATTTATGGAAAATTAATACTCGTGAACAAGAAGAGGAGAGAGAAATTGTCGAGTTTAAAAATACGCCATTGATAAATTCTTGAAGCTTCGTGGTGGAGAGGGAGCATAGCAGAGATTGGAGTTTCATGGTGGAGATAGAGCAAAGCAGAAGCTTAAAAACAGTTAAGCATGGTTGTTAGAGAAGGTTTGTTAGAGAATATTTATATCATTAATCTCAGCTGTTGGATTCATTACAATTCAATGGCTGAGATTTGTCCTCATATAGGTTCTCACATAAAGGGTGGTTCTCACCTGATCCAGACCCTATATATGTGTGTGTGTGTGTGTGTGTGTGTGTGTGTGTGTGTGTATGTATGTATAAAAACATCCTTTCAGTAGAGCTACGACCGTTTTTGCAAATGGTACTTTTTTCATACCCTCTTTTATATTGCTGTGATTTACAACTTTTTTTGACGAGGGGGATCTACCGATCTGTTGTAGTCGTGAAGAAAATTTTCGTCTGATTCATTTGATTGTAATCAAAGGATTAATCTCTTTCTGGATCTCGCACAAATCTTTACCCATGAAACAACTTCTACCATATTAAACTCAAAAAACAAAAACAAAACTAAAACATAAATAAACTAAAGGAAAAGGGTCTAATCCACAATAGGGGTACTTACTATCTACAAAGAGTGTAGATTTATTGAATTTAATAACAAAACATAAATAAACTAAAGGAAAAGGGTATGATATAGCCAAATTTCCGGAGAAATTTGACTATTTTCGGCCTATGAAACACTTTTTTTTAAGAATCCTAGAGAGAAAAAATAGAGGGAAAATAGCAAAGGTTTTATGAGAATATCTATATTAATTGTAATTATATATTAGTAAGAAGTATATATAATGAAAAATATGTTAGTAAGCTCTCTGTAGTATTTTACATGACAACATATATGTTAGTAAGTATAAAAATAGTGCAAAAGTCAAACTGTTGCGATTCTTATAAAACGGAGGTAATACAATCAACCAATTACACCACTTAGTTTGAATTAATCACAAACAATTAAACATCAGGCAATGAGCAAAGTTTTAGGAAAATGATAGAGTGAAGATTGGATTACCTCATCTAATTCAGTAGTTAGAATTAATCACAAACAGTTTGAATTGTCAGGATTGATTAAGTTATGATCAATACTTCCCTTATCCCTTTTTGTTTGCACCATAGATCTACATTTTATGAGAGTTTTTTTAGTAAAATGGTACAAAAAGTAAGGGACTGATGGAGTATCATTCTACGTCTTGCTCTCCTAAAATTGTATTACCTTGTAACAAATTAAATAAATTTATTAATGTTCCGTGTCCATTATATATTCAAAATTCTTATATGTGGTTGACCACACATTATGGGGCTATTTCGTTAGTATTATAGGGGTTAGGCCCTGTTCTTTTAAGCTGTTCTGTCTGCTCTGCTCCGTCCTCTGCTCCGCTTAAAAATAATAATTAATATTTAATGTTTAATAAAAAATAATTATCATTAACATTTAATAATAATAAATAATATTTATAGATTATAATAATTAATATTTAATAATAATAATAATAATAATAATAATAATAATTATAGATAATAACAGTTAGAGGGATTGTTTTTTTTTTTTTTAATTTTTAATTATTTAAATAGGTCAATTAAAAGTTGACACGTGGAAAATAACCTAAGATAACAAGTTACCAACTGGTTAAGGTTTGTTTTAAAGAAGATGGGTGTCAAAGATGGAATAATTGAAGGTGAGATTGTTTTCGGAAGACCACACAAAGGTGGGATTATTGTTTTTCATTTTTCTTAATAATTAATATATAACATTAATTGATAATAATAACTAATATTTAATGATAATAGTTAATATTTTATATTATTTAACACATTTTCTAATGCTATAAAAAGAGTAAAAAAATCTAAAATAATAAAATAATAATAATAATAATAATAATAATAATAATAATAATAATAATAATAATAATAATAATAAAAATAATAATAATAATAATAATAATAATGCGATGGTAATAATAATAATAATAATAATAATAATAATAATAATAATAATAAAATAATAATAATAATAATAATAATAATAATAATCCTAGTGAGGTCGCTACCCCTAAACTCATGAAGAATTGACAGATATATATTTCACAAAGGTTACCAAATCTGCAGAATCCACCTTCTGTTTATCTCCTCGTCAACCAGCATTGTGGAATCGCAGTAGGGAGATCACACCTCTGCTTGGCTTCGGGCGGTTCCTATTTCGGGGTTGGGTCAGACGATGAACACAAAGTCTTACCGGTGTATGTTGTGCTACCGCTTGGGTGTTTCATTGTTCTCTGTCTCGACGTCGTGCTCTTCTTTTTCAAGGGTTTTTAGTGTTAGATGATTTAGAGCGTATAAGAGAATTGTGATCATTTGATTTATTTCGAATGATCTAGGGTCGCTGCTTAGCGCGCCCGCGCTGAGGTCGCGCATAAACCGCAGACTATTCTGGATCCAAAGTTGATTTTGAGAAATCAAAATGGCGCGTCCGCGATGTTGATTGCACATAAACCGCGTACCCTACTGGATTCAGAAGCAGAAATAGGCTGTAGAGGGACGCGCCCGCGCGGTGTTAGGTGGCGCGCCCGCGCCTCCTCGGTTTCCAGCCCGTTGTGTGCGGTTATTTTCTCTGCTTTAAATTTCTTTCGTTTTATCGAAAGAAGATATAGTTTTTCTGAGACTGATTTTCTTCCAAATAGTACTCTCTACATTTTTCTCTCAAACTTCTTGCAAAATTTTGTGAGAAAATCTCTTGAAATTTAGCCTTCACAGTGAATTATTCATTGTATTTTGATTCTAGTACTAAGAACGAAATTTACTGTCAATTGTATCTCAAAGAGGATTTCCGGTTTAACCCAAGTACTGTGTGGGGGAAATAAACCTCTTTAGGAAAGTGTATACACGCCTTTGACAGTGTATCAAGGAACTAGTCTTACGGGACATCGGGATTCTCATGTTCATGTTGGTTGTTCTCAGCTTGGAGGAAAGACAAGTTTGATCAACTTCACATTAGTGTAGTCTTTGTAAATTTCTGTAATTTTTTAGACTTTGATTATACTTGATTGAAATCCATTGTGTTGTATTTGATATTTACAATTATATTGTAATCATATATTTTAGGTTTTGTTCCCACACATTATTATTAGTGTTTTCTTAGTGAAATCACTGTGAATGTAACATTTAGTGGGGATATTTTCGGTGATCACACGGTGTCGTGTGCTGGTATAGCGGGTTAAGCATCGGCATAACGTTATGTGAGTTACCCTTGTTGATGTTTGTTATCGTCCTGGGATTTCAGTTAGAAAGGAGATTGACATTGGGTTGTCTGGAGGGAATGACGGGGCCCTCAAACCTGCAGATGTGTTACTTTATTCTTGGGATCGTGGTCGTGATGTCTGTATTGACTTGACAGGGTCTTCTCCTTTGACATAGTATGGTTGTCTTACTTTGTTCCTGGTCGAGTTGTGGTTGATGCAACTCATCGGAAGCGGGTCAAGTACAAATCCAGTTGTCAGGCATTTGGATATGGCTTCCTTCCATTCTCTTTCTCTACTCTTAGGGAATTAGAGAAGGAGACGGTTGCATTGTTAAAGCGGATCTAGAAGTTCTCGAAGACACAAGACATTGGGGCACGTGCTGCTGCTCATATCTTCACTAGATTGTATCTCGGTTTCCCACTAAATTTTTGTAGGTTGTATGACTTTGTCTTTTTTGAAATAATAATAATAATAATAATAATAATAATAATAATAATAATAATAAAAATAATAATAATAATAATAATAATAATAATAATAATAATTATTATTATTATTATTATTATTATTATTATTATTATTATTATTATCAAATCTGCTTTACTCTGCTCTACCTAGAAGCTCAAAACAACAGGGCTTTACTCGTTCAACGTTATAAGGGTTACTTTGTCATTGTAATTGATTAGGGGATTTTTCCCCACCAATCACCATCTGACAAGTGGACCAATCAGGTTCCGCCATGTGTCCGTCACATGGGCCAATAGGAGCCTGCCACGTGTCAAGCAATGATCCGTCCACCATGGACCAATTACGACACGACACGTGTCCTTCCCATGACACCTGGGATAACCGGTCACCTAGGCCCAACTCCCGAGGGAAGCCCAATCAGCCCAAGGTTAACCTAAACCTAGATTGACACGTTTCCCGAGGTTATAAATACCTCCCTTAATCCTCATTAAGGGAGATAACACGCTAAAAAGCAGATTACACACATTAAACACTCTCACCTAGAGAGACCCAATCACTTTAATTTCCGCATTAATTACTCCTTAATCAAGTACTAACTTGACCGTCGGAGGCGGATCTCCAATCATCCGGAGCATCCGTTTGTTTTGCAAACAATCGGAACCAAGAAAAATTCTGTGCTTATCATGAAGATGTTGGTCATCACACCAATGAATGCATCAGTCTCATGCGGTATCTGGACCGCCTGGCTGAGCAAGGTGATCTTGACACTTATGTCAAGAAATCTACGGGGAACACTTCCTCAAAAAAGCAGTCGACCAAAAAGAATCAACAGGCCGACAGCTCCGATACAGATGATGCAGTCGTCTACACCATTGCAGGCGACTTCTCAGGAGGCGGCCCCACTATTAGGGGCAACAAAGACAATATCAGACGGTTAGATGTAAATTCCGTTCACCAACAACGGCCCTCCAAATAAACTTTCGAGCCTAGAAAAGCAGTGAAGGGGCAAGCCTTTGCTGACTTTATTGTTGAGATGACTCGTCCTCCGGACTCTCATGTTACAGACCAAGTCTGGAAGGTATATGTGGACGGAAGCTCTACTTCAAATGGTTTTGGAGCAGGCGTCATATGTCAGTCGCCAGAGGGCGATAGGTACGAGTATGCTCTACGCTTCAGTTTTCAGGCCTCAAACAATGAGGCAGAATATGAAGCTTTACTAGCCGGAATCCGCATGTGCAAGGCGGCAGGGGCAAGAAAAATAGACGCCTGTTCCGATTCACAATTGATAGTGAGTCAGTACAATGGCGAATACGAAGCAACCCATCCGGCCATGATCAAGTATTTACAGGCGGTCCGACAAGCAGTCGGCTCCCTTGAGGATTTCCATCTGACCCAAGTGCCGAGATCAGAAAACAACCAGGCGGATGCACTGTCAAAATTAGCATCATCCGCCTCCTGTGCTACTCCTCGAACTGTTTTTTGGGAAGTAATGGAGAAGAGAAGCATCGAGGAAGACCCTATTGGAATCCTAGACAGAAGCTCAACCTGGATGGATCCAATCAGGGCATATCTGACAAACGGTACCCTACCGGATGATCATCAACAGGCGGCAGCACTGAAAAAACGAGCAACCAGTTTTGAAATAATAAAGGGAGAACTTCACAAAAGGGGGTACCTTCAACCCTTCTTAAAGTGTGTTACTCCAGAAAAGGGACGAGAGATACTAGACGATCTTCACTCTGGTTACTGTGCTTCCCATATAGGCGGTAGGACGCTTGCTCAACGGGCAAGGCGGCAGGGCTACTTTTGGCCTACTTTAGAAGCAGATGCAATGGAGATGGTGAAAAAATGTGACAAGTGCCAAAGGTTTGGCAAGCTAATTCACCGTCCGGCTACTGACCTCACTACCATTCATAGCCCACTACCGTTTGCTAAGTGGGGCATGGATATTCTGGGTCCATATACGCCTGCTACAGGCGGAAGGAGGTACATACTTGTTGCCGTCGACTACTTCACTAAATGGGTAGAGGCGGAGGCTGTAAAGGGAATCAAGACGAAGGATGTAATTTCATTCATTTGGAAAAATGTCATCACTCGGTTCGGGGTTCCCATGTCTATGGTTTTTGATAATGGTCCCCAATTTGAGACGTCTGTTCTCAAAAGCTGGTTGGGTGACCAAGGAATTTCACACTACTTTGCATCTTTCGGCCGTCCACAAGCAAACGGCCAGGTAGAAGCCTTTAATAAAATCATCTCAGACGGTCTCAAGAAAAAGATTGAACGAGCAGGCGGCCTATGGGCGGATGAATTACCACATGTTCTCTGGGCCATTAGGACGACTGAAAAAGGGGCGACTGGAGAAACTCCATTCCTCCTAACTTATGGTGCGGAAGCTGTTCTTCCAATAGAACACTACGAGCCGACTCTTCGAGTAATGCTATATGACGAAGAGGCAAACTGGGAAGCCATGCGCCTGGCATTAGACTCACTTCCTGAAAGGAGGGGTAATGCTGTCTTGCGCCATGAAATTTACCGCCTGAGAATGACTAGATCATACAACAAAAAAGTACACAGGCGTCCACTCAAAGTGGGGGACTTTGTACTTAGAAAAATGGAAGCAGTTGGTAGGGCTAATGAGTCTGGCAAACTAACTCCCAACTGGGAAGGACCCTACCGAATCTGTGAAGAGGTCAGGGACGGTACCTACCGTCTGGGAACACCAGACGGACAACCGTTGCCTCGAACTTGGAATGTAGATAATCTTAAGAAATATTTCTTTTGAATGATGTAAATAGTCAAGGGCTACTTAATAAAAGTTTGCATACTTAATATTCAATTTTGTACTAAGAGGGGCACGCCTACTAACAAACAGTCGGTTACTCTCCATGTTTAATTTTTATTCTTAAGAGGGGCAGGCCGCCTATACATTTACAGTCGGCTACTCTCCATTGAGTATTTTACTCTATCTTCAGAGGGGCATGCCGTCTGTACCTTTACAGTCGGCTACTCTCCATTGAGTATTTTACTCTATCTTCAGAGGGGCATGCCGCCTGTACCTTTACAGTCGGCTACTCTCCATTGAGTATTTTACTCTATCTTCAGAGGGGCATGCCGCCTGTACCTTTACAGTCGGCTACTCTCCATTGAGTATTTTACTCTATCACCGTAGGGGCATGCCGTCTGGACATATAGTCGGCTACTCTCCATAAAAGAGGGCCGACTGGTTCCAAACACACAGCCACCCCCCCTTATACTTAACTAAAAATGATCAGGCTGGCCGACCCTGTACCTAAACAGGCGGCTACCCTCCTTTTACTTAGCACCTACGTTCACCAAGAACTAACCAAGGCCACAGGCCGACTGATCAGACCAGGCGCCAAGCCAACTGATCCAATCTTCAAAACTAATACGACTTGTCCCAACATCATAGCAGGCGTCCGGCGGCATCCCTCCGGATGAAATTCGTCGCAGAGAGCAGCTCCCTTTTGGGTGGAACATTGCTCTATAAACTAATTACACGGCACCTATACGACTGTCCCCAAGGGCAACCACGTAGCCGTTTTTGAGACAAGGATAACTCTATCACTAACCAAACCAGTGGTAGCAGTTGACATCTGAGTCAGATGACCGCCTGTATTACTTGGGATAAATGAAGGGGGTACCTCTTGAGTTAATAGCCAACAAACATTGGCGAATCAAAAGGTTCAGCCGGCCTCCGCCGCCTGGTACCTTTACTACTCAAGCAGGAGTGACGGCGACTGAGTAACACCAAAGTTAACTCATAGTCACTCTCTCAAACTTAGTATGGAGCCTAAAAGGTATGAGTCGTCCGCCTGTTTTTAGAAACAGGGGCTCTTAACCACTACTGCTAGGTTAACAACCTATGAGTTAAAATCCAACAAACATTGGCGAATAAAGGGGAACAACCGGTACCCACCGCTTGATACCTCTACTACTCAGTTACTTGGTGACTAGGTAACAATCATGTTTACTTGGTCACTCCTTAAAAATTTAGTATGAAACTAAAAAAGGTGTTCATACAACACCTGTTCACACTAGATTAAATGTGGCGGGGAACAGTCGGCCTAGATTGCCTAAAGTCTCTAGCCTAAAAACATGACAGGTAGGAAACCACTTTCCTACTTGGTTAATTTTATATGACGGAACCGCCTGCCTAAAGGGGATCCAGTCTTTAAAATGGTTCGAATACCGATTGGATAAATGGCCGATTGATCGTCTAGCCTGGAAACAGACAACCAGTCGTCCAGGGGCATAGGCGGCGTGACTAACTATCCGTACCTGTCTGCAACTATCGGCCATGTAAAACAGTCGGTATAGTGTATAATTAGATATCAGAATATTCAATACTTAAACAAATTTGAAGCAAAACAAAAAAATTCATTAAAAAGAAGCCCGACAAAATATTCAGAGCCCCGGCCCCCTGGCCGGGTAAATACAAACAAACGGCACGCAGGCCGTGGAAAGAAGACATAAAGCTTAAGAAGGGGGCAGATCTTCAATATCAGCAGCTGCCGCCTGGTCAGCACTCTTCTTACTGGACTCGGCTTCAGCTGCATCCTTCTTTGATGCATTACCCCAAGCGGCACAAGCGCCACTACCGGCTGCTCCTC
This sequence comes from Chenopodium quinoa, assembly GCF_001683475.1. NCBI lineage: Eukaryota > Viridiplantae > Streptophyta > Magnoliopsida > Caryophyllales > Amaranthaceae > Chenopodium > Chenopodium quinoa. The sequence continues at coordinate 8,537,525 of NW_018745684.1, forward strand.
CTCCTCCAACGCCTCTTCCTCAGCAGCCGCCAGGATCTCTTGATTATATCTATCAGAACACTGGCGGTACGTTTTTTCCCATGAGGAAAAGTCGGCATTGGGGAAGAGGCGGCCCCAAGTCATGCGCTGGATTTGAGCAGAGTCTTCCATCATCTCCCGGACCAGCTCTTTCTTTTCTTGCTCGACCTTTTCCGAGAGCTCCTGAGTAAGACTCTTCACCTGGGTCACCAGGCGTACCTTTACGCTCGCCAAGGATTTCTCCAAGGTTTCGTATGAGGACATCTTTTGGCGAAGAGGTCTCAGCTCGGCCTTGAGGTTGTTGATGGTCGCCTCCAGCTCGCTATTCCTCTTCTGGGCCGCCTCTAACTGAGTCCGGATAGCGGCGGTAGCCTGCGCCTGATAATAAAGAATATCAATGGTCAGAACTTCATTTTGGGCAATTTGAAACATTGCCTTATCACAGTCAGAGGCGGCCATAGCTTTTGCAGCCTTTACCTCTTTGTTCTTCCGGTCAAGCGGCTTGCGAAGGCCGTTCACTCGGAGCAGGGCCTAAGTAAAAAGGGGAACAGGCGTCAGTTTCCAAACAAAAAGAAAACAGGCGTCCTGGAATTCAAATACTCAAAAATATGCTAAGTATACCTCAGCAAGGACCCCTGCAATCCCGTCTAGGTCAAGGGTGCCGACACCCCTGACCGCCTCCCTTTCAGCTGGAGGAACGGCCTTGATCATAGACTTGGCCACCTCGACCAAGTCAGGCTCCTGAGGGCCGGCTGCATCAAGCATAAACAAACGGATTAGACCTAGTAAAGAAGGGAGCAAGTCTAAAATTTACAAGAACAATTTCATACTTCTAGGTGGCCCAGCTGGAGTTTTAGAAGAAGTGGCCGGCTGTTTCTCAGCCGCCGCATGTTTCCTGGTAGAACCAGGAGAGCTCGCAACAGTCGTCCTCCGGGCCTTGGGGTCCGGCTGTTGGGAAGAAGAAGCTCTTGGAGCGCCCGTCTAAAAAAGAAGAAAAGAGTCAGTATATGCATAAACACAACTCCAAAAAGAGGGTGAAAGGTTCGAAGCCCACCAAGGGTGCCCCCTTGTTGGGGGAGTCGGTTGAAGACTGTTGCATGATGGAGGCCCGCAACATGGCCGCCGCAGTCTTGGAGGCGGTAATTTTGCTCATGGCGTCCGCTGCAAAAACAAATAGCAAAGTTAATAAAAGTCATAACAAGAAATGAATGAAACAACAGAGTATTCGACAGGCCGGCTACCTCTTGAGCACCGACTGCTGAGGCCACAGGCGGCCAAAAAGTACTCGTCGTAGAGCCATTTGAAGCTCGGGACGCAGTGCAGGGGTAGTTGCTCTCGTACCCCTGAAGTAGAGTTCACCTTCGACTCTACTTTGAAGAGTCCTTTATCTAGGATCTCTTTCTTAGCCTTGGGGGGAACAGGCGGCATGCTGCGGCCGCCTGCAAGAAGGGGCGGATTCCTGTTCCACCTGTTGAAGCGCTTGTTCAGCTCTGTGTCTGAACTCTCAATGATGAGGAAGGTGCTCCGTCAGTCCTTCCATTTGTTTGCTTTACCTCTCGTCATGAGGTAGCCCCTGTGGCTCGTCAATTGATACCAGCCGGTACCGCCTGCCTTAGGGGTCCGGCTGAGGTAGTTCATGTGGGCGAAAGCCTCGAAGCTCGGCTCCACCCCGTGCAGTTCGCACCCGGCCACATAGCCGAGTACGTTGACCCAGGAGTTCGGGGCTAACTGCCATAACCCCAACTCATACCCATCCAAAATCCGCTGAACAGCTGGATGTAGTGGGAAGCGCAGCCCAGCCTTGATGGCCGCCTCGTAGTAGCCAAAGAAGGCGCCATCATAACTGGTACCAGCCGGCCATACAACTGTGTCTTCTGGATCCGGCACGAACACTAAAAAGCCGGGGCCCATTGTGTGGTTTGCGATAAAGCTCTCCATTTTCTCTTGCATGGCCGTGATCCGGCCCCGAGGTACCGTGCAGTAGTATTGGGTATTTTGCTCTCGCTGAGAGGCGGATGGCTCCGCCCAATCGTCCCCCTTCTCAACTGCGTGAGAAAGCCTCGCCTCTTGTAGGCGACTGTTTTTCTCTTCTGTGTCCAGGGAAGCATGGTCAGAAGAGCTAGACTCGGATTCGTCCTTTGACGAGTCCGAGGAGGACGACTCCTCCCCTCTCCTTTAAAAGGAGCAGGAGAGAATGTAGAATTGTCAACTGTAAAATGGGAAGGGGTCACTTTGACTCCTCCCTCAGAACTGCCGGCTTTCAAGCCGCTTTGTTTCACTTCCACATCTGGCGCCTGGTCAGATGTTTCACTAATCGACACCCTGTGGGAGGAGCCGTCTGAGTTTGAGATCCTGGCAGTCTTTTTTGTTCTGGCCATCATGCTCTACATAGACACAGATACAGTCGGACTTTGTATAAAGGACAAAGGGCAGGCGACACTCCTAGTCCTAGATTCAGCCGTCCCCGGTGACCGGCTGATCACTAACCTAGGTCGTGTCGTGTGCTTCCGTGGTGCCATTTCAAAAAAGAATAAAGTAAAGAGAAAATTAAGAGTAAGAGAACCGACGGTTACCTGAACGAGTGACGATTGATGAAGTTCTGAAAATCCTTTGCAGTCGGCTTGTCAGAGCAGGCGGTAGGCAGAAAGGGTCCAAAATGTCAGAGCAAGTTCAGGGGTCCGAATGTTCTCTCACAAAGTATTCAAGTGTGAATATGACCGAAGTTAACACTCCTTTATATAGGCGAAGTGAGAAGGCGAAGGGTCACTTCCAGAATTCAAAATTTTGGCGGGAGAATCTCTCGGACTCTCGCCGAGTGACACCTGTAGCAGGCCGTCGCCTGTTACAGGGCGATACCTGTCACAGGTAACACGTGACCAGTCACGTGCCACCTGTGAGGGGCAAATGATTAGGGGATTTTTCCCCACCAATCACCATCTGACAAGTGGACCAATCAGGTTCCGCCATGTGTCCGTCACATGGGCCAATGGGAGCCTGCCACGTGTCAAGCAATGATCCGTCCACCATGGACCAATTACGACACGACACGTGTCCTTCCCATGACACCTGGGATAACCGGTCACCTAGGCCCAACTCCCGAGGGAAGCCCAATCAGCCCAAGGTTAACCTAAACCTAGATTGACACGTTTCCCGAGGTTATAAATACCTCCCTTAATCCTCATTAAGGGAGATAACACGCTAAAAAGCAGATTACACACATTAAACACTCTCACCTAGAGAGACCCAATCACTTTAATTTCCGCATTAATTACTCCTTAATCAAGTACTAACTTGACCGTCGGAGGCGGATCTCCAATCATCCGGAGCATCCGTTTGTTTTGCAGGTACAGGCGTCCGGTTCCAGTCTCGGAATTGTAACTCTCCCGCAGGACATCAGAAAACCCCGAAACAGTAATAGTGGTTACTCGGTTAATGATATACTCCCTCCGTCCCATAATACTTGACACGGTTACCATTTGCGTCCGTCCCAAAATACTTGACACGTTACTAAATATGGAATGAGACCACTAATAAAAAAAATATTTTTCTACACTTTCTTTGGGATCACAAACCCCAAAACTCAATTAAATTCTACATTTTCTCTCTCCTCACTACCCCCAACTCTCCTACTTTTTGTTTTCTTACAATATAAAAATACAAAAGAATCCTTTATATAATAAACAAATACTTTAAATAGACTCACTTGTATTTTCTTAAAATACGTGTTCACCCAAAAATCCTAAATATTATGGGACGGAGGGAGTTCAGTTTACTTTGTTTTCTTTTACAAGAGGCCACACGTGCTGTTTTGAGTTAGACATTTTAAGTCGAGTCGGTTTTGTGATTTGTCAACTCTATCCCTTAAAAGTTAAAACAAAATATTGACGGATGGCTACAAGAGAATCGAGCAAGCACAACTGCACAAGTAAGTAAGTAACTAGCATCTCTCCCCTTCCCCTGTTCCTTTGAATATCACTCTTCTCCTTCTTCACCACCCCAAAAATACCTTCATCTCTTTAAACTCTTCTTCTTCTCTTTCTCTCTCTCTCTCCTGCTATTATCAAAATTCACAGGAAAAATGAACAGATTAAGATGGGTAATGGAAGGAGCAGAATTCTGGGAATTGGATGTATCAACACCCATTACAATGGATGGTGTGGCCCGACCCTTACCCAATGATGGCCCACTTCCATTGGGCCTTTCAAGGGGTACCCGGCTTTCCAGGCCCAAACAGATCGATTTCTTTCAGAGATTCATGGCTGCTCTCGTTGTTCCTTCTTTTTCCGCCGGCAATGGTTTCTCTATTCAACGTGCTCTCACTATTCCCTCTGGCAATGACTGGTAATTTTGATTTCTACCCACTTTTTATATTTTTGTTATTGTTCTTAATTTATGGGAAATTTTGGGTATTTTAAATAATTATGTTGAGAACAAGAATTATTGAGTTTTTGTTAATTGGGTTTTTATTGGGGATTAATTTTTATTTTGTGAATTTTGTTGTTGATTTTGTATTTAAATGGCTGTGTTGTTGGATGAATTTGGCATCTCTAGAAAATTGTAATGAGCATGAAGTTGCATTTTTTCTTTTGCCCCTTTTAGCTGTGGCCTGTGGGTAATGTTGGTTAGCAAGAGAGGTATATAGGGTAATGTAGACGGTTTTGATCGAGTTCGAAACAGCCCCCAATGTTCCCAAGAAAATTGGTGAACTAATAATTTTTATGAGCAATGTACATTGTGTGGAGGAGTATTAGAGATTAAAAAGGAAAGGAGAGAAAACGGTGGCAAAGCTATTGATATCAGTGGAGTAGATTTGTTCGTAAATCCTCGTTGGAAGAGTAGGGCTGATCACCTATTGATTACATTCCGTCATTCCCATTATTACAATTCCAGTTGCCCAACTTTATTTTTCTAGTAGAGAACAGTGGAATATCTAGAGAATTGATTTAACATTTACGTACAATGCTTATGTATTATATAGCTCTGAATTTGGTCAATTGTTTCGGTGTAACCTGATGACATCCTTCACTGCTTTGACATCTACAGATTATTTAATGATTTTTTTTTGGTACGCGAGGGAAGGGGTTGTCCTAATTTGGTTCCGTATTCTTCTAAATACCAAGAATTAGATGTGTTTGCATGATCTTTGACGAGTTACAGTAGCAGCAAATGCAGTTGTATTAGTTGTGCACTTGTGCTTCAGTTGGCAATGAAAATAATCACATAAAATAGTCAAGGGTAGTAATGCCTGCTGTAAGTGTGCATTTTTCAAAAGCCAGTACCACACCTACTGGCCATACAATGCTCATATATTTATCTCATTTCATTTTTGTAGTCTGTGTGTCATAATATCTTAGCATATTCTGAGTAATATTTATGCCTGCACTTCAACATGTAACCTTAAGAAAAAGTCTAGCTTTCTTGTGTGTTCTGTACTAGCTTTCTCAGTGCAGTGCCTTCATGGTTGAGCTGCAGGTCAACTGGTCAACTTATTTTCCTTCTTTTAATGACTCTTTCTCAATCATGCATTCCAAAAGCCCGATGCCATGTTTTGCAATTTGGGTTCTTTCTGTATCCTGAGAGTAGTTTGTCCTTCATTCTAGGGTCCTGTTGCAACTTGCCAGCAACCAGCCAAAACAATTCAACTTGTGGAAGTATAAGATATATTGAGTCAACAGTAGTGCATATACAGTACTAAAATGATAGTTGTAAGTGATCCTTGAAATGTTTATACATGCATTGTTTTTCATCAACTTTTGAAGTAAAAGGCTTTTTTCAGGCTCGATTCCTAGGAATTGAATAATATTCTAATCTAGTTTGCCGCTGTGGCATTTCAAATCCTAGTTCTGTGAAGCTTTTTGATCTATTAATTCAGAGCATATCTTAAACTTCAATTTGATTTGAGGTATTGACTCTTGAGACTCCCCCAGCTGTGTGAAAAATAAACCAATATATGGACGGATTTAGTTAGAGTCTATTATAAGATTAAGTGCGTAGCTTTCAGAATCCAAAGGAATTACACATGCTTAAAACAAATTGTATTTTATGGCATAGAAGCTGCTAAGTAATTGGCTTGTTTGCAGAGTAAGCTCAACTCTGCAATCTAATTGATACATATGTCAAAGATACACAGGTTTACCACTTTGTTGGGTCAGTTCAACTTGCAACAGTTTGTGTCTTCTGTCAGAAAGGCAAAGTTAGAGGAGCGCTCAGAATCATCCTGGCTGCAAACCATCGGAAGGCACTTATCTGAGAAATCGTTTTATGCATATGGTTTTTGTTCAGAGTTCCTTGTAACACCTGAAGATAAACTGCACTTTTCTTATGAAGCTAGAGGTGACAGGAAAACTGCTCGGAAAAAGGCAGTTTTTAATCATAAGGCAAGTATGTTGGCCTTCTAATAATGTTTGAAGCTTTTTTCCATTCCTTATTGTCTTATTTGTAATTTTGTTTGGCATATGGAATATGGAATATGGTTTATCATCTCTGAAATCTTTTGATTTCCCTTCATGTTATACTTTGGGGACTCCTTACAAGAACAATGAGAAAGCAATTTTCAGGAGAGGGAGAGGAGATCTATGTCCTGCTTATTTTATGCTCTTTATCTGTATCAATACAATTAGAATCTCAGTAAAAAAGGCTTATGCTTCAAATTAGGTTTCATGCAAAATCTTAAGAGTTTTGTTGTGAAGAAAAGGGAAAATCTGGCAAAGCTGCAAAATTTTTTGAAATCAAGTAAAGGCAACAAAATATCTTGATATCGGATCTCTCTCTCTCTCCGCAATAATTGCAAACTTCTACCCCAAATCACGATTAAGTCTTCAGCCTCTTACCCCTCTTTGTATTCAATACTTATTTGATTGTCTTCAGGAATTTAAATCTCTAAGCAAGCTGGCACTCTCCAGAGTCCAGATATTCCAAGTTTCTTCTGTTTTTCTCTGGTCACTCATCTCCAGTGGCTGTCGATTCTTTTTGCAAATTTCTGTATGTAGACAATGAGGCTGAGTGTTTCAGTATCTGCAGCCTGCCCCTTCTATGTCCTTTCTTCCTTCATTTTCTTTGTGGTTTGATGTGAAAGAAAAAGAGGCATGAAAGTGAATAGAGCCAACAGAGAAAAAGGAAGGATGGTGGATCTGGTCAGAAGTAGGGTTCAATTTATTTTAGGGCGTTGAAAAGATTAAGTTCAATCTTTGAGCTGCAATAATTTTACCTGTTCTGTCGGTTGCTATTCAATCCCGGGGGATGGGTGGAGGGGAGATCTTAAATTTTAAGATATACATTGTAAATCACTAAGATATTACCTTTAACTCATATAGTGGTAGACTGGTAGATTGCCACAATGGGAAATTAGTCTTGCATTGGCAAGAATGTATGTAATGATCATTCATGTATTTCACATTATTTTAAAAGCAAAGTTATCTTGAGAACCTTTATGTAAATTGTTGAACCATCATAGGTTTTTAAGAAGTTAATATGTGAAAATCAGTTTTAGACATGCCTATTAAGGAGTGTTAGAAACATTAAGGGAGGAAGACAGTATTTGAGATCATTTTGGAATCTTTCAGAATATATCCATAATTTTGTTAAAGAAAATTTTGGTCAGTGAATATTCTAGTAACCAAAATCTGTGATGTGAAGTTACCAATGGGCTCTATTTGTGAGTTCTGTTTGTTAAATATGGAATATGGAAGCATGGGTTACTTATAGAAATTTTCGTACTTTATGGCATCATATTATATTTAGTAGAAATATCCCTCGTTCAAATGGAGTTTTACACGATAGCTCACCTTTAACAGATACTTAGATGTAATGTGTCAGGTTACTTGCTCTTTCTACATTGAATAGTATTTAATCAGCACCTGGATAACAATGTGTCCCATTTCTCTAGGCATCAAAATAGAATATTTATCCTATTATTATTCTTGGCTTGAATCATACTTATATGTTTCCTGCTGAATACTGATATATGCTATGTATATTGATTTTACAGTTTCCTCATCTTGATTTGACAATGGAGGGAGTTTGGCCTGGACTTTATATTGACAAGTATGGAGAATACTGGGAAGTACCAGTTACACTGGCAGCTGATCTGGCTTCTGTCACTTCTGACTCTGGTGGTAGCTACCACTTGTGTTTGCAGCATATATCAGGTTTAGCGAAGCCAGTTGAAGGGAACGAGTCCACTGAAGTTCCTACCAATTTACTTCCTGGTCTCTATCTTAAAAGTGCCTTTTCCTTCAAGAAGAATATAGACTTCTGGAGAAGTGAGGCAAAGAAGCTAAAATATGTTCAGCCCTATGATTTTTTTCTATCAGGTCCCCGTATCTCTGGCACAGGTATTATTGGTAAGTCATAGCCTTTAACTTATGCTTCCTTGAATATCGTCTGAAGCGAATAATCTGGTCATCAGATGTGACAGATTATAAATATATATTGGGACCTTGATCTGTGAAAACTTGCATGGTAGTTCATCTTAGTTTTTGGATTTATTGTGTTTTATGTGTCCATCTGCTCTTTCCTTCAGGTGTTGTCGCAACTGCATTGGTTGGAGATAACTCACAAAGATCACCATTAGATGATCAGCCAAAGGATTATAAGCGCTTCGACCTTTATGCATCTATGGGGAGATCTGCAGTCCTTGCAGACTTGTTTGCATCGTTAGCATTCTCAGCCCAGTATGGAGACTTCCAAAAGAAGGCTTTTGATCTTACACAGATCCATGGCCGGTTAAATTTTCCTTCAGGTTCCAAGTTCTTTTCAGCTGCGACATGTTTGGCCCAAAACCTTTACAAGTCTGAACGGCCATCCCTTGAAGCAGTACAGGCAGCCTGTCCGAATGCCACATTATCTCTTCAGCAACAGGTGTGCAATTTGTTACAGAGATGTTTTGTGCTAATTCTGTTACAATGTTGATTTAGTCACTGACCTCTCAAATGTAGTTTGCTAACATATTTAAGTTACTCTTTCCATGTCTAAAGCTGAAATAACTTAAGCTAGTGTGTATCAAAGAATTCAAGCATATTATAGTTCTAGTCAGCTAGGCTACTATTATTGTCGCAGCTTTTCTTTGTTAAGTACCAATTCCAATATAAACTTTGATCCTACAACTGTGGAATATGCACTCTCTCAGTTCTCACTTACTGTACTGATTGAATATCTGTGTTTCCTGCTTTGCAGATTGTAGGACCCTTCAGCTTAAGAGTTGATTCAGAAGTTGCTGTAAATTTAAAAAACCAGGGATGGAAGGTAAATTTGGACAATCCTGTAATTGCAATCGAATATGCTTTACATTTACTTGGCTCTGCAAAGGCCGTTGCTTGGTATGCACCAAAGCAAAAGGAATTCATGATGGAGCTTCGGTTGTTCGAGATATAGATCTTCCTCTTCTGTTAGACATCTTGAACTCCCAATTGTATTGACTTTACAGTTATGGAATGGAAAGCAAGTTGAGCTTTCTTTTGGCAATTTTTTTTGGGTGATTGGTCAGGAATTCATAGTTTCGAGAATTACATGAACAGTGTGATTGGTATTCAAATATTGGTCTGGATCAGAAAAATATACTGGTCCAGACCAAGTATCAAAGAGAACTGATCCGGTCTCCAAGTAGAAATAGTTATTTTTCTGGTCTCTGGTCTGGACCTAAATCCATCAAAAATGGGTCTTGGACCAGATTATGTTTTAGTATAAAATTTTGTAAAGCCTCTTAAATTAGTTTTCTCCATCAATATGTTGGGAATATTTAATATTATAAGTTGTTTTATTTAAAAATTGAAAAATTAGTTTTATTTTTATTTTATTTTTTATTATTTTATGACAAGTTTTTATTCATAATACAAAGTATCATACATACTGTAGTAAATAAAACTAAAAATATTTAAGAAAGTCTAAAATCGATCCAGATCAGGTTTTGGATAGATTATATCGGTCTGATCTAGGTTTGATCAGAGCACAATCGCATTCATTTCCGGATCTTATTTTCAAATTTCGGGTCTACGATCCGATTTTGAATTGAGGAACAGTCCTACTTGTGATAGTATTTTAAGTCAAACACTTGTAAATGTATTTGTCTAGTTTTGAACTCTGGGAATTTTTTTGATAAAGATCATAGCTTATACGTCCGCATTTTTCAAACTCCACCAACCAGAAGAGAGCATTTTTGTTATTGTGTAGTTTGAAGATGGTTTGATCTCTAGAGAAGCTTTATGGATAATCTAATAAAGATGCTTCGATTCAATATGGCAAAATCTATTAACTATTACTAAAACAAAATATTACTAATGTCATCAATCTCTAAACTATCTTACGTGTCATTCTCACATTAAAAAATTTCCCTCCATTTCTATGTGTGAAGTCATCAATTATTAACTTTTTTTTTTCAATCTAATCTATATTATACATTATACTTTTCAAACCAAAAATAATTGCACTCTTTTACATAAATGATAAAAACTATTTTTTTATGCACAATAATAAAATTATTTAAATCGTACAACGCACAAGTCTAATCTAGTAGACAAATATTAAGCGTTACAGCAAGGTTGAAAGATTCAAATACTAGGATAGTTGGATGTGTTAAGGATGTGCAAATGAAATGCTTCTGGAGTTTTTCCATCAACCCTACGGATGGCTTTGAATGACCTCTGACAATGCCACAACCCTTTGTCATCCTCCCCCCCCCCCCCCCCCCCCCCCCCCCCCCCCCCTCCTCGCTCCCACACGACCCCCTTTTAAGCCCCCAAGGACTTTTGCTGAAGAATGTAAAGTTGTTGAAAATGCAAAATGTTTGATGGGCGGAGTGGAGGCAACAGGAGGTCGGATAGGGAGGAACAGATGGGCATAGATCGATCAACATAATTATTTTTACCCCATCTTATCTAATCCATATATCTCACATGCATCAAGACTAGATTGAAATTAGCAGCCTTGCTTTTACTCTAGAAGCTCATTGCTCAAATCTGCCACGTAGCAATGGAATGAACAAGTAACAGGTTATTCTTGAACCTATTCAGTTGATGCAGCAAATGTGCTAATAATAAGGAAGTTTACATTTGCTTACAGTACTACGCCTACCCAAACTCACTGGAGGGCAATTTGATGGAAGCTGCAGATGCTCTTCATTATAATTAACTGATATTAGACTAAGCCCGTGAGGTGGTGCAGATAAGGCATATTTAGCCAATTCTTTACGATCTCTTGTTCCCAAGATATCAAGGATTATATTAGGTGGAATCGCCTCCCTTCCAATTTGAAGCAACAGCGCAACCTTCATTACAGAAAGCAAGTAGGTCAATAAATCCCTAAAGCACCTTGTGCAATTACAAATGTCTAATAAACAATGGAGAGATGAACAAGAGTCCAATCTTCAGGCAGTTCTCTGCCAAACGTTACTCCCTATTTAGGCAGGAAAACCCTCAACACTTGTATGTAAGTCAGGCATGTATAAAATGCCCTTGAGATTGTAACTTTTTTGCTTATTTCTAAGATGCATTCATCAACCCTCATAAACAAGGGTGGGTCTACATCATTTTGTGCTGCTATCATCCTTGGGCAATCATTTAAAAGGACTTATTCAAACTTAAAGTTCTCCAAAAACCCAACATGCTCATCAATGAATAGCAGAATTAACAAATGAGAGTTAAGATCTTATCATACCATGTTTCGAACTTGTCTATACAAGAAACCTGAGCCTTCAACTTCTAGCTCCACAAGAGGTCCCTGTAAACCAACAAAATGTCTTATGCAGTACATTTCAGTAAGTAAAACCTTCAATATACATACCAAGACATTTGATAAAGACTGAAAAAATCAATTAAATCAGTTTACTAAGGTCATTTTTGACGATTACCCTTTCAGTGACATCAAATCGAGATATAGTCTTGACAGGATCCCGTACTCGGTCATTACGAATTGCATTAGCAAAGGCTGAAAAGTCATGCTTTCCAATAAAATACTTTGCAGCCTCTGCCATGACAGCAACATTGAGTTTATATAAGCTATGATATGCATAAGAACGCGCAAATGGATCCATGACAGCACCATTATAAATGCTATAACGATAAATCTTTCCCTTAGCAGAAAAACGGGCATGGAACAATGTCGATGCAGGGCTTAGCTCCCTCACACGTATGTCAGATGGGAGAAGACCATTTAATGCTGCATGAACTTCATCCAACGAATCATAGTTGAAAGGTGTGACAAAATGTGCAACCTGAAACTCTCTATCAAATGTAAGCTTCCATTCAACTTAGGCCGTCTTTTCAATATCCTTAGGAATGAGAAAGTGAAAATCAGACCTGGCCCCAAGCATGCACTCCTGTATCAGTCCTGCCTGCACCAACTACATTTAGATCCTTTCGATCTAAATTTGTGATTCTGATCAATGCCCTTTCTATGGCACACTGCACTGTCGGTGGTGATGCTTGATATTGCCACCCTGATACAACACAATGTATATTATTTGTCAATTTCAAGTTAAGTACAAAGTATTTTTACGGTAAAAGTTAAAATAAACTCCCTTATAAGCCATTTCTACAGAAACAACGTTTATTTTGACATAGCGATTACAAAAATCCTTTACTGCTTGTTTAGGCATCATCTATAAACTTAAGTTTTCTAACTTAACAGCTCGAGAGAAATATAAGAAGGGTAAACCTTTATTTATCCTACTAAGTTGCACCATCTAGGAATGCTCTAAAACACAATTTGGATCAAGTTGGAGGGTTGCAGCGAAACACAAATAATTTAACAATGCAATTACCAAACCCAAGAAGCAAAAGTATTACATTTGTGAGTGCAATCATAAGTCACTACAGTTTGTCATCTTCATACTTCAGTACAAATGCAATTACACAAGAACAAACGCTTCCCACCATGATCAATCTCTACATCTATTGTGCAACTAAGTTACGTGATTCAAATGCCACAATAAAAATTAATGCTAAGATGCAATAAGGTAAGGATATTCCCCCTTAACGCGTCAAAATAACTAATTATATTTGGTTTGTTCTACACTTCTACTCAAATTCCAATGAAGATGTCAGATGAATTTCAAAAGAGTCGAATCATAGGAACCAAAACAGACTAGTCTTTCTATTAACATATTGATCCACTTACAACGGAACATCACATCCCTTCCAATGGTGCTTAAGAAAGTTATATGGAAAACATCCTTTTTTTTTTTAATAATTATATCCATCCTGTTCCACTAGTATACAATAATCTTTCTAATTTTTCAGCAAGGAAGGAGAAATTTTATTCATTTGAGCAAACCCTCTACCGCTTTCCAAGTCCACCCGAAATTAATTAATTAAAATTAGTAACACGGCTATGTTCTTTATCAGACATATGCTAAAAAAAAAAAACAACCAAGATAATTTTCCTTAGTAGGTGTAGTCTATTCACCTTCCGAAAAAATAAGTTTCAGGACTAATCAGAGTTGATCGCGTCTAAGGTGTAAAGCTAAGGTGAAAATCAGGGTTAATCAGGTCTAATCAAGGAACATACTCCGTACATAGTTTTCCAAATACATATACAAATACACTCATCTTTCTCCTCTTCTTTTATATTCCATGAATTTTCAATCAATTTGCTGACTTTACATTATAAAAACTGGCATAATTGGCATACCAAAACACAAATAAAACATATAAAGAAAAATAATCATACTCCGTATAATTTATCTATAAAAAAAATAACCATAAACCTGTAATTAATTAAGCAAAATAGCATATGAAATCTACTAACCAGCATAATTGGTGCCATCATAAGCAATGAGAAGCCGCCATTTATAGGTTGGAATTGTCGGGTTTAAAGGCAAGATTTGGCCACCTGAAATCTAGTAATTGGGTCGTAAGCATTGCAAACATTCGAGAGAAGAAGAGAGAGAAACAGAGAGAAGTTGGTGTTACCGAAGAATTGGAAGAGGAGTTGAAATGGAGTGGCAATGGCGGAGTTGTCACTGCGAAGCTCATTCCCTGGTCGGTCTAAAGGAACGAGTTGCGACCCAAGCAGATAAACTTCCCCACTAGTACTTGTATGTTTTTTTTTTTTTTTTTTTTTTTTCTTTTTTTTTTTTTGTTTTTTGAGTTGCGGTCTTACGGATCGTGTTCGCATGGATATTAAACAAGTTAGGCCCTATTCTTTTCTGCTCCATTAAAATCTGTTTTGCTCTCTTCACTCTATTCAGCTATGCTAAGTAAGAATTAGTTGCTCTGCTCTACTTGCTAAAAAGTCAAAAGAACAGGGCCCATTTGGTAATATTTTACTCACCTACCTTTGTTAAAACAAGACATTATGGCCTTGTTTGGAAATTGGTTGTTGGTTGTTGGCTGCTGGTTGTTTTCCTAGAGTTAATCTAACCAGTTATTTGTATTGGTTTTTTTTTATGTTGGTTATTTTACTATTGGCTCTTAAATAAACATGTTTGATAAAGTTGGTTGTTGGAATAAAATTGTATGTGCAGGTATAAAAAGCCAACATACAACATAAAAAAGCTAATCTTACTAGCTTTTGGCAAAAAAGCTGGCTTTTTAGCCAACAAAAAAACTAAATAACCAAACATATATTATAGTTGTTTGACCATCTCTAAAAGACAAAAGCTATAGAAAAAGCCAACTGTCAAGCAAGCCCATAGTTTAGTACAAACTAATTAATATTCATATTAAAATTATAAGATACATATATTTTTATTTTTTAAAATGAATATAATTAGAGATCATGGTGGAGGTAGAGTTGCGTGAGAATTGAGGGTAGATGACTAAGGGTAAGTCTAGACTATAGAAGACTTTAATTGGAAGAGTAGTAGAATTCATCCACCTAAACCAATTATTTTGCATTGTCTGTTAAAAGTTTTTACTAAAACATCTGTAATATTTTTAACTTTTAAAGGGATAACATGATACCGCTATGTGTTACCATTTCTTCAATATGATTTTACGTCATACGAGAGCTAGTGTCACCATTATGTGTCATCACTTATCACCCTAAAACTCTACATATGTGAAAAGTTCGTAATTTTCCCATAGAATGTAACTCCTAAATAATTGCACAATACTTTTCAATTTAATTTGCAAGACATTAATCGCACACTAATGGTTGTTGATTCCTTAGATGCTAATTTTCTAGATTCTATACCAGTCAAGCAATTATACAAAGTAATATTTACATTAGTTATTAAGTAAAATAAATAAAAATTAGCACCCATTAATATTAAATTTATTATTACTTTTTTTATTCACTTATAAATACTGTTGAACACTAACCTTTTAAATTTAATTTTGAACAAATTGCAAATTTATAGTGATCCGAGGAATCACCCGGACCAATAACTAGTTTGATCACCAAATAATGTAGGTACGTCGTACGTGGGTTAACAAGATTGGCATACAAAAAAAGAAAAAAAAAATCAATTTTTTTTACTACTTCAATCGACAAGTTAAATATATATAATTGGGTTATATGTATTCGTTTAAAAATTCAACCCAAACCTTTTTAATTTAATTTCGTGCTGACCCAATTATTTAAACAAATCAAGAATTTTTGAACCAAACCCGCAAATGGTTATCATGTCCTGTCAGCTTTTGACAACCTTACTCACCATAAAACAAGATTGTTCATAAGGATCGATCGAAACTAGCTAGAAACTAGAAACTAGGGCTCTGGCTATTCACAAGTTCAACACCACACTCAAAGACCGAAAATTTTAAATTCAAGACCCAAATACTAGACTGATAAAACCAAACTGAAAACTCAGATTGGGTCGATTTGGTCTGATTTCTAGATTTTTTTGCTATATTTTAAATACTATTTTTACAACGTTATAGAAAAAATGAAAAATAAATACTGTTTTGGACGACATATATAACATAAATTTTTTTGTTGAGAAAAAATAAACATTAATCATTAAAAATTAGTAACCTTGTACAACAGATATAATAGAAAATCAGTAAAAATAAGTTTAATCATAAATAATTTCAGTTCACTAAAGATAATTTTAGCTTTATGAAAATAATTTCAGTTCGGAAAAAAAAGTTAAGAAAACATGGCCTAATTGCAAAGTTGAAAACTTCTTATCACAATAACCATTTTTAAGAAAATACTTTCCCAATGATATTTTGCTTTCCTTGTTATGTACTTATGTACAAGATTGAATTTCATCATTTGAAAATGAGTACAAACTAGTTATTGGCCTGGATCATGCCCCGCATCATCATAAATTTATAAACTTGATCAAAATTAATTTAGAAGGTCTAATGTTGAACAATAAAAATAAGTGAATGAAAACGGAGATCTACTTTCCCAATGAAGTATATAAAATATATCATAAAAAAAATTGAATTTGTACTACCAGAGTACCAGCATAATATAATTGAGATTTGTATATTATGGGCACGTGTTCAAAATCAACTAATACAATAGCTTGAAGAAAAAAAGGTATCAAAAACAAATTCTGAACATGCATTTGCTTATAATGGATGTATGAGTTAGATAAACAAAAGAATAAGATTATTGGGTGGTAGTTTTTATTCGATCGCTACTTTACATAATTTGATAATAATTGATGTATTACTCTGTATAATTATTTGATTGGTTATGAATCTAAAAAGTAAGTTATTGACAAATTAGACGGTAGATTATTATGCAATTTTCTAGGGGATATTTAATTTAAATAGGGAGTTATATATATGAATTTCAAGTAAATTAAATATTACTCCGTATTATAGAATTAAATTTATGCCGATGAAGAGTTTTTCAAAGAGACAAAACATTATTACAATTCAACTAGTGTTTTGGACCTACAATGCACGGGTTGTATGAAATAAACTCAGGTTATTTATTTATTTATTTATTTTAATGATTAAACAATTTTCATATGTGTAAAGGAAAAGTGTTAGGAGGAGGAAAATTGAATATGGTATGTATTCATTAACATATTATTAAGTTATAGAGATATGAAAGAAACATCATTAAATACATATACTGAATTAGCAATAAAATTATATATTTTGTTAAAAGAATCTGTACTAATATATTAAAAGGCGTTCCTAAGAAGGTCGATGTGCCACGTAGGCCCTTTTTAATTACGCCACATCATCTTCCCAATATCTCATGACGCCACATCACCGAAGAAACCAACATTACTCCATATTAAAACATAAGGTTAAGGAGATTCGAACACCCATCTAAGTCAATTACCAACCACGTTATCAATATGTAAAAAAATTATATAAGTGAAAAGCACGAGATTCATTTTTTTTTTAAGAAAAATACTACATCCGTTTCATATTATTTGCAGCGATTTGACATTAAATATGAGTAGAAATGTTTAATTGTTGCAAATAAAATGTAACAGATCAGAGGTAGTAAGATACTCAAAGAATAAACTCAATATGTATTCAATGTAACTATTACCTCATATCTCATGGGGACGAAAGACCTTTATCTACATATGTATAATACATGAAAACTATAATACAATAATATATAATGTATGACCCACGGCATCGCCTGGGCTAAACACTAGTTTGATCATCAAAAGGGGTGACACTTGGCACTAGTGGTTTAAATCTTTATATATTACTCGCTCTAAGCCTATAATTCTACCCCATCACAAATAAATAGGTCAAACTTTAAAAACCTTGACCATAAATTCTCATCAATCAATAAGAGATATTATAGTAATGTGCGATCTTGTTATATTTGTCTCGTTGTATATTTTATTAATATCAAGTTCTTATAATTTTTACGTATATAAAAAATGAAGTTATATACATTTTAAGACGCTTCTTGGAGACCGTAAAAGTCAAATGGGGCAAAAAAATAGGGACAAGGAGTAATAAGTATACATATGATAGAAAGGTGACGACACATATCACATGTGTGACATCAAATCATATTGAAGGGTGACACATGTCGTTAGTATATTGTTTTTATGAGTTTAATAATATTACAATTAGATAGAGGTGTTTATTCAAAATCTTTTTGGGTCGAGTTCGGTTAGGTTGAGTCTGGTCGGGTCGGGTCAATTTTAAAGTTGGGTCATATTAAATTATGGTGTCAATATGTATCAAAATCTGAATCGGGTTTTTTTATGGATCAGATCGATTGGATCAGTTTTTAATACCTCTAAATACAAATGGGGTCATCAATTGGTTGTATGCTTATATTATAGCCTTCTGAAATCTGAAGTTCTGAATATTCAAACTAAACTATTCCGATCATGTTTGTCTGTACTTTAATAATATCCTTATATATAAATAAATAAATAAATATATATATATATATATATATATATATATATATATATATATATATATATTGTATGGATGAATAAATTCTCCTATGTTATCTGCTCCTTATTAATTTTTCTGATCCAAAATAATACTCATGTTTTTGTTCACTAATTGATAGAGCTGTTAGTTTCTGACCCAAACCGTAAATCCGACTATTTCGAACCGATCTGAAAAGGAACTGAACTGTTAAATATTCGTTTTTTGAAACCAAAAATCGATCTGACCCAATTTTTCCTAACCTGAAACTGAACTGAACCGAAATTGTGTGATACGTTACTAACCCGACCCGTTATCAAGCAAAACAGTTACAACCTGAAATTGAAAACAACCCGAACCGATTACGTATGAACCCGATAGTAACCCGACCCATTCTACACCAAAAACCGTTTAAATCCGGCAAAACTTCGATAAACATGAATCGGTCCAACTCGTAACCCATTGTGACCGAACCATTTATAACCCGTAACCCGTTATAACCGAACCGTTACCAACCCGTAACCCGTTGAGACCAAATTGTTTACGACTCGTAGCCCGTTGAGACCGAATCTGTAATACCACATATTTTTATACTTATTTTAATTTAAATCATTATTTTATGAAGCATTTAAATAATTTAAAATGAATTATTTATGGTATTTTATTAATTTAAAAAGAATTATTTTAATTAAAGGTCCATTTTTATTTATTTAATTATTTTAAAAATATTTTATTTTATTATTTAGAAACTTTGGGGCATATTATTTTATAAAAAGGAAATTTAAAGTCAATGGTATTTAAAGAAAGTCAAAGGACTAGTTTGAGTAGGAGAAAGGATCATTAAGGATAGAAAGAGAATTTAAGCCCCAATATTTAAGCCCCAAAAATAATAAGAGAATAATTTAAGTATGAACACATGGGGGGAGTTATGGGAATTTATATTTGACCATAACTTCTACTGGGAGTACAGGACGCTGTATTTTCCTTTTTATTTTTTTATTATGCGCAGGACGTCCAGTCACTTAATGTGACATTTGCCTACTCGGTTAGCTCCCGGTGTAGTTTACCTCAATTTATTGAGGCAGGTAGTGGTTGGAAACCCGTTCGATGCATAATCAAATTAAATGGCATTAGTATTTGTCTAGTTAAGTGTCGATCGTTTTGTATGCTTGTCTACAGGTGTAATTCGTTAAGTTGTGTGTTGATAGGGTGAAGCATGTTAGTGTGTTTTGTTACGCTTATGTACTCAGCATTGCTGATTGTCTGTTTGCATGTTTGTTTGGCCTTGTCTTCACTTTGGCCCTACGACAACCCATTTCCAATGGCGAGTAGTGGGGACAAGTAGAGTGGAGCTTTTCAAGTGATGAAGCATTTGCATGATGGGGATGAGTGAAGAGCGAATCATGCTTAGTTCCTATAGGAATATGATATGTTTAATTGTTTTGATTATTATTTATTCTATTATACTCATGAGACTAACACAAAGGTTTTAACATTTTTTGGTTTTAAGGGCCTACGATGGTTCCAAGTTGTAGGTTGACTTTATTTGACTTAGTTTGACTTTTTAAAAGTTGACTAGTTTTAAAAGGTTTTAAAAGGTAGTCTTCTGCTGTGTGTCTTTGATAAATGCCTTAGCCGTTTTCACGGTGGCGGTAATGTCTTAGATTTTCCTATTTCATATTTTAAAAAGGGCAAAACAGGTATTTTAAAGGATAAGAATTTCTAGGGTGTTACAAAGTGGTATCTGGGAGCATTGGTTGAGATTTTTATTACCACTAAAGTCAAAAACGTGTTTTAAAGTGTTTTGTTTTAAACTTGACCAAGTGCTTATTTAATTAAGTTATTTTAAAGAGAGTAATTTTCACTTATTCTAATTTTTGAAAACCGGAAAATTTATTTATTTTCCCAAAATTTTTTATATGGCCGAAAGTCTGGGGCATTTTTTCGGAAATTATTTTCGAAAATTAATTTTAAAAAGAAGGTTCAAAAATGTTTTTAGTTTGTTCATTTTGTAGGAAAGCAAGGATTAAGGTAAGTATTATGTGTTAAAAGCTTTTAAAAGCATGGTGGTGAGCTTGGGTAGGAAAAACAAAAAAAAGTTGGGCATATAAGTTAGAAATAATCATGTTCTTGTATGCATTAAATTTTAGGTTGTGATGTTTGATCATGTGGATTGATTAAGTGAAAGCATGAGATTATATGATTAGAAATGGGTGAAATTGTTTGATTGAACATTGAACCTAATTCATGCAAGAACTGTATTGTTTCTATTTTCTTTGGGAAGAGAATTCTTTTCTAAACCTTTTCCTTTACAGGATGCCTATTCTTAGGGATTTTAGTGGGACGGGTCAAATAAGAGACCCTCCCCATCTCCGCCCCAATGGGGCGGGGATGGGTCTTGGGTTGGCGGGTGATGGGGCAGGAATGGGGATAAAATCCATACCCGCCATGAGTGATGGGGCGGGGGTGGATTTTAGGTTGTATCCACCCTATCCCCGCCCCGCCCCACTTCGTACCCACCCCATCCCAACATCCATATATTTTTAAAAACAAAATTATATACTTTTATACTATTTTATAAAAAAAAATTGTGTAAAATAAAATAGTAAATATAATACTTTGTAATACACTTATATTATAAACAAAAAAATGTGTAATATTAACAATAATTTTTTCTTTTTGCAATCTTTATTAATTATGAAGGATTGTGTATTTGGGAGGCGGGGATTAGGCGGGTCTTAGGTGGGGAATAGGTGGGGGTGGATATCTAAGTGGGGGTTGGGGCGGGGATGGTTTTGGAATTGTACCCGCCGGGGCGGGGATGGGGATGAATTTTAGACCCGCCGCGGGAATGGGGATGAGTATGAAAATTTTAGATGGGGATGGGGATGGGAAGGCCAACATCCGCCCCGCCCCGCCTTGCCCCATTAACATCCCTACCTATTCTTCCTAGCAAATTTTCCCAAATTGGTACTCTAATCAAGAAAGACTATGAGCATCCGTTAGACTATGTCACCAAAATTCAATTCTATTGTGCCCAAATGAGCAATATCTTTGGAAACAAGCTTTATGACCTTCCTGATCGTGTTTCTGCTATGATTATTCACTGTCTTCCAGACGAACCTCCATATCTTGCTGTTAAAGCAAAATTTTCTGATTTCTATTTACCGGGGGACATCTCAAACTACTCTAAATATAAAAATTGATATGGACAGTGGTACCCTGATTATAGATACTTGATTTCATATCTTGTTAAGGTTGAGAAAGAGTATTGTCAGCACACAAATTCCATATCCCAATTATTTTTATGAAATTCCGGCAGGGAATAATTTTTCCTTCTACTAGTCATCGGCTAGGAAGTTCTTCTCCCACTCAGGGTAACCAAACAGGGACAGATGGAGGGCAAGAAGGAGAGGGGATGGATGAGAGTAACCACACCATTGATAGTTCCATTATGGAAATTCCAATTTCAAATCCACCACCAACTCCAATTATAATTGAAATTTCATCTAATGATGAGGAAGATGAAGAGTTTGTCTAAGTAGAGCAAGAACTAGAGTCACCTGAACCAATGGAGGAAGAAGATGACTCTAAAATCGATCCTGGATGCCAATAAGAGGAATAATGTTCGAAAGGGCTAGATTTTCTTGTAGTTTCTATTCTTTTAGGATTCTTAGATTTGTTTCCGCATTTCAATTATTCCAAGTTTCATTAAAGTAATAAGGGGCATGTCAACAGTGAGTTAGTAACACTACTAGATAACACTACTAGAAAACAGTCAATCAACGACGGAAAAAATCCGTTGGAAAACCTTGAAATTCCGTCGGAAGTGCCCTTTTCCAACGGAATTCAGTCGGAAAGCGTCGTCGGATGACACTTTGTAGGAATTTCGCGATATTCCGTCGAAAAGGTCTATTCCGACGGAATTTCCGACGGATTATGTTCTTTCGGCGCTTTTGTTGACTTTGAGTGAAAATCCGTCGCAAGGTTCCGACGGAAATTTCAGTCGGAGTAGGATACGTTCCGACGGAAATTTTCGTCGGTGGGGGAGATGTTCCGACGGAATTTTCCATCGGAAAAGGTATATTCCGCCGGAAAAGTAAATAAAAAAAATAAAAAAAAACCACCACTTTCCCCACCCAGGTCCACCCCGCCACCAGCCCACACCACCCACCACCCATTTTCCCACACCCAGACACCCCACCCCACCCCACCCAGACCCACCAAACCAAACCCAGACCCATCTCCCCACCCAGACACCCCACCCACACCCCACGGACCCTACACCACCCAGACCCCCCTTCCAAACCTCATACATCCACCAGTCCAAACCTCCCCCATGCCACCCACCTACCCTGTCTAGCCACCACCAACAGCCCAACCCAAATCAAAAACTAATAAAAATCAATTCGAAAAATAAAAATCGAAAAAAATGAAATCGCGAAATATAAATCGAAAAAATGAAATCGATTCATACAAATCGAAAAAATACAAATCGAAAAAATGAAATCGAAAACTACAAATCAAAAAAATACAAATTGAGATTCGAAAAAATACAAATAAAAAATGAAAAAATACATTTAAATTATCTTCTGAAATTAATAAAGATCCGGAAAAAAAAATTAAAAAAAAAACCTAGATCTTGATGTCGGTCGTTGCTGCTGGTTAACGTTGATGTCGGTCGTTGCTGCTGGTTGTCGTTAATGTCGGTCAAAGAAGACGAAGATGTTGTTGGTGTCGTTGATGTGGTGGCAACCGTGTTGTTGCGCCGTTGTTGATGTCGCTGTTCTTGATGTCGTTGAGAAGGGAAAGAGAAGGAAGGAAGGAGATAAGGAGAGAGAAAGAAAAAGGGGAAGATGCGGGAAAGAGAAGGAGATAAGAAGAAGGGAAAGAGAAGGAGAAGGGGAAGATGCAGGAAAGAGAAAAGGGGAAAAACAGAGAAGGAAGGAAGGAGATAAGGAGAGAGAAAGAAAAAGGGGAAAGAGAAGGAAGGAAGGAGAAAAGAGGCGGAATTTACAAGGAAGGAGATTAGGGTTTCAATGTTTAAAGATTTTTTTTTTCTTTAAATAAGATTCCGATGGAAATTCCGTCGGAAATTTCCGACGGAATTTTAATCCGTCGGAATGATTGGGATTTTCGAGGGAATATTCCGTCGGAAATTTTCGACGGAATTTAATTCCGTCGATAACTTAACTTTCCGACAGAATATTCCGTTGGAAGCCTATTTTTCCGAGGGAATTAATTTCCGTCGCAAGTATTCTGATGGATTTTCCGTCGTAACGTACCTTTTCCGACGGAATATAGTTCCGTCGGAAAACGGCCTATTTCTACTAGTGTAAACTTATGTAGTTACATGAGTTATTCAATTGAAACTCCTTTTTCCTTTTAAATTTCATAATTTCCTTTCTTTTATAAAAGAACGAGAAACCGCAAGCTGAACCGAAGCAAGCCGCGGGCGCGAGGACATATGCCGCGGGCGCAGGTGTCTCTGCCGCGGGCGCGGACAGGAAAAGTTGAATTTGTCCTCAGATTCTGGAGATGGCTGGTCGCGGGCTAGGAGAGGGCTCTCCCCAGCCTGTCGCGGGCGCGACACTTCACGGAGAGGGCTCTCCAAGATCGCCCACTCCAATTTGTAATAAATCATTCATTTCGTTCTCAAATCATTTATTTCGTATCACTACTCCAATAAGTCATTTCTTGCTCAAAAATAATCCAACACTTTATTTCTAAACTTGGGAAATCCATGGGAATTATTTATATTTATAAATGTGATGCTTTATTAAATGTGTGGTTGGTTAGCAATCAATATTTGGTTGACAAAGCTACGAATTTTGAAAATTTTAAATTCCAATTTTTTAGCTTAAAATTTCATGTGTATATGTCAAGGGTGTGAATTAGTTGGATGAGTGTCTAACTTGAGAGCTAGTCAAAACCATATTTAATAGAGACCCTTTTTATGTTAATTCATGCGAAGAAATATGGCAGGAGGGAGTGGTAACAACAATAACGGAGGAGACCTAAGTGAAATTGTGAGGCAATTGGCAGTTGTGGCCCAACAGTTGGCAAGGAATTTAATTAATAATGGAGATACTCAGGTGAGCTATTTAAGAAGGTGGCGCAGAGCAAGCCACCAACCTATCAAGGAGAACCTGATCCAACTATACTGGAAAACTTGTTGAGGGAATTTGAGAAACTGTTCAGGGTAGTAGGGTGTCTAGAGAACTCAAAGTTGGGTTGTGCTACCTACTATCTTAGGGGTGAGGCTGACCTTTGGTGGCAACAAACTGAAGCTACCATTAGGGCAGTACCTGGATTTGATTGGACTTTCAAGAGAAGATTAGGGATAAAATCTACCCTAGCTTCTTATAGAAACAGAAAGCTGAGGAATTTGCCAACCTTGTGATGGGGAAAATGACAGTCACCGAATACTATACCAAGTTTGTTAAGCTATCACGATTTTCTAATGAGTCTGTTCCTACAGAGAAGTCTAAGGCTAGGAAGTTTGAGAGTGGCGTGACTACGGATTTGCAGTTAAAACCGTGTAGTAAAGTGTTTGAGACCTTGGATGAGGTGTACGGTAGGGCTGTATATCTTTATGCGCTGGAACTGAAGAAAAGGAAGGAGTTGGCTGATATGGAAGAGAAAGGAGATGATCCAACATTCTAGAAACCCACAAGGTAACCAGAACAACTTTAAGAAGCAAAGGTACAACCATAACAACAATAACTTTGGTAACAACAATAATTTCCAAGGTAACAATCGTCATAGAGGATGAAATTCTAATGGTGGAGTTAAGAACTCTACCCGGGGTAATAACAGGGGAGCAAGGCATTTCTAATGTAGGAGGTGTAAGAACAATCACCCTGGTAGGGGTTGTGATGGAAATTTGGTTACTTGTCATGCTTGCAATAAATTAGGACACATGGAGTATGAATGTTTCTACAAGGATCCCAATCGAAACAAACTGAACAATAATCAAGGAGGGGCTCAGAGAAACTTTCAAAGGAGCAATAGCTATGCTAGGAACAAGGGAGCACAACAGGGTGCGGCGAAACCCAACAATAATAATTGGAACAACCAACAGAAAGGTGGAGCTACAGGGAAGTTGAACGTTATGAGTAGACATGAAGCTGATTCCACGAAGGATGTCATCACTGGTACCTTTTCTATTAACTCTATTCCTGTTAAAGTCTTGTTTGATTTTGGTGCAACTTTTTCTTTCATTTCAAAGGCTATTGTTTCCAAATTATCACACTGTTTGAAAACCGTAGATGAGATAGATTTACCTATAGTTATTCCTACGGGTGGGGGTAGTAAAATGTAACAAGACCTTTAGAAATGTACCTTTAGAGATCAAAGGAAAGGCGTTTTTGTCATATCTCATCAAATTCGGATTGAATGACTTCGATGTCATTTTGGATTGGTTGAGCAAGTATAGTGCAGAGATTAGTTGTCAATCGCAAAAAGTAAAAATGAGTACAGCTGATAACTAATTGGTAACATATTGGATGCATGGTGAAACCAAGTGCCCAAGGATCATATCTGTGCTAAAATTGGAAAAATACATTAAGAAGGGGCATCCAGTATATTTTTGTAGTGTAAGGAATATGGAACATGAAGAGACAACTAAGCCTGAGGATATAGAAGTAGTAAGTGAATTTCTGGACGTGTTTCCAGAAGAGATTCCTGGAATGCCACCCAAAAGGGCAATTAATTTCACAATAGAGCTAGTTCCAGGAACAACACCAATTTCCAAAGCACCTTACCGCATGGCACCTGTAGAGATGAGTGAGTTGAAGGAGCAATTGCAGGATTTGTTAGAAAAGGGCTATATAAGACCTAGTGCATCGCCTTGGGGTGCGCCAGTATTATTTGTGAAGAAGAAAGATGGGAGTATGAGGTTATGTATTGATTATAGGGAGTTGAATAAGGTCACCATAAAGAACAAGTACCCATTACCAAGGATTGATGACCTATTTGACCAGTTGAGAGGCGCAACTGTGTTTTCTAAGATTGATCCGAGGTCTGGATACCATCAACTTAGGATCGCAGATGAAGATATTCCCAAGACTGCATTTAGAACAAGATATGGGCATTATGAGTTCACAGTAATGCCTTTTGGGTTGACAAATGCTCTAGCCATCTTTATGGATTTGATGAATAGGGTGTTTCATCCATTTATGGACAAGTTTGTGGTAGTGTTCATAGATGATATACTGGTGTATTCGAAAAGTGAAGAAGAACATGTAGAACATTTGAGGGCAGTTCTGCAAACACTAAGGGTAAACAAGCTTTATGCAAAATTTTCTAAGTGTGAGTTTTGGTTGGAGAAAGTGGCATTTTTAGGCCATTTTGTGTCTAAGGATAGGGTGGAAGTAGATCCAGCAAAGACTGAGGCGGTGACAGGTTGGCTTACGCCAAAAACAGTGTCTGATGTAAGGAGTTTCTTAGGTCTAGCAGGGTATTATAGGCGTTTTGTGAAAGATTCTTGAAGATTGCTAAACCTATGACCTCCCTAATGAAGAAAGACATGAAGTTCGAATGGGATGACAAGTGTGAGGAGGCATTCCAACTCTTGAAACGAAAGCTAATCACAGCGCCAGTGCTTACACTGCCAGATGATAGTGGTATTTATGATGTATACAGTGACGCATCTAAGGATGGTCTAGGATGTGTACTTATGCAAAATGGGAAGGTGATTGCGTATGCATCAAGGCAGTTAAAGATTCATGAAGTAAATTATCCTACTCATGACTTAGAATTAGCTGCAATTATTTTTGCGCTAAAAATTTGGAGGCACTACTTGTATAGAGTGAAATGTAGAATCTATACAGACCATAAGAGTTTGAAATACATTTTCACTCAAAGGGATTTAAACTCACGCTAAAGAAGATGGTTAGAGTATACTACAGATTATGACTTAGACATACAATATCATGAGGGGAAAGCAAATGTAGTCGTGGATGCTCTAAGTCGTAAGACCAGTCATAGACTGAATACTTTAATAGTGGCTGATGAGTTATGTAGGGAAATGAGAAAAATGAATCTAGAAGTGGTAGAATGGGGAGTGCCAGCAGGCATACTTGCGAATCTGAGTATTCAACCAACAATATTTGATGAGATAAAAGAAAATCAAGCAGGGGATGTAAAGTTGGATAGGTTTCGTGAGAAAATAAAGCAAGGAAAAGCCATGGATTTCAAAATCCATGAAGATGGGAGTTTAAGGTACAAAGGTCGTTGGTGTGTACCACAAAATGTGAGGAGGTAAAGAGAAAGTTGATGGAAGAGGGTCACAATACACCATACTCAGTCCACCTAGGAGGGGACAAGCTGTATAAAGACTTGAAGAAGGTGTATTGGTGGCCCAAAATGAAGAATGAAATTGCGGAATTTGTGGCAAAGTATTTAACTTGTCAAAAGGTGAAAATAGAACACAAAAGACCGCAAGGGACTGTACAACCATTGGAAATTCCTAGATGGAAATGGGATTGTATTTCAATGGACTTTGTGACTTGCCTCCCAAAGACAGAGTGGAAATGACACCATTTGGGTAGTGGTGGATAGATTTACAAAATATGCGGTGTTTATACCAATGAAGGAGACCTAGAAGATGGAGCAACTTGCAAAAGCTTACATAAAAAATGTTGTGAGATTACATGGAGTTCCAAAAGATATTGTGTCTAATAAAGATTATGAGTTTCTTTCAAAGTTCTGGAATAGTGTGCAGGAGAACTTTGGTACTACACTTAAGATGAGTACAACATTTCACCCTGCCACAGATGGGCAAACTGAGAGAACCATTCAAACCTTGGAAGACATGTTGAGGGCTTGTGTTATAGATTTTCAGGGAGGATGGGATGATAGCTTGGATTTAATTGAATTTTCCTATAATAATAGCTATCATGCAAGTATTGGCATGGATATATTTGAGGCACTATATGGAAGGAAATTTCGCTACCCAATTTATTGGAATGACATAAGTGAGACAATGATATTAGGGCCTCAAATGATCGAGGATACAATTAAGCAAGCAAAGGAAATTCCAGCTAAGATTCAAGCGGCGCAAGATCGCCAAAAGAGCTACGCGGATGTGAAGCGTATAGAGGAAGAATTTGAGGTCGGTGACAAAGTTTTATTAAAGGTGTCACCAATGAAAGGTGTAATGATATTTGAAAAGAAAGGAAAGCTTAGCCCAAAGTATATTGGCCCATATGAAATACTGCAAAAGATAGGCAAAGTAGCTTATAGACTAGCCTTATCATGGAGCTAAGTAAAGTGCATGATGTATTTCATGTATCTCAGTTGAGAAGGTATATCCCTGATAAGTCACATGTGCTACAACCTGAAACTATTGAGTTATATCAAAGCTTAACTTATAAGGAAAAACCTGTCAATATTCTTGACAGTAAAGTGCGCAGTACACGCAATAAGGAAGTTAAGAATGTAAAAGTGCTATGGTCTAACCAAGAGTATGAGGAAGCAACTTGGGAAGCCGAGGATGAGATGAAAAAGAAGTATCTCGAGTTGTTTGAGGTATGTTGAGTTACGGGGACATAACTCGTGCTCTTTAAGGGGGGGGGGTAGAATGCGGTGGAATTTCACGCTTTTTCCCTTTATTTTCAGTCATTTTTGTGCTTTTTGCACATTTTAAACGGTTATTTTGAGTAATTTTAATCTCAAAGAGATGCTAAAGGCAAAAGTATGACAAAAGAGTACAACAATATTATACAAAATAAGGAAAAAGTTTGAATTTCGTTGCCCAAGTTTCGGGACGAAAATTATTTGAATGGGGGGTAGACTGTAATACCCCGTATTTTTAGATGTATTTTTAATTTAAATAGAGTATTTCCTAAAGTATTTAAATAATTCGAAATGAATTATTTAGGGTTTTCATTAATTTAAAAAGAATGATTTTAATTAAAAGTATTTTTTAATTATTTAATAATCTTGAAAACATTTTATTTCATGATTTGGAAATATTGGGGCATATTATTTTATAAAAAGATAATTTTTAAAGTCAATATATTTAAGGAAAGTCAAAATACAAGTTTGATTAGTAAAGGGATCATTAAGGGTAGTAAAGGAATTTTAAGTAGGAGGGATTTTGAGAGGGGGTATAAATACTCATCATAAGCCTAAGGTGAAGTGCACCCAAAGGTGAACTCTTTCTCTCCTCTTATTTTCCTTTCTCCTTAATTTTTCCCCTTCCCCTTTATTTTTAATTATTCTATTTTTAATCACCACCCACACACCACCACACACGGACGGCGCCACCACCCACACACCACCACACACGGTCGGCGCCACCACTACACACCACACACGGCTGGAAGCCACCACCACCGGCGCAGCCGCCCAGCCGTGGTGGTGATGCGCCATGGTTTTAAAAAAAAATTATTATTATTGTTTTTGTTCTAATTAAATCTACCCTAAATCTAATTATTGTGTTTGGGTTTGTGATGATTTTAGGATGTTTAATAATAAGTATTTTATTCATAAATTTTCAGATTTAGTTTTAATTAAAAAGCCCCAAATTGAAAACCCTAGGTTTCTAAATTAATGAATATTGATGGAATTGGATTGTGAGTAATTTAAACTATTGAAATTAATGTTTTTAAACATAATTACAGAAATTTTTCACGGTTTAATAAATCTGGAATTTTTATATAAAGGCTATAATTAGGGTTCTTAAAAGGATTTTTAATTACGCATCAATTGGGAATAAAAGTAAGGGTTTTAAATAAAATTTTAACTTATTTTAGAGGGTTTATGAGTGATTTAAAGAGAGTATATATTGCTGGAAATTTGTGTTAGAGAGGTATTAATACTTCTTTATAATTTTGGTTTGTAGGAGATTTCCAAGTGAGTGATTTTATTTAGTCGTGGCGATTTTGAGATCATATTCAAGGTATGTTCGCGTACTTGGTAATGTTTAAGTGTATAGAAGCATGTTAGGCTTTGTTTAATTAATTCCAAGTAGTATCATGATAGGTGTTGGATGGAATTTGTTGATTGGATTGATGTTGGTGTATGATTATTGATGTATGAATCGTTCATGATGAATTGGTGATTGGAATTAATTATATTGGCATGTTGGATATGAACCACACTTTTATTATTGCCATGTTAGAGAGCATGTTTAATTTAAACTAAATGTTTAATTTGGTTTGGAATATGAAAAGGGAATTTTATAATGGCTCATATAATTTTTATTGATGCTATAAGCATGAGGAAGGAGCTAGTTAACTGTCTTAGTACACAGGAATAAATTATATTGTGGTGCCTATGTGCACTTAAGGTGTTTCTAATACCGAGGGATAGGATTTGCGGTGCTTATCCACTTAAGGTTTTATTTAACACCGAGGTAGTTTAAAAAAGGGTTCAACATTAAATTATGTGGTCACTAACTATTCAAGAATTAAATTGGTATGTTTGATTGCTTGAATGAGTTGTAATGTTTGATTTGTGTTGTGTTTGAGAGTCATCACCAAGTTTAAATATTTTCGAACTTTTTAAAAGGTAGTGATGCAAGGTGATAAACTAAGACTTGCTCCAATACTACTAAAAAAATCTAATGTACACCACTCATAAATTGCAGGACTTAGGGTAATTTTCGGATTGACACTTTTGTTACTTTTTGAGTGCTGGTTACATTCAGTGTCCTAAAAAAGAAAAGTTATCAAGCAACAAAAGATAAATTTTGAGAGAAATGGTGGCTCGTTGCTTCAACAATAAATGTCTTCAGATGAAGGAGTTGTAGGAAGGATAAAAATCTTCACATTATATCAATGAGCTAGAAAAATCCACTGACCACTTCAATGAAGATAGAATACTTGGACAAGGAGGTCATGGTACAGTTTATAAAGGAATGTTGAGTGAAGGAAGAATTGTAGCCATAAAGAAGTCTAATAAATTGGAAGAAAGCCAACGAGAAGAATGCATTCAAAGAGGTTCGAAGTTTGATTTCATGGTTCCTTTCGCATATGGAAAACTTTTGTGTGCTTAATATCATAGATTCTCAAGTCCTACTAGAAGGCTCGAAGGAAGAGTTTTTAGCCATTGCTAACCTTGCAAAACAATGTTTAATCTTGGATGGAAAGAGAAGACCTGCCATGAAAGAAGTTTGGTTAGAGATAGATAGGATTTTGTCTCTACATGTGCCACATATAAATGATCTTAACAAGCCAAAACCTGAACAAGTGTTAGTTAGAGCAAGCAAGAGTGCGAACTCAAGCACATTTTCATTAGAAAGTAGAGTATTAGATTCTGCCGAATTGTCTCTATTGTTCAATCGTAGATGATTTACATTTCCTTTGCCTTTGATAGGGTGATTACTCTTGAACTTTTTATGACTCTTAATAAATGGATATTTAATGGGCTTATATGCTATAAATTACTCTTGAAATTTTCATGACTGTTACAATATAGAAAAAACTCACTGCTATACAAAGGTCAGTGGCGGATCTTGGCCGAATTAAAATATTAGAGGGGTCGGAATATGAATATTTTACCACTTGCTCAAAACTAACTACTACAAGTATATCCCAAATTCCCAATTCTTTTAAAAAAATATATATATCCTAATATTTTATAAGTAAAAACAAAAAAAAAATTATTTAATTTCATTAACTAATAGATTTTAAAATAATAGTGTTTTAACTAATTAATACAATAATTTACCGGGGGTCGGGCCCCAAATGGCCCGGTGGAAGGTCCCCCTCTGACAAGCTAGGGTGTAGCAGCCTTGTTTCTTTTTAATTGGTTCTTATGTATGTTTGTCCCTGCACAACATTAGTATCTATTATTTCGTTGTACTAAAAATAGTTGATTAAGTTGAACCAATAAAACTCCATATGACTATATTCTTTCTTATATAGTTGTGTACTAATATAATTTGAAAAATTACTTCAAATCAATCAATAACATAATACTAAAACAGACACCAGGAAGTGACACGCACACCAAAAATGACACATGTCACTTCCTAGTGCTGTTTTTTCCCTCCAAAACTCCCCTCCCCTTTTAGCAAAAATCTTTTAGTTTTGGAAAATTTGTATAATAATACAACTATAAAAATATTCCAAATATTTTATTTTATTTTTATATAAAATGTATTTCTTTTTATTTCATGTTCATAATTCTTCCATACACATTACCTAAAATATTATTCTAACTCTTTTTAATTATAGAAAAAGTGAGTCACTGGTTCAGGTACAAGATACTATCATTATCGCATGGACATTTTTTAGCCGGAGTATTATTGAAATTTTGTCCTAAAAGTAATAATAAAATTGATTCATATAATTGATATTAAAGAAATTACTTTAAAGCATCACATTAATTTTTTTTTTTTCAAATACCTCTAACATTTTGTTTCTTAGACTAATGGAGTATTACATATGATCGACTATATCATATGTCTAATTCTAGGAAAATATGAAATATCAATCAATTTTTTGCTATTACGTAATTAAATAAATTTATATCTTAGTACATAAAAAAAAAATATTTATTGCTTTTGTTAAAACATGTTATTGAGATGATAAATCTATTACATTTGACATTATAATAAAATGCATAGTAAAAGACACATCGGACATAGTGACAAGTGATATCTTCTTGTGTATCATTTTTTTCAATAAATAACTATCATCTACAATTAAACTTTTAAGGCAATAAACAAACAACAATAAAACTACAATTATTGGATAACTTCAAACACATTTTTATATAATACTCCCTTCGTCCCCAAATGTTATTCCCAGGCCATTTGGACTGTGCATGTTTGCCAATGCAACACTTTAACCATAAATATCGTTAGTTGTTTATTAGTGAAAAGTGTAAAAATTGAATATAAATAATTTATTCATTGAGACGAATCATATAAGACCCAACATGACTATATTATATATTATATATTATATATTAAGAATAATTTATAAGATTCTCTCACCTTGTGAATAGTGTCAAAATTACAAATGGGAAGAACAAAAAGGGACGGAGGGAGTAACAAAGAGCGACGATATCATGTAAAGCATCAATTCATAAACAGAAAATGTACTATTAATAATATAGGTTAGTGTTGCCTAATTGTTGATTATAATAGCCTTTAATGATATGAGTACAATTTATTTCCATTGAAATTATTTTATTGGATATAAAGGTGATATATTATTTGTAATTTATATATGTACATGTATGTTATGCTAATAGTTTTACTGAAGATTTTATTCTA
Organism: Chenopodium quinoa; assembly: GCF_001683475.1. Taxonomy (NCBI): domain Eukaryota; kingdom Viridiplantae; phylum Streptophyta; class Magnoliopsida; order Caryophyllales; family Amaranthaceae; genus Chenopodium; species Chenopodium quinoa. Next base: position 8,571,041 of record NW_018745684.1, read on the forward strand.
ATGTTTGATTAATATTTTCATGTTTATAAAAAGACATTTATAAATAAGTCTTTAGTCATATAGTCACTAGATTGTATAGTTTTATTGGGAATAATATGCATTATTAATGTAATATATTGTATACTACTTTTTAAATATTTTCAACACAACTAATCAACAATAATTTTTTTTTTCTCAATTTTAGTTTTAATAATTTTTGCGTTATTATTTTATTTTTCTATATGCATTGCATTTTTTATTCCACAAGTTGCCTCATTTTTATATTATTTCATATGGGGAAAATGATTATTATTCTCGAGCATCGGACGACGCACGTCACTAATCTAGTTCATTTATAAATTGGATGATTCTTAAAGATAAATTACAACATATGTTTCTTATTATGAGCAGCAAAGGGAAATTAATTATGAGACATAATAAAATATTCAATAGTCCAAGTGAGTATTCTTTTTTCTACAAAACTAATTATGTTGACGGGATGACTTTGCCTTGACTGTTAAGCCCATAATAATACGTAACTGTGACACGGTGAGAGTTCTTATATAGGCTATTAACTCCTACATACTTAACAAAAAAACACCTCATTCTTGGCAAAAGTATTGAAATCCCTTACAAAAAATTCTATTGTTTTAGTATTCAATTAAAAAAATACTCATCACTAAAAAAATATATTTAATCTAGCAAGTTAAGGTCAAATACGGTCTTTAAACTAACGTAATTGTAGCATTTTAGTCCCTCAACTATTGAATGAGGCAATTTGATCCCTTAGCCACCAAGGAGTACTGTTTCCGGCCAAATAGTTTAGGGACCTTCCCTAGTCATCAATAATTTAGCATCACTGCTCGTAGTCAGCCCACACTTACTAAGCATCATATGTGTCACAATAATAATTATATGTCACCTATGTGGCTCGACACTTGGCGAAAAACTGAGATGTCAAGTGGCGCTACTCGTGGCCTAGCTGCTAGACCGACTTTATTTATTAGTGAAATGATATTAGATATTCCCTCTGACCTCATATTTTTGCCCAATCACAAATAAATGGGTAAAATTTTAAAAACTTTGACCATAAATTCTCATCAATCAATAAGAGATAATATAAACATGTGGGGTCTTGTTATATTTGTCTTGTTGTATATTTATTAATATCAAGTATAATTTTACGCGTATAAAAATGGAGTTAATTGCGTTTTAAGTCGCGTCTTGTAAAACGTAAAAAGTCAAATGAGGCAAAAAAAATAAGGATAGAAGGAGTGATAAGTATAGATATGGTGAGAGAAGGGTGAAGACACATAAGGAGACACATAGCACACGTGTGACACCAAATTATGTTGAAGGTGACACATATCGTTAGCATGTTGTTTCTACGAGTTTGATAATATAGATAGATATATAGAGGTGTTTATTCAGGTACTTGGGTCGAGTTCGATTAGGTTGAGATAGGTCGAGTCGGGTCTATTTGAAAGTTAAGTTGTGCTAAATTATTATGTTCATATAAGTCAAATCTAAATCGGATATTTTTTACGGATCAGATCGTTTGGATCAATTTTTATTACCTCTAAGTACAAATGGGGTCATCAATTGGTTTTAGGCTTGTAGCGTTCGGAATATTCAAACTAAACTATTCTTTAATAATATCCTTTATTTTTTATTTTTTTAATGGATGAATAGGTACTCCTATAGTCCTATGTTATCTACTCCTTGTTAGTTTTTCTGATCCAAAATAATACACATGTTTTTACTAATTGACTACTATTGTGACATGACACAGAGAGACAAAGAATCAAATTGACTAGTATGAATGCCGTATAATATGGTTTCAAGACGTGATGATTAAATTATGACTACCTAATCAAAACATATCAATGGAAAGAAGGGACGTGTACATCACTGATCTTTACATACTCCTTTGTTTTTTTTAATTCTGTTTATTTCACCTTATTTTTGTTGATCTAAAATTATTTTTACTGAATTGAAATTATTTTTACTAAATTTAAATTATTTTTACTGATCTGAAATTAATTTTGCTGAATTGAAATTATTTTTGCTGAATTGAAATTATTTATACCGATTCTTTATATTTGTTCTTTATAGTTATTGATTTTTACTGAAGTGAAATTATATTTACTGAACTGAAATTGTTTATACTGAATATTTTTTTTAAAAAAGTGAAGTGAATAGGGCTTAAATCACGTATGTTTTTCAATGCATAAAATTGATATTAATTGTTTCATGATACTAATAATAGTTAAATCAATAAGATTTCACATGACTATATTCTTTCTTGTATGTTAAAAATATTTTTAAAAATTCCTTCCAATCGTCAATATTCTCAATAATGTCAATAAGTCACAACTCTAATAAATAAATAAATAAAAATTGGATAGAGACATAGAGTAACTTTTAGTTAGGGGGTGAAAGTGATACGGATTAAAACCGAAAACCGAACTAATCCAAACCGAATTAACAATGGTTCGATTTTTTTGGAAATTCGGTTTGGATCGGTTTGGAATTTTAAAAAAAATATGGATTGCAGATCGGTTTTGGTTTTGGGCTTTCAAAAACCGAATTTCCAAACCGAATTTTTATGAAGCCCAATACCCCAGCCCATATTCCCTTTCATATATAAATCAAAACCCTACTTTCTTCTCCCTTTCAGCCTTCCTCACTTTTTCAGTCTTTCTTAGTTTCTTAGTTGCGGCAAGTACAACTGTACAAGTGTACAACCCTAGTTCCCCCCCTTTTGCTCAGCCACCACTCTTCCCTCACAGCCTCACCACCACACTCAACCCTCACGGCCTCACCACCGTACTCAACCAACGCTTGTTTCTCAGGCCTCACCACCGCTCATTTCTTAGGCCTCACTACCGCTCGTCCCTCACCACTCATATTTTGGTAATGTTGATTATGAATCTGAATTTTTTTTTTATTTTAATAATGGTTATATTATTATTGGGCAAATTTAGGCCTTGTAATTATTGATTACTCCGTATATAAATAGATTTACAGTTATTTATCAATTTAAATCGTGTTATTTGTCTTTAATTTAATTTGCTTAGGTTTTTTTTTTTTTTTTTTTTTTTTTTTTTTTTTTTTTTTATGAGGTGAAAAAAATTCGATTTATGGATCGGTTTTGGTTTGCTAGCTTATCAGAAATTCAGTTCGGTTTGGTTTGGACCGAATTCTAATTCAGTTTGGATTCGGATTGAAAATTCTAAAACTGAATTATTTGGGTTTGGTTTCGGTTTGGGCCATAATCCAAACCGAACACCGAACTTTCACCCCTACTTTTAGTTCCAACTTTTAAAGGTCCAAGTGATCTGAGTCGATTCTTTTTTTACAAGACAAATTACATTGCCGGGATGACTATGCCTTGACTGTTAGCCCATATTAATAGGTAGTCTTGGTAACTCCTAAATACATACCTCAAACACCTAATTCTTGCCCAAAGTATTGTTGATTTCCTTACAACCGTTTCACTTTTTTTCAAAAAAAAAACAAAAACAAAAAAACTTTCTTCCCCTTACATTATCTACTCAGCTACTCTAGCTCTAAAAACACTCTTATAATAAGCATGGGTTATTCAAGTTATGCTCTCCTACTCTCAGTTTGCCTGTGTTGGGTGTTGACAATGCTCACCAGCAAAGACGAAGCAGCGTCACCCCTCGTTATCAGCCCACACTGCTCAGCTAAGTGTGGAAATTTTTTCTGAACTTATTATCTTTAGCGAGTCATATTTTTTTTGAAACCATCTTAATTAATTTAAGTACAATATAATAAAGTTAAATTCAGCAAACAATATTTCAATCATAAAAAAAAAATATGTTAATAAGTTATGCAAGAATAAGTGTTGTTTAGTAAAAGTAAGTTATAATCAGTAAGAAATTAATAACTTTAACGAACAAGTATTATGGAGAATTAATAAAAATAAATTTTAATAGTATAATTAATTTTTTATCAATAAAATTATTTTCAATTCTTTAAATTAAGGAAAATTTGTAAAAATTAAGTCAACCTTATGGCCGTCCGCTTTTGTTACGTAACTTTTTTATTATTCTTAACACGTTAACCTTGTAATAATATTAATTTTTATTACGTTTAAATAAAAAATGGCATGCAAAAACAGGTTAATTGCTTACACGGATTATTAGATGAAGTTAAAAAAGCTAATCTATTTTTTTTCCAATATTATTTTGGAAAAATTGTCAAAAATAATACAGCCTTTGGCTCATTCTTTTTTAATAATACAAGTTGATTATTTTTTAATAATACAACCTTTAGGGGGTGTTAATTTTAAACAAGATAAAATCGAATATTCGGTGGGTTTTGAGGTGGGAGAAGGGGAAGGGATATTCCCCCCTTCGCCATCCCCACCACCAAAAACTCTCCTCTCCCCTTTCCTAACCTTAAAATTCACCGGATATTCAATTTTGTCTTGTTTAAAATTAACATCCTCTAAACGTTTGTATTATTCAAAAATAATTAAAAGGTTGTATTATATTAAAAAAAATAGGACAAAGATTGTTTTATTTTTGACAATTTTTCCTATTATTTAATCATAGTTAGTCGTTACTATTCCACCTTTTTAATTTCTATCCTTCTTCTTTGTTCTTCTTCCCCATTTTTTAACTTCATTTTCTACACTCCTTCCTCTTCATTCCTCATATTTCTTATATCAATTTAAGGCTAAAATAATAAAGCCCCAATTTGCTATTTAATATTCTACCCTCCCTCGAAATTTGAAAACCCCAAATTTGATATCAAGCAAAGCTCGTATAGGGTCATGATTGCACAACCACAATTCAATTCTTCAAATTGCTCCAAAGTGAATGCTATATATATTGAAAACCCCTAATTCAATTGAGAATATTAGGGTGTGATTCAAAAAGTATCGATGATGGGAAAAGAGGTGGATTGGTTGTGGTGGGTAGTCGTGGGGTGCGTGGCAGAGGTGGTTTTTAGGCAGCGATAGTGGGCTTTGCTAGTGTGAGCGTGCGTGGATATGAGTGAGCAGCGATGAGGGTGGGTCGTGGGTTTGATAGGAAGAAAATTTTACGGTAGTTTGAAATATGACTAGCATAATGTTTTAATGGTTATATAGTTTATAATTGACATATTTTTTCCAAGTAATTAATTATATTACTTTATTCTTGTCAAAAAAATTAATTATATTACTTTATTAATGGTATTAAATAGTATCATCATTATTTTTTTTATTTATAAGTTTTTTTAGTTTCATTTATGTAGTTTTTATTCTTATTTTATAATTTCTCAAAAAATATTTATTTTATGTTGGATTAAAATTTTCAAAATTTATATTTACATTGTAGACATTATAAGCTAATTGTAGCAATTTATAACGTGAAAAAATAAATCGATCATATTATATATTATTAAATAATATGTTAGTCATTTTTCAAATGACTGCTATAAAATCATCTTTGATAGGAAAATGTCAGGAATTGAATTTTCCTTGGTCGTATTTCTCAAAGTAGCATAGTGCCCGTGCGATGCACGGTTTATAAATCAAATTATTAATTTTTTTTTGGTGAAACGCATTATTAATCCTGTTGGAAGGAGTTCCGCATCCGACGATCAACTTAGAACGTGTTCGGATGTAATAAAGTGCGGAAAGTAAAGAGTTTCTCTCGGATTTCGAGAGAGAATATCTGTAATTAATATTGCTATAGTTTGTGTATAAATTTATGAATACCCTCATAAATGAGGTGATCTCCCTATTTATTGGGTTAGGTTAGCAGCCCCCTTGCTTTAGGTTTATGAAACCTAAAGGCTGGTGATGGATTGGGCCAAGAACACCAGTTTCTGCCAATCATGACCTAGGCTGCCACGTGTCAACAAAAAGAAGTTCATAACCTCTCTCAGGGTGACACGTGTCACCATGCAATTGGTCCACGTGGACTGGGTGTTTTTACCCTAAACAGTTGTCCTTCACAGGTGTGACATGGCATGCCACGTGGCACCTGTGATAGGTGTCACGATTTGAGAAGACGACGGTTCGTCTTTTTTTTTTTTTAGGTGACGGTTCGCCTTTTGGGGAATTTTCTCTATAAGTAGGGCTCCTCCCCCCCTTCATTTTCCTCACTTTGCTTTTTAAAATTTTCTGAGAAAAGAGAGCTCTGAGACCGGCTGCTATTTTTCTACAACCGTCTGCCTCTTCTTTGCTCAATCGGTTACTGTCTGGGTACTCTTCACTCCAGACTCATCAGAACCGTCTGAGCACACTTCAACAAATTCTCCTGCTTTCAATCACCCACAACCGGTCTACTGTCTGGGGTATCATCAAGCAGGGATTCAGGAAAATGTCTGGATAATTCAACAACCTCTTGCTTTCAAAGTGGGCCCCGACAACCGTCTGGGTACCTAGCAATCAACTTGATAGATTTCCGCCTACTGATCCAGCTGGTCAACTTCTTCCACATCTAACACATCTTCAAGGTACCGTCTCTACCCTTTGCAACTCTTTTGAGCTTTTCCAGTTGTATAGTTTGTAAAGAATAATGGACTCACCCTACACAAACACGGCACGGCCTAGGACAGTTGTCAGCTGGTCTCCTGATACGGCTGAGTCTAGGACTGGGGATGCCGTTTGGGGGTGTTTGGTCCACCCTTACTTTTCACAAATCCGACCGTCTCTGTGCATGTGCAGGATAGGATGGCTCGGACGAAGCGGACGACTATTGACCCAGACTACAGATCAAACGGCTCAGCTGAGGCACTGGCTGACATAGTATATTATTATCCTCCGGGTGCACCCAGTACACCCAGTGACAACATTTTGGAAGAGTCAAAGGACGTAGACGGGGATGAGACCGTCCAACAATCAGACTCTGATGAATCAACTTCATCACAAGCGAATGCCCTCTAGGAGGATGAGGAGGCGTATAAATGGCCAGCCATCAACAATCCTACTAAGGCGCATATGTCCGCCAGGGACATTGTTACCTTGAACGCCACCTTCCCAGCCTTCATAAAGAAATGCCCGGTTGGGGATAGGTGGGAGATTTTAGTGCCGCCTGCGGAGGCAAACGTCGTTTGGGATGACGACATCGATCACGCCGATAATTATTTTGGCTGTTATGAGCCGGCATTTAAAGACAGCCTCCGGTTCCCCTCCACGATGCAATAAAAGCCTTTCTAAGAGGCTACGACCTTGCATTTGGCAATGAACACCCAACTCCTGGGTGAACATAATTGGTTATATAGCTGCCTGTGAGATGCAGGACATAACGCCTAGCTGGGAGGCATTTGCACATATGCACTACCTCAGCCGTGCCCCAGGCGGCTGGAATGCGTGGTATACACTGACCACGCACCCGGAATACATGATGACGCTTGACAAGCTGTCAAAGTGGAGCAATTAAAAGAGCAAGTTTTACCTGGTTTCCTCTCCATGTTTGCGTTTGAACCGCCGATAATACAATACAATAAGCATCCGGCTCTCCTTGGGAAGAAGTGCGCCCTTCCCTGCGTCCTGGAAGAGGCCTGGACATAATTAATGGAGGCGGGGTTCTTCAAAAGAACATCCATGCCTTTGGATGATGGGACTGAAATAATTGTCCCCAAGAACTAGGTCCCCCATCCAGACTGGCTAAAGGGCGAGGCTTTCCTCTCCGCCTGTGGTCTTAGCAACCTTTTTAGCAGACGTATGTTGACTAATTAACCGACACTTTATGTCGTCTCTAATATTCTGAGTTGTATTTGACTTGTTGATTTTCTTTTTGTAGAAAAAGGACTAGAAATGGTGCCGCCTGAGAAGACACCGGCCAAGTCTACTGCCCAGATCCGAAAGGATTAATTAGAAAAGAAAAAGACCTAATTGGCGGCCAAGGACGATAGGGTAAGCTCCAGCTGCGTCCTTTTTACCGTCTGTATAGTTTTAATGTCAATACGGTTATTAACCGGTTGTGTTCTGTTTCCTTTTTCAGGCTGGGAACAAGAATGTTCCTCGCTCCCTGTCCAAACTGATAAAAGGAGGGCCGAGTAACCCTCCCAGGCTCCTTCCAAGGCAAGGAAGGTTTCGCCTGCCCCCACCACCTCAAGAAGGCCGCTTGTATCTGAACGGCCAACCTCAGCAGGCAAAGGCCTGAAGAGCCTCGGTCTTAACACCAAGGCGACGGTTTCTGAGACGGGCGAGCCTGAGACGCCCTCAAGCCAACCTTCTGTTGCGGCAACCGGCTCTAATGCGGCTGGGGTAGGGTGACCCCTCAACCTGAAAATCAAGGTACGACCTTCACCTTTGATCCCCCCTGGCCGCTTGGGCATATGTGAGTCAAGTCCCAAGCTACCCAATCATGGGATTCCTGGGGCTGCCGGAAAAATATAGGTGCCGCCTATGCTGATTACTTAACCAATCGCTCTCTTGTTGTAGATGTCTCTCAAAGGTGGCCTGACCTCCAGCAGTACGCCAAGAGGATGCTGATAACCATCACCCGGTCCGAGAAAGAGGCCGTCCCGGGTATGCACCAGGTCAACATTGACCGCCTCAATGCCCTTCTTACTGAGGCAATTCACCAGTTGGGATATTGAAGCCAAGTTAGCTATCCATCGGCTGGCGTTCATGATAACATTGTATCTTTTTGTCGGTTGTGCTATAAGTGAGAGACTAACACTTTGCCGGTTGATCTTGCAGGTGATGTTGAGGATAGATGGACTCAAGGTTCCCTTGAGGAAAAAGCAAGAGGAGGTAAGGGACGCCAATAGACGGGCGGATGATACATAGATGTTGCTCAATACAACAAACTTATGTATGAAATTAAAACTAAAAGCCGGGTGATGAAACAGGATGAGCTTATCAAGGAGCTCACTATGGCTATGGAGACGGCGAACCAAAAGGCGTCTGACCTCGAGCTGCAAGTTAAGAACCTCCAGTTCGATCTCAAGGCACTGGAGGGTTCGAACAAAGAGAACACCGAGCTGAGGGAAGATGTTTCTAGACTGAGGACCGAATTGGCCCAGACGCAGGCCGACCACAAGGCTGAGCTGGCGGCGAAGCAGGAGCGGCTGATCGCTGAAAAACGAGCAAGACTGCAAGGCTCGCATGAAGATGGCCTGGTCCCTTGTCCACCCGGACTATGAATGAGAGTTCTTTGAGCTGAGGTACAAGTTGCCACCGAGGAGTATGATGCTCAGCCTCTCAACCTTGAAAATCCGGTTCCCTTCGAAGAATGGGCTGGCATTGCAGCCTCAGATGAAGAGCAGGAGGAGCCGGAAGAACAAGCGCCGGTTGATGCTACTCAAGCTCCTCCATCTGGCCAGGGCCAGACGTCTCCCCCTCCTCAGCAGCAGTGAACTTAACTTGTATTTTCGGCCTGCGTGCTGAGTATTTTAGATGTACTCTCTTCCTCCCGGACGTATTTTCGGGTGACAATTACTCTTGGCTTTTTGCCAATTTTTAATAGAATTTGTCGACTGAGTCGGTTTTACTTATATTTGCCTTTGATATATTTTGCTCCAATTTTTTTAACTTTTGCGATATTTTGGATGTGCATGAATTTTTGAATGTTGATCATATACATGCGGTTTGCCCCTGGACAGGTGTTTGCTTAGTAATTGTCGAACTCCAAGCAGGCAGTCGTCCAACAAGCATCCGACCATAATGTTAGCCGGTCGTTGATCGCTTCCTTAGAAATTTTTCCAAAGTAATTTCTTAGTTGGAATAGCAGACGGTCTTGGCTAGGCTCTAACCTAGATTACACGATTAACCGGTTGTGAATAAGCCCTTAGGGTAATCAGTCTTTGCCGGTTGCATAGAAGCACGCGGCCATTGGCCATGTGTTGGTGTCATAACCAGGTTATGCTTTAGCTGCTAAGTTGACCTAGCTTAACTCTTCAATTACAACCGTCTGTATTGCTTTTGAACAATGATCGGTTATATCCAACCAAGATACTAATTATTACCGTTTGTATTGCCTTGGAGCAAGATCGGTTGTATCTAGGTCTCAAATGATTATTCAAACGGCTGTGAGCTATCTTTAATCTAGACAGACGGTTAAAGCCGTTTGTGTTATAATTTATAGAACAATGTACCACCCAAATGGGAGATGTTCTCTTCGTCGAATTCACCGAATGGGCGTCGCCGGTTGCGTGCTCATGTTAGAGCAGTCAGCGGTTTGAAGGTTATCCGGCCACTGGCCTCGAAAATAGCTGCTAAGTTTTAGGACTTAGCTTATATCTACTCATGTTGCAGCAGACGTAAAATTTAATGTGCCCGTGTGTATTACACAGACGGGAGTTGTACGGAAAAACAATAAATATGTGATAATAAAGCATCTTTTCATTATTATACTCTATTTACAAAAATTTACAAGTCTTAGAAGTAGTACTTTTTCAAGTTGTCTACATTCCAAGTTCTGGCTAGCTACTTGCCGTCTGGGGTTTCCAGGTGGTAGGTGCCGTCTCTGACTTCTTCATAAATCCGGTAGGGGCCTTCTCAATTGGAAGTCAGTTTTCCTTGCTCATTAGCCCTACCAGTTGCCTCCATTTTCCGTAACACAAAGTCCCCCACTTTTAAGGGTCGTTTGTGTAATCTTTTGTTGTAGGCTCTAGTCATTCTCAGACGGTAAATCTCATGACGCAAGGCGGCATTGCCCCTGCGCTCTGGAAGTGAGTCCAATACTAACCGCATGGCCGCCCAATTAGCCTCTTCGTCATAGAGTATGACTCGAAAAGTTGGCTCATAATGCTCGATAGGCAGGACGACTTCAGTCCGTAGGTCATGAGAAACGGGGTTTCACCAGTTGCCCCTTTTTCAGTTGTTCAGATGGCCCATAGGACATGAGGCAACTCATCTGCCCATAGACCGCCAACCCTTTCAATTTTCTTTTTGATGCTGTATGAGATGAGCTTGTTGAACGCTTCAACTTGGCCGTTTGCTTGGGGGCGGCCGACTGATGCAAAACAATGTGAGATCCCTTGGTCTCCCAACCAGCTCTTGAGGGTAGGCTTTTCAAATTGAGGACCATTGTCAAAGACCATAGACATAGGTACCCCAAACCGGGTGATGATGTTCCTCCAAATGAAGGAGATAACATCCTTTGTCTTTATGCCCTTGACCGCCTCTACTTCTACCCATTTGGTGAAGTAATCAATGGCAACTAAAATTTACCTCCGTCCGCCTGTAGTAAGGGTATATGGACCTAGATTGTCCATGCCCCATTTGGCAAATGGTACTGGGTTGTATATAGCTGTCAAATCAGTAGCCGGACGGTGTATGAGTTTGCCGAATTTTTGAAACTTATCACACTTCTTCACCATATCCATGGCGTCTGCCTCAAGAGTGGGCCAAAAGTAGCCTTCCCGCCTGGCCCTCTTGGGTAGAGTTCTGCCGCCTATGTGCAATACACAAAAGCCCGAGTGTAGATCCTCTAAAACCTCTTTCCCCTTTTCTAGGGTAACACATTTCAGTAACGGTTGGAGGTAACCCTTCTTGAAGAGTTCCCCATTATGGATTTCAAAACTTGCGGCCCGTTTTTTCATTGCAGCCGCTTCTGAATGGGCATCCGACAAAGTGTCGTCTGCCAAGTAAGCCCGGATGCCATCCATCCAGGTCGAGCTTCGGTCAAGAACTCCAATGGGGTCATGTTCAATACTTCTTTTTTCCATGACTTCCCAAAAGACTGACCTAGGCGTATCACAGGAGGCGGATGATGCCAGATTAGAGAGCGCATTCGCCTGGTTGGTTTCTGACCTGGGCACCTGACTTAGATGGAATTCGTCAAGTGTCCTGGCTTCTTCTTTGACCGCCTGAAGGTATTTGATCATATCCGGATGGGTGGCCTCATAGTCACCATGGTATTGGCTAACAATCAGTTGTGAATCAGAACAGGCGTCAACTTTTCTTGCCCCTGCTGCCTTACACATGCGAATACCGGCTAGCAGGGCCTCATATTCAGCCTCGTTATTTGAGGCTTGGAACTTGAACCGTAGTTCATATTCATATTTGTCCCCTTCTAGAGACTAGCATATTATCCCTACACCACGGTCGTTCATAGTAGAGCTCCCATCTACGTACACTTTCCAAACCTGATCAAGATTTTCCGGCTCAGCCGGCCTTGTCATTTCGACAATGAAGTCGGCGAACGCCTGACCCTTCACTGCCTTCTTAGGCTCGAAAGTGATTTCAAGGCTTTCATTTCAATAGCCAATTTGAGCATTCTACCGGATGACTTCAAGGTTGTCATAGGCCGCTTGAGCGTTTGGTCTGTATAGACAATAACCGGGTACGCCAAGAAGTAGGGTTTCAACTTCTTAATTGCCATGAATAGAGAAAGGCCAAAATTTTCAACCATGGGGTACTGGAGTTCAGCATTTCGAAGAACATAGCTAATGAAATAGACCGGGAGCTGAATGCCGTCTCTTTCAGCTAGGAAAACGACACTGAGGGCATGATCCGAGACGGCCAAGTACATATAAAGCACCTCCTCTGTTAGAGGACTAACCAGCCTTGGCAATTAATACAATTGCTCTTTTTATTTTTGAAATGCCGCCTCAGCATCCTCCCCCCATTCAAATCTACTCTTATTTTTGATTGCGTGAAAGAAATAGAGGCATTTGTCACCTGACCGACTGAGGAATCTCCCCAACGCCGCCAGACAACCGGTTAATTTTTGAACTTTTTTGACAGTGCGGGGTGACTTCATATCAATTACCGCCTGTACCTTCTCTGGATTAGCCTCTATCCCCCTTTGATCAATCAAAAATCCGAGAAACTTCCCAGACTCAACACCAAATACACACTTCTTGGGATTAAGCATGACCTTGTGTCGCCTGAGGGTGGTGAATGTTTCTCGGAGGTCAGCAAGGTGGTCCGTCTTTAACTTGGATTTGACTATCATGTCATCAATGTACGCCTCTACATTCCTCCCAATTTGATTAATGAAGACTGTATTAATCATTGGTTGGAAAGTAGCAGGCGCATTTTTCAAGCCAAACGGCATCACCGTATAACAGAATAACCCTTGATTAGTGACAAAGGCCGTCTTTTCTTGTTCTTTTTTCCACAAGGGTATCTGATGGAAACCTGAGTAGGCGTCTATGAAGCTCATCAAGGCATGGCCGGCTGTAGAGTCGACCAAACTGTCAATCTTTGGAAGTGGATAACTATCCTTCGGACATGCCTTGTTTACGTCTGTGTAATCAACATACATGCACCAGGTTCCATTCAGCTTTTTAACCAGAACAACATTGGCTACCCAATCCGGGTAGTAGCATTGTTGAATGAACCCAGCATCCATGAGCTTCTTGACCTCGGCGGCACCGCTTGGAATATCTCCTCGTCGTGGTTTCTTTTCTTTTGCCTAACCGGCTTCTTTTTTGGATCCACGGCGAGTTTGTGGACGGCAAGATCCGGGCTGACGCCTGACATCTCTTCCAATTCAAAGGCAAAAATGTCTTTTAATTCTTTCAGAAGTTGGTGCAAGTCTACACCCAACTTTGCAAAAGCAGCCGCCCCAACCTTAACAGTTCGCTCCGGACGAGTGTCGTCTAGAGCGATGTCAATATGTTGACCAGCCAGCTGGGGACGGAGATCATCTGACTGTTTCCCGATCAGTGATTGCTATTGCTTCTCTTTTTTGAAGGTCATCCAATGGTTCTCCTTCCTCTTTTTGCCGGCTGCCTTAGGAGCAGGCACGGCTTCCTTGAAGTCATCAAGGTCAATGGGTTCTTCGCCTTGGCCGGCTGCGGCCACAGTAGGCTTGACGTCTGAGAGATAACGCTCCCTTGCCGTCTTCTGATCCCCATTAAGGGAACCCACCGACCCATCATCCCTCTCAAAGTTCAGCAGCATGAGGGATGGGATAATGATTGCCTTGGACTCGTTGAGGGTTGGACGGCCCAAAATCAGATAGGCGGTCAATTCTTTAACCACCAGGAATTTGACGACCATATGGCGTCCTTCCCCCTTCTCCCCCAGCCGGATGGGTAGGTCAATCCTTCCCACCAGATGCACTACTCCTCTCCCAAAGTCGACTAAAGGGTGTGGGACTTTGTGCATGCTGCTAGGCTAGTACTTGAGCTTCGCCAAGCACCGATTGCTGATAAGGTCAGACAAGCTCCCGGTATCAATGAGGATCCGGCCTACTCGTTGGTTGGCAACCTTTTACTCGATGACTATGGGGTCATCATGTGGCCGCTTGACCTTACCACGGTCCTTCTCAGAGATGATGGCCTCAGAGAAGGTGTCTTTCGACGCCTGGCCCTCATCAACAGAGTTGACCTTTAGCCTTCTAATATAGTCCTTGGTGCCCCAAATAGTAGGACACCCTCCAGCAAAACCGCTTGCTATAGTGTAGATTTGCTCTTCATCAGTGTCTGAGCTGATAGCAAGCTAGTCTGCTTTTTTTGACGGCTGCCCACTGTTTGCCTTGGGGGTCAACCTGGACTTCAGGATATAGGACTTAAGTACCCCTTTGTCAGCCAGATGGTCCAACAATCGCTTGAGGCTATAGCAATCGTTGGTGTCATGGCCTATATCCTCATGGAAATGGCAGTATTTGTTTTTGTTCCAACTCATGGAAATGACAGTATTTGTTTTTGTTCTGACTTTTGGGCGGAACCTTTCATTGCAGCCGATTTCTCAATAGTCATCCGGTCTTTGATCTCCATGAGGATGGAGTAGCAGTCCTTGTTGAACTCATACTTGGGGACGTACGGTTTCAACTCTTTCCTTTTCTTCTGGGATGGCTGACCAGAATATTCCGCCACCCAGACTTCCTTTCTTTTCTTGCTCTCTTCTTTTTTAACTGGCTGAGCAGACCGACTTTCTTTTTTGTCGGACATTTTAGGGTCCGACGGCTGCTTGATGGCGCAGAGCTTCGTCGCCTGTACATAGGCTTCGGCTTCCATCAAAGCTTCTTGGAGGGTAGCAACCCTCTTTCTGACGAGGTCGAAGTTAAAGGTCGACCCGTCCTTCAGACCCTTGAAGAAGTCTGTGTAGGCAACTTCGTCAAATACCCTTGAATCTGAATTCTCATCAGATTGAACCGCTTGACGTATGACCTTAGCCCTTCTCTATCTCCCTGCTGAATAGCCCCAAGTCGAGACTTGTCTTTTTTGCAAGGATGTTCATAGAGATGTTGGGCGCGAACAAGTATGCAAGCTTCTTAAAATTGTTGATGCAACCAACTGGCAGATTGCCGAACCATCGTTGGGCTATGCCCTTCAATGTTGTCGGGAAGCATCGGCACCAGGTGGCATCATCTAACCCTGTAAATACATGAGGTTGGTGTACGCCATTAGGTGGTCTTCCGGGTTGGTGGTACCGTCATAGGTACCAACCAACACGTTCTTAACCTTAGCCGCCTCGGTTATTTCCTTGGAGAATGCTGAAGACTGTTCCCAAGTTTTAGCAGCCGGAGCTGCCAGTCCATTGGCTGGACATTTTGTGCCGCCTGACCCCCGAAGAGGGACGGCTGCATGTATGGTGATCCATACGGCATGTATGGCTACTGCGGCACATACGGAGCCGCCTGGATAATCTAAGGGCCAGTACGTGCAGACAAGCCGCGTGACTGACTCTCTCGGTTTGTTTCCGAATACCTCATTGAGGTATTCTGATAGCTGTTTGGGTAAGTCAACGTTGAAGCCGACTCAGACAATTGTTGACTTCGCTTCTGCTGGGTTAGCATCCGGGCATCCGAGAAAGTCTTTTTTGATCCCACCGCCTGAACTTGCCGGATGGCCTTCATTTTCCCTACTTCAGGGAATCGGAGTTTAGACAAATCCACTGTGGGCCAATCCACCCCCTTTGGCTTAGGGTGAGGACTAGGTACATGGTCTTTTTCCCTGAGGGAAGGGACTTTTTGGCCGACTGACCCTTGTTGGAGCCAGTCTTCTTATTTATAAGGTCCTTGATCTCCCCTTTGAAACTCATCATGAATCTCCCCTGTGACAGGGGCCACGCCCTTTGCCGCCTGGGTGTACCTAGCCAGTATGCCCGGTTGGGTTGCTTGGACTAGCTTTATCATCGCACCGTTCCCTTGTCTCCTTGGGACGGGTGCGTCTTGTTCTTAGTGACCCGTCTAGGGCCACATAGGTGTCAACCTCAAAGTCGTCACCACTGTCTTGGTTCGTGTGGACCTCAGCCTCGGCCATAGGCCGTCTCTCATTAGCAGGCGGTACAGATTCGTGGGATGCCATTTTGGAAGTACTCTCCCCACAGACGGCGCCAAATATTTTGGGGTTTTTGGAGTCCCTCGGGAGAGTTATAATTCCAAGATTGGATGCCGACTGTCTGTACCTGCAAAACCACGGAGACTCCGGTTGGATGGAGTTCCGCATCCGACGATCAACTTAGAACGTGTTCGGATGTAATAAAGTGCGGAAAGTAAAGAGTTTCTCTCGGATTTCGAGAGAGAATATCTGCAATTAATATTGCTCTAGTTTGTGTATAAATTTATGAATACCCTCATAAATGAGGTGATCTCCCTATTTACAGGGTTAGGAGAACAGCCCCTTTGCTTTAGGTTTATGAAACCCAAAGGCTGGTGGGCTGCTTCATGGATTGGGCCAAGAAGACCAGTTTTTACCAATCATGACCTGGGCTGCCACGTGTCACCATGAAATTAGTCCACGTGGACTAGGTGCTTTTACCTAAACAGCAATAATGGCAGATACGTACAAAAATTAAGAAATATAATTTGAATAGTATTTTATGTCATTTGCATTTCTTTTATTCTATTCCCGTTTACTTTTTTTATAATGTTATTTTTTCAATTGAAAGATAAATGAAATATGCTCCACATAACTATATAAGAGAAGTGCACTAATTCATTTCCTACCTCCCGTGGATTAAAAAACTAAAAGTTTCCAGTCATACCATTCGCTTCAGCAACTATACAATCGAATATCTGCTTTACCCGTTTTATATATACACCAAATCTATAGACACAACAATAACCTTATAGTTGACCCACCACTATATACTCCCACCGTTCTTGAAAGTTCGACTCACTTTGCAATTGCTCGGTCTCTAATGAACATCTTTGACCATGAATAACTCCGATTGTGTATAAGTGAAATTTGTAAAAAGTTGATATTTGAATTATTCATAATAAGAGGAGTCTAATATGATCTCACATGCTAATTTATTTATATTGTATAGCTCATAAAATGTGGTCAAAATAAAGTAAGTGAGTCGAACTTTCAGAAACGGAGGTAGTACATTTTCCTAAGCAAAATATTGTGTCAAAAACAATTACACAATATCCCATACAACCAATCAACAACTGATTGAATATACAACACAAATCTATAGATATGGATATTGATAAACTTTATACGAATAAAAGATATTTATTAAGATTTTTGAGAATAAAAGACATATTTCATCAACTAACCAATTATGTATGTAATATATATTTCTTTTTACAGACATATATTCTTATATTGTAATTATTTAAATTTTGAATATTAGCATTACATTAGTAAGTAAATATGAATTTTTTTTTACAAGAAGAAAAAGGATTTCATTAATGAAAGATAGCCAAACGGTACTTACAAACAATTCTTAGGAAATCTAAATTCCAACACAAGTACAAATCACCTTAGAACTAGTTACATTGCAGATTCGATCAACGATCGCCTTAATAAAAAAAACTTCATCCGAAGCAATACAATATGTGAGTTAGCACTAATTTGGCTTGAGATCCACTGATGAATAGCTTTTTGGGTAAAAAAAACTTATATGGCCTTCTAGATACTTTCGGAGATTATAAAACCCTAAATCTTCAATCTTTTGACAGACGAACAAATAAAGAAATTAAGCCTAATAGAATAAACATCATCATAGAGATGGGATCCATTTATTAAAAACAAATAAAAAGTTTTTTGGGTCTTATCACCGGTAAAAACAGCGATGGAAGCCCCTACAAAAATTTACAATTGAGACCAGAAGAAAAGAGATGAAAGAGAAAGAGAGAAAAGGAGAAGAGGGAAGGAAAACCTTCAAAAAAGCAGAAAAAATCTAGCAATGGAGGCTAGAAAAACCCTCCCAAAGGAAAAACCCTAGAAGGAACCAAAAAACCTCCCAAGAAGAAAACCTAAAGGGAACATGATTTTTAATTTAATGGTTATAGAAATGAAAATATTCTTCGTATAAATTTCATTAGAAATCTATGTTAATAAAAAAAAAATACTTTAAAATTGTACAGAATATTTTATTATTATTATATATGCATAATTTTTTGGCAAAAAAAATTGTTAGGCAAATATTGTTTAACTTTTTTTTATTTTTTCGTAGGAAAAAGTTACATTATTAGATATATATTTTTTAATCTAAGTTAATTTAATTTTACTTTAATTTTGTATATTCACAATTGGTAAACTCTATATTAATCTAAAATTACATTAGATATATAGTCTAAAATTGCATTAAATAGGTAGATATAAAGTGTGAAAAAAGCTATACATATATCTTTGTAATTTAATAAACAAAAATTGCACATTCATAAACTTATTAACATTGAAAAAAATTTATCATATTGGAAATTTAATCAATTGCTTAGAATCAATCAAATTTAATAAAATATATTTTGGAATCGAAATAATTTATATAATATAAACTAACCAAAAATACGCAATAAAATATGTCAAGTCTTTATTAGAGATAATATAACAGATATAAGACAAGCGAATCATAGAGTGACACTTGTTAGCTGCACATTGATTTATTTGTCTCATAGTGAACCGCTAATATAGTACCCGTGCAATTGCACGGTTTTAAAATCTCTAAGTATCAAATCTCACAAAATCAACTAAGGCCCATGTGTACCCATTTTATCACGGTACCCCATGCTATAAATATAATTCAATGTTGAATAAAAAAAGTTTAGAAATAGATATAAAAATAATGTTTATGACCTTTACAAATTTTTGAATGATTTTTTGTCTTCTTAAAATATACTTCGTATAAACACCAAAAAAAAAAAAAAAACCTCGTATTAAGTAAAAATTTTCAAATAATACTATAAATTTTATAAAATATTTATTTAAAGAATATTTATACCATACTTAATTAGTTATACCCGCATCCTCTATTTTTCAAGCAACTGTTTTGCATACCTGTTTCGTGTTTGTACTCGATCCCGTACCTGTTTTAGTGCAACCTAGTATTTCATTTCCCATGGGTACTTCTAATGATCATCATACCTGTACCGAACACGCAATACGCACCCGTGTCCTTATGGGTAACTCCGCCAGTGGGTTTCCCGCTGTCAGTCCCAAGTCTGGATAAAGGGGGAGGGTTTTAGTAGGCTACTGACAGCCAGTGTAAAACTTTGTCACATCCCATAACATAAACCAAACTAAGTACATTGATATATAGTTTTATTATTTTCACCAAATAAAATATATACAGTTTTATTATTGCACGACCTCATCCAAATCGTATCAGTTTGAATTGAAATTCGTTGATATATCAAAGGAAAAATTCATGAAAAAATCACACCTTTGAGCCGTTCGTTTTTAATAATCCCACCTTTGGATTATTTTTTAATAATCCCACCTTTACCCCCTGATTTTTTTTAATGGTCCCAACCGTTCATGTAACTTGTTATAACAGGTTACATGACACGTGGCAGTTTGTGATTGGTCAACAAAATAAAATTTTTTTTTTAAAAAAAAACAGCCAGCCACCAGGGAGCCAGCCCAGGTCAG
Source organism: Chenopodium quinoa (assembly GCF_001683475.1). Lineage (NCBI taxonomy): Eukaryota > Viridiplantae > Streptophyta > Magnoliopsida > Caryophyllales > Amaranthaceae > Chenopodium > Chenopodium quinoa. The sequence goes on from NW_018745684.1 coordinate 8,590,715, forward strand.
GCCCCTGCCGCCGGCCTCCCTCCCCTTCCCCTCCTTCTTCTCTCTTTCCTCTCTCTTCCTCCATGATCACTCCATCACAACCACCACCAGGGAAACGACCGAACTGAACTCCCCACCCACATCCATTTCCGTCCCGGCAGCCACTCCCTTACCCTGCCTCAGCCCCGACAACCACCCTTCCCCCAGCCCCACCACCGAAACCACCCTCCTTCCAGAACCACTTGACCATAACAGACCCCCTCCCCAGCCCCACCCCCGAAATCGCCCCTAACTCGAACCCCCTACTCCGAAAACACCTTAAACCCTCACCCAAGAAATCCACCCCCCTTTTTTTCCCCCACCCCTCGAAACCAGTGTTTTAGTGGTGAAGGACCACCAGATTCGGCAGTGGGGAAGGGAAAGAGAAAGAGAGGGTGCCCGAATTCTGGGGTGGACCAATTTTGGGAAGTGGAGAAGGGAGGGGGTTCGATTTCCGTTACCCTCAAAGGTGAACAAGGGTTTCGGGGATGGGGGTTGAGGGGCAAGATGGCTACAGGGAAGGGGAGGGGAAGCAAGGTGGCTGTGGGAAAGGGGGGCGGCAGGTCTTCGAGGGGAAGAGGCGTGGTTGAGGGATGAGGAAGAAAGAAGGGGGTGAGCTTTGGGTGGTGGTAATGGAGGAAGATGGTAGGAGGGAGGAGAGAAAGTTATTCTATCCTCCATTACCACCACCCAAAACAAAACCAATATAATGACAAATTTTTCTACTTAAAGTCTTAAACCCAAAACAAAAACAATATAATGATTTTTTTTATAAATAAAATAATCAGTCTAACAATGAAAACACATGGAAAAAATCTTCATACGAATTTTTTTTTAAGAGAAAAAAAAGTACTTACCATAAATATTATCATAAATCATTAAACTATATATTTTTAAATTCAAAAAATAAAAAAGTACGGTGTAGTTTAGTAACAACAGTTACAATAAAATTGTGTGTCTGACATATTACTAATATTAGTCTAGATTTGATAATTTTTTTTTACAAAATTTGTTTGTAAAGATGAAAGTAGACAAAAAAGGGAATGCTGTTACAAATTTATTCTAAAAAATTAAATTTACAGACAATAAATACAATATTTCTTGCGTACAACCGGTATACAGTAAGCTTAATGTAAATCCTGATTGGCACGTGCCAATTGCAGTATTAATAGCGCTCAATTCTTCTTCTTCTTCTTCTGCAAAACATCATCTTCTTCTTCTTTGAAATATTCTCTCAAATTCTCTGCAAATTCTCTGCAAAACATCAGTGGATTCCCTAATTCACAAATTATTACAATCTCAAAAACAAATTCAAGCACCAATTTCAAACGATCTGCAAACTTCGGAAGAAATTGAAGTTGATTCTGCAATTAAGGTTGATTTAAACAACGATTCTATGCAACAAACACTAAATTGCAGGCAATGTGGCAATAATATTGACCTAAATTGCGAAATCGATGACAATGCAATGCATCAAAACCTCAATTCAGGTACGTAATTTTGTATATGAATTTGTACAAATTTACCAAAAATAGGTAAAATGGTGATTGAATAAATTACGATAAATGCAGATCCATATGAGAGTAGAGTTCATCTCGATGAAGAACAAATCTCAGCTGATGAAGTGCAAATCTCGGCGGATGAAGAGCAAATCTCAGCGGATGAAGATTCAACTTCTAAAGGTAACATTAAGCTTTTGAACAGTTGTAGAATTGTTTAAATTGAAGTTTCTGTTTAATATTGAAAAGTACAAGTAAAATTGAAATTGCATACTTGTTTAATTTATAGTGTAACTTTAAGAAATAGAAGTGTAACTTTAAGAAACATAAGTGTAACTTTAAAAAATATAAGTGTTGTTTTGTTTATGGCTTAAAAGTTATAGTTGTTATTGTCAAAGTTACAAAATAAGGCTTAGAAGTTATATTATATAATTTAATAAAATAGTGAAGTTAGTGATAACACTATCAAAATTACCTAATATGGCTTAAAAAGTTACCGTAGCATTACTGAATTATAGTTACACTTTTTTCATAAAACTTAAATCTACTATACTGTTGGAATTGCAGTCATAGAAACCAATATTGATGTTGGGAGAACACTATTAGGCATCAGAACAAAAACCTTAGAAGAAATGCATGAGATTTACAAAAAACATGCATCAATTGTAGGATTTTCAGTAAGGAAACATACAGGTAGGACTAGGGATAAAACTGGAAAAGTTATTGTGGAGAAATACTATGTTTGTTCTGCACAAGGTAAAACAAACACTGAGGAAAGAAAAAAGAAAAAAAAAATAGAAGCAATTGTGGAGAATGCAGAAAATAAAAAGAAAAGAAAACCAAGGCTAGTTCCTATCACAAGAACAGATTGTAGAGCTTGTATAAGAGTTAAGATGAATAAGGATGGATTGTTTGAAGCAGTACAACATGTTTTGGTACATAATCATGAACTCACAAGAAAACAATGGCACTATCTTCATCGATCTAAAAGAGAAATGACTAAAGAAAAGGGACAAGTAATAGAAAACTTGCAAAAGTCAGGACTTTCAGCTATGGACTCATATCGAGCTATGTGCAATGAAGCTGGAGGTGAAGAAAACTTGGGACACACAAAGAAAGACCATCTGAATTATTGGACAAGGTTGAAAATGAAAAATATTGAAGGTGGTGATGCACAAGCAGTCTCTGAGATAATGTACCAGGAACTTGCTAATGATCCTGAATTTTTCTTTAGATTTAGATTGAATAAAGAAGGCAAGTTGAGAGCACTATTTTGGAGATGCTCAATGATGAGAGAAGATTATAGTATTTATGGAGATGTTGTAGTGTTTGACACAACATATAGGACAAATAAATACAATTTGATATGTGCTCCTATTGTTGGAATTAATAACCATTGGAAAAATTGCATGTTTGGGTGTGCTTTTATTGGAGATTAGAAAATTGAATCATTTGTATGGCTTCTTGAGACATTCAAAAAGTCAATGGAGGGAAATTCCCAATCTCAATCTTCACAGACCAAGATCAAGGAATGTGCTCTGCAATACAGAAGGTAACATTTAAAGTTATACATAAAGGTGTTAAAGTTACCTTGTTTCTATTGTGTAGTTACCTTTTTTTCTAAAAATATATCTGATTATAATTAAGGTCTTTCCAGAGGTCAGACATAGATTATGTATATGGCATTTGGAACAAAATGCTATTACAAGATTTGGATCATTGAAACGAGACAAGGATTTTAAGAGAACATTCTCCTACTGTTTGAAACGATGTGTAACTGAAGTTGAGTTTGAAACTGTATGGAACTCAATTATTGAGAAGTATAAATTACAAGAAGATAGTTGGTTCCAAAGAATTTATGATCTAAAAGAAAAGTGGTGTCCAGCTCTAAGCAAAGACTTCTTCTCAGCTGGTATCCTCTCTTCCCAACGAAGTGAAAGTACCAATCATGCAATTGGGTTTAGAGCAAATAGATCAACAAGATTGACTGAATTCTATAGCATTTTCAAAGCTTGTATACATTGTTCGAGAAGCACGGAAAAACATGATGACTTCTCGTGTAGTAAATCAACTGCATCATCAAGAATACCATTATTTGGTCTGCTGAAATATACATTAGAAATCTACACTTTGTCTTTATTCACAGATTTTGAAGAAGAATTTGGGTATTCCATTGCAACTACCACAAAATTGCTTTGGCAAAATGGTAGTACCTTGTTCTATTTATTGGAAATTGAAAGTGAACCTTGGTCGCAACAAAAAGTCACTTTTGAATTTGACAACAACCAAGTTACATGCACTTGCAAGAACTTAGAAGCTTCTAGATGGTTATGCTATCATTGCATCAGAATATTACACTTACATTCAGTGATGAGAATACCAGATCAGTATATAAAGAAAAGATGGACAAAGTTTGCAAAATCATAAATTTGGGAAAGACGTGACAATGAAGAACCTGAACAACATCAATACACACCTTGGTGTCAAACCATGGCTAGAAAATTCTATAATCTAATATTGAAAAGTCAATCGAATGAAGAGTCGAGAACCCTTATCGAGGACATTTATGCTGCTAGCCTTTCTCTCGTTGAAGAACTACTAACAACCATCAACGACACTACTGAAGCAGAGACTAACCAAGCTACTGAAGCAGAGACCAACCAAAATACTGAATCAGAGACCAACTAAAATACTGAAACAGAGACTAACCAAGCTACTAAAGCAGAGACTAACCAAGCTACTGAAGCAGAGACTAACCAAGCTACAGAAGCATAGACTAACCAAGCTACTGAAGTAGAGACTAACCAAGCTACATCATCAAGTACAACAACTGAGGCACCTCTTATATTAGATCCTGAAAGTACAACAACAAAAGGAAGGAAAGAAAGAAGACTGCAGTACCACCACTTGAGTTTGGAGCTATAACCCCTAATTTGAGACTTTGATTTATCTTAGTACATTGTTCTTTAATTTTGAACTATATTCATTGATCTTAGACTATTTGAGACTATTGTATTGTTCTTGAACTTTTAAATACAATATATTGATCTTTTTTTTATTGTATAAGTAATGATGACTTTTGCTAAAAAAACTATAACTTTCAGTAGAATTACTATAACTATTATAATAGTATCCTTAACTTTAATTTGCATTATCCATAACTTTTAACAAAAGCATGGTATTAACCAAACCAAGACTTCCAATTAGAAAGTAGACATAAAAAAAGCATCAGTATATACTTACAAAAGAATGAAATTACTGTAAGTTCTAACTACATTAGCTTCCCCTTAACAAATCCTACTATTGCTAATACAATATTTACTTCCCCTTGGCAGATTTTTCTTTCTTATTGGCATCTTTCTTTTTGACTTCTTTACTCAATTTTTTGCCGCATTTTCCTCTTTCCTTTTTGGTTGCATCATCAGCTTTCTCTTTTCAGCAAATTCAGGTGCTAGCTCTAATCGACGCGGATTAAAATTGCATAATGAATTCAACACTAATTGTCTGCCATCATTCATATCAGACAGTACCAATGTTGCACATATCTCTGCTCGAAGTACAACTCTTGAACTTGGCTGTATTTAAGAACTATATATATTAGTATCATGTAATCACAGTAAAAAAAACAAAAAAAAAACAAATTAACTAAAAAAATTGCAACTAACCCGCATCAACGCATCACAACTAAAAGTAGCACCTTCAAACAACAACATACACATCATAGAATATATTCCACAATCTTGATCATATCCTTTATTATTCTTCCAACTGAACATCACCTCCTCCATTGCATAATCTCCAACTTCACTAAATTCAAGATGACCAAGACTATTGAATAATGTGCTCAAATGATCACACTACAAAAGGAAGAACAAAGTACAATAATTAAACATATAATTAAAAAAATGTAATTTTAACAAAAATAAGTGTAACTTTTACAAAAACAAGTATAACTTTAACAATAATTTAAACAATTACCAATATTACAGACAAATGCTTAATTGTTTCCATGGTAGCTTCTTCATAAACCGAATTGTCCAATAATTGCATGGTTTTTTTCTTCATATTCAACGCAAAAACCCAGAAGTGGTGATACACATAAATAGGAACAAAAACCTATCATTTGTAATTTAAAATACAGAGAATTAGAAATAAAAAAAAATGATGACACATGTGAATTAAAATACACAATAGTAGAAATAATTATTACCAAATCAACAACACTGATATCAAAATTGTTGTTTGTGACTTGAATCCATTCCTTCCAACAAACTTGAAGTTGATCCATAACATCAATATCATTTTCATCATCCCAAAGCTTTACCAAGTTAGCCTAAATAACAATCAGACAAAAAGAAATCCATAAGAATTAAATATAAAAACATCAATTAAAAGAAAAATACATGTAGCTTTACATAAAACTTACACTGCATTCAGCACCAAAACAGAATTTTTGAGGACCTCCGTCGCGCATTCTTTCATTCTCATTCAGCAACATTGCCCAACACTCAATAACAGATTGGAAAATCTCCAAATTAGCAGCTAAAGACACCATATCTTCTCTTAGAACAGTATGAGTAAGATCAAACCACACCAAACACTCCCTAAATAAACAAAAACCAGTTAAAAAAAAACTTTAAGAAATAAAAACATAACTTTAAGCAAAAAAATATAACTTTAACTAAAATATAAATAACTTACTGTTTCAGCACTTGAATATCATCTAAGAAGCAATAATCAGCAATCTCCTGATACAACTTTGGTAATTTTTTCAAAGACTTCTTATTGCTTTTCATCACATGTCCAACAAACTCAACATCACATGGCCCACATCCAACAGATATTTTTGCCTTACCATTACCCAAAGCATTCATGATTATAGATGAGAAAGAACTTTCACCATAATCTAGGTTAATCTTTTCAATCACATTCTGAACAATATTATTAACAAAATCACCCCTGGAACATTTTCCACCCTTCCACCATTCTCCCCACCCCCAACATTCACATCACAAGCAATATTTGAAATACCTCCAGGCAATTTCTTCACTTATAACACAATATCAACAATTTCGTCAACAATCTCAAAAATTCTTGGATCATAATCCTGACTTTGCAAGACAGGAGATGAACTACTATAAGCACGAGCCACATCATGCTTCTTTAAACTTTCAACCTTCTTCAAATGATAGTTTGTAACAACTTCCATATTCCTCTTCATCAACAAAAATTGCTCATGAATAGCCTGAAAAATAATAAGTGAATAATTAGAAAGATAACTTTAGCTACAATAAGTATAACTAGCTTTTAACATAAAAAGTATAACTTTAGCATTAATAAGTGCAACTTTTAAGTTACATCAGTAGCAACAGAGTGAATTTCTTCATCAGATGTCATACTATCAAGAACATCAAACTTAATGATCCTTTTTCCTAGTGATGCTTCATCAGCATTGTCAACTTGAGAAACTTCAGTTTGCTTAGCTTCTTCAGGTGTAATTCGAAGAGGCAGCTGATCTCCGAACACAAAATTCTGAGATATAGGGTATGTAGAAGTATCCAAAATACCACAACCAAAGGACTTAGCCTCAACTTCTTTTTTTCACCCTATCACTGATTTTCTTATCAATCAGTGTTTGTTAAGAGGCAAACTACAATCTTGTGCCTCATTCCTGAACTTCAGACGCTGAAAATACAAAATCTCCAACAACAAAATATAACCCCCAACATTGTCTTGACTCTTACTTTTCTTATACTTCAAAATAGCCCTACACAACCTTTCATGAACATATTTACACCAATAGAAATTCTTAATTTCATCAACATTTTCAAGAGCTTTAACAAAACTGAAATCAGCAGTTTTATTTGCAACAGGTGCTAAAAAGGTAGCAAAAGCAACTATCACAAATAGTCTCTTAAAAAACTCCCCACCATCCTTTAACTAAACAATCCTAGCCTCTAATTTATGCAAAGGTATGCCTGCACTACCAACAACATCAAACATACTCCTCCATTCTTGTTTCAATTGAAGATCAGTACTTCTAGTACTCTCTAAATCATCCATCCCATTATTCAAAGGTAACTTAAATACATCATAAACATCATAGGGAGAAATAACAAATTCCTTCCCAAGACTTATAGAAAACATCCAACTAACAGGATCAAACTGATAAACCAACCAAGGAAGTAAAGTTGTAACAGTTCTAGTCAACTTTAAATCCAACAAACCACCAAATCCTATTTCAACAACAGATTTAACTTGCTCATCAAAAAAATCTTTCATGAGATCTACTAATGTGTGCGGTCTGCAATGGGTACTTAAAAACCTATCCAATCTGAATCAAAAAAAGAAGAAAGGAAAAATAAAATGAACAACTATAACTTTAAAGAGAATAAATACAACTTTAGAAATAATAAATGCAACATTAGCAAACACAAAATTATAACTATAAATAAGTACTAAAATATAGCATTAATATCATTATCCATAACTTTATATAAAATTATCATAAATATTGTATCAACATATAAGTTAATTATCACATCTATCTTACTAACACAATGTCCATAACTTTAAGGGCATTATCCATAACTTTAAGAGCATAATCCATAACTTTAGAAATAATAAAAAAAAAAACTTCAGAAAAGGGTAATTATATTTCAACATCAGAATCAGAATCATCTCTCTCTGATATACTTGCAACAACTTTATCTTCTTCAGCATCAGAATCCGGTCTGTTTCTATTTTCAATTTTGACAGCCTTTTCAACCACTCCGCTTCTTCTTAGCCAGACAACGATCACCCTTTATTGGCTCCTTCTCAGCAAGACAAATATTGTCCTTCACCATTTTCCGCTTCTTCTCGGACGGACGACGATAATATTTTTTTGCTTTTTTTTTTCCTCAACAGAAGCATTATTGGATGCCTTAGCTAGCTTTTTCTCAGGACGGCGATAATCCTTTACTGGATTTTTCTCAGCTGGACGCCGATCATCCTTTACTGGCTTCTTTGCTTTCACACTCAATTTTCTTTTTTCCTTATTTCTCTCAACAGATTCTTCCTCACTTACTTCTTGTTTAGAATCCTCCTCACTTCCCTCCTCATCATCACCTTCATCATCTTCTGAACCCTCCTCATCATCACCCTCATCCTCTCTCGAACCTTCCTCATCATCACCTCCATCCTATTTAGAACCCTCCTCATCATCACCCCCACCCTCTTCTGAACTCTCCTCATCATCACCTCCATCCTGTACAAAACCCTCCTCATCATCACCTCCACCCTCTTCTGAACCCTCATCATCATCACCTCCACCTTCTTCTGAACCCTCCTCATCATCACCTCCATCCTGCCGAGAACCCTCATCCTCACTTTTATCCTCATTCACTGCACCCTTCTTTACTGCAGCCTCCTTCACTGCACCCTTCTTTACTACAGCCTCCTTCACTGCACCCTTCTTTACTGCAGCCTCCTTTACTGCACCCTTCTTTACTGCACCCTCCTTTACTGCAGCTTCCTTAACAACACCATTCTTTAGTGCAACCTCCTTTACTGCAGCCTCCTCTACACCACCTCCCTTCTTTCCACCCTTCTCCACATCAACATTAACTTCATTGCTTACATCATTAGCACCTATAGAAAATAATAGTATTAAAATGTAAATCATAACTTTAACTAAAAAAAAAGTATAACTACAACTATAATTAACATAACTTTTATAAAACAATCTGACATATATTAAAGCATAAAGCATAACTTAAGCAAACATTTATATAACTATAACAAGCTCACAATACCGAAGTTTAAGATTAACATAACTTTAACTAAAAATAGTATAACTATAACTATAATAAACATAACTTTTATAAAACAATCTGACATATAATAAAACATAAAGCATAATTTAAGCAAACATTTATATAACTATAACAAGCTAGCATAACTTAAGCAAACATTTATATAACTATAACAACTAATTTTGTAACTTTAACAAATTTACATAAATCAAGAAATTGTAACTGTAAATAGAGAAATTGGTAAAACCTTGAGCATCATCAGATCCGCCAACAGAGCTTCGCAAACCACGTCTCCTTCGAAAATTCGAAGACCACCTCTAAATTTCACCATCGCAAATTCAAGAAATTAAACCCTAAAATTCAAAATAAGAACGATTAATTAATCAAATACTGACATCAACAACAAATTGAAGAAAATGCATGAAGAAACAGGAAAAAAAAAAAAAAAAACAACAACAAAAACTAGTAACACCTAAAACATTCAATCTAATGTGAACACAATGAAACAGGTAACAATAAAATATGAACAAAATTACGATCAAAAACAAAAAAACCAAAAATCAAACTAATGTACTTACGAATACAACAAATTACAACAAAAACAAAGAATTCTACTTAAAAATTGACATAAAGTGGAGAATTACAAGTTAATAATTCACATGGAAAATTGAAAACCAATAACAAATCAACAATTACAACAACTAATGAACAAAAATTATGCGATTAAAACCAAAAATAATTTAAAAACTAACCTCAAAAACCGATAAGAATCCAAAATTCAATTCATCAACTAAAAAAAACCAACAAAACAAAGGAAAGATGAAGAGAAATTGCAGAGAAATATGAACAGAGGAGAGAGAAATTGCATATAATACGCGCTAAAATGAAAAGAAAAGGAAGAAGAAATAACCACTGGACTGGCACGTGTGAGTCCAATCCAGAAGAGAGAAGTGGGCCAGTTTTACACTAAATTAGTGTAAGCCGGCGTTTTTCAAGAATTTTTGCAATAAAAATCATCACATTTGGCAACGGTATTTCCAACATGATTAAAAACACAATTTAAAAATTAAACACTTCATCAAAATTAAATTTAATTGATATGCATTCGAAAATAGTTACCAAATAAACTACATAGAAACATAGCTTTAACTTTGTGCTAATAATTAAAAAAAAAAAAGGAAAAATTAGTATAGATTATTATATACAGTAGTAAACTTGTATATTTGACTCACCCATCAACCCATTATGAATTTATGAGGTCTATATAAAATAAAGAAATTGAATTTCTGACAAAATTAAAACATAAAAATTGCCTTAAAATATGAGAAATTGAAGGGGGGAGGGAGGAATTACAACTGACCTTCAAAATTAGAGAGATCGTTTGGAAGACAGAGAAAGAGGATTAATCAGGTATCAATGAGGACTTGAGAATCAAATTATTTTTAAATATTGAATGGAAAAACTGAGAGGAAATAGTGTCGTTTGAGACTGATAGAAACAAAAGAAGCGTTGTGTGGAAAAAATTTAGGATAAACAAGAAAAAAAAAAGATGAAGAAGATAGCGTCGTTTGAGAATTTTGCAACACTTTTTTTTTTTTTTTTTTTGGATTGGCTGAACAGGAATGATGATTAACGAAGTGTTGTTTGTGAAGAAAAAAAAAGGATAAAAAACAGTGTGTAAAAAAAAAGATAAAAAACAGGAATATGATTAACGAATTTTTTTTTTAATCATAAAAAATAGGGAGAGGACATGGTCCCTCCAACTCCCTGTTTTAAAATAATAGCATAGATTAGAGGTTATATAATTTATTTATTTTTCACAAGATTAAAAAATAAAAACATATGAGGTAAAGAAAAAGTGGCACTCGAGGCAATATCCGGACCACACGCTAGCTATACAAATAGTCAAACATGACAACAAATTAAAGAAGTAAAAACCAGCAATTCGGGGCATCGCCTAGGCCACACACTAGTTAATAGTATTACAAAGTTGACGTGTTTATAAATAATCAAAAGGTTGACATAATAAAAGCGGCTGGCCAAAAGGTTGACTTAATATTTACAATTTTTTCTTAAATTAATTAAAGTTCAATAGAATTAATTTCAGTTCATGCATTTAAAATAAATTTAGTTAATAAAAAATAAGGTGAAGAGAACATGTCCTATTACTTATTTTTACTGAAAAAAACTTGTTTTTACTAAAATGAAATTATTTCTATTAAATTTTATTTGAAAAAATATAATTTTATTTTTATTGAACTGAACTTATTTTTAGTACATACCCTGTAACTAAATTAAACCCCAATTATTTTTACTAACTATCATTTAAATAAGGAATGTACGTGAATAGAACAAACCCTTTGTCAAGAGTCGAAATAATCTTTCTAAACAATCTTAATTTAAATTAAATCAAAATCACGACGAACAAAGAATCTTTACTATAACTCCGATGTAAAGTTACGAAACACATGTGTGGGCAACATAATAAACCTATTAGAGTCTATTATGTGCTTTACTAAGTTAGTTCCCGTATCACGCACGATAATTTTTAAATTATTATTGGTGTAAACAATGATTTATATTTATCTTTAGAACACAATAATTAGTATTAAATTACAAAATTAAAAAGTGTATTTTAGTATAATATGTAAGAGAGAAATATAATGAAAAATTTGGAAGGAAAATATTATATTACATGTATTAAATATTCTCTACGAAGCTTTTTGACAAAAAACATTTGGTGGGAAAATTACTAACCAAGAGATAGACGGCAGGTTTCATCTTTGGTTTATAAGTTAAGATATTAATTACTTTCACTTTTGGATTTTTTTTAATAACTAGGTTATTATCTCGTGCAATATACGGTTGTTAATATTTTTGACAATAATATTACAAAATACTACATAAATTATATAAAAAATATTTAGAAATATTTCATTTGGGTATATATGGAATATGGTTGACAAACTGGAAAGAAAATATCATAAGGTATAAATAGTTTTCTTACAGATTTTGCAATAAAAAAAATAAAAAAAAAGCGAAATAGACGGGAAAATTTTTCACAAGGTAATGACAAGTGTCATGGAAGGATTTGCTTTTAATATAGGTTAATAGATTACTTAATTAATATATGCTCATTTAAAAAAAATAAAAAGTAAAAATACGAAGTATTTGTAGAAATAGTTCAATTCAGTGTATATATGGAATAAATATTATTGTTTAACTAGACAAAAAAAAAAATATTACAAGTTACAAATTATTTTCTATAAGATTTTGCAAAAAAAAGAAAAAAAGGAAAGAGAAAAAGGCAGTGAAAGTTTTCATAACATAATGACATATGAAGTTTATAAATTATTAAAACTTAAAAATAAAGTTTTGGTTATTGAAGTTTAGTAGTATGAAAGACTTCCTTAACAATGACATATGATCTAACAGATTATTGTCAGTAGCTAAATTAAAAAAAAAACCCTAACCCCCACCACCTACATGGCGGCACCCCCTCCCTGCAGCCAACACTTCAGCCACCACCACCTTACCCTCATCCCTAACCAACCTCCCCTACCCTACTTGACGCAAAACCATCACCCCAACCTTAGCCGAAAACCACCACCCCCACCCAATCAAGTCGCCGAACTCCTCTCCCCCACCCTAACCATCACTGAAACCCCAATCTAATCCACACCCACACCCAGACCCAAACCCAAAAACCACCCTACTCCTCTCACTCTCACTCACCCTCACCTGAAGCCAAACCCGCACCTAGAAACCAAATGAAGGCTAAGGCTAAGCTAGGGTACGGATGGAATTTTAGGGTTGGGCTAGGGGGTGTGTCGTTCAGGTTGTCGGTTGGGCTGGTTTTGACGGTCGAGGGTGGGGTAGGGGGAGCCGGCGGTGGGGGCAGGAGGATCCTGCGCGCCAATGGTGGGAGTGGTGGCCGGGTTAGGATTTAGGGCTTTTCCTTTTTTTAAAAAAAAATTTTCTTTTCTTAAACCAATGCATTATTGACACGTGTATGAAGTGAGTCCCACTAATGAATTTCATCCAAAAATCCGTTAAGTGGTGGTGAATCCAATTTTTGGTTTTTTTTTTTTTTTTTTTTTTTTTTTTTTTTTTTTTGGTATTATAATAAAACTTTTAGATTTTGTGGTATAAGTAAAAAAATCCTATAAAATTAGTATAAAAATATATTAACAACTTGTTAAAAATTTTTTTTTGTTGGTGAAGTTATATGTAAACTAAAAAAAAAAAAAAAAAGGTTTACAAGTACTTTTGTAATTGTCATAGTAGTGGTGGAGCCAAGAATTTAGAACTGAGGGGTAAATAGAAATCAAATAGTTTGACAAAAATATTGAAAAAAATCAATACTTGAACTCACCAATAGCTATATTGTTAATGTATTACAACTCAAAAAATTCAAATTTCAAAATACGGAGTCCTTGGTCAAAATAATCTAACACCATATACCATAGTACCACACCAATTTTCCTCTAGAATTAGTTGCTTATGGGTTCGAAAATTTTAAAGAATTCGGACATTAGATGATATAGCTAATTAAATACAATTTTCATATATAATTCTTTATTACATCCCGTAATTTAGGGGATATGTTCATGCAAAATTATGATAACAATTACTTTTTTTTTTTTTTAAGGGAAAGATAAAATATCATTAATTGAAAGCCATACGGCATCTACAATAAGCATTATAGAAAAATAAAATACAATCTAAATTAATCAAGTAAAAATCCTCTTTAAAGAAACTATGATGATGAGAAACTAGATCTGACGATAAAGTACAGATCCCGATTGTTCGCTGAATTATGCAGCCTTCTGTGAGGGAATCCATTTTCTTGAGATAGTTTTGGGAAGAAAATTCATTACCTGACCATGTCGATCGCATCATCAATTCCAACGCCAATTGCAAAATTGTACGAATAACAACCCATGAATCCAATCTTTCAAATAACACCCTAAAAATAAATTCCAATCTTCCATAAGGGAAGAGAAGAAATACAAACACCAAACTCTCACAAAAGGAGAGAACAAACCCAAAAATTGGGAAGAAAACTCTCATAAAGAGAGAGCAAGGAGAATTATTAATGGCTAAAAACAAAAAAACAAAGGAAATAAAGAAAGAAATGGGGCTTACCATCATCAAAGAGATGATGATGGTAGCCTCTTGCGGTTGCCAAAGATTTTAGGGTTTTTTTTGGAGAGGGAGAGAGAGAGGAAAACATGATAACAATTACTTAGATAAATATATATAGAGTAATTATTTAGGAATTAAAAATGGAAGGAATACTATTTTTACACACATACACACACACACAAAAATAAAATAAAAAAAACAAAAAATAAAAAAAAGGAGGATTGAACTCAAAATCCTTTGAATAGAAGCTCACTCCCCTTACCACTCCACCATCTCATTTGGTCAGATATAATATTGTACTTAATTACAATTTTAATCTGAACTATTGGCTCTCCTGGGATAGGACAATAGGTTTTTTTTTTTTAAAATTTTTTATCTTAAATTTAGGATGGTAGTTTTTTTAGGTGAAAATGAGTAATTTGGGAAAGTGAAATTTATCACCCCAAACCCCCACTTCACTTTGTAGATTAAATTAAAAGCTACGAGACACACACGCTACATGTGTATAATATAGGATATTTATTATTTTACTCATAATATTGTTATTGTAGATTTTTTTTCGAAAATCAATACTTGTATAAAACTTTAAATTAAAGATCGTAAAAAAATTTAGACAATAATTTAGTCCACTTTTTGACTTCTTGTACCTTACCCTTAAAAAATATTGTTGATTGTTGAGTTTTTTGTATAAAAGATTCAAGACCATAAGGCCCTCAAAAAAAAAAAAAAAAAAAAAAAAAAAAAAAAAAAAAAAAAAAAAACCACAAACCCCCTCCACTGTCTTAAACAGAACAACCCTAAACAGGGCATCTATTAAACCAGCCAAGCTCATGCATAACAAAACAACAACCAACAACCCGATATACTCCTAGCCTACCTATTTTAGACACTTCTACCCGAATGTGAGCCACATAGGTGAAGGTAGAAGATACGCAAAACATAAAGAGTTATTTCAATTGTGCCAGTTTCTTCAAAATTAAGTCGCTTACTCAACATTAGGTTTTATACATTAGTTAAAAAATTATGGTCAAAGTGGGGCATATGATCAATGCAAAATGTCAAATTGAAACAACTATTACAAAATGGAGGGAATGTTAAATTTGCTTCCCCAGCCCCCAAATTTAAAAAAGTAGATTACAAAATCACGACAAAATTGCAGACAAACAAATACATGGAAAACTCAGGATTGAGAGAAACTATAGGCCCTAAGAAATTGTTTACAAAACAACAATACAAATATACAATATGTTAATAACAGTAATCAACTATGTCTATGAACATCAACAGAGAAATAAACAACAGACGGAAAGGTCTAACAATTTCGTTTAACTGTATGTGCTATAAATGTATGTTTAGCGGGGTGAGCAAAGACCCAGGGTATCCGGTACTGGACCTGGAACCGGTTAGGACCCGCCGGGTCTGGACCTAGAACTGATCTCACCGGTTCCGGGACGGGTCCAAAATGTCGGATCCGGTTGTAACCGGTTCCGGGACCGGATCCTAAAATTTTCACGGTTTTTACACTAGGTTTTCTACTTTTTTGCCAGCCTCCATTCTCCAACTTCATTTCATCCCAATTCATTTCATTGTCTTCTACTCTTCTCTGATTCTCTTTGTTCTCCTCACTTTTCTCATCTTCTCTTTCGTTCTCAATTCTTAGATTTTGGATGAATTTGAATCGTTTAAAGTAATCAAATTCAACTTGATTTTGTGGGATTTTTGAGAATTGGGGTAATTTATTTTTCAATCGACTTGGCAGCAACTCTAGAGTTTAGTTTTGCCGCAATTGGTAATTGCTTTTCTCAGCTCTTCTCTTTTCTCTTTCTTGAAATTCTTCCCCAAATTGTTTGATGAAATGTTGGATCTGAGCCTCCTCCATTGAAGCGTACCCGTGAGTTCTCGATTGAAGCGACTTTTGATATATTTATCTTCCTTCTAATTCAGCCTGAATTGCAATTTTAATGTTGAATTTTGTGAAATTTTAGAAAGTAAAAGTTGAAGCACAAATTTAGGAAAAATTAATTCTAATAATCCCACTTTTGGCCGGTTCGCTGTTAATAATCCCACCTTTTGATTATTATCTAATAATCCCATCTTTAGGGGGCATTCTCTTCTAATGGTCCCTAACTTGTTGGTAGCCGGTATAGTGGGTTAACATGACATGTGTCATTTTGTGATTCGTCGAAATATTTTTTTTATATTTCTTTTAAAAAAAATTTAAAAAATTAAATTTTTTCCCCTTTCCTTCTTCCTTATCGTTTTGAAAAAAAAAATTAAAAAATTAAATTTTTTTCTTACCTCCTGATGGCCAAGGAATTAAAAAAAAAAAAATAAATCTTACCCAAACAACAAGTTACCGGTCATAAGGGACCATTAGAAGAGAATACCCCCAAAGGTGGGATTATTAGATAATAATCAAAGGTGGGATTATTTTTTGCATGTCCTCCATCATGATTAAGTTGATATTGCTGGATCAATATTTTGTTTTTAGCTCAATTTTTTTTAAATGATTCTTTTTGCAATGCTTTAATAGTAATAGCCATGTTGATTATTGCCAAAATGTGTTGGGAGTGCTGATTACAGGTTTACAGGAATCTAAGTATTACAATTTTTTTTCAACATAATTAAAAAAAAAAAGAACCGGATACCCGGTCTTAGCTTAGAACCGGTTCCGAAATTTTGCTACTGGTACAACCGGTTCCGGGACCAGGTGCCCTGAAATGAATCGAGCACCCGATTATGCTCACCCCTACTTAGCAAGTAATTTCATTATTGAAATTACCACTTACCTGGTCAAGACCACCACGAGACGTAACCTCTACAAACAGGCGATGTAAATCTAGAGTAGTTCCTCCAACAGAAGGGTGAACTGCACATTAATCAAAGAAGTTTGAAACCCTATTAGTAATTACCAAACCAAAATTTAAATTTCAACTAACCCAAGCACAAAAATAACCCAAAAAACACATAGCAGCTAATCAATCCTACGAATAGCAATCCAAACAAGATTCAACATCATCAGAGGAACACCTTTTTTTATTCAACCTAGCTTGATAAGGCGGTATCAGATGGTCTTGAAATGAATTAACTTCACAACCATTGGTCAGAATTGACAGAAAAGGCTTCTCTATAAAACTCTTACACCCTTTTCTCTTCTTCCAAATGGGTGAAATTAGACTAAAACAAAGCTAATAACATGATTTCTCCTCATTTTATTTTTTCAATTCCTTAACAATTTGATAATCAAACAAATAAACCCTTTGATTTCACAGATGCTCCTCCATTTTAATCATGCATTACTATTATTATTTAAACATTCATCTTGTAGCCTACTACGTATTTACTTATTTAGTCACAACTTAAGCCCTGTTCTTTTGAGCTTCTAGCAGAGCAGGGGTCAGCAGAGCAGATTTTAATTAGCAGAGCAAAGCAAATCAGATCTAAAGAACAGGACCTTATACAGTCGTACCATACTAGTTTTGGGTGAATATATAATATTTTTTTTTCAAGAAGCAATGAATATTTATTAACTTATACTAAAAGCGAATAACCAATGACACTTGTCATTACCTTATGAAATTTTTTTCCTTTTTTTTTTTTATTTTATTTTTTATTTGCAAAATATTTAAGTAAACTATTTATACCTTATAATATTTTCTTTCCACTTTGACTATTATATCCCATATAAAGCCAAATAAAATATTTCTATATATCTTTTATATACTTTATATGCTGTAATATTATTATCAAAAATATTTAATAAATGTGCATTGTACGGGATTTTAACCTAGATATTTTAAGAAAATCCAAGTTTTTTTTTTTTTGTAAATAAAGGTGTCAAACTGTCAATTCAGATGTCGTCGAGCAATAGTTATTATGTTCATAGAAATAGATGCACCACGTCTATACTTTTGAAAATTTAGTAAAAAAAATTTGAACATTTTACAAAAAATAAACATTTAGTAAAAAAAATATGAACACATCACAAAAATGAACATAAACATCTAATTTTTATGTGTTCATATTTAATAAAGAAATGTTCATTTTATATGTAGTAAAGGTTCACTTTATATTACAAAACCATTGAATTATTACGAGTCAGATAAACTTCTTTAAAAAAAAAATATTTATTATATAGTGCTGTATTTAATATACCTAAATGTTAAAAATTTGCGATTGTTCAGTTTTTTTTACTAAATGTTCAAAATTTGCGATTGTTCATATTTTTCTTTACTAAATGCTCAAAAGTATAGGTGTGGTGCATTGTGATTGTTCAAATTTCTTACTAAATGTTCAAAATTGGCGATGTTTAGATTTTTTTTGCCGAATGTTCAAAATTTGCAATTGTTCAGATTTTTTACTAATTCAAAAGTATAGGCGTGGTACACCTATTTCTATGTGCATCAGGGTGCACCTTATAATTTGCGGTCATCGACTTCGGTGAAGTTAGGTTGGGTCAGGTTTACTATAAATTTGAGTCATGGCCCATGGTAAAGTATTGGGTTCATACAAGTCAAAATCTCTATTTCATTTTTTTTTTGCGTCGATTTCGGATCGGGTCGGTTTTGACACCTATACTGTAAGTACATCCTTTTTTTTTTTTTTTTTTTAAAGAAAATAGCCTTAGGGCCAACTAACTTTCATTCATGGAGAGATTCGAAGACAAAAGATTAACAATACAAGAAGGAAAAATTATCAAACCAAATATGCCAACCTATAGCCCAAGGCAACAATGAGCAAGCTCATGGGCTACTTTATTCCCCTCCCTACGAACAAAGTTCCAAGAAACAAAAGCAAAAGAACTACACATATGATAAATATCATGAAGAACAAGGTGAAAACAACTACTTCCCCTCTCTCGTGAGTTCAAAGCGTTAATTAGGCCAAGACAATCACTCTCAACAACTAACCATCGATATATACCCACATTCCACAGCAACTTGAAGGCCCATAAGGAGAGTTTTTGCTTCGGCAATGGCTGGCGTCCACCTCTCCTCCCCCATTCAAGACATCCCAAAGGTAGCAGCCCCATCACTTCCACGGATCACTGCTCCAACACATGACCCAAGCCCTTCAATCACACCCCCATCCACATTAAGCTTCCATACATTTCTTCTCAGTGGCTTCTTAAAGAGAAACTCCTAGTTTGCATCACCCCCTTTCTCCTCATCCCCACCTAACTCCACCATTAGATTATTCACATAAGCCAACGAGCCTTGCGGGTCACAATGCTCTCCCTCAAAAATCCACATGTTCCTCGCATTCCGGATCACCCAACAAATAGTCATAAAGATCCCATGCCCCGATTTTGGCGATTTCTCCAAATAATCTAAGGCCACATCCCCGAAACTTCCATGTCCATCACCAAGCGCACTCTCCAACCCACTCTCACTCCAAATAAGCCTCGTAATAATGCAATCTCTTAGGCAATGAAGCTCGGTCTCAACTTCCACCCCACACAAGCCACACACCGAATCATAATTCTGTAAACGCTTGCTCAACCCCACCCTTGTAGGCAAAGCACCACAGCAAGCTCTCAGAAAATACTTTAACTCTAGGTAGTGTGTTCGCATGCCACACCTTATTCCACACATTGTGAGAACTTGAAGAACCAGTGTGCAAATCCGCATCAACATCACCCGAAATAGCTCGATAGGCCGATCTCACCGAGTATTCATCATCCTTCTCCAAGTCTTAAAAAAATATCCTCCGGAAGATGAGAGCTAAGTGGAATACCCAAAATATACTCTCTTTTAAACGACAAAAAGAGCTCATTAATCAAAGGAAAATTCCAAAAAGCCCGAAGTTAAATGAATCAAATCACAAACTCTTAAATCATCCGAGCTACTACCTTTCGGAGATAAGACTTAGCGCGATTGCGTACCTGGAATCCAAGGAATACCCCAAATTGGAATGCTCAGACTATCACCAATTCTCCACCTAAGGCCACGCTGCACCACCCACTTCACACTCACAAACCTCACTAAACATAACTTGGATTGCTTCCCAGCTCCGCATCCAAGAAATCACTATCAGGAAAGTATCAAGCTTTGAGGATCGTTACCATTAAACTGCCAGGAACCTGCATAATTCGCCATGCTTGCTTGCCGAGAAGGGCAGCATTAAAGAGTTGAAATCTCTAAAACCTAGCCCTCCTTTTGCCTTAGGTTCACATAGATTCTTCTAAGCCAACCAATGTATCTTTCGCTCACCTTTCTTTTTCCCCCACCAAAAATTCGATACTAAAGAACGCAATTCATCACAAAACGAGGAAGAAAATTTGAACACACTCATCGCGTAGGGTTTGATAGATTGGGCCACTGCCTTAATCAAGACCTTCTGACCCGCCTTAAATAAAAATCCCCCTTTCCACCCTTATAGCCGATTCCACAACTTGTCACGAATACCTTTCTTAAGCACTCTCTTAGACCTCCTTATCACCGTAGGTAAGCCTAAGTATTTATCATGTATGTCCACCACATTAACCCCCAAACCATTTGCTAAAGCAATCCTCTAGTCATCTTTCACACCCTTGCTAAACGACACCGTCGTTTTCCCCAAATTTACCATTTGATCCAAAGTCGCCTCATAAGTATGAAGAACCTCACAAATAGTATTCACTTCATCAATATTAGCCCTTGTAAAAATAATACTATCGTTCACAAATAATAAATGTGAAATTGGGGGAGCCGTCGGAGCCACTCGAATCCCATGAAGACGACCACCATCCACTGCTTTAGACAACAAGCCCGACAATGCCTCAGCACACAAAATAAAGGGATACGGGGATAACGAATCACCTTGTTGTAAACCCCTAGAAGGAGTAAAATTCCAAGAAGGTACACCATTTATAAGAACCGAGAAAGAAACCAATGAGACACAATGCATCACACGGTTAACCCATTGAGCAGCAAACCCCAATTTCAACATGAGGGCCCTTAAAAAAGCCCATTCTACTCTGTCACATGCTTTAGCCATATCAAGTTTCAAAGCCAAAAAAACCACACTCACTGGTAGAGTTCTTCATACAGTGAAGTAATTCGAAAGTACCAAAATATTATCTGTGATTAACCTCCCTGGGGTAAATGCACTTTGATTAATCGAAGTAATATCATTAAGGAAAGTTCTAAGCCGATTAGAAAGCACTTTTGTGATCATCTTATAAAAAATATTACACAAGCTAATAAGCCTAAAGTCAATCATTTTTTCCGGGGCTTTCTTTTTAGGAATAAGAGCAATAAAAGTTTTATTTATCAACTCAAGGATCACATCACCGTTAAGGACACCAAGAACCAATCTAGTCACCGCAGGGCCAACAATATTCCAGTATGTTTGACAAAGAAAGAGGGCACATGCCATCCGGTCTTGGAGCCTTCAAAGGGTGCATTTGTTTCAAGGCGATAAAAACTTCTTCTCCGGTATAGTTCGCGCACATCCCCTTATACATTTCATCATTCACTCTTCGACTTATCCCGACCAATGCATCATCAAAAAAAGATGGTTGAGCAGAGGTAAATAACTCAAGAAAGTAATCATGGAAACCTTGCTAACTCTCTTTTCATCCTCATGAACAACCCCATCATTCGTGACTAGCTTGGAGATGCGATTTTTCTACTTGCGAGACGAGGCCTTATGGTGGAAAAAGCTTGAATTTCTACGTCCTTCTTTTAACCACAGAGTGAGAGAACGCTGGCGCCAGTATAACTCTTCTTGATGGAGCAAGTTGGAAATCTCTCGCACCACCCTACGTCTCTTAGTCACCTATGCTTCAGATCTCCCTCCTTTATTAAGAACCCTGAGCCTTTTTCTCCTCTTCCTAATCTCCCTAAAAATATGACCAAACTCCTTGTCACTCCAAGAAGTCTGGTCTGTAGCACACAACGCAAGCTTCCCTTCAGTTGTAGCACCCCCAAAAACTGCCATGCATGAGCAATCACTCCTTCACACTTCTCACTTTCAGTCCAGCCTTGTTCAAACCAAAAATTTTTCTCATTCCCCTTCTTCATAATCCCCCCTTCCTCATGACATAATTTGAGTGGTGAATGATCAAACCATTCCCTCTCTAAATGTAACAATTTCGCATTGGAAAAAGTATCCATCCAACTATGAATAGTAAGTGCACGATGAAGTCGACATTGCACATTATTCTCACCCACTGCTCATTATCGTAGGTTAATTCATACCCCGAAAATGACACATCTTGCAGGCTACATCGGGGCAAATTGGTAATTGCATATTAACTAGAGGTGATAAAAAATCAGGTCGGGAAAGGCCTTAATATCATATCTCATTCCCAAACCCGCAAAAAAGTAGCGGGCTTAGCGAGCTTTCGGGTTTTTTCGGGTCAGTTCAATTTTTTTCATTACTATAAATGTGTTTTTTGGCCTTCCCAAACCCGCGCTATTTTCAAGCTAGGTCGGGTCAGGTTTGCTGCCATAATTTTTTTTTTTTTTTTGGGGAGAGAATGAAGTTTTGCATGAGCCATACTTTCATTTTATACATAAAAAACATAACTCTATCAGTTGGCAGGCGTTAAATGCATATATAAACAACAGTTAACACTTCTTTTTCACATTTCATTATTATAAAAGTTAATTATATTTTAAAAAATGTCACTTGATACGTTTAGGTTAAAAACTAGGAATTTCTCATTGATATGTGTAATTAATGTACATAAAGTAAATAAAAATATTACTCGCGAAACATTTTGTTTCTTTTATCTGAATTTAAAATCACGCAAATTATTTCCTTCTTCCTCCCTTTCCCTCGATCACAATGTTACGACCCGTCGGCAACTGAAATCCTCCACCCTCCTTCACCTTTAAATAAGATTTCAGAAAATTAAAATTAGTTTTAATTAGGAGTAAGTAAAAATGTAAGGTACCTAGTCTCAGACCCAAAACTAGTTATGACTAGCCAGGTTAAGAACCAGAATTGGTTCCACTTTTAGGTCCAAAGTTTAGGAACCGATCCAATCCGATTTCATTTCTTGAAAATATGGACCTTGTTCCAGCTGAGTACCCGAAACCGGTTCTATAACCTTATAATTCTTCCTAGCCTTTTTTTTTAAAAAAAAAATCACTAGTGACTTTTTACTCCGTAGGCCTAGTATATATATATATATATATATATATATATATATATATATATATATAATTCCTTATCCCACTCTTAATTTATACCCAACTAGCACTCATTTATAAGGAGTACATCTTTACTTCTAACCCAAATTAAGGGGATCCACTGGACTAAAGGCTGGAGCTATTGGGCCTACGGTAGCTAGAGACGCTAGAGGTTAGAGCCGCTAAAGTTGTGGAATTGGCGCTAAAGAGAAATGGAGTGTGTGTGGTTTTAGGGTTACCACTTGGGGGTTTGGTAGAGTCAGAGACTCAATTTTTTATTTACTTTTTTGTGTAGGAAATGAGTTCAACAATATAGCGTTGTAATCACTACACTAATCACCACAATTAGATATAGTTTTACATATTGATTATTGAGGACAACCCCAACAAAATCGAAAAACACTATTAAAGGCTATGATAATGGTGGATGTTGTATCCAATAACCATTCGTTGCGAATTTTTTTTGTAACAAATACAATCGATACCAAAGATTAGAAGTACGCTGCGAAAAGGTAATTTTCTTGTAGGGGTACCCCTGCATGTATTAAAATTCAACCTGGTGTTAAGACCATTGAATATATATGAAACCCTGGCACGCTAGAAGCGTGGGAAGCCACTTGGTTCCAAAGATTCTTAATTAACCAAGAAAACTAAAAAGACTCTGTAGTAGAAAATGACATTAATAATGTTCCCCAAACCAAAGGTCAAGCTAAGAAAGGCCAAAAGTGGATGAGGATAAAGATAAAGATGATAATCCAAAATAAAAGGTGTCAAAATTAAATGAGCAAATAACAATGACGTTTCAATAAATTATATTTCTACCAAGAAACATTGGATAGAAAGGATGGTATCGTAAATGAGTTATCTACTTAGGAAATTTTGTGTAGAACTACAAGTATCTTATAAAGATAAGCTGTTTTGAGAACAACTATCCGTTTTTTTTTTATGAAAACTACCCATAAGATAGCAAATGTTTGTCTAGCACTATTCATAAATAGTATTTGTCTAATTAAGCCGTTTGTGAGGCCTACTCCTACGGTTTCCCACTCAGTTCTCTCCTCCTTCATTTACTTTCCCTCCAAACTCATCCAAAAATCTAAGAGAGAAAAATTTGAGCAATTCACACAATTTCTCACTAAATTTGGTAATGTTTAAAGCTACTGTTATAATTCTTGGTCTGTGTAATTGGTTTAGGGTTTTAAACTTACTTCAATTAACATAATTAGGGATTCAATTTAGGATTTAGGGCTTTAATTCAATTTTGGAGATTTTAATTTCAAGGGTTTAAGGCTATAATTAAATTAGTGATTTTGTTTATTTTTGTAATTAAAAATTTAGGGTTCTAATTTATGATTTAAAGGTCACAAATTTCATAGTAATTACTACATTGTACCTCGTTCATCCTTGTTTTCGTACAATATTTTTAGCATTTACTTTGCCCTTCCCTATAACCATTGATGCAGTTTCACTCTCTGACATGGAATTAACCAAAATAGCAAGAAGATGAATTGGAAAGAGAGAGACAGCAAGGGAAAAGGTTATAGGCCCTGTCAAATTTCTAAAAAGGGAATGAATAGGAGATTTGCTTAGGTCAGATTAAGATGGTGAAAGGTGGAAGGTCAAAGAAGAGGAGTGAAAATGAAGGGAACGTAAATGAAGGAAGATAGAGATAGTTAGGAAGGGAGTTAATTGGGTGGGAAACCATAGTAGTGGGCCCCACAAATGGTTTAATGGGACGGAAACCGTTCATGAGTAGTGCAAGAAAAATGTTTGCTATCTTACGGGTAGTTCCACACAAAATTTTAAAAAATGGGTTTATGTTCACAAAACAACCTATCTTTAGGGTAGTTTTACACAAAATTTTCATTTACATACTTATTCTATTATAATCGAAATGATATCCTATATTATCCTAATTATAATTAAATTATACTTTGTATTGCATTTTGTAAGTTGAGATATTTTTGACTTTAAAAAACTATTCAAAAATATAATTTTATGATTAAGTGCGAAGTATTAAGAAAAAATTGTCACGTATGTGGAGTCTCATTAAATTCATCTCAATGACTATTTTTCAAATATCAAATACTTATAATTTTGTTTATACATAATTTTAGATAATTATATTTAAAATTATGCACTATACATTGACAAACATACCTAATGTAAAAGATCTATATGTCAACTAAAATAAAGCGAAGGATGTAGAATTGAAATATTTTTCAAACACATACATCTCTCCCAACTATAGTCCTTCACCCTAAATCATGCATGGAAGAAAAGATTTAATAATTTTAGTTGCTAAATTATTGTACGTCGCTGTACGTCGCTGTTATTAGACTCAATAAACTAGTAAAAAAGAGAATTTTTTTTATTTCTTTTTTTTTTTTTTTTTAATATATGGGAATCCATAGGCCGTAGTGAAATTATGTTGATTCTTGCCACCTCCAACCCCAACTTAGAATTTTCCAAAATAAAGAAGTACAAATGTACAAAATTGAATGGTGCAATTCGTCTTAAATTCAATTGTACTATTCGTCTGTTGCACAACTTAATATTCTAAAGATAATGAATGATGGATTGATGGATCAATGTAAGGTCGACTCCAACTAGTCAACTATGAATACCACCTTAGCTTATTGGAAGGAGTATAAATTATGGGGTGGGCTAGCTTCACCCTTTTGAAATTTCTAACTTAAATAACACTCTCACCGTTTTACACACGTTTATCTCTAGATAGGTACTGTACGATATATTCAGGTTTCGACTAATTATACCACGTTGAAGAAATAAAGGGGGAAATGACTATAACTTGATTGACGGGGCATTAATAATGTATTCAATCTTTTAGTTGATATGTCACTATTTTCATAACCTCTTAATTTGGCATGAGCCTGCTGTCAAAGCTAAGGACTAGTTCAGATAGGGTAAATCAAACTTATAACATTGGTCACTGTTTACACAACCTCTCAACTTGGCAGGAGCATCAAAGCTAGGGACCAAGTCAAGTAGGACAAAAATGAGCTTATAGCATGGGTCAACTGCGCCTAGGTCTTCTCCTGTCAAGCGATAATTGTATGAGTTGCATCTTGTTATATTGATTGAACGTTGATCATTTTCTCAGATTATACTGTCCACTAGGACGTTAGGACCACAACATTTCAAGGGGTACTGATGGATAAAGGGACTATGCAATAATTAACTACTAATATACCTTTTAGCAATATTCAATTAATAGTATTTGAGCTAGTGTTGAAAGTGCTTATGAAGTACTCCCTCTATCCTTTAATTTTTGCTCCACTTTTCTTATTAGGGTGTTCCTTTTATTTTGCACTATACCATATATAGCAATAGGGACCACCATTTTCCTCACACAAACAATATTTAGGACCCACTATTATTCTCTCTCATCAACTTTACCAAACCAAAAATTAATAAAGTGAACATATACTTATGGGGCAAAAATAAAAGGACAGAGGGAGTATCTCACAACCTCAATATGTCAATATAATGTTATAATGTTAGACATATTACTTGTATGTTATAATGTTAGACATATTACTTGTTTATGTCATAGTTAATTAAAGATTTAATATTTTTAAATTTATACTTTTAGTAATGAAATTTTTTAATAATGATATTTGAAAAGATTTCTTTATTTGCAATAACTTAAAAACCCGAGTTATTTGTTCCTAAGCAAATTCATCCTTTATTAGAGCTAGATATCCGCCAGCAATTTTTTCATTTTTGTACGGTATAATTTTTTGCAATTTTCAATGCAAATTTCAATAGGTATGGAATACGTGATAGTATGTATGATAATAGTACGTGTTTAAAAAAATACAGAAATAGAATATTTAGATAAGGGGTAATACATTGCATTGAGGATAATGAATAGATTTTATTATAATGCTTTAATTTTGTTACTCCATATGTAATTGCAACACAACAAATGGAAGGAAAAAAAATCTTAATAATTTTAAATATCTCAATTTTTATGTGTACGTTTTAGTCCAAAGTGAGTTTTTTTATTTTTATATTATTTTATTTGCACATTGATTTTCACAAGAAGACTTTTCGTTGATGGTTAAGCCCGTTAGTAGACTTTTCCTTAATAAAGGCTCTCTCTCTCTCTCAGTTTTTTGTTCAATGCCATTCTTGGCCAAATTATTGAAAACTTTTACACCAAATTATCTCCTTTCTAGACCTCAGAATTTTTATCCAGCTTCAGGACTACTATTATAAGCATGACTACTTGTTCAAGTTATGCTCTTCTACTAACAATTTGCCTGTGTTGGGTGTTGACACCACTAATCACCGGCGACAAAGTAGTGTCACCCCTCGTAATCGCCCCACACTGTTCAGATAAGTGTGGAAATTTGAGCATTCCTTACCCCTTTGGTATTGAAGAAGGTTGTTATTATAAACCACCACATAATGAAAAATCATCATCCTTCAAAATCACATGTAATTATAGTACGAGCCCTCCTACACCAATCTTTTGTACAGATTACGAGGTTTTAAACATTTCATTGATAGAGGGAGAACTCCGCACAGAAGTTGGTGTTTCTAACGATTGTTACAACAAGGGTAACAATACTGCATACTGGGGGAGCTCGTTCAACTTGATAACATTTACCCTGTCAAGCACAAAAAACATGTTAGTTGCTATAGGGTGTGACACCTATGCCTGGTTTAAGGGTGATCGAGGTGACAAGAAATACAACAAAATAAATAAATTATGGTTTGAGCTAGATTCGAATCCATAACCTCCAACACATAAAGGTCATACACTTACCATCTCAACCAACTTTTATTTGTGTTTTAAATTTCACATAATTAATATTATATATTCCTTTCATTTATTAAGTAAATTAGAGGTTATTTAATTTACTTTTTCTTCACAAGATTTGAAAATAAATACATATGAGGTAAAAAAAAACCGTAACATCCGAGACAACACCCGAATCACACACTAACTATACAAATAGTCGAACATAATTATCAAATTAAAAAAGTACAAACTAGCAATTCGGGGCATCGTCCGGACCACGCACTAGTTTAATGATAATAACCCGAAAGTATGATAATATGAAAATTTTATATTGGAGATACAATAAAAAAATAATTAATCAAATTGTCTTAAATGATTACATATAAGATTAAATGTTTGTAATGTTAAGTTATGTTGTTATATTCCCTTCGTTTTTATGTTCTTTTCATTAGAATTGGGCAAGAAACCAAATAAAGCATTGAAAAAAAAAATCCATTTTATAATAAAAAAGAGATTTTGATTAAAATATTAAGAAGCTAAAAATTGCACCAAAACATAAATTATTATGCATTTTATACACTTTGTGATAATGGAAAACATAAATAAATGCTTTGTAATATATAAGCAGCTGGAAATTAAAAAAATAGAATAAATATTTTGAAATATATTAATGGAAATATATTAGAAGAATAATTGAACAAGTATTATTATATTTATGTAGTACCAATCATCGTACACGTTTATGAAGTGACTTAAGCTACTCGTAAGATGATTCATTTTTTTTCCATTTTTCTATAGAGTTTTCCTATTTAGAGGGGGAGTGTTCATAAAAAAGAGCAAGCCCTAATTTATAACCTTGATAAACAAATTATGTTAATCAAATGGCATTTTCGTAAATAATTTGCATTGAAAATTGTGTTTTTTGATTAAAAAAAATTATGTTTTTACTATTTTTGGGCCACTATGACAAGTTGGACAGATTTTTGGAGTTAACACCGTTAACTCACTGTTTGCTACTATTCATCTTCTTTTTCCTCCCACCTTCTTCTTCTTCATGTTCATCTTCTTCCTCTTGTTCATATTTTTTTCTTCCCATCCACCTTAATCTTCTTCCTCCAATCTCTGCTCACTTTCACCTCATCTTCCAAGTCCGTTTGACACCAAATTAAACGAAAACCCTATTAACAAAAGGAGAAATTAATGGCATGGTTAACCCTAAAGGGTAGCTGAGTTTTCCTTCCTCCATTAAATTCGACTTCGTACCACCATTTCCGGCGACGAAGCCGTCAGAATTAAACGAAAACCCAAATAACAAAGTGAAAATAACGAACATGGTTAACCCTAGAAGGTAGGTAAGCTTTTCTTTCTTCATAGATGTCACTTGTTCGAGTCATAGTGAGAAGTAGTATTTTCCATCATTGAAATTGAAGGTTGAAGGAGGAGAGAGAAAACAACAAAAGGTTGAAGGAGGAGAGAGAAAATCAGAAAATACCAAAAGGTTGAAGGAGGAGAGAGAAAACAACAGTTAACCAAAAGTTAGATGTAATTTACATATACACCCTTTGATAATCAATGTTATAAACTTGTATTTTCTCCATAAAAAATATCTAAAAATGATATCCTAATTTGACTTTTAAAATAAGAAAAATAAACTTTAATAATTCCAACTATTGGCGATTTTACTTCTAATAATTCCAACTAAGGTTTATTATTTAATAATCCCAACTAAGCTACCACTTTGCCTGTAGTAGTCCCAACCGGTCAACAACCTTTTATTACAAGTTACCAAGCCACGTGTCAACACGTGATTGATCCAAAAAATTGAAATTTTTTCAAAAAAATTGAAAAAAATGAAAAAAAAAGCAAACACCCTTCCCCACGCCAGCCACCCCATTGCCACCCACTCTGAGCCTAACCCCTCTACCCCAGCGCCGACCGACGCCCATAACCCTCCTCCCCCGACCGCCGGCGCCAGCTATACTACCCACACCTTAACCTTCACAACCTTAATTCCTAAACCTATACCACACTACAGCAACCCTGGCCCGTACCAGCCACACCACACAACCTCCCTACACTCTCCACCTCTTGCCACCAAAACCACCATCAATTACTAACAACCTCCATCTCCACCTGCCGCAAAAACAGAGCAGCAACCTTCATGCACCTATAACCACCAAGACCCGCAACTCCTGCCTCACCGCAACATCAATCGCCACCACCAGCCCACACCTCTGCTGTTGCGTCTCTTCCCACCGCAACTTCACCACCAATCACCTCCTTATCCACCAACAACTTTCCCCTATTCCACCAGCTAACATCTTGGAAAGTTTGAGTTAAGGGTCGAGAAGTGGGAGGGGAGGGGTTACGGATGTCCCAAGGGTGGCAGGGGGTTGGCCGACCGTTTTCAGGGGTTAATGGGGAGCCCGACCGGTTACCGATGGGGTTAGTGGGTGGGCTAGGGTTTACGGTGGGGTTAGGGGTGGCTGGGATTGCTTTTTTCTTTTTCATTTTTTTTTAATTTTGTTTTCCAAATTTGGAGCAATCAATTTCTGACACGTGGTTTTTTATTTTTTATTTTTTTACCCTTTCAACAGGTTATCGG
Organism: Chenopodium quinoa; assembly: GCF_001683475.1. Lineage (NCBI taxonomy): Eukaryota > Viridiplantae > Streptophyta > Magnoliopsida > Caryophyllales > Amaranthaceae > Chenopodium > Chenopodium quinoa. Next base: position 8,621,677 of record NW_018745684.1, read on the forward strand.
TCGTTGGGATTACTGGAGGCAAAGTGACTCCATAGTTGGAATTATTAGATAACAAACCTTAGTTGGGATTTTTAGAAATAAATCGCCAATAGTTGGGATTGTTAGAAGTAAATCGCCAATAATTGGGATTATTAAAGTGTATTTAATTTTAAAATAGGCAAAATTGGCCTCAACACCTTGAATTGTAGCTTAGGTGCATCCAACACCCCGAACTTTGACTAGTAGCTAAAACACCACCAACTATTTTTTTCGGTGCAACGCGTGTCATAAATGGGTATTTTGGGGCACTCAAACTGAGACTTTTTTTTGGTAATCAAAGGATATTTGATAGCACACATTCTCAATCAATAGTTAATGGTGTTCTAGCTAATAGTCAAAATTTAGGGTGTTGGATGCACCAAAGTTATAGTTCAAAATGTTGAGGCTAATTTTGCCTTTAAAATATTATTGATTCTAAAAATATATTCGTAATTAATTTTAATTTGTTTAATTCTAAATTTCTAACCTATTTAAGAATGAATTAGTTCTAATAAGTGATTCTTATGCATACTTTACGTAAGAGGAAATATGTATCTAAAATATTTTATAATAATTAAAAAAAATAAAAATAGGGGATTTTAGAGGGAAAAAACAACAATAGAAAGTGACATGTGTCATTCCGGATGTTTGTTTTAGTATTATACTAGTTTAGTTCCCGTGCGATACATAGTTTCATTAAACTAATACATTGTGAGATTTGTTTATAATACGGAGTAAGAAAGTTTTCTACTCCGTAATTTTTATATACACAGTAAGTAATTTCTATTGTAGCATATTACTTGTAAAGTAAAATATACAAAAAAAATCACAATAAAGACTTTTGAACATTGAAATGTTAAACCTACTGGTAAAAAAGGGATTCGGTAGGGACTCATGATAAAGCATATAAAAGGTTTATAGGATTCAAAAAACAAAGGTAAAAAAAAATAAAAAAAAAATAAGCTGATGATGTCATCATAGTGTATTGGCGAGAAAAAAAATTATGTGAGAATGACATATGTGGAGAAAAGGATGATGTCAGCATATTTTGTTTTATTATTAGTTAATAGATTAGGTAGTGCCCGTACGATGCCCAGGGTCTTAACTTAGTATGCGTATCTGTTGTTATGATATATGATCTACTTCCTCCAAATTGCTAATATCAAATGATATTCTCTTTGATTCTTTTCCATTCCTGAAAAAGGTTTAATTGCTCCAATAGAAATAATTTCCCCACTAACATCTAAATTAGGAAAAAAAAACAAATAAGATAATAAAGTCACAATAAAAAAAATTAAAAAATAAAAAAAAACCATATAAATAATAGACGAAATACAAGTTTGTTATTGTTTCAAAAAAATAAAAAAAGAAATCTAAGTTTATTAGATTGGTAGAATCATATACATATTACGTATGTATCATCAAGTTTGTTTGACAAAACATCATCTTAAGAAACAAAAGAAAATCAATACATGCAAAGGAATTTCTAAATCCTCACACATGTTGACTGATGTTGAAGAGACAAAGTTTAGCTTATATGGATGTTGCGATGTCTCGTATGATCCAAAATTTTGACCAGCAATAAAATTGGTTATAATGCGAACATCGTGGCTTTCCGAAAGCATGGGAGAGAATGCATGTACCAACAATTTCTTTACATACGTCGAAATTTTAGAACTCTACAAATAAAAATTAATCAACTGAATTAAACTTGTTTAATCTAATATTAAAATAAGTTTTCCACTTACTATTCAAAAAAAAAAAAGTTTTCACTTTGAAATAATAATAATAATAATAATAATAATAATAATAATAATAATAATAATAATAAAAAATCATTAACCTTTCCGTCCACGAGGACCATATAAATGCTAATTACTTCGGATGGTTTGATAAAACTTCGAGATCCCCATATATAAACGAATTATTCGCACCTTAACCTTCCAGTTTTCCTTTATGTGTGTTATTTCTTCAATGAGACTAATATTGGAATCCATCTCCTACGATTAAATTAAAAAAAAATTAGTGTTAACATATGCAAATTATTATTATTATTATTATTATTATGATTATTATTATTATTATTATTATTATTATTGTGTATATATTTCTAATTTTTAGGAGAAACCTATCTACATCATAGAGTAACAATTTTGATTTGACAAGATTGAATAGCAAACTAACCAACCAAATGGCACAAAAAAAAAAAAAAAAAAAAATCCACAAGAAACAAATTACTATGTATATTTATAATCTAGTGTAACAAATTTGATTGGATAAGCTTGGATAGCAAACTAACCAACTAAATGACAAAAAAAAAATAGGGAGGTAATAAAAAAAAACCAAAAAAATGATAAAAAAAAACCACAAGAAGAAGATGGACGGAATTATAATGCTTTTGGAGGAAAAAAAGTTTCATTTTAGTATAGTAGTAGTATAAATGTTGATAGTTGTAGATTGTATTCGTTAGATATGATAATGTAAAATAATTTACTAATAGCTTACAAATTTTCATAAATTGTGGCCCTTTTTTGTTGATTTAATTATGATATTGTCATGCTTATACTAGTAAGAGTTCATGAATTAGTTTTAATTTTGTCACTTCATTTACATATTTTGTTTAGTAACTAGTTAGTGTGGCTAACGTGCATGGGCAATGCATACATCATAAATTCATAATTAGTCATATTTAAGGAGCTCTTTCAATTTGTCCTTATATCACAATTTTATTTGTTGGTAGTATTAATGATGGAAAATATGTAAACAAATATTGTTAGGATTAACAATGTCTGCACACTCCTCTTAGAGCTCCAAAAAGAGACATTCATATTAAATAGGGGAAATAAGTAAATAAATATTTTAGATAGTATAATTATCAAAACACTATTTTTAAGAGTTATTTCAAACTTTATAAAAGGTAGTGATACAAGGTGATAAATTAAGACTTGCTCCAATACTACTAAAAAATCTAATGTACACCACTCATAAATTGCAGGACTTAGCGTAATTTTCGGATTGACACTTTTGTTACTTTTTGGGTGCTGGTTACATTCAGTGTCCAAAAAAAGAAAAGTTATCAAGCAACAAAAGATAAATTTTGAGAGAAATGGTGGCTTGTTGCTTCAACAACAAATGTCTTCAGATGAAGGAGTTGTAGAAAGGATAAAAATCTTCACAATCAATGAGCTAGAAAAATCCACTGACCACTTCAATGAAGATAGAATACTTGGACAAGGAGGTCATGGTACAGTTTATAAAGGAATGTTGAGTGAAGGAAGAAATGTAGCCATAAAGAAGTCTAATAAATTGGAAGAAAGCCAACGAGAAGAATTCATCAATGAAGTGGTTATTATGTCACAAATTAATCATCTAAACATATTGAAGTTGTTGGGATGTTGTTTGGAGACCGACGTACCATTATTAGTATACGAGTTTATTCCCAACGGAACGCTTTACCATCATATTCATAATCCAAATGAAGAGTTTCCAATCACTTGGAAAATGAGGTTACACATTGCTTCTGATTCAGCTGGAGCACTTGCTTATTTGCATTCCTCAACTTCTACTCTCATCTTTCATAGGGATGTTAAGTCTTCAAACATACTTTTGTACGATAAGTATAGAGCAAAGTTAGCAGATTTCGGGTTTTCAAGATCTGTGGCTATTGATCAAACCCGTGTGGTTACTCATGTCATGGGAACGCCTGGTTACTTGGATCCAGAGTACTTTCAATCTCACCAATATACGGAAAAGAGTGATGTTTATAGCTTTGGTGTTGTCCTTGTTGAACTATTGATAGGACAAAAGGCAGTACGTGCTGCATTCGAAGAGGATCGAAGTTTGATTTCATGGTTCCTTTCGCATTTGGAAAACTCTTCTGTGCTTAATATCATAGATTCTCAAGTCCTACTAGAAGGCTCAGAGGAAGAGTTTTTAGCCATTGCTAACCTTGCAAAACAATGTTTAATCTTGGATGGAAAGAGAAGACCGACCATGAAAGAAATTTGGTTAGAGATAAATAGGATTTTGTCTCTACATGTGCCACATATAAATGATCTTAACAAGCCAAAACCTGAACAAGTGTTTGTTAGAGTGAGCAAGAGTGCGAACTCAAGCACATTTTCATTAGAAAGTAGAGTATTAGATTCTGCCGAATTGTCTCTATTGTTCAATCCTAGATGATTTACATTTCCTTTGCCTTTGATAGGGTGATTACTCTTGAACTTTTTATGACTATTAATAAATGTATATATAATGGGCTTATGCTGAAAATTACTCTTGAAATTTTCATGACTCTTACTAAACGGATATTTAATGCACTTATGCTGTAAATTACTCTTGAACTTTTTGTGACTTACAATATAATAAAAATAAACTTCACTACTATACATTTATATACAAGATAGCTCAAGTGGTTAGAGCTTCGCTCCCGATTCCAGGTGGTCTTGAGATCGATTCTCATCATCTCTCGCCCTTGTGACTCTCTAAACACCAAAAAAATATACAAGATCCGTCTAGGGGTATAGGCGCCTTGTTTCTTTTAAATGGTTCTTGATTTATTCACGTACGTCTGTCATTGCACAACACAACATTAGTATCTATAAATAGTTGAACCAATAATACTCCATATGACTATATTCTTTCTTATATAGTTGTATGTTAACATAATTTAAAAATTCCTTCAAATTCATTAATAAATTGAATGATTGTATAAAATAAATCACAATCTCTGTTTCTTATTATGTGCAACAAAATGATATTATTTGTGAGATATAATAAAATATTCCTTTAATTTGTTGCACACTTTAAGAAATGGAGGTAGTTAAAAAAAAAAACAAAAAAAAAAGATAGAGAAATAGAGTAACTTTTAATTCCAAGTTCCAACTTATAAAGGTCTAAGAGAGAATTCTTTTACTACAACTAGGGTGGCTAACGCGCACATCGCATGTTGGGGGGGGGCTTTTTTAGTTGTTGGTAACATTAATGAAGGGAAATATGTAAACAAATATGTTAGGGGTATAAATGTTTGCTTACTATTTTAAATAGTTAAAAGAAAAAAATAAAACAAAAAAGCAATTAATATTAATGAAGGCAAAAAAAGAAAAAAAAAAGGCTATTAATATTAATGAAGGCAAATTAAAAACTTGTACATTGATGAGGGTAAATCTGTAGATACACATTTTGAAGGGTATAATTGGTAGCATACTATTTATAAGAGTAATCTTGTACTTTTTATAAGGTAGGGATACAAATTATGTTGACGGGAAGACTTTGCCTTTACTGTTAAGCCTATAATAATAGGTAATAATTGTGAGAGTTCTTAATTCTTATATAGGCTATTAACTCCTAAATACTTAACAAAAAAGGGAATTGATGAGTGGAATTAATTCTATTGGCATGTTGAATATGAACTACATATCATGCTAGGCTTTGTTTAATTAATTCCATGGTAGTATCATGATAGGTATTAGTTGGAATTGTTGATTGGATTGATGTTGGTGATTGATTTGTGAAGTATGAATTATTTGTGGTGAATTGATGAGTGGAATTAATTCTATTGGCATGTTGAATATGAACTACACTTTTAATATTGGCTTGATTGAGAGCATGTTTAATTAAACTATATGTTTAATTTGGTATGGAATAAAAAAAGGGAACTTTATTGAAGTTCATATATTTTATTGATGCTTTAAGCATGGGAATTGAGCTGTTAAGTGTCTTATTAGTACACAAGAATAAAAGGAAATGCGATGCCTACATGCACTTAAGGTGTTCTAAACACCAAGGGATAGGATTTGCAGTGCTTTATGCACTTAAGGTGTTATTTAATACCGAGGTAGTTTAAAAAGGATTCAACATTAAATTATGTGGTCACTAATTATTCAAGAATTAAATTGGTATGTTTGATTGCTTGAATGATTTATTATGATTGATTGTGTTATGGTTTAAGAGTCGTCACCAAGTCTAAAAAATATATAAACAATGTAAAGTGAAAGAGATTACGCACCAAAATTCTTGGAACATATATACCTTGTGATTAGGGGATTTTTGTCCACCAATCACCGTCTGACAAGTGGACCAACCAGGTTCCGCCACGTGTCCTTCACGAAGGCCAACAGGAGCTTGCCACGTGTCAGTCACAGATACGTCCTCCACGGACCACTTAAGACACGCCACGTGTCCACCCATGCCAAATGGGACAACCGGCCATCAAGGCCCATTTCAGTCTAGAGGCCCGATCAGCCCTAGGTTTACCTTAAACCTAGAGAGTTGCACGCTTCCCAAGGCTATAAATACTCGATTAATCCTCATTAATCACACAACAGAAAAGAACCGAATAATTAAGAGATCAAGCAGAGAAGAACAGACTTATTAACAACCGGCTAATCTCGCTAACAACACAGATTACCAACACTAAGCACTCTCACCTAGAGAGATCTGATTACTTTAATTTCTGTATTGATTACTCCTTAATCAGGTACTAACTTGACCGTTGGAGGCGGAGCTCTCAGGAGTCTCCGTTATTTTGCAGGTACAGGCGTCCGGTTCCAGTCTCGGAATTGTAACTCTCCCGCAGGACATCAGAAAACCCCGAAACATTTGGCGCCGTCTGTGGGGAGAGTACTTCAGAGATGGCATCCAAGTCTGTACCGATTCCAGAAGAGAGGCGTCCCCTAGACGACCCTCAAGTTCAGTCGGACCATGATACCGAAAGTGAATTTGAAGTTGAAACTCATACAGCTCCAGACGGGACCCTAAGGGCCCGCCGTACCCGTCATACTGAAATAAGGGAACGGGAGTATCTTCAAACAGGAAGCGAGCCAGCAGGCGCACCGCTTGCTCGGCAACAGCCGACTGATGGGTCTGCTCCCATCACAAGGAACGAACTCATGACCTTCATGAGGGGCTTCAAGGGAGAGATCCAAGAGTTGATCAACAAAAAACCGCCTGCTTCAGTCAAAGAGCAGGCGGCCAAAAAACCTTCCACTTCACTGAAGAGGAAGCCAGTTCAAGGGCGAGAGGCGACTCCCCATCCTAAATCTAAGAAGCGGGAGCCGTCTGCTCTTGATTTCACAAAACTCCGTTATCCTACGGGAAATAGGAAATCGGTTCGTCATATTCAGGCGGACGGGTCAAAGCAAACGTTCACAGATGCTCGGCACCTGCTAGAGCAGAAGAAGAGTGACCGATTATCAGAGTCGGCTTCTACTTCAAATTTTCAGGACAGTTTGCGAAATGCCTCGATGAGGCCAACTCAGTCGTACCATGAGAGTCAGTCAGGCGGCACCTCCCGTCAGTCTGGCTTTCATAGTACGCAGGCGGTACCAAATTTGCCATTTGTGCCGCAACAACAATATTTTATGCAGCCACCTCCATTTGGTGGACCTGCAGCAAAAAACGTCCAACCTATGGACTGGCAGCTACGGCTGCTTAGACTTGGTGAACAGCCGTCGGCCTTCTCCAAGGAAATTACTGAAGCCGCTCAGCCGGCCAAAGTAAAAAATGTTTTAGTAGGCGCCTATGATGGCACTACTAACCCGGAAGACCATCTGATGGCATTCACCAACCTGATGTACCTTCAAGGGTTGGATGATCCCACTTGGTGCAAGTGTTTCCCAGCGACTCTCAAGGGAATTGCACAGCAATGGTTCGGCAACCTGCCGACTGGTTGTGTAAACAGCTTCAGGACGCTTGCTTACTTATTTGCCTCCAACTTCGCAATGAACATCCCTGCGAAGAAAACGACCCTTGATTTGGGAACAATTCAGCAGGGTGAAAAGGAGGGGCTTCGTTCCTACATCAGGCGGTTCAACCTGATGAGAATACAGATTCAAGGGTTACCGGATGAGGTAGCTTATACTGACTTTTTTAGAGGTCTCAAAGACGGGTCTACCTTCAAATTTGATTTAGTTCGAAAAAGGGTGGCGACTCTTCAAGAGGCCTTGATTGAAGCAGAAGCCTATATACAGGCGACTGATCTGTGTACAATGAAACAGTCGGACGGGAAGAGGTTCGACAATAGAGAGGGACGACAGAAACAGTCGTCCAACAAAGATGAAAAAAGAAAAGGGGTCTGGGCGGCTGATTCCTCTAAACAGCCGGCCAAGAAAAAGAAAAAAGAATTCAAACCATACTCCCCAAAGTATGTGTTTAACAAGGATAACCAGTTTATCCTAAAAGAAATAAAGGGACGGCTCTCAATTGAGAAGCCGCTCCCCATGAAGGGTTCTGCGAGCAACCGGAACCAAGACAAAATCTGCGCTTATCATGATGACATTGGTCATCACACCAATGACTGCATCAGTCTCATGCGGTACCTAGACCACTTGGCTGATCAAGGTAATCTTGACACTTATGTCAAGAAATCTACGGGGAATACTGCCTCAAAAAAGCAGTCGGCCAAAAAGAATCAACAGGCCGACAGTTCCGATACAGATGATGCAGTCGTCTACACCATTGCAGGCGGCTTCTCAGGAGGCGGCCCCACTATTAGGGGCAACAAAGATAATATAAGGCGGTTAGATGTAAATTCCGTTCACCAAGAACGACCGTCCAAATATACATTTCCTGAGATTGTCATCACTGAAGAGGATCTAGGAGGAATAAGGGGGCCGCATGACGACCCTCTCGTTATTGAATGTAAAGTGGCCAACCAGAGAGTTGGTCGAATCCTCATAGATACCGGGAGCTCTTCAGATCTCATCAGCAGCAAATGTCTGTCAAAACTGAAATATCAGACGGACTGCATACATCCGGCCTCCCACCCTTTAATAGGGTTTGGAGGAGGAGTCGTCCACCCACTGGGACGAGTAGATCTACCCATCCGCCTGGGCGAAAAAGGGGAAGGACGACACATGGTAGTCCGGTTCCTAGTGGTAGAGGAACTCTCTGCCTACAACATGATTCTGGGTCGACCAACCCTGAATAATTCCAAGGCTGTTATAATCCCGTCACTTATGCTGCTTAAGTTTGAAAGGGACAATGGAACAGTCGGCTCCCTAAGGGGAGATCAGAGGATGGCCCGAGAGTGCTATCTCTCGGATGTCAAGCCCACTGTTATGGCCACTGGGTCAAGTGGAGAAAAAACAGACCTTGACAATGTCAAGGAAAGTGCGCCTGTTCAAGAAACAGGCGACAAAAAGAGAAAGGCACCCCAGATTGAGTCCGCAAAAAAAGCAAGAAAATAAGCAATCATTGGCAGAGGACCGGCCGGATGAGTTCCGCCCTCAGCCGACTGGTGAGCATGAGGACCTGATATTAGACGACTCCAATCCTGACCGAACAGTCAAAGTAGGGACGACTGCTCTGAGAAACCTTGGTGACGACTTTCACAACCTGTTGAAAGAATACAAGGACATCTTTGCATTTGAAGTCCATGAAATGCCAGGCATTAGTCCTGATCTGGCAGTACACAAACTCGCTGTGGATCCGAAAAAGAAGCCGGTACGACAAAAGAAACGGAACCATGGTGAAGAAAGAGGTCAGGCGGCAGCCGCCGAAGTCAAAAAATTACTTGATGCAGGGTTCATTCGGCAATGTTACTTCCCAGATTGGGTTGCAAATGTGGTACTTGTTAAAAAGCCGAATGGCACCTGGCGAATGTGTGTAGACTACACAGACTTGAACAAGGCGTGCCCCAAAGACAGTTACCCTCTGCCTAAAATTGATAACCTGGTCGACTCAACAGCCGGCCATGCCTTGATGAGTTTTATGGACGCCTATTCTGGTTTTCATCAAATTCCTTTGTGGAAGAAAGATCAGGAGAAGACGGCCTTCGTCACTGATCAGGGATTATACTGTTACACGGTCATGCCGTTTGGTCTTAAGAATGCCCCGGCTACATTCCAACGAATGATAAACACAGTGTTCTTTGATCAGATTGGGAGAAACGTCGAGGCATACATTGATGATATGATTGTCAAGACTAAACTTCAGAAAGATCATCTGACGGACCTCCGAGAAACTTTCGCCACACTCAGGCGGCACCATGTCATGCTCAATCCCAAGAAATGTGTATTTGGAGTTGAGTCTGGGAAATTTCTCGGATTCCTTATCAACCAGAGAGGAATAGAGGCGAACCCTGAGAAGGTACAGGCGGTCATTGACATGCAGTCGCCTCGTACCGTCCGAGAGGTTCAGAAGTTAACAGGTTGTCTGGCGGCCTTGGGAAGATTTCTAAGCCGATCAGGCGACAAATGCCTATACTTTTTCCAGGCAATTAAGAAAAAGGCAAGGTTTGAATGGGGGCCGGATGCTGAGGCCGCCTTCCAGAAATTAAAGGTTCACTTGCATTCCTTGCCGAGGCTGGTCAGCCCTCTGCCCAAAGAAAATCTCTACATGTACCTGGCCGTCTCTGATCATGCGTTAAGCGCGGTGCTCCTTGCTGAAAGGGACGGCTGTCAACTTCCGGTCTACTTTGTCAGTCACGTACTGAAAAATGCCGAGTTGAGGTATCCCCTAGTGGAGAAATTTGGTCTTGCACTCTTCATGGCTGTTAAAAAATTGAAGCCCTACTTTCTGGCACATGCAGTCGTCGTGTATACCGACCAACCGATCAAGCGGCCCCTTACCACCATGGAGTCCTCCGGACGAATGATCAAATGGGCCATAGAAATGCAGAGTCTCGAAGTTACTTTCGAGCCTAGAAAAGCAGTGAAGGGGCAAGCCTTTGCTGACTTTATTGTAGAGATGACTCGTCCTCCTGACTCTCAAGTTCCAGACCAAGTCTGGAAGGTATATGTGGACGGAAGCTCTACTTCAAACGGTTGTGGAGCAGGCGTCGTATGTCAATCTCCAGAGGGCGACAGGTTCGAGTATGCTCTACGCTTCAGTTTCCAGGCTTCAAACAATGAGGCAGAATATGAAGCTTTACTAGCCGGGATCCGCATGTGTAAGGCGGCAGGGGCAAGGAAAATAGACGCCTGTTCTGATTCACAACTGATAGTGAGTCAGTACAATGGCGAATACGAAGCAACACATCCGGCCATGATCAAATATTTACAGGCGGTCCGACAAGCAGTCGGCTCCCTTGAGGAATTCCATCTGATCCAAGTACCGAGATCAGAAAACAACCAGGCAGATGCACTCTCGAAATTAGCATCATCCGCCTCCTCCGATACTCCTCGAACTGTGTTTTGGGAAGTAATGGAGAAGAGAAGCATCGAGGAAAACCCTATTGGAATCCTAGACAGAAGCTCAACCTGGATGGATTCAATCAGGGCATATCTGACAAACGGTACACTGCCGGATGATCCTCAACAGGCGGCATCACTGAAAAAACGAGCCTCCTGTTTTGAAATGATACAGGGAGAACTGCACAAGAGGGGGCACCTTCAACCCTTCTTAAAGTGTGTTACTCCTGAAAAGGGACGAGAGATACTAGATGATCTTCACTCTGGTTTCTGTGCTTCCCATATAGGTGGTAGGATGCTTGCTCAAAGGGCAAGGCGGCAGGGCTACTTTTGGCCTACTTTGGAAGCAGATGCAATGGAGATGGTGAAAAAATGTGACAAGTGCCAAAGGTTTGGCAAATTAATTCACCGTCCGGCTACTGACCTCACTACCATTCACAGCCCACTACCGTTTGCTAAGTGGGGCATGGACATTCTGGGTCCATATACGCCTGCTACAGGCGGCAGAAGGTATATACTTGTTGCCGTTGACTACTTCACTAAATGGGTAGAGGCGGAGGCTGTAAAGGGAATCAAGACGAAAGATGTAATTTCATTCATTTGGAAAAAACGTCATCACTCGGTTCGGGGTTCCCATGTCTATGGTTTTTGATAATGGTCCCCAATTTGAGACGCCTGTTCTCAAAAGCTGGTTGGGAGACCAAGGAATTGCACATTACTTTGCATCTGTCGGCCGTCCACAAGCAAACGGCCAGGTAGAAGCCTTTAATAAAATCATCTCAGACGGTCTCAAGAAAAAGATTGAACGAGCAGGCGGCCTATGGGCAGATGAACTACCACAGGTTCTTTGGGCCATTAGGACGACTGAAAAAAGGGGCGACTGGAGAAACTCCCTTCCTCCTAACTTATGGTGCAGAAGCTGTTCTTCCAATAGAACACTACGAGCCGACTCTTCGAGTAATGCTATATGACGAAGAGGCAAACTGGGAAGCTATGCGCCTGGCATTAGACTCACTTCCTGAAAAAAGGGGCAATGCTGTTTTGCGCCATGAGATCTATCGCCTAAGGATGACTAGATCATACAACAAGAAAGTACACAGGCGTCCACTCAAAGTAGGGGACTTTGTACTTAGAAAAATGGAAGCAGTTGGTAGGGCCAATGAGTCTGGAAAACTAACTCCCAACTGGGAAGGACCCTACCGAATCTATGCGGAAGTCAGGGACGGTACCTACCGTCTGGAAACACCAGACGGACAACCGTTGCCTCGAACTTGGAATGTAGATAACCTTAAGAAATATTTCTTTTGAATGATGTAAAGTAAAGAGCTACTTAATAAAGTTGGCACTTACTATTCAATTTTGTATTACGAGGGGCATGCCGTCTGTACCTTTACAGTCGGCTACTCTCCATTGAGTTTCACTCTTTATCTTTAGAGGGGCATGCCGTCTGTTCCTTTACAGTCGGCTACTCTCCATCGAGTATTTTACTCACAATACTTAGCTAAAAAGATTAGGGCCTGGCCGATCCTGTAACTAACAGGCGGCTACCCTTCTTTTACTTAGCACCTACGTTCACCAAGAACTTACCAAGGCCACCGGCCGAATGATCAGACCAGGCGCCAAGCCACCTGATCAAAACTACAAAACTAATTCGACCTGTCCCAACATCATAGCAGGCGTCCGACGGCATCCCTCCGGATGAAATTCGTCGCAGAGAGCAGCTCCCTTTTGGGTGGAACATTGTTCTATAAACTAATTACACGGCACCTATACGACTGTCCCCAAGGGCAACCACGTAGCCGTTTTTGAGACAAAGATAACTCTATCACTAACCAAACCAATGGTAGCAGTTGACATCTGAGTCAGATAACCGCCTGTATTACTTGGGATAAATGCAGGGGGTACCTATTGAGTTAATAGCCAACAAACATTGGCGAATCAAGGGGTCTAGCCGGCCTACGCCGCCTGGTACCTCTACTTCTCAAACAAAAGTGATGGCGACTGAGTAACTCCAAAGTTAACTCATAGTCACTCCTTCAAATTTGGTATGGAATCTAAAAAGTTTGAGTCGTCCGCTTGTTTTAAACAAACAAGGGCACTCGAACCCCTATTCCTACTGGATAACCTATCGAGTTAAAAGCCAACATTGGCAATAAAGGGAAACAACCGGTACCCGCCGCTTGTTTTCCTACTTAAATTCCTTGGCTACTAGGTAATTCTATTTACTTGGTCAAATTGAATAAAGAGTTAGAATACCGATTGATTAAATGGCCGACTGATCATCTATCCTGGAAACAGACAACCAGTCGTCCAGGGGCATAGGCGGCATACTTACTATTTGTACCTATCTTAACGTTCGGCCATACACAACAGTCGGTCAAGTGAGCAAATTTCAAATACTTAGACAAATTTGAACAAAAACAAAAAATTTGATTAAAATGAGCCGGCCATAAAAGACCAGCAGAATATTCAAAACCCCGGCCCCCTGGCCGGGTAATTACAAAGCAAACGGCACGCAGGCCGTGAAAAAAAAAAAAAAAAAAAAAAAAAAAATATACTTAAAGCTTAAGAAGGGGGCAGTTCAGTATCAGCAGCAGCCGCCTGGTCAGCACTCTTCTTGCTGGACTCGGCCTTCGCTGCATCATCTTTTGATGCCTTACCCCCAAGTGGCACAAGCGCCACAACCGGCTCTTCCTCCTCCAACGCAACGTCCATCGCCTCTTCTTCAGCAGCCGCCAGGATCTGTTGATTATATATTTCCGAACACTGGCGGTACGTTCTTTCCCATGAGGCAAAGTCGGCACTGGGAACAGTCGTTCCCAGGTCATGCGTTGGATTTGGGCGGAGTCTTCCACCATCTCCCGGACGAGCTCTTGTTTCTCTTGCTCGGCCTTGTCCGAGAGCTCTTGGGTAAGACTCTTCTCCTGGTTCACCAGGCGTTCTTTTACGTTAGCCAAAGATTTCTCCATGGCTTCGTAAGAGTGCATTTTTTGGCGAAGGGGTTTCAGCTCGGCTTTAAGTTTGGTGACGGTCCCCTCCAGCTTCGTCAACCTTCTTTTGGGCCGTCTCTAGCTGAGCCCGAACAGCGGCGGTCGCCTGCGCCTGATAATAAAGAAGATCAAGGGTCAGTACTTCATTTTGGGCAATTTGAAACATTGCCTTATCACAGCTGGAGGCGGCCATAGCCTTTGCGGCCTTTACCTCTTTGTTTTTCCGATCAATCGGCTTGCGAAGGCTGTTGACTCGGAGCAGGGCCTAAGTACAAAGAAAAGCAGGCGTCAGTTTCCAATCAAAAGAGTTTAACAGGCGTCCTGGAACTTAAAAGCTCAAAAAGGTGCTAAGTATACCTCAGCTAGGATCCCTGAAATTCCATCGAGGTCAAGGGTGCCGGCACCCTTGACCGCCTCCCTGTCAGAGGGAGGAAACTACTTTAACCATTGACTTGGCTACCTCAACCAAGTCAAAGTCCCTGGGGGCCGGCTGCATTAAGCAAAAGGAAAAAACAAGTTAGACCTAATCAAGAAGGAAGCAAGGGTGAGTTTTTACAAGCAAGTGTCCATACATCTAGGCGCCCCGCCTGGGTTTTTGAAGAAGTGGCCGGCTGCTTCTCAGCCGCCACTGTTTTCCTGGAAGACCCAGGAGAGCTTGCAACAGTCGTTCTCCGGGCCTTGGGGTCCGGCTGTTGCGAGGAAGAAGCCCTTGGAGTGCCAGACTGAAAACAAAAAAGAGTTAGTATATGCATAATACAACTAAAAGGAGAAAAGTTTTCAAAGCTTACCAAGGGTGCCTCCTTGC